>NC_033801.1:13663213-13757420 GCF_001876935.1 Asparagus officinalis
GCTCATGCAGCTGCATGCCGCTCACACCACTGCCACTTCCCCACGCCGCCAACTCCCCGCCCCCACCACACTGCCTCATACTCACGTGAACTAGAGGTTTGCTGAGCTGGCGGGGAAGTGTAATTGTGGATTTTTTTTTTTTTGAGTACAAGGGATATGATTAGGCTACGATTAAATTCCAAGCAGCGATACAATCTTAGCATGACTATGATGAGGATTTGAAGCAGGTAAGCTATAATTAATTTTTTTTTTTGTAGAACTCATCCTAGTAATCATATGTTTCGTGTGTTTTCAGGCTTGAATGGTACCAATGCTAATCGAGTATAAGTATTGATTCACGGATCATATTTTGGAGTTTTTTAAGTTGCAGAACTCATCCATTAGCTAGAAGAGATAAAAAGAACAATAGTAACAATGTATAACATATTAACTTGTATTCTAAATTGATATTTGAACTTCTTTGTTGTATCTACTGTTTGTACAATTGAATTTTTATACTTTATATGATTCTTTTACTATGTTTGCATGGCAATTTATGTATGTGTTATATTTTATTAAATATTAGATGATGGTGTTAGCTTTACCGGAGTTCATATATGTTTGTGATTAGATATGAAGAGGATAAAACGGAGCCAAAATGCAAAAATAAAAAATAAAAAATAGACGCATCCTAGACGGAATTTCCGTCTAGGATGCATCCTAGACAGTTGTCTTATCTGTCTAGAAATATTCTAGATGGTATCTTGTTCTATTTATGATGTATTTCCATCTAGGACGGTTTTTCTAAACAGAATTCTGTTTAGAATGACGCATACTCGACGGAAACTTACTCGACCAACATCTTAGATGTAATTCCGTCTAGGATGATTAACTTAGATGGAAATCTAGCTATTCTAGACGGAAAATTCTGTCTAGGATGCTTTGTTTTTTACTAGTGATTGCTGAGCTTTTAAACCCATACCTTGTTGGTTATTTGTAGTAAAAAGTAAAAAAAAATTAATAAATAAAAGATTGACATGATATTTTTTGTTAGAATTAGTTTTATTTTGATAAAAGATTATTTTTTGAAATTTAATAATGCCAAATTTTACACCATATAAGAAATATGTAATTTAAAATAAATCACCTTCATCTTTATGCAGATTTTTAATAAATCTCATTTATTAAGTTGTAAAGAATTCTCTCATCTATTCATAGATGTGTAAATTGGTCATTAGGAATTTTATGAACAAAATAAGGAGGATTATAGAATATATTAAATAAAAAAGAAAATAATTAAAGTAGGGAATAGAAGAAGTAATACCTTTTTATTTGTTGTATATTTTTTTAAAAGAGAAGTCGAAATATTACTTCTACTCATCATCGGCTTTTCCTTTTTATTTTTGTATTTGCAAAAATGGAGGATATTTCATGACTTTATAAATACGAAGGGGGAGGTTAAGACTTTTCTTTGTTAGCTACTCTTTTTGTTGATTTCACATATTTTACCTCATTATTCATCCTTTCATTTCTTTTTTGGTGGCAAATGGAATAATTTCTGGGATTTTAAAAATATGAAGGGAGAGGTAATTAAAAGAACTATTTTTTACTGGCTTCACGCATGTTTTAGGTTTTTTAGCCTCGGGGAGTAATAAAAATCTAAGAAATAGGAATAAGATATAGGGGCCGGAGTAATAAAAATCTAAGAAATAGGAATAAGATGTAGGGGTCAAATTGACCTTTTAAATAGTTCTAGAAGTAGGTTTTCCAAAAAAAAAAAAAAACAGATAAAATATTTTTATTTTTAAAGGTAGGAAAATTAGTCTTTATTTCTTTACCTCAAATTACATTATGGCTACTTCCGTGCAAAAGACAGACCTTTTGTCAAAAGTTAAATCACATGCCTTTTGCAGATTATTCAAGTTCCTCAGGTTGGTAAGCAAGTAGCTAGGTAAAATATTTCTCATATAAACTAATCAATATAATCCTGACTTGATTTATATTTTCTTTGGATGATATTATATGCTGTCTCCACTAAATCGTTAGTTCGTTTTTGACCTAATTTTGGGTAGGATCAGAGCATCCTAACCTCCAAGCTTTATTTTCAAATGGTACCAAATTAAACAAACAACCTGATCTACCCTAGTGTTTGTTTTAGAAAACTAATCCTGTTATTGATACAAATCAAAAGCAATAATTGAGCACCAAAAGCGTGTATGAACCTAATCCCTCAGCCTACTGCCCTTTTGTACTAATACCTCTATTTTATGCACCCTCTTTCTATAGGAGCTTAGTGACTTGTTATTCCTCTAAAAACTTTACTTTTAGCTGTTAGGCTCTCTAATATGTAAATGAAATTATTACTAGGGTAAATTACACTAAACCCCAAGAACTTTCAACGTTTTTGTGTAAACTCCTAAAAAACTTTTAAAATCACCTAAACCCACAATAATTTTCGCAGAAGATTCCAAATATCTTTTGCATAAATTAACTAAACCCCCGATAACTTTCAAAATGCCTTTTCATGTTTTTTTTCCTTCTAATTTATGGGGTCACATGTAAAATGTGGAAGCTTATTGCAGGTTTCTGCGATTCCAAAAGGTTATTGTGGTGTTTAATGTGATTTTGAAAGTTATTGGGAATTTGCTACAAAATGCTAAAAGTTATTGTAGGTTTAGTGTATTCTACCCTTATTTTCATGTTGTGTGTGTGTCAGTCTCATTCACTTATTATATATATGGACAAATTTTTGAAAACACCCATTTTTTAAATTTATATAGCAAAATCGACCGTTTCTCAAAAAAATCAGCAAAACCGACCATTTTCAGATAAAAAGGGTCGGTTTTGCTGCGGAAGAGTTTTTCGAACTACACAGGAGTAGCAGTCCCATGTAGTTCGGGATGCCAAACTAAAATGCACGGGACTAGCAATCTCGTGCATTTCGTTTTCTTTTCAAAACTACTTGTTTAAAAGTCGGGACTATCAGTCCCGACTTTTAAGCAGAGACATTTTCGGACAGAAAACAAAGTGCACGGGACTGCTAATCCGATGCTTTTCGTGAACAGAAAATAAAATGCACAGGACTAGTAGTCCCGTGCATATATCATGTGCACATTGCTTGTGCATGTTTTCTGTTGCATTTCCTGTCAATTCCCTGTATAAACTTAAATGCAGCTTATGTAACACCATAAACTCATTTATAAATCTAAAAATCATAAATTACACCACAAACACATTTAGCAATCAAGGATATTTCATGTTTCTCTCATCTTGCTCATTTGCATGCTCTACTTCAATCTTCTCATTAAAGTAACATTTTACATGGTAGTTTGTTCCATTAGTTTTTACCGATTTGAATATGACCCGATTCTTGATGGACCATTCTCGGATTGTAAAGATCAATACCTCCTTGTTCTCGAATAGACCCCCTTTTTTAAAAGTGAAGTCCTCAGGCCGTTAAAAATTTGGACCAACATCAACAAATTCAGCTTGAGAAGTATTTATCCAATCCTCATTATGAAACTCGTCGGGCAACGGATCTTCAGCTTCCACATAATCATTGTTAACATTAAATTATTCCATCCAACGGGAGTCATCATCAATTCCAGTTGCCACATGCATACTATCAATTTGCACGTCATCTTCTTTAATATCTTCTGAGTCATCATTTACTTCTTCTTCTACAATTGATCCGACTAGTAGGTCACCAGTAACATGGTCCGAAACGTCGTTAAATATAGTACTTGACGTCCCACCAAGAGAATGACCACTTAAATGTTGTAGTTGAAACTATGGCTCTTGACTTGGAGATGTCATAAAACTACTTGACTCATTATCTAAGTCAAGCATCCGAGAAAACTCTCCTTAAGGTCGTGAAACTTGGGCACATTCGTAAATCAGATACTTCTCAATGAACAACTCAATTGACACTTGCTTCTCAACTAATTGTTTCATGTCATTCAATTCCTCATCGTCGATAATCTCTACGGTAATAGTTCTATTTTCATTTATCAGACGGTTGAAGAACACCTTAATTGCATGCTCTACTTTATTAATTTTAGTAACTCTGTGTATTTCCTTCATTATTCAATTAAAATTACATGACTTAGATAGCATAAACATTTTCTTAGAACATTCCTCATACATAGGCATACTATTCACTCTGACGCCGAGGCTCCCATAGAAGAAGCAAATAATGGGTATGCAGTTTGTCATCGAAACTGAAAATCAATAGTCCATCATATGTAAATAATCTATTATAACTAAAAATATTAATATTAATTTAAAATCAAATTTAAAACCCTAATCTCAACTGAAAAGCAAATAATGGCTAATCCCTAACTCCCAGATCACATCATTCATCATATTTCACAAAATAAAAACTAAAATTTTTTATATCCAAAATCATAAACCTTAATCAATCCATATCATTCATCAAAACCCTAATCCTACCTAATTCATATCCCTCGTCAAAATTAAAAAAAAAATTAACCTTGATCGGAGCTTAGTAGATGTGGTTAGCAGCGACGGCGGTCACGAGCTTGGTGGGAGGCGGCGACGGCTGTTTTTTAAATTTGAATATTTTTCATTAAATGTATCCAATTTCTGATGTTCGTATTTTTTAAAGTCATTACATTAACACTGTATATAATTTTCAACAAGTTTATGATTACAGTATTCCATTGTGCATAATAATTGTGTGCACTTAGTTCTGCAGACTGCCTCTTCTGCAACCTAATTAATTTTTACTTATGTTAAACATTTCTAGAGTATATGACTATTAAATAGGTAAACTTTGGTGATTCTCTGACTTCAAGACAGATATGTTTAATTTGATCTGAATGAACCGTTTTTCGTATCAAGGTTGGAACCGAGTTGTTGCGCTTTTAGGGGCTGTTTGGATGCTTTTAGGTAACTAGAGTATTTATAACACAAAATAGAAAGTGATTATCCACCTCACCACTTTCTATTCAAGTGTTTACATTGTTTGGTTATGAATCTTTGTGAATCCTAAAATAATAGTATTACATTGTTTGGATAATATAATGTAAACTAGAGTATTTATGATATAAAATAAAAAGTGGTTATCCACCTCACCACTTTCTATAAGGTTCTGCTTTTTTTATTATTTTTTTGGACACATTTATGACATTGTGTCAGCTTTCTAACAAAATCACTCCTAATTTTATTGATTTTGCTTTCGGTGATACCTCATCAAA
This sequence comes from Asparagus officinalis, assembly GCF_001876935.1. Lineage (NCBI taxonomy): Eukaryota > Viridiplantae > Streptophyta > Magnoliopsida > Asparagales > Asparagaceae > Asparagus > Asparagus officinalis. The sequence goes on from NC_033801.1 coordinate 13,668,412, forward strand.
AGGTGTAAGCTTTTCATGTAAAAGATAATTTAAATAAACAATGAAAAGTGATGAAAGCTGACATTGGGACCCAATTTTTTATACTTTTCATACTTTCACATGGTAAAAACATACAACCAAACAACCCCTAGTGGGTGTCCTATGTCAAAGAGAGGATTTCCTTCTTGAAAAGGATACGGCACAATCCCCACCATGTGAATAAAGTAAGAGAGAGAATATCACATGGTGGAGATTGTGCCATATTATTTTCAAGGAGGAAATCCCCTCCTATGACAAGGATACTCATTATTCTCTCTCTCTCTCTCTCTCTCTCACACACACACACACACACACACACACACACACACACACACACACACACACACACACACACATATAGTAGATATATATATATATATATATATATATTATATATATATATATATATATATATATTATATATATAATATATATATATAATATATAGAGAGAGAGAGAGAGAGAGGAGATGAGAATACTTGGTACCAAGCATAAATTTTGTGCTGGTAGTGAGGTGGCACAATCCCCACTCATCAAATGGGGAATCACTATTACATGGGTTGAGGGTGCCATGGGGAAATGCAACCATTTGAATAGAGTAGAAGGGATTATGTCACCTCACTACAAGCATAACTTTTTATGCTTCGGTACCGAGCATACCATTTTCTCTATTATATATATATATATTGAGAAAAGTGGTTATGCTTGGTAGTGATGGTGACCATTAATCCCCTCCATCATTCAAATGGTTGGCATTTCCCCTGCACTGCCTCAACTCATGTGAGAATGTGGTCCTCATTTGAATGAGTGGAGGGATTGTGCGCACCTCACTAAGCAAACACAAAATTGTGCTTGGTACCAAGCATATATATATATTATATATATATTATATATATATATATATATATATATATATATATAATATATATATATATATATATATAATATATATATCATATATACTCATATATGGAAAAGATGGTATGCTTGGTATGCCGAAGGCACAAACATTTATGCTTGGTAGTTGAGTGTGGGCACAATCTCTCTTACTCATTCAAATGGTTGTTATTCCTATGCACTCTTCAACGCATGTGAATGTGGTCCCTTCGTTGAATGAATAGATGGGATATGTGCTATCACGCATCACGAAGCACAAAATTTGTGGGCTTGGTACGAAGCATACACATATTTCTCTCTCTCTCTCTCTTATATTATTATATATATGTATATATATATATATATATATATATGGAAAAGTGAATCTAAGGTGACACCTTAGGCTCCCACCTAAGGACGCGGCCTAAAATCACATCATTTCCTAAATTTTTTTTACGATCCGTTCCGTTGAACTTGATCTATACGTTCTTAAACCCAAACACACCAATTTTGGGGTGAACCCGTCGTGTTTTGACCCTTTATCCACTCGCTGCAATTTTAACGGTTTTAAATGAATAGAACTTTTTGCACGGCTCAACGAATGGTCAAAACACAACGGGTTCACCCCAAAATTGGTGTGTTTGGGTGTAAGAACGTGTAGATCAAGTTCAACGGAGCGGATCGTAAAAAAAATTTAGGAAATGATGTGATTCTAGGCCGCGTCCTTAGGTGGAAGCCTAGGGTGTCACCTTAGATTCACTTTTCCCATATATATATATAACTCTCTCTCTCTCTCTCTCTCTCTCTCTATATATATATATATATATACCAAATGAGATTGAATCTTTTTGCTCCCCTTCCCCTCTTCGTCATTGAACCCATCCAATCAAGGTGTAAGGGCTGATAAAAAAATTTGGGTATAATTATATCAAAGGGGGTACATCTTGCAATCACGGCCCTTACATATTAATTATATAATTGCAAATTACTTTTAATTCTTAGAAATGGTAGTCGAGAAAACAAGCACGATAATGAAGCCGCACGCTTAGATGTATAATAAACACCATGGGTCATATATCACATTATCACTAGTTAACTGTAGTTTAAGGCAATGATTATCTTATTCACAACTTGCTCCCTTCATACGATGGTTTAGTATTAGTTAATTGACTCATCATAGCTGTATCGGTACGTTAACATGAGCGTACGTGCGCTAAACTATTAGTTATTACTCTGATGATGAGAAAGCAAGTTCAGCGCGGCGCATTACTAGGAGGTAGAAAAAACTATTGGTTTATTGATTAGCGTACGGAGAACACGTCTAAGTATTATCTTTCTAGCTTCGAATACCCCAACTATGTAGAAAGTATTCTGATAATTTATATATTCAAAGAGGTACTAAGTTAAATGAATACAAAATATCTTTTCAAAAGGAGAGAAAAACTTTGAAAGTATTAATTAACAGAGATAATTGATGTCTTTTGTGCTTTTGATCTCTAGAAATTTAGTTCCTGTGAGAAATTCTAAAAGAAGAGATTCAAAGATAGTGCCTAAGATCATATCTGTTGATTATGAAATCACACAATCAAGTAAGGGATTGATTAAGTTGAATGAAGTTCTCTAACTCTCCGAATGTCTAGTTCTTGAGTAATCTGTTCTTTCATGCACAAATAACAAATTGTAAGAGGGCAGTGTTGGGTTCCCCGGTGTGACGCCCCTGGGTTCACACAAGGCTGCAGTCCAAGATAAAACCAGAGATGTCAAACCTGTCATGCACCCACACTATGCATAAACATGTTTCACCAATCACAGTAATATCCTCTAATATAACCAAATAGAAGTGCAGGTACAAACATGCAAAATAAAAGGAATAAATGTAATAGACATGATACAGAAGAGATATCTCATAAATGAAAAGAATCATGTCTCAACTATAATACATCTGATATCTGAATAATAAAAATGTCTCAACATGAATCAACTAAAAATCGTACTAAGACACACTGCATTTACAATATGAATATGAAACTCTAATGTCTGGATAAAACTCAAAACTACAGTGGAGTCTCTACAAGTAAAAATACGCGACGACGACTATGCCAGATCTCGGTTACCATGCGGCTCTTTGAAACTCCGAACTACCTGAAAAGTAATTTAAAAGAAAAAGAACAATAACAAGAGCGTCAGAGCGCTACAGCAAGATTACCTCCATCCGCCCCCAGGAGAAGGGCTATTAGATGGAGTGAAGGTTCTATCTATTAAGCATAGTCTACCAAGATGCATCTTCTTTTCAGAAACTCAACTCCTAGAAACTCCAAAGTTAAGCGTGCTTAGCCTGGAGAAATTCTAGGATGGGTGACCCCCTGGGAAGTTTTTCAATGAGCGCTTGAGTGAGGACAAAACGTGCTGAAAAGACATGTGATGGTAATTTGTGAGGCCAGTCCATCAGATCTAATAGCGTACCGACTCCGGGATTCCGGGGCAGAGCGTTACACCCGGTTGTTCCTCTGACGATCAAGTCAATGAGTTGCTTGAGCGGAGAAGTAGAAAGGAGCTGCAGTAGTTCTTAGTGAGTAGTGAGAAAGATTTTACCCTGTAATTGAAAATAATATTTCTATTTATAATAGTGATAAGAGGGTATAATGGTAACTTCGGCTGAGTATGGGATGACGACTAAGTCAGCATCTATTCTACAGGTGTCGGTCGACGAGTGGAGAAGATGTTACTTGGTATTTAATGCGAAGTGATTGGGTGTGTGTGGTGCTGACGTGGTCTGATATGTCATAAAGACTATTGGGGGCAGATGAATGATGACGCCCATAATATATTTAATGACATTTATTGTGAGGTGATTGGTCACCAGTGCACAGGAGGGGCTGGAGGCTCGAGGCATTTCGTCGCCTTTCTACTCCTCCAGTGGTCGAAAAGTACCGTCTTTTGAGTTGCCCTTGCAAGGTGTCGGTCGATAAGTCGGCCGAGTGGAGTGGTTAAGCAATCGACTTAGTCAGGGGACGATACGTAACGCTTTTTGAGTCGTCGAATTATGATGCCTTTGGGTTATCCTTGCAAGATGTCGGCTTGTTGAGTTGACCAAATTGAGCCTCTAATTATCTTGAAACACTGACTTGATTATACATAATATGGGACACTTGTCTGCCATTTTATTGGAGATTATTTCTCATCACCAAAATGGCTATAACAATATCATATCATATTTTCTTTAAAAATGAGAGTTCAGAGAAAACTTTTTATGGACAAAAATGCTTGTTGATGTCAGAAGTTAAGTAGTGGGATTTTGGGTGGAAAAAGTTAGGGTCACTTAATCTCCTTTAATGGATGATTGTTGAGTGGGAGAGAGTCATGCACATAAGCAACACGTTAGAGGACCATAGTTGGGGTTCTCCATTGGTTCCTCTGACGATCAAATTAGTTATGATTTTAAGAAGAGAAAAATGACTTAGTCCTCTTAAGTGTGTAGAATTTTGCGTACATTCATGTTGTAGGCAACGTGTTTATTTATACTAGGTCTAGAAGGATATTTGCGTAATTTAGATCGAGTGCAGGTAGTCAGCTTACTCGGCTATTACTTCACAGATGGCTCACATAGACTAGTGTGAAGAAATGTTAGTGGTTTAAATAGAGAAAAGCTTAAGGCCCAGGAGTAACTAGTGCTAGCATTTCGGCAAAGTGGATTTAGCCAATGCTCAAGTTGATCTCCGTGGTACCAACGGATTTCACACGCCAAAGAGCTCGTGGGCCCGGGGCATGACAAATGGTATCATAGCGGTTGCTAGCTGGAAGTGTGGAGCTAAGTGTTATACGGGGCTGAGTGCTACACTGCGTGGATGTGGTGGGAGCCACGTCTAGAGCATGTAGGAGCCACCTCTTGATTCTACATCGCCTGACAGTGATACTGGGATGTTTCAATTGTCATATCGTGATAACGATAATGTCATCTTTGTAAGGTGAGATGATTATGATACCTCCACACTTTAGTCCCATATAGACTAGTGTGAAGAAATATTAGTGACTTAAATAGAGAAAAGTTCAAGGCCCAAGAGTAACTAGTGCTAGCATTTCAGCAAAGTGGATTTAGCCAACGCTCGAGTTTCTCTCCGTGAGACCCATGGCTTTCACATGCCAACGGGCCCGTGAGCCCAGGGCGGGAAATGTAGGCAGCAGGTGGTCCGAGTCACTCTTGTATTTATTGTGACGGCAACAGAGGGGCTACTGTGACACCCCTGGGTTCATACAAGGTTGCTGTCCAAAGTAAAACCAAGCTTGTCATGCATTACACCGTGCAATAACATGTTTCACCATCATAATTACTATCTCTCTAGTAGAATTAATAATAGGTGTAGGTACAAAACAGGTAAAAGAAAGTATACAGAAGAAACACTGAATGATAGATATGCTCTGAAGAAATAAGCACCAATGAAATAAATAGATAAATCTCTGAGAGGAAAATATCTGAAATGAATACAAGTGCCTCAACATAGGAAGTCTAATGAAATGACATTAATGCTCATTGCCTTTACAAACTAGAATAATAAACTCAAATGTTCATAATTAACATATGCTATGGAGTTCTAACATAAACTACTAACAAAATAAATAGATAAACACTAGCGTGCAACTCTATCATCCTATGGCTCTCCGTGCACCTGGCTCGTTATCTGAAAGGGGGGAAAAACAACGAGCATCAAGCGCTAGAGAGTAACATCTCAACCAACCCCAGGGGGAAGGGCTAGGAGTATATAAGAAAATATTTGTTAATACATACAGATAAGCAATCATCTACTCTGAAATAAATGGATGTTGATACTTAGAAACCCACAACACGAATATAGGTATGTTGAATATCTCGTTAGCTCAAATTGTGAATAGCTAAATACGAAATCCAAAAGCTACTACATGGAGCAATAAGAACAGACAACTCCATCTCAAACCATATCAAAGGTATCCTGACAGATATCAGATACGTGTCCAACACATGAACTTTATCTGCTACATATTAGATAAGACAACTTGAATAAGTATCCAACACATGGACTATATATAATGAATGTCCAACACATGGACTGCAATAGATAAATGTCCAACATGAGAAATATATATAATTAAGGTCCAACACATGAGCCACAATAGGTAAATGTCCAACACGATGACTGCATATAATTAAGGTCCAACACATGAGCCACAATAGGTAAATGTCTAACACGATGACTGCATATAATGAGCATAACACAGCTAAATGATGTAAGTAAAAATGCATATATACTATTCACACTCGTGCTCACTGTGGTCGATTGCGTATGAAGCAGAAAGTTTTCTGCTTCTGTTGCGCGCCCGGCGGTCGACCGTCGTGTCCATCGTGGTCGACCCCGCAAGAGCAGAAAACCTCCTACAATTTTTCTGTTCTACGGGTGTTAATTCAAAATCTCTTATATGACAATCTTGAACACTAAAAACCCTACATCAATAATTTAGCATTTCTATGGCATATGAAATAAGATCTAATCACTTTAGATAAATCGAAAACATTCTTGAATACGTGTAAACATGTCGAAACATATAAAAATAGAAAATTTTACATTTAAAACTCGTGTAAAAAAATATTTTCAGATCTAGATCTTCAATAAGAAATTTGTTGGTGATCTTTTATAAACTGAAAGCTTATTTTTTTTTTGCATCATATACTATAAAGATCTATCTTTATGCACAAAATAGTGTTTTAGGCTCACAAAACCACAAGAAAACTCATAAAAATTATTTAAAACGTGGGTGCAGGATTGGGTGAGATGAAACTTGCCTGAGGGGTGTCAACTCCCAAAAACATGTGAGAACAATACTCCTTCGTCTAACGCTGATAAATCCTGCTTTTGTTCCTCCGAAATCCTCCCAAAAATCACCAAAGAAAGGGGTTTAGGGTTTGGGAGAGAAGGAGGGAGTTGCTAGGGTTTAGAAAATAGAAGAAAAGAGGTGTTTTCGTGTAATAACATGTATATATATGGCAAAAAACCCGAATAAATACAGTCCAAAACCGGAAACGCGAAACTAAAAACTCAGTGTGACTAGAAACATACTCTTTGTTATTTTAGCTGTAACTTTCGCATCCGACCTTAGAATGAGGTGATTAAAGATTTGTTGGAAAGCTGCTGAAGAGACCTACAACTTTGATCTTTTAAGTTTTTCTACATTCATATTGTATCAGTGTGTAAAATATAAAATCTCTCTACTGATCATTATTTTCTAGATTCATACATCATGCATGTTTTGTGCATTTGTACTCATATATACATATATACATTGAATTGATCTCAAATTAATTCCTAGTATACTCAAACATCACAATATGTTATTTATCAAAGTATAATAAATTTATTATTATTTATCATAAAATATTCAAAATTTTGGGGTTCTACAGCTACGATGCTGGTGTGGTCCAATAAGTCATTATGACTCCAGGGAAGGTGTCATGATGGCTTTGACCATGTATTTAATGTAATAGCGACTGGCTGTCATTGCTAAGTCTTGGTCCTTCGAGAGAGGAGTTGAGTGAAGACTCCTCTTGACTAGGCTTGCTGAGAGAGGACACCTTGAATATCTGAGACGGATTGAGTGAGGACGTCTTTCGAGTTAGCCTTCTGAAAGAGGGTGAGTGATGACGCCTTTCGACCCAGCCTTTATGAGACTCGGGTCAAGTTGATATCCGGTTGATCGTGACACATGTTGCTTTTAGGAGCGAGGTTTACACTTAGTGGATTCTATGATATAACAATATCCTTGACCTTTTTAGATATTATGTTGTTATCATATCCTACCCTAATTACTTTTAATTATAATAGAAATAAGTTTTAATTATCTTATCCTATCCTGATTAGTACGTATATAAGCTCATATTTCATTTAAGTATGCTAAAAGTAGAAAATCTCATAATGTACAAAACTTATATTTATTAGGGAAAATAAATAAAGATTTAAAAATTTTACAATCTAAAGATTTGAATCTGGTACCTAACAAGTAAGAAAAATAGAACTCTTTATTTTATCATTCTTTCTTTATATTTACATTAAAAAAGTCAAGATTTTAAAATTTTGATAATCTCAAGATTAGAATTTGATACCTAACAAGTTAAAAAAACACTTTATGTTATGAGTCGTTTCTTTATATTTAAATTAAAAAAAATCAAGATTTTAAAATTTAACAATCTTAAGTTTAGAATTTGGTACCTAACAAGTAAAAAATCAAAAAAAATTCTTTATCTTATTAGTTGTTTCTTTATATTTAAACTTAAGTATAAAGATAATAGATAATATTATAAAATATTCTTATCTCCTAAATTATTATCATATTTAAGGAGTCATGTCTACGTGAGTGATCAAGCTAGAAAATATTCAAAATACATAGAATTTGCACAACTGGTAAAATACCCAAAGGAAAAAACTAATTTAGAAATTAGTAGAAATAACAAAAAAATTTACAAATTGTATATCTATTGCCAAAACTAAAAAGACTTCAAAATATAGTGTCAAAACCCAAAGACTTCAAAATATTAAAATTTTATAGAACAATCCTAGATTCTACAAAATATATAAAAAAATCCTTTGCTTTACAAAATTTGCAAAAAAATTCAAAAGAATTCCTTACATTTCAAATTATTTTAATTAATATGAATATTGTTAACATGATTTCAATGTGATCATGTTCTAATTAATTAAATTATCTTTAATAAGATACAAGCAGTTATACCCTAGAAATTACCAAGACCAATAAGAGCATCCACATGATAACTAACTGGCCAACTCTCAAAGTATCCACAAGCACAACTCGGGTGATAAGACGGCTAACTCGCCTCGTAATCTAGATTCGAGACAAAAGACCTTCCAACCTGGATCCCTTTGGCTGTCCGACTCCGGGATGAAAAGTATTCCCTACTTAGACCTGACACAAGACATTTCAAATAGTGGAACGAGCTAACAAGCATTATCAAAAGTCACGCTATATTTAATGAATGTATAGTCAGTGCTTGCACTTTATTGCTCACTCACCATCAAGCAATAATGCGGCTTTAGTCATTATGAGTTTTCGAGCTAGAGTTTTCAAAGTTCCTAGGACATGCCATTACTCCAGCAGTCCTATCATTGTACAAAGGTGACTTGGCCAATCAACCATCGACATGTGTAAAGTAGAGTCAATATTAATACTGCACACACTCGGTTAAAATTACTTACATGACCCCATAAACCTCTATAAATAATAGTGATTTCCACTGAGCCAAGATGTGAAATTTTGCACATAAAAGTCTACAAGACTATACTCCATTTTTCTTTTCAAATTACCTAGATATAGTCACTGACTTGAGCGTAAGAGGGCACGCCTAAGAAACAACATTCGGTACCTCTAACCTTTGTTATTTGTGTAATGATGTATAGCTCAAAAGACTTAGGATGGGAGAATCAACCATCTAAGTTGATTAAGAGAACCAAAAAAATAAAATAAAAGTTTAATCCTCCTAAATCACGTATCAACTTCGCGACGTAAACAAAATCTATAAATAATATTTCAATCTCCACGTTCAACCATTTCTTAATAACTTAAAAAATAGAAAATCTAAAAAAAACTTATTTACTAGATAAAACATATACATATTTAAAATTTCGACCATCTAAAGATTTAAATTTTGTTACCTAACAAGTAAAAGAAATAGAATTCTTTATCTTATCATCTGTTTCTTTATATTTAAATCAAAAAAATAAATATAATTATTATAGTCATTTTAGTGATGGAAAATAATCACCAATCAATGACAGACAAGTATCCCACATTATGCATAATCAGGTCAACATCTCAAGAAATTAGCGGCTCAACTCGATCGACTCGACACATCGACATCTTGTGAGGACGACTCGAAAGGCGTCACATGTCAACGATCCGAAAGGTATAATATATTGCCTCCCGACTGAGTCGATTATTTAACCATTCCACTTGGCCGATTAATCGGCTAACACCTTGTGATGACGACTCAAAAGGCGATATTTCCCGACCGCCAGAGAAGTAGAAAGATGATGAAATGCCTCGAGCCTCGAGCCCCTCCTGTGCACTGATGACCAATCACTTTACCATAAATGCCATTAAATCATTATGGGCATCATAATTCCTTTGTCTCTAATAGTATTTATGACACATCAGACCACGTCGGCACTACACACCCCTGTGACTTCGCATTAAATACCAAAGTGACCTCTTCTCCACTCGTTGGCCGACACCTTTAAATTTGAAGCTGACTTAGCCGCCAGCCCATGCCCGACTGAAGTTACCATCCTACTCCCCTTCCATTTCTACAAAAGGATATATTATTTTCCATTACAAGGGAAGCATTTTCCACTATTCTCTAAACTTAAGAACTACTACAGTTCCTTTTACTCCTCCACCCAAGCCACCCGCTGACTTGATCGTTAGAGAAATAACTGGGGAATCACATCCTGCCCTCTTACAATTTGTTACTTGTGCAGGGAAGTATAGTTTGCCTAAGGACCATACATTCTGAGAATTAGAGGACCTCCGTCAACCTAATCTACTTTTATTTGACTGTGATTCTATACATTAACAGTTTGGTGCCCACCGTGGAGCCTTCTTTCTTCTCCAAAGAAATCATGTCTGACTCTGGGCACATGCCTGACCAACTCATCCTCGGAGAGTGACAGCCAAATTATGTCACGTAGCCTCAGCTTGAGGAATCCACCCAATGGATTACTTAAGTCTTTCAACAGCAATCTGTTGCTTTCACTGTTGATCTCCTCTAACGAATCGATCCTCCCTAGCCTGCTCACTCTGCTGCTTCTCAACCATTAGGGAGCCAACCTTCAGTGACTCACCCTCTAATAGGAACCTAGCTAAAGGCTGCTCCGCCTTTGCATGCTGCCCATGCCAGACAATAGAGAATCCACATCGAGCACGTGTCTCCTCCTCTACGTCAACTGACTCGCCGAATCGATCCTTACCACCGCTACCCTCCATACTTGAGGTGACAGGGGAAAGTCCTAGCCCTGATCATGACGGAAGGGAGCAAACCACTATCGGCGAGATCTCCGGTGTCATCACACTGCTCTGGGCCCCTCAGCTGCATATATGACCTCCGACTATGATCAGACTTACCAACTGATAGTTGAAGCCACTAGGGGGAACACTTCTCTCACCGACGACATCATGAATGTCGCTTGTGAGAAGTTCAAGATGCCCTAATTAGAGAAATACAAGGGTGAGGGAGACTCTGTGGAGCATATCCATAATTATTATGACATGATGAGCATGTTGCAGGTGCTTGAGGCCGTTATCTATAAGTATTTTCCCATCACTTTATCGGGAAGAGCCAAGCTCTGGTGGAACTCTTTGGAGAAAAAAATTCTATCGGAAGCTTCAAGCAGTTTAGTCAGAAGTTTATGCATCACTTCTTGGCTAACACCAAGTAAAAATTTCCTACCCACGTGCTCATTCAGATGAGGTAGGAGCCTAGAGAGAGCCTCCGAAACTACTTCAAGAGGTTCTAAGCTAAGCGGCTGGAGGTCAACGACCTAGGGAGCACAGTCGCCATCTCGGCCACTGTAGCCAGCCTAGTAAACAATGTACTGGCCGATTCACTCGCCAAGAAGTGATGCTCTACCTATGAACAATTAATAGCCAAGACTCACAAGTACATGAATATGGAAGATACCCGAGCCTACAAAAATACTTCCCAGTGACAGAAGCGGCAGTGGTAGTAGCGGCGGCACTAACAACCCTAGCAATACCAACTGGTTCCAGCTTCAGCAACCCTATTATCACCAGCCATACCATTGCCGGTGATCCAGCCAACATGGGAGTCGGCTAGGGATCTTCTTCCAAGACCTGAGTTGGCAAGCCTTCCTCCTAGAGTCGACTCCCACCCAAACCGGTCTAACAAGTGGGACCGAAGGAGGGAGCAGACACCAAGATCAGCCCTTACTATCCTCAATACCTCTCTCGCTGATGCCCTCTACATGGTCCAAAAGGAGGGGTACCTTAACACGACTCCTCTCTCACTGACCACCCCAATAGCCTCGGTGACCCAGCCGACATAGGAGTCAGCTAGGGATCTTTTTCCAACACCTGAGTTGGCAAGCCTTCCTCCTAGAGTCGACTCCCACCCAAACCGATCTAACAAGAGGGACCGAAGGAGGGAGTAGACACCAAGATCAGCCCTCACCATCCTCAATACCTCCCTCACTGATGCCCTCTACATGGTCCAAAAGGAGGGGTACCTTAACACGACTCCTCCTAAGATGAGGTCGGACTCTTGGAGTCAGAAACCTGATAATACCGTTAGTATCATCAAGACCACGACCACCTCACTAATGGTTGTTGAGTCCTCCAGAGGAACATCGAGGATTTGATCTAGAGAGAGTTTTTGAAGAAGCTTGTCTCCTAGTAAGACCGGAGAGAAGTTGCCACTAGGGAAGCCCATATGAGGTCCCGTTCTCGATCACCTGGACCCTAGCCGCAGCCTGAGAGTCAATCCCTCGAGCCCAGCCATATGGGGGTAATCAACACCATTAGCGGCAGTTGTATAATAGGACAATTGTCCAACAAAGCTCAGAAGAGATATGCTAAGCGAGCATTAAGGGTGAGCATGTATGACAAGAAGGCCAGAGCGGAAGAGCCCTAGTCCTTCGTCAATGCTGACTTAAAGGACGTGAGGATGCCTCGTGGTGACCTTATTGTCATCACATCCAACATTAACGGTTTCCAAGCTAAGCCAATATTTACAAGTCAACTTATGGGCTGATATTTTAACTATAACGGCTAGTTACAAGTCGACCTATCACTGTAGCAAGTCGACTTATAACTGTATAATGGCTAGTTTTTCAGACTCCTTATTTTTTGGGTTTTTTTATCTTTTTGCTTGGTTTTTCTTGTATTTTAGGGTGTCCTATATATACCCCCCTATACCCAGCTCTAAAATTAACTAAGAGAAAAGTTTTAAAGAGTTTTACAAGTTTGTTTAAGAGGGTTTTAAAGTGAGTTTAAGAGTTTGGTTTGTGAAGAAATTTTCACAAGAGCTTAAGGAGATTATCCTTTGGTGTTTGAGCATTCAATTCTTCTCCCTCTCTCTCTTATCACCATAGAGAAGTTTTTCTAAACTCTTATCTAGTTTTTTTATATTGTTTGATTTTCATTTCCATAAGCTAGAATTTAATTGAGTTTAGTTTGTTTTAATTATACACTTTGTTCACACACAACCATTGAGCCTATTGTATTTGCATACATAGTATAATTGAGGTTGTGAGATTGTGTGACTTAGAGAATGAGCTTACACTTAGTTCTCATCCTTGTATTAGAGAACAAAATTTGTAGTTGAGCTTTCATTGTGGGATACACTTTGTAATATACTTGTACACCGAGAAGAGTGTGTGGTGAGAGACGGGGTCATCCCAAGAGGAGTGACGTTGGTAGTAAAGTCTATGGAGAGGTTGTAAGTCCGAGCACTTGAGGGAGACATGGGCTAGAAACTAACACTTAGACGTGTAGAGTGTGATTGTAAGAGAGTTGATTGTAAAGTTTTAGGTGAGCTAGAAAACCTAGTGTGAGGTGTAAACATTTTTGGGTGAGTGTCAAAAACCCGGTGTGATAGTGGATTTCTCCCCGAGAGTAGGGAGCGGAGATGTAGGATGGAAGGTCTGAACTTCATGATCATATTGCTTGTTTGTGTTTGAGTTTGGCCTGTGCACTTATATTTTCTTTATCTCTATCGTCATTCTCTCATTGTCTAATTTATCCACTACATTGTTTGTATTTGTTTATAGTTTACTTACCCTTATTTGTATATCTTTGCATATATATTTTGTTGCATATCTAATTTGCTAGGATATTTGTTAATTAGTTTTAATTAGCATTAAATCAAATTAGATTAGCATAAACCCTATTCACCCCCCTCTAGGGTTTTTTCCTAGTGGCATTAGGGTCTAACACCTTAATCATGGTTTGGTTTAGACTAACCATGGTGTTTAGCTACCAGAATACTCTCCACCTACTTAATTCACCCACTAAACCGTCTCTCTCTCTCTCTCTCTCTCTCTCTCTCTGAGCTTCCAAAAATAAAAAGATGTCGTTAAAGAAGATGGGTTCACTATGTTATTGGGTCGTTACAGAAGATGGGTCATGAAATGGGTTCAGGCTGGATTTTTAATAGGTTTCTTAAGTGAAATAGATATGGATGTTTGAGTATTAGGAGTGAGGATATAATTATTAATTTTCTTAAAAAGTTAAACATAATAGAATATTTTTTATTATTTATAATCCAACCATAGAAACTAATATCAACATATTTATACAATTTGAGACTAATATAAAAATATGAAGATTTGAGGGAATAATAACAAAATACTAACACTTTTTTAAGGGACTAATATAAAAAACTCCTACATGTGTGTGTATCACTTAATTAAAACAATTCACTGATGTGATGACTACAATAATAACTAGGAATCCGTCAACTGATCATTATTTCTACTTCATATGGATTTAGTATGTTGTTTTTACTCATTTCACTCTTAAATTTATGTATTATTATATGTAAATAGTCAAAAAATTCTTCATAATACTTTTTCCTAAATTTAATTTTTTTTATTTTGATTAACTTTCTCATTTTGTTCCGTTCATAAAACAAATTCAAGCTATAAAACAATTATGTCCACTGTACAATTATGATGAATATATCTAACTCAAAAGAAATAATTAAAATATTTAACCACGTGCATCACACGTGCATCACATCTAGTAATAGTAAACATGCACAACTTGGATAATTATGCCAATATCTAATCAAAAGGACCAAACTCATGTTAAACCAAGGATGGCTCCAGCCTCCACATGAATTCATGGTCCAAGTTACTAATCTGTGTACATAAGTTGGAGAGAGAACTTGGGGTCACAAAACCTCGGGACCATCACAAATTCATGAAGCATCACTTTGCATGTCTATTGTCGGGTCGGACCCATAAACACATCCCATTGCTTGACGACTTATAGAGTATGGGTTCAGTCGTAGTTGGCTTAGGATCTTGAGAGGTCTGGACCCCTTCTCAAAAGATATCATCCTCTTGCTTCTAAACAAACTAGAAGCCCACTCTCTAGCTTTCTCTCAATATTTCGGATAATGATAATGATATTAATGGTTCATAGATTTGTTCAATGAAGAAAGAAGAAACAAGAGTCATGTTACTCGGAGGGAGGAATAAATTTCTATTGATTGATTAGCTAGAAGCACAAAAAACTTGTTTGTAATTACAATATATAGGTCGAATTTGAACGCGTTTTAATCATAATTGTAACAAAGGTGACAATAATATTGTATTGCTCAATCTCAACCGACCTAAGTTTATCGGTTGAAGTCTCAAAATGGAGAACCCACATTTGTTTGCCTCACATTGGAAGTTTACGAGACTACATCATAGATGAGTTTATATGGTGAGAATCAAATGTAGCAATAATTAGTCCATCCATTTTGATGGTCTGCTTGGTGCACGCTAGCAGGTGATCTGTTTGCTATCATTCTCCCCGCCTTGATTCCATGAAGAAGAAGTAGAGTGGAAGCAGGAGAGTCTCAGTTGCAGAGTTAAGGGATTCTATGTTCGTCTATCCTTCTCTATCCAATGAAGGATTGTCTTCCAATGACATTGGAGCTTCTACGAGCTCAACGGAGATGGAGTACATGACCGAAGGGAGCAAAAAAGAAATTGCTAATGGAGGAAATCCTAGCCAGATCAAATCCTCTATCAGTTCCTCAATTGCCTCAGCTTCAATCTGGTGTTTTGATTCCTCAACAGCAAGGTAACCCCTCAATCTCTAATTCTATCCTATGGTCGGATGAAGTTGAGTAGGTTCTTGAGTCTGAAATTATTGGAAATGTATCTTGAAATGAGGAAATATCTGAAAACACTGAAGCAGAGCCATTCATGAATGATAATTTTGAGATTGCATATCCAATTGTGGTTGGAGATAATCTAGATTTGGAGAAAACTAAGGAAAAAAATTCTGTTCAAGATAATAAGATGAATGAAGATGAAGAAGGAATTACTGAATCTGAAAAATCTGAGAATGTGAAATCCTTTGCTAGTTTATTTGCAAATAATAGAAAGCATGAAAATGGTCTAAATATTAATTTTGTTCCATCTTCTCAAGCCAACATTGTTGAATTCTCCCCTGAAGAATGGAGAGAGAGAGAAAATTAATGGAAACATGCTTTGATCGGACATGTCATTGGACTAAATGTTAGATTTAAATCTATGAAAATATATGCGAATAAAATCTGGAGCAAAATCTCTATTCCTCAAGTTCACTTAATCAAACAAGGTGTTTTACTTTTTGATTTTCCCACGGAAAATCATAAGAATGAAATTCTGGAAGCCGGTCCATGGTTTTTTGGTTCTAGGTCATTGGCACTGAGGCCATGGAATTTGGACACTGATATGGAGAAGAATCAGGATGTTTGCTATCCTATGTTGGTATAATTCCCTAATTTGAGGTTAAATTTATGGACTCCTACAGGAATTAGCAAGATTACAAGCCTTATTAGGAATCCGATAACCACTAATAAATGTACAACAACAAGGGAGAGATTGACCAATGCTAGAGTCTTATTAGAAGTAAATATACCTCGAAAAGAACCCTTACCTGATCAGTTTAATATACAAGGGCCAGATGGAAAATGTTACACTCAAAAAATGATATATGAGCTTAAGCCTAGATGGTGCACCTCTTGCAAAATAATTGGTCATGCAATCGATTACTGCAGGAGACAAAACATTAGAAAGGAGTGGGTACCAGTTAATAAGAATATTTTGACAAAAGATGCATGTGCACAAAAAAGTGATACAAGTATTGAAAATGGAAAAATATCTTCTAGAGATAATGCACAACAAGAACCTGTAGGAAGTGAATCTGGGCAAAATGGAAAGGATGGTTCTTTACTGTGACGCCCCAGAGTTCACACAAGGCTGCAGTCCAAAGTGAAACCCGGATTTCAAACCTACTATGCACCCCCATAGTGTATTAACAAGTTTTACCAATCACGGTAATATCCTCTAGTGGAATCAATAGTAAATGAAGGTACAAAATAGGATAAATGAGGAAGTAAAAATAATAGACATGATATAGAAGGAGAGATCTTATAAATAAAAGAATCATGTCTCCACTGAAGTACATCTGATGTCTGAAATAATAAAATGTCTCAACTAAATCTCATACTAAGGCACTCTACCTTTATAAAATGAAAACAACTCTAAAGTCTGAACAATGAACGTAACTATACAGTGGAGCTTCAGCTACTAAGACTGTGCGATAGCGACTATGCTAGAACTCCATCATCCCACGACTCTCCGAAACTCTAAGCTATCTGAAAGAGATAATTTAAACAAAAAAGAACAACAATAAGAACGCCAGAGCGCTACAGCAAGATCATCTCCATCCCCCTAGGGGAAGGGCTGCTAGATAAAGTGGGGGCTCTACGTATTAAGCATAATCTACCTAGATCATTTTTCTCATATCTAATAGAATTAATATTTAAAAATCTACAACAAGAGACGTAGTACGTCGAGCGAAATAATCCAAATAAGAAAACCCTCATGTATATATCATATGTCTCAAATTATAGATAACTAAATATTAATACTAAACTGAGAATAAAGCATCTAAAAGAAATCAACAATTAGAACCCCTAACACGAGACTAGTACGTCGAGTAAAATAATCTGAACAAGAAAACCCTCATGTATATACCATATGTCTCAAATTGTGAATCTTTAAATATCAATTCCAACTCTATGAATGAAAACAACGGTCAAAAGAAAATACTCCAAACCTCAACAATATAGAACAAATGTCACATCTCGAACTACCCTCGAGTAGTCGGCGCAATAATAAGAGAAGATCACCCAACTCATAATCACCATAGGCCATATCATGTATGCCATATATCAAAGGATGTACCCTACTCATGGGTAATCTAACATGGGAGCAAAACTACAACGTGCACTATATATATATACTTATTATATCATATATATATATATATATATATTATAAATAGTATATAGATTATATATATAATATATCATTATAGATCGAGAGACGAGCGCCGAGAGAGAGAGAGAGAGAGGCAAATGGCAGCACCTTGGTCGCGGGGAGACCTTGTCGCTACAAGTTGTAAAGGCCAACCTTGGTAGTGATGTGCATATCTGCCCCTTAACATCACACCTCGAAGATAAGGCAGCCTCAACAACTGGGTGTTCACTAACTCTAATGACCTATATATAAGGGACAGATTATGCACATCAATACCAAGATTGTTGAGAGAACTTGGTACCAAAGTTTTCTCCATTTTTCTCATATATAGTATATATATTATATATTATAACTAGATATATATATATATATATAATATATATATATATATATATATATATATATTATATATATATATATATACTCTTAGACAATAGTCATTTTTTCAAATTTTAGGCTCGATGTATTTAGGGCATGATTTCACTCCTATATTCACATATATATATTGAATTGATCTCAAATCAATTCCTAGAATACTCAAATATTAATAAATGTTATTTATCACCATATAACACATTTATTATAATTTATCAATATATTTTCAAATTCATGGGTTTTACATTCTTTCCCTCTTAAAAGAATTTCGTCCCCGAAATTCCGCAATCATATCTTAGAAATTAATAATACTAGAAAAACATGTTGAGGGGATAATCCTGACAAGGAAACCCTTATATACATATCCCGTACCATTAATCTCTAGATATGAAACATAGAAATATCTACACTTAACAATCTAGAATGAAAAATATTCCTATTTAACCCTTAACTAAGCGGAACTAGTACGTCGGGCAAAAAATCTAAACAATGAACCCCTCATATATATACTATGTAATCCGAACAATTAGGAACTAAGCGTTAATACCCCCATTCTAGTGTTAAATATAAATATAACCATATAGATAGTTATGAACACCAAACAAAATCAATCAATTTACCTACTCAAACATGTGCGGGTAGTCGTGACGCATATTCTCCTCACGCTCCCAAGAAGCCTCTTCAGTTCCTTTCCGGTTCTATTGAACTTTATCGAAAGGTATCACTTTGTTTCTAAGCTTTTTGTTCTCCTTGGCAAGAATACAAATGAGAAACTCTATCGTAGTCAAATCATCACGAAGCTCGATCTCTGGCGCGTCTAACATGCGCTGGTGCCCTTCGTCACGTAAATGCTTCTCGAGCATCAAAATATGAAAAGCATCGTGTATACTCGACATCGATGTTGGAAAATCTAGACAATATGAAACTGTTCCAATGCGCTCAACAATTCTGAACGGACCAATATACCTCGGGGCAAGCTTTCCCCGTCTACTAAAACGCTAAACTCCCTTCGTTGGTGATACTTTCAATAATACATAGTCCCCGACCTGGAACTCTAACAGTCGTCACCTCTAATCGACGTAACTCTTCTGTCTACTCTGTGCTACAAGAATGCACTCCCCAATTTCTACTACCTTCTTTGTAGTCTATCTCACGAGTTCTAATACAAAAAATAGGTTATCCTCTGGTTCTGACCAACAAATAGACAATCTATAAGGTCTCCTATACCATGCCTCATACGGTGCTATGCCAATAGTTGCTTGATAACTTTTGTTATAATCAAACTAAATCAAAAGAATGTTGTCCTCCTGGCTACCATGAAAGTCAATAACACATGCTCGCAACATATCTTCTAATACTCGGTTCACTTTTCTATTTGTCCATCTGTCTGTGGTTAGAGAACACCAAAATACCACAATTGGCTACCGAACGAATCCTAGAAGCTCCTGCAAAAAAGCCTCTTTAGATCCTTGTACATTTTCGTTATGCCTGGATGTACTATGTATCTAGTACGATACGCCTCAACTTTCACAAAATATAAGCCAATACTCTCTGGATCTATATCAAAACACCTCCTAGACCCGCTAACTATGCATCCGTGTAAACGATAAATGTTTTATCACTCCTTGGAATAACATTACTAACACTGTATTCAATTTTGTCTTTAGAGTCTCAAAGGCTTCCTAGCACTCCGTGCCCCTAAACAAACTGTACACCCTTATGCGTAAAGCGTGTAAGTGGTGTCACAATCTTCGAGAAGTCTTGAATAAACTTCATGTAATAGCTGACCTAACCTAAGAAACTACGAATCTCTGTAACTATCTTCGGTGGCTCCCAATCAAGTACTGCTTTCACTTTAGCTGGACCCACTATAATGCCATCCTTGATGATAACATGGCCAAAAATCTGACCTAAGATAGCCAAAAACTTGTATTTGCTAAACTTAGCATATAACTAATACTCCCGCAAAGTCTGTAATATCAAACGAAGATGCTGCTCGTTCTCTATCTCCGATCTCAAAAAGATAAGTATGACATCGATAAAACGACCACAAACTAGTCCTAACATGGATGAAAAACCCGGTTCATCAAATCCATGAATATCGCGGGTGCATTGGTATGCTTAAATGGTATGATAAGAAACTCGAAAGACTCATATCAAGTCAGAAAGGTGGTTTTGAGAATATCCATTCCCCGCACTTGCAACTGAAGATAACCAGAACGAAGATCAATCTTCGAGAAATGCTGCACTCCCTATAGCTAGTCGAACAAGTCATAAATCCTCGATAGTGGATACTTGATCAGGGAAGTAATCTTTTTCAACTCACTATAATCTATACATAATTGCATGTTATCGTCCTTCTTCTCCACAAAGAGGACCGGTGCTCCCATGACAATGACTCTAAAAAATGAAAATCTAAGATAACAACTCATCTAGCTAAGTTTGTAGCTCCCTCATCTCAGCAGGTGTCATATGATAGGGTGCTCGGAATATCGGTATGGTGTCTACTGCAACTCGATACAGAAAAACAACCTCTCTCACTGGAGGAAATCTCGGTATGTCCTGAAAGACATCCTGATACTTTGAGATGACTCCGGTCTCACTCAAAACTGCACCCCAATGTCGTATCATCACCTCCTCGACGTATGTTAGAAATAACTCCGCATTCTGATTACCCTACGAGGTTGCTACTATCTATACGAACTCATTGAATGCTTACAAGCTGACTGTCTTTGCAAAATAGTCTATACTAATGTGGTAGGATGATAACTAATCCATACTAAGAATAACATCAAACTCGGACATTCGCAGGATGATCAAATCGACAATAGACTCAGGCTCATCTAAACTGATGACACATCTCCTATAGATACTTTCTAAGAGAGACACTTCTCCCAAAGGAGTAGAAACTAATAATGGAACGTCTAAAGGCTGTGTTACAAGCTAAAATCTAATCATGACATCATGATAGATAAAAGAATGTGAAGCTTCTGAATTAACAAGATTTGAGCTGAAAAAAATCACTAAGAAAGCTCTGCTCGCACTATGATCACACGATATGACTGCATAAACCCTGTTGGTGCTGGCAATTGCTACGTTGATGGCGGTACAACATATGTGACTGTTTGTCCCTCAGGAATCCGCTGGATGACACGAATCTGGCCTACTGACCCCTTAATCCTTGAGACGACTGGATGTGCCTCAAATCCTCTACTGCTGACCGCAATCGTGACCTTGAGACTACTGATTCTGTCTTTTGTCATGCTAGCTTCCTACTAGTGTACTTTGATAATTCTTTGCTCTATGTCCAATCTTGTTATAATTATAACATGTACGCCAAATTCTTCACTGCTATGGCACTCTCGAATCATGTTGTAGGTTGTGCTCTCTCCTTATGTTGTCCCTGTTATTGGTGGTAAAAATTCTTAACCCACTGTAGCGGTTCTCTATTTCCCTTGTCATTGTCATGCTGGTCATGATTTCATAATTAACTACATGTATATCTCCTTGTTTTAATCGGACTAGCTCTACTGCTTGTCAAAGAAGCAAACAATTTTTTTTCTGAATAAGTGGTATTTCCTGCTCCTGTAAAAATCTAAAGTCGGTGCCATCCTCTGGTGCTAGCCTCCTATGATATCCTCTACACTAAATATATATAACTCTGTTTTAGTACTGAGTCGACATTAAGATTTTTTTGACATATTTCTTCCATTTATAGGCTGCACATAAATTCGGTGTGCCCTAAAACTATAGTGCTCTCAGTATCTGATGTCTTTCTTATTTTTACAGAGCCAAGTCTCCTGCTTTATGGCTCTATCAATAGTTGTGGTGATAGTGAAATCATTGGTATTTCCTCTTCAATAGGCACGACTGGTATGACTATTGCTAGAACTCCAGAAAATATAATGTAGCTCGTTACTCATTCCTCGAGTGTTGCTAGTCTCTGCTTTTGCAATCGGCGATACCAAGTTGATTAGATACTGTGGAGCCTGCTACGGCTCGAGCTCTACTTACCCAGCTCTCCGATTATGAGTTTTATCTCGACTGCATCCTCGTCCCAACATTTATAATATCAAGAGGAGAGCTTAATGGACACAGTAATGAGGTCGCAAACATATATACATAACATAACGTATCACATAGTATTCACGCACATACTTTTTAATCAAAATAAGCTAGTCAAAAAAAATTTATAAATTTTCGAAGTATATGTATTACGTCCTCACTCATTTTAGAAATTCCTAACAGACTCTATACATAAATCCTAGAAAACTTTATCCTAGCTCCACAACTCGATACAGGATGATCCTAAGGATATTAGAACTAGAGCTTTGATACCAACTGTAATGCCCTAGGGTTCACACAAGGCTGCAGTCCAAGGTAAAACCCGGATTATCAAACCTGCCATGCACCCCTATAGTGTATTAACATGTTTTACCAATCACAGTAATATCCTCTAGTAAAATTAATAGGAAGTGAAGGTACAAAATAGGATAAATAAGAAAGTAAAAGTAATAGACATGATATAGAAGGATAGATCTTATAAATAAAAGAATCATGTCTCCACTGAAGTACATCTGATGTCTGAAACAATAAAATATCTTAACATGAATCAACTAAATCTCATACTAAGGTACTCTGCCTTTATAAAATGAATATAACTCTAAAGTCTGAATAAAAAACATAACTATATAGTGGAGCTTCAGCTACAAAGACTGTACGACGGTGACCATGCTAAAACTCTATCATCCCACAGCTCTCCGAAACTCTAAGCTGCCTGAAAGAGACAATTTAAATAAAAAGAACAACAACAAGAGTATCAGAGCTCTACAGCAGGACCACCTCCATCCACCCTAGGGGAAGGGCTGCTAGATAAGGTGGGGACTCTACCTATTAAGCATAGTCTACCTAGATCATTTTTCTCGTATCTAATAGAATTAATATTTAAAAATCTATAACATGAGACGTAGTCCGTCAAGTGAAATAATCCAAATAAGAAAACCCTCATGTATATACCATATGTCTCAAATTGTAGATAACTGAATATTAATACCGAACTGAGAATAAAACATCTAAAGAAAATCAACAATTCCAACAGTGAATCCCTAAATATACCATATGTTATAAATTATGAATCCCTAAATATTAATTTCAACTCTATGAATGAAAACATCAATCAAAAGAAAATACTCCAAATCTTAACTATATAAAACAAATTTCACATCTCGAACTACCCTCAAGTAGTCGGCACAATAATAAGAGAAGATCACCCAACTCATAATCACCATAGGTCATATCATGTATATCATATAACAAATGATGTACCCTACTCATGGGTAATCTAACATAGGAGCAAAACAACAACTGTAAATATATATATATATATGTGTGTGTGTGTGTGCGCGCGCGCGCGCGTGCGCATATCCACATACAATAGCGATATTTTTGTAAGGTTCTTACTCAATCGCTCTACGGCAATAGGTTTTATCTTCCTATTCTGGATACATAAAATAACGGTACTTTTGTAAGGCTCGCATGATACTTTGTGAATATCGGATACAACCTCCTTACTCAATCGTCTTTACGACAAATAGATTTTATCTCTCTATTTTTAGATATGCTCATTAGTCCTACGGTAATAGGTTTTATCTCCCTATTTCCAGATATGCTTCTAAATGATCATACAACGGTGAATAGGCACCTCAGTCCAACCCGAAAAACATACACCGATTATCTTTGAGTATTTGGTACAAACAAGTTCTTGTTACCGGGAAAATATCTAAATACTCCTAGTGTAGTACAACCGAAATCTCATTACGAGATAAACACCCACACTGAGCATCCATAACTGATGAGCAATACTTTAACATATATTAATTCACTTTCATCACCATAACTGATGAGCAATACTTTAACATATATTAATTCACTTTCATCAACTCAACATGTGTCAAAACAACATAAACTAAGTGTACGTGCTTTAACATATATTAATTCACTTTCATCAACTCAACATGTGTCAAAACAACATAAACTAAGTGTACGTGTATATATCTCAGTGTCTGTATCCATATCCGGTGTTCACTATCATCCCAGGTGTTAAACAACTCTTAAGTATCATAATATAACAATACAAGATCGAGAAACTCTCTCGAAAATCAAAACAATGTATCACAAAACATGCACATGCCACTGCTAGACTGGTGGTCGATCACAGAGTATGCGGCGGTCGGCCGAATCTCAACCAGAAGCCTCCTAGGCCTTGGTCTGGCACGCGGTCGACCGAACACGATCTGTTCAGAACGTGCAGGTTTCTGCACAGATTGTGTTCGTATCGATTTTATGATTCAAACTTGTTTAAATCATACTAAAACATACATAAAACATTATAAACTTCAAATTATCATCTCTGAGAATTGTCAAACACCAATAACATGATTAATTATAAAAAGAAACATGCTTAAACCCTTAAACATGGATGAAACATCACTATGACGATTAAACTTATAAAATCTCAGTTAAACGACATGAAACATTCAAACATGATAAAATATAACCATGAACAGAAGGAAAAATTGTTTAAACATGTTCATCTTACTTAGGTTTCACAAACCTAGGGTTTAAGCATAATTAACTTACATGAAAACTCAACTAGTTTGTAAATATAGGGTTTAAACATGATTAGAGCATGATTAACAAGATAAAAACTAAAATAATTTCAATGCTAGTGATCATGATCATATTACTAACATAAACAGTAAGAAAACAAAATAGATCTAACATTGGTTTAAGATTTAACATCAAAAATCTCATCTTTTTCACATCAGCTTAAGCTTAACTATGTAAAACATTGATTTAAACATATTAAATCATTTATTAACTAAGGGTGAATGTTTGGGTGAAGATGATCTTGCCTTAAACTTATGTGAAAGCCTCTAAAACAAACAACAAGTAATCCACAAGTACAAACAACCCGTTCTCTCTTGCCACACGTCGATGATCTCGCCATCGTGTCAGTATTGTGCTTTACAAAGCTCTCAAAATTCATAAGAAAATGATCTAGGATTTTTAAGAGGAGAGGGTGGCTGCTAGGGTTTAGAGATATGGTAAAAGAGATGAATTTTCATGAAAAACATAGGTATTTATAGAGACAAACCCGAAACAAACCCGTTTGACCCGAACCAAAAAACCTAGTTTGACTAGAAACACCACCTTCGGTAGTTTGGCTGTAACTTTCTCATCCGACCGTAGAATAAGGTGATTTAAGATTTATTGGAAAGTTATTGAAGATACCTACATATTTGTTCTTTTGAGGTTTTCTAGGTTCCAACTGCATCATTGTGTAAAACATATAAACCCTTAACTGGTCATTTTTTTAGATTTCAGGCTCGTGTATATAGGGTATGATTTCACTACTATATTCATATATATACATTAAATTGATCTCAAATTAATTCTTAGCATACTCAAATATCAATAAGTGTTATTTATCACTATATAATATATTTATTATTATTTATTATTATTTATTATTATATTTTCAAATTCATAGGGTTTTACATTTACCTGTTAATCAAACTCAGAATGAAGGTGACAATGGAAATTTTACTGCCAATCCAGTCAATGAAGTATAGTTTTCTAGAAAACATGCACAAATAGTGAATATCAGCCAAACTGGGTCTGGGTAGGGCAAGGTTCATCAAATCTCATCTCCGACTGTAAATAGCACTGGATTTACTAGTGTCAACCGACAAAAAACATCAACGAGAATAAATACAAGTGCTAAGAATAATGTTACAGGTACATCATATTTTCAAGCATCTCATTTCTCTCCTTTGGATCATCAAATGCATAGTCTAGACCCCTTCTGTATTGATAGGGGTGGTTTATCACTATAATGCATTTAGCTTTCTGGAATGTTAGAGGATTTAACAAATCCTCTAAACACATGATAGTGAAGCATTTTATTAGTCAGTATAATCTTTCTCTCATAGCTTTGTTGAAAACTAAGGTGACTGGTGATAAGTTACAGTTGATTTCTAAAAAGGTAGCTAAGGACTGGGAGGGAATTTCAAATGTTCAACAAGCAAACAAGGCTAGAATCTGGATTCTCTAGAATAGAGATCTACTCACAGTCCAATACTTAAATTCCTCAGAACAACATGTAAGTTGTTTGTTTGAATCAAAAGATGGCAGACTCTCTTGTTCTATTACACTCATTTATGCTCTTAATCAAATGGAAGGTAGGAAAATCCTTTGATAGGATATTCTGACATTCAAAAATCATATTAATGGTCCTTGGTTAGTGGCTGGCGATTTCAATGCTATATTGAGTAGTGAAGAGAAGCTTAGAGGTGCACCAATTTCAGACTCTGACATCTGTGATTTCTAGAATTTTGTATCCTCTAGTCAGCTAAAACATCTCAGGTCAACAGGATGTTATTTTACATGGTGCAACAAACAAGATGCCGATACTAGAATATGGTCTAGATTAGATAGAGTGCTGGTTAATGATGACTGGATCCATAACTACACTTCAAGTCAAGTTGAATTTCTTCTACCTAGCTATTCTGACCATTCTCCAGCTCTCTTAACAATTGGGGATGAAGATTTTCAGGGTAACAGGCCCTTTAAATTCTTTAACATGTGGGCTAAACATCTTGAATTCATTCCAACAGTCAAATCAATCTGGCATCAAGATTTTAGTGGGTACAACATGTACAAGCTACACCAAAAGCTTAAATATCTGAAACCTGTTTTAAAAGACTTGAATAAGAAGCATTTTATGAATATAAGTGAACAAATCTCAAGAGATAAAGAGGAACTAGTGGATATTCAAAAACAACTGAATGATGAGCCATTTAATTCAAGATTGATCTCAAAAGAGAAGGAATGCATATCCAAGTATGTTAGATTACTCAATTGTGAGATTTCATTCTACAAACAAAAAGCAAATATTAACTGGAGTCTTCATGGAGACAAATGCTCCAAAATTTTCCATTCTATTATGAAGAATAAAAGACATCATAACAGGGCTCTGTCATTATACACAGAAAATGGGTTGAGAATTACTGAAATGTCAGAAATCATTGATGAATTTATTGATTACTACAAAAAACTTTTGGGTATAGCAGCTCCCACAGCAAAACTTGATCCTGAAGTACTAGCAAATGGTCCTACTCTCTCTTCTAATAAAAAAAAATCATCCCGAGTCTACCAGTTTCAAGAGAGGAAATTAAACTGGCAGTGTTCCCCATGCCAGAAGGAAAAGCACCAGGTCCAGATGGTTTCAATACAACTTTCTTTAAATCAGCATGGGAAATCATTAGAGAGGATCTCTATCTAGCTGTTGAAGATTTCTTCAAATCTTGAAAACTCCTTGATATATTCAATTCTACAACTATTACTTTGATTTCCAAAATATTAAACCCCAAACATGCTTCTGATTTTCGACCTATTTCTTATTGTAACTTAGTCTATAAAGTTATAACAAAGATCATAGCTATTCGTATTCAAAAAGTCATGGGAAGTTTAATAAGTGATTCACAAAGTGCTTTTGTTAAAGGGAGACTTATGACCAGTAATATTCTTTTGGCACATGAGCTTGTCAAACATTATGGTAAAAAGTATATTAATAATCATATTTTATTACAATTTTATACCCTCATTATCTATTTTATATGAATAAATATACCACTAATAATTGTTTTTATCTTTTAATTGCAGGTTAATGAAGAATAAATCTCAAACTCTCATCTCTCAACAAAAACCCATTGATTAAATGAAGAAATGAAGCAAAGAAGCACATTGGAAAATCAATTTCCAAATTATCCAAAAGCCCAGAATCAAGTCGTGTAGCCTGTAGAAGCCGGAGAAAATCAAAAATCCAATATGAAAAGAAATCATATTCAAAATGGTTGGCCACAAAGAAACGACGATATCTCCTAATCCGGAAGGCGGAATTTAACATATAATATATGAAAATCGCCTATCTCGACGAGACGAAGTTATCCATGAAATTAGAATTTGGAAATAGTGGGCATCGATGTCGGCATCGATGCTGGCATCGATACCTGCATCGATGCCTGCATCGATACCATATTACTGTAGCGCGCGTCAATGGATGATTTTTCTTGTCTTGGGGCTCAAGTTTGATCCAATGGCTCTCATTCACTGATGTTTACTATAAATAGGTGTAGAGAGTGAGGGGTTAGAGGTGTGAAAATTTTTATAACTCCTTTTTGGAGAGGAGGGCTACTCTTAATTGAGAAGGCCTTCCAAAATTATAACTTTAGTTGCAATTAATAATAATAATTTTTTTACCACTTTAAATTTTTCTCTTCTTCTCTTTGTTGGATGATGAAGATGAAGATGAAGATGGAGAATTATTTGAAGGTTTGCATTTCTTTCCTTTTTCTCTTTTATTTCTCTTTTATTGCTTATTAGTTAGATTTATTTTCATGCTTGTAATTAGATTTTATTTTTCTTGTTAAATAGCCAAGAGGCTAGAACCCTCTTGCCTTAGATTTATTTCATGCTTATAGAGTAGATTTATTTTCTTGCATTTAATTCTTGTAATTTTATTTTGTAATTAGATTTTGCAATTATTTTGTAGTTAGATTTTAATTTCTTATACTATTCACCTTGAGGCTAGAACCCTCTTGGGTTTAGTTTTTTTTTTTTTGTTTTTTTTTATTTTGTTTGATTCGCCTTTAGGCTAGAACCCTTTAGGGAATCACTCTTTTCTAAGAAGTGGGTTCAATTGTAGATTACACATATCTATAATTGAATCCACCATCTTTAATTTCTTGTATTTTCTTTTATTCTAGAATTTTGTTCTTCATTCTTGATTTTTATTTGCTTCTTGATTTTATTCATTTTTTTTCTCCTTCTCATCTTATTGATCATACTCATTCTCTTTTACATCCACTCTCACTTACACTTTGCACCTACTTACACACCACTTTCACTCTTCCAATCTCTTCACAATCACATTCACTCATCAATCTTATTTGTCACGCACACAAAATAAGAACCAATTTTATATTTTCTCCTACAAAACACTTTCCTCGTGGGATCGATATCTTAAATACTATAACTTGACACGGTTGTGCACTTGCAACCTTTTTGGTACATGTTTATGCCGCATCATATATTTCAACAAGAGCCATCTTAAATGTTGATTTGAGAAAAGCATTTGACACCATAAATTGGGACTTTATCAAATTCATGTTGGAAGGTTTGGGGTTTCCTCATAATATGGTAAGGTGGATAATGGAATGTATTACTACCCCAAAGTTCTCTTTATCTCTCAATGATTCTTTACATGGCTATTTCAAAGGGGCAAGGGGACTAAGGCAAGGTGACCCTCTCTCTCCATATCTATTTGTGATAGGGATGAAATATTTGCCAAGGAAATTAAATGCTCTCAAGAATGACAACTTATATAAATTTCATCCAAGGTGCTCAAGACTGGAAATCACTCACTTGATTTTTACTGATGACATTCTCATGTTTTCCAGAGCAAATATGAACTCCATTATAAGAATATACAGTTGCCTTCAGGATTTCAGTAAGGTGTCTGGCTTGGAGGCTAACCCAGCCAAATTTACCTTGGAGGGATTGATGATAACTTGAAAGCTCAGTTATGCTCACACTTAAATTTCTCAAAGGGATTACTGCCAGTGAGATATTTGGGTTTGTCTCTCATTTCAAAAAGATTATCTTGTCTTAATTGTTCTTCATTAATTAACATGATCTCAGAGCAATTTGTCAATTGGCAAAAGAAAAGATATCTGTCTTATGCAGGTAGGCTCCAGCTTATTAAATCTGTTATTCTAGGAGTACAAATATTTTGGACAAGCAACTTCATATTGCCTATCAAAGTCTTGGAAAAAATTGATAGCCTATGCTCATCTTTCCTTTGGAATCAAAAAGTTCATCTTGTATCATTGGCCAATATTTGTCAAGAGAAGAAACAAGGAGGATTGGGTCTGTTTTTAGCTAAGATTTGGAATTATTCGGCAACATTTAAACTATTATGGATGATTCATTTTAAGAAGGATTTGTTTTGGATTAGGTTGGTTCATGGCAATTATCTACACCAATCTGACACATGGCAAGTTTAAGCTAAACCAACTGATTCCTGGATGTGGAAACAACTCTTAAGAGTTAGAGATTTGGTGAGAAACAAATTTGGGAATGTGGTCAACCTATCCAGCATCATAAACAATTTCCAAATCAATGGAAAAATCTAAATCTCTCGTATCTATAGGTTCTTAAATGCTCCAACTGCTCCAACTCCTTGGACTAAAATTGTGGGAGGGATTAAACTATCTTAAACACTCATTTATTTTGTGGTTAGTCTCTCATTCAAGGCTCTTAACTAAGGATAGATTATGCAGAACGAGGATTCTTAACACTAACAAATGTGTTCTATGCAAAATCCAAAGTGAAACTTGTCAACATCTGTTTTTTGATTGCCGGTTCTCTGCTTATGTTTGGAATAAGGTTATGGAGTGGCTGAAATTTGCTAGGAGGTCATGCAAATGGGATCATGTCATAGGGTGGTATAGTTGCAACCTCAAAAGAAATGGCTTTTTGAAGAAACTCAAGAGGATGGACATGTATGTCACTGTATATTTGATTTGGAGGGAAAGAATATGAGAATATTTAAGAACAAAGCTTCAAATCCTGATTTTCTCTTTTGAGAAGTGAAACTGACCATTTACACGAAGGTATTAAATGATAACCTTCCCATATATTTGAAAGAAAAATTAGAGAACTTGTAATATGAGATGTAAGTGTAAATAGGGTTTCTAGGTTTGTCAAACTAGAAAATGATGTATGACATTATTGCATATTTTGGTGATGAATAATACTTACTTCATTGACCAAAAAAATGTAACAATAATTAGCCGTGCTGGTCGTAATTTGAACGAAACAATGAGTTTACTGAGTGGATCTCAAGCTTACACCGTGCCAACAGACTCACGAGGCCGAAGCATGACACAAAATGAGAAAATGATTTGATGTAGTAAGAATAGGTTTACATCTACAAAAAGCCAATCATCACTTTGAACTTTCAGTCCTGAAACTTGTCTGGCTTACCATATCATATTCTAGATCTCTATCATTACTCCAATACAATATAGGACTTAATCAAGGCAATAATAAAAAAGGCGCAAAAACAGCGGGGAACATGATTTCCCTAGAAATGGAAATGCAACATGACTGCGAACTAGCTAAAGATTTTAAATTATTTCCAGCAAGAATTAATCGAACTCAGAGAAAAAGAAAGAGGATTTCTTTGAGGGGGGCTCCGTTAATGGGTAAGGAGTTTTATTTTATTTTCTTCATTGTTGTGTTCTCAAGGAGATTGATCCTCCTTTTATAGGGGTTAAACCCACAATCTTCACCCCCTCAGATCCGCCCCATGAGAGATTTCCTCTTAACAAACCCACGTTTCTATGATTTTTGTAACAGAGAAACGAACATTGATTTGATCACTGAAGACCGATTCAAAGTAACATCTCCTACTTGACCAAATCAACCAAGTGATATGTCTCCCACTATCCGTGAGATCAGATGTTTCTCCTTACCATTACTCTCACTATCCGTGGGGAGTAACTCTTATTTCATTAGTCATAAAATTTTACTCGGACTTATTTATTCCTAAGTCTCATCAAACTTACATGTTTGATAAAAGATTCCACTGGTATTTATTTTGTCAAAGGATCAGTAATCATATTTGTAGTAGGGATATAAGTCACTTTGACTTCTCCCTCTTCTACAAGATCTCGAATATAGTGATACTGGATCTCAATATATTTTTCTTTGGATCTATTCATACCACTATTGATTAAGCTAATTGCTACTTGATTATCATAATAAATATCAATAGGTCCTTCTAACAAATTGAGATCGAGATCAATCAAAAACCGTCTTATCCAGATAGCATGTGTAGTTGCCATACTACAAGCTATATATTCAGCTTCTTACGTATATTTAGCAACACACCCTTGTTTCTTGCTACTCCAAGAAACAGCTCCTCCTCTAAAGATGAATAAGTATCCCGAAGGAGACTTTCTATCATATTTATCACCTCCAAAATCAGCATCGGAACAACCAAGGAATTCAAGCGAGCCAGCTTGATAAACTAATCTATGAGTCAATGTACCTCTGATATACTTCATAATCTTTTTAACAGCTTCCCAATGTGCTGATCCTAGATTACTTTGATATCGACTGACTAGACTCATAGCATAAGCTATATCAGGTCTGGTGCATAACATTGCATACATCAAGCTTCTAATTGCCTTAGAATAAAGGACATCTAACAGCTTTTGCCTCTCTCTAGGGCTTTGCTCTTTACATAATCTCTTTCCCATAACTAACGGAGTTGACGCCAGATTAGAATTCTCCATTCCAAACCTTTTAAGAATTGATATTAAATATTTTTCTTGGTTTAAACTTAGCATTCTAGACTTTCTATCTCGAATTATTTGAATTTCAAGAATATATGATGCATCTCCTATGTCTTTCATCTCAAACTTTTAGCTGAGATTTGCCTTGATTTTATTCAACATTTCTATGCCATTTCTAGTGAGCAATATATCATCCATATGTAAGGATAATATAGTAAATTTTCTCTCACTTTTCAAGACATATACAGAATTATCTAATTTATTTTGAATAAAACTAAGTTTAGTGACTGCACCATGAAATTTGAGATACCATTGTCTAGAAGACTGTTTTAAACCATATAGAAATTTTATTAATTTGTAAACTTTATGTTCCTATCCTTTTACCTAAAAATCTTCAGGTTGTTGCATATATATTACTTCCTTCAACTCTCTGTTAAAGAATATAGTTTTAACATCCATTTGGAATAACTCCAAAGCAGGATATGCAACTATAGCCAAAATAATTATAATGGATGCAAATTTAGCTAAGGAGAATACGTCTCCTGAAAATCTATTCCTGCCTTCTAGTTATAACCCTTGGCAACTAACCGTGCTTTGAATTTATTAATAAATCCATCAACATGATATTTCTTTTTGAGCACCCATTTGCATCCTATGGCCTTTCTATTTTCGGTAGATCACATAACTCTCATACCTTATTCTTTTCTATAGAATCAAGTTCTTCTCTCATAGATTCTAGCCATAAAGCTGATTCATACGTTTTCATTACATTAAAAAAGGTTAGGAGATCTTGTTCTTCTATATTTGTATCTACCGAGAAACATGATGACTCACATGAATACAAATAGTAATCATCCATCCATAATGGTTGTGTCATTAGCCTTTTGTTGCCTATAACTGGTTGGCGAGGTACATGATTTTCCATAGGTATTTCATCATTTTTAAGGTTAGGTTCATTCACAATATCAGGGTCATTAGTAGGAACAATACTGTAATAATCATCATCTATTACAGTTAGAGGTTCTGTTTCCTCTCGAACTTGTTCCTCTTCCTCTAGATTATTTAGAAATGTAGCATCTCTACTTTTAATGACCCCTTTTTCTTTATTGTAGAACTTATAACCTTTTGACTTTTCTGAATACCATATGAATCTACACTTTATTGTTTTAAAATCTAACTTATCTCTAAGTTGACATGAAATGAGAACATGGGCTATTGATCCTCACTTCCTGAGATGACTCATATTAGGTTTCCTTCCATTTTATAATTCATATGGTGTAGATACAACTGATTTGGTAGGAATTCTATTTAGAATCTAGTTTGCAATTAACAATGCTTCTCCCCAAAAAATTTTAGAGAGACCAGAATGGACCAACATGCATCTAACTACATTCAACAATGTTCTATTTTTTCTTTCAACAACACTATTCTGTTGTGGTGTATATGGCATTGTTGTATGCCTTTTAATTCCATATTTAATACAATAACTTTCAAGTTCTTTGGAGTTATATTCCCAACCTATACCAGTTCTCAAATTTTTGATTTTTATTCCAAGTTAGTTTTCAACTTCTGTCTTATATCTCTTAAAACAGTCAAAAGCTTCTAATTTTCTAGATATAAGATAGACATGTATAAACTTGGAATAATCATCTATAAAAGTAATAAAATATTCTTTATTAATATGAGTTTTGACACTTAGGGGATCATAAATATCCGAGTGTATCAACCCTAAAGGTTCATTGGCTCTTTGTCCGCCAACGAAAGGTTTTCTAGTCATTTTGCCAGTTAAACAATATTCACATGGTGGCAATTGAATATTAGATAGTGCAGGAAGTAAGTTCATTCTGATAATTTTTTTTATTTTTGAAATACTAGCATGTCCTAGTCTAGAATGTCACAGTTCAGATTCAGAAATATAACAGGACAAGCAGTTCAAATTCAAAATTTTATTATCAGTATTATTTCAAACTACTAGAAGAATGCATAATTCATGTTCGGGCTTATATATTCCCATAGCATACACTTTATTATTCTTGCCTATAGAAACCCTGTTATTATAGAACCTAACTTCCAGTTCTTTCATTATTAAGCTGAGAACAGAGATTAGATTGTGCTGAATTCCTGGCGCATAGAACACATCTTTGAGGACAATAATGATGTCCCTAAGATCCAATCTATACGAACTAATATCTTCTACATTGAGATAGGTATTATTTTCCATATAGATTCTCTGTTCTCCTTTCTTCTGCTCAGTGAATTCTGTGACTCTATTTTTTTCCTTTGCGATATGTCTAGTCGCACTGGAGTCGATCCACTAACTGCTAATATCCATCATCACAACATTGCATTTCATCACACTGACAAATTCTCTTTTTGCTAGTACCCCCTTGTTCTGGATGCTTATAACCTCCCTTATTCTCCTATTTTTCAACTTGTGGGAAATTTGGCTTAAAATGGCCGAACTTTCCACAATTGCACCAGGCTCCGAGGGGTATTTTCTTTCTCTTGAACTGCTGTGATTTCGGTCCTCGCGGTTGTGGTTTGTAAGAACCAGGGTTTTTATAACTTCCAGCATTATACCTCTGGTGGACATAATTCAGCTCTTGTTGTACCATATTCAGTTTTGATTCTTTCCTACTGGCTATTAAGTCTGGTTCTATCGCTTGGTGCATAGGAAGACAAGTGATAGATCTAACGGCAGTGTTTATTCTCAATGTGGTGGCAGCCACAACAAGGGAAGGAGGTAGACTATTCAAAATGGTTGCCACTTGCATATTCTCAATGTGGTGGCAGCCACAACAAGGGAAGGAGGTAGACTATTCAAAATGGTTGCCACTTGCATTCTTTTCGTGATTTCGGTCTCAGTAGTGGTTAAGTCCTTAGCTATGACAATCATTTTATTTATGTGCTCTACGACATTGTCCCCCTCTTGCATACGACAAAAATTATACTTATGCAATAGGAGTTGGATATTAATTTCAGAGGCAATGTCATATTTTTATTTTATAGCATTCCACATGTCCATGAAAGTCTTATAAGTTTCAAAAACTTTGATTAAGTTATCTTCCATGAACATGAGGATAAGACTTATTGCGTTTTTGTCTTTCGACTTTCACTGTTCAAACCCTTTCTTTTCTTCAGGTGTAGATTTATCAGTAAGGGTTGGAGCAGCGGTTTCGATTACGTCATCAATCTTGTTATGAATAAGAGCATATACTATTTTTCTATATCATATATCATAATTACTGTCATTAAATTTGTCAATTTTTCCTAGTTCTGATAGAATGAGTTTACTAGTCATTCGGTAAAAAACTAAAACTAAATTCAATTTAAATATATATATAAGGTTGGTATATTGACAATTATACTAAATTAGAATAAAGTTAGATAAATAAATAAATTAATTAATTAAAATAAACCTGACTGTTCTAAGATGATAAAAGAGACTCTAATTTGCACGTGATTGTCACTTAGCAGTGTTGATTGAATAATTAACTCTCTAATTTGAGTTAGTGTAGCTTGTATTTAAAAAGAATCCAGTAGATAGAACAAGTAACTCTTGGTTCGAACTGACCAACACTTGTGTAATTCAACAAATGAAAGGCATGGTCTGTTGAGAGAAATGTGGGCATTGTTATTAGGCCTTGAAATGTGGGCTTTGAGTGAATTGTATGTGGGCAGAGCAAAGGCTGGGTCTTAAAGTAGAGAGCTGACGCTTAGGGCTTTGATCTTGAGATCACTTCTTGATGTAGAGAGGGAATCGAGACCGATGGGATTCGATCAACCACGACTACTTCCTCTCCGTTCGAATTCGTCGTCGTCGCGATGCTCTTCAATTTGTCTCTTTTCCGTCTTCGTCTTCGATCGAAGCAACACCTGTCGGCAGCGGCGATGGTCGAAATCGCATTAGATTCATCATCAGCAGAGTCGTCGTCGTCGATTTGGCAGCCATCGTCGATTAAAGCTAGCTTGAGATGGTGGTGTTCTGGGAGTTTAGGATCGAAGCTTTGCTCTGATACTAGTAATCGAACTCAAAGAAGAAGAAAGAGGATTTCTTTGAGGGGGGCTTCGGTAATGGGTAAGGAGTTTTATTTTATTTTCTTCGTTGTTGTGTTCTCAAGGAGATTGATCCTCCTTTTATAAGGGCTAAACCCACTACCTCCACCCCCTCAGATCTACCCCATGAGAGATTTCCTCTTAACAAACCCACGTTTTCACGATTTTTGTAACAGAGAAACAAACATTGATTTGGTCGCTGAAGACCGATTCAAAGTAACAAGAATAACAATGTACGCGTCCTTCAAGCAATAACAAATAACATTTAGATGTGTATTCTGTAAGAAATAGCAATATATTGTTACTCAAAAAAAGAAATACCAATACATAATGTTTTTCAGATTTAGTAAGAATTCTTGTTATTATTTTGGTGCATATATATTTCCTAAGGGTATCTTTATTCTGCAACAATAAGAAGTGCATTTTTATTTATGCATTTATTTACTCTTTCATATAGAGTGTTACTTGCTGGAGTATTGATAATATGCCCTTGAACATCCAAAACAGATTATGTAATATTCTTGAAATATTAATAGATTTAAATATTACACATATAATTTGAGTATCATTTATATAATTGTTATATATCCTTAGAAATTATTTTGTTAGATCATACACCGTGATGATTACTTGCTTGGAGATATGATCTAACTTAGAGATTTCTTAAATTTATGCTTAACTTATAACTAGTAAACGATAACTTTGTTATAACATGTTATTATGCATGACACCGACATGTGAGATATGATGATGGGTCTTAACCACCGGGAATGGGGATTCCTACGGTGTATGTCATGAGCACATATTGTGATGTGTATAGCACTATATTGAATTTGGTATGTTTTGATGTGATGGTTAATTAAGCTTGTTTAGCAAATGTTATACAACCTGAAATGTTGGGTTATTAAGTTTTATTTAGGAAAATGATGAATATCTAGATAGGATTCAGTATGCTCATTATGACGAGTTAATTTATTATGCATTCCCATGAAGTTATTACATTCCAGCTGGCAGGTGATTTTGAATAATTTTTTTTTAAATTTATTTTCTTATAGAAATAAAATATTTTGATATTTTAAAATAATTTTTATTTATGTTCATGGGAATTGTAATTTAGGCATGAGCAAATAGGTGAATTGTACTGCTCAAAAAAGTTACCTAAAATAAAGAATACTAGAGGGGACTGAATGTAAGATATTATTTATAAATAATTAATCTCATATTATGAAAGATTTTTTTATGAACAATTGATCGGATAGGGATTTGATTGTTAAATTAATTTAGTTAATAATTAGTTCTCGATATGGGACCCAATTGGCCTCACTAATATCATTAGAAGAGGTATACATGCAATACAATTCTATTTCTATCCTTAATTGTTATAAATTTTTAAA
Source organism: Asparagus officinalis (assembly GCF_001876935.1). Classification (NCBI taxonomy): domain Eukaryota; kingdom Viridiplantae; phylum Streptophyta; class Magnoliopsida; order Asparagales; family Asparagaceae; genus Asparagus; species Asparagus officinalis. The sequence continues at coordinate 13,706,635 of NC_033801.1, forward strand.
CAATTATATTCTATCTTTAATTATTATTGATAGAGTTTTGAACAATTATGAATTGTTTAAAATTAAAATCTCTAAGTGTTATAGGTTGAAAAATAACTAAGTGTTAATTCTCCTCTTGGAGTCGACACGTGTCCCATGTCAGCATTAATCAATTACACCAGCTCACCCTTGCCAGGGAATTAACTCAGGTAGCCTGGACACTTGACCCCTTGTGAGCCAGGCCGAGTCAATACCAGCTCCCACTCGACCTCACCAATCGAGTCGACCAGCCTCATTCACTCATAGCTGGGTCAACATCTTGTGAGGCCGACTAGAGATATGATACTTGTCATCCCTCTCGCAGAGCCGAGTCAAGAGGTGATTCGACCTCGAACGCTGTAGCGACAGCTGTCTATCCTCATCATTGTGAGTGCCACGAGTCGATCTCCATGACTCATCACTACCCATACCTCCTCAATCTCCACCACATCCAATCAATGATGACTCATCGCATATGCAATCAACACATGTCTTGCTCTACGCCAGATCAGACATGATCAGAGCCCAAAGGACTCGATTTGCTCATACAACCGACTACATAGGCCGACAACTTACGTGACTGATTAAAAAGGTGGTACTTGTCAGCCTACCCACTAGATCGATCCTATGAGCACCCCACTCGACTCGCTATATTAGCCGATAACTTGCGTAGCCGACTAAAAGGTGGTGTTTGTCGGTATTTAGCCAGACGTCTAGAGAGGCGGTGTATTCTCGAACTCCCCGCTGACAACTAGTCACCATCACATTAAATGCACAATCAAAGTCATCATTAATCTAGCCCCCATAGTCTTCATGACTTATTAGACCCAGTCAATACTAAGCAGCTGATGTTGCTTTGCACTAACCACCTGGATGGTCCATGCCACCTACAGCCGACACCTGTCAGTTGTCTGTCGAGGTAGCTGTCTTCCTAGATTCGGCCACAGTTACATATTTACCCCTCAGCTGGGTATATATATGGGCTCATTGCCTAGTAGCAGAGGGGACTGGGGCGGAACCCCTAGGGGGCCACAGGTATGTAACTTCTGCATGTTTAACTATTTTCAATTCATTGATATCTTCTCCACTCAAGCTCAAATACTGACTTGATCGTCGAATGAAGCACTAGAGAACCCAACTCCTGTCCTCTAACGAGTGTTATTGTGCAGCTCTCTTATATAGATGAGGAAACCTACATTACAAGCTCACTTGCTAAAACTCGGTATTACTGGCTAATCTAGCTGTTGGATCTTAGGACATCAACACTAAGGCTAGTCTAATCCTATATATAGGGTTCATATGTAGCCTTAGAAGACACAAAAAATCTTATAAAGGTAATATCAAGAATAGAATAGAAAATATAATTTTAGTACTTATCTCTCAGTATTACCTCTCTTAGGTGAATGGTGGATTTTAATTGGAGGTGTTTTCTCTTGAGGAAGCTATTTTGTTTTGATCTTGGGATAGATTATTGAAGAATTCGGAAAATATTTCAGATATTCTTCTAAATTTTGATTAATTTTGTTTTATAGACATGATATGCGTATTTCTCCTGGTTGCGTATCATGTTTCCAACGTTACTTGGATAACAAGACGTTCATTCTGACGGATTTGGGTCAAGAACCATGAGTTCCAATGCACAATATGTCATCACACTTATCAACAAGGTAATATCAATCAGATTAAAATAAGCTTGGAATTTGCAATCTCAAGGATCTTTTTTTATATAAATCCTAGATAATTGTCTTGTAATTCCTGAATCATATTTATCATCATGAAGCAGGAATCATGTTGCCAATTATTTTGTGTTTGATGGAGTCAAATACACATTTCTTTTTGGCAACATAAAAGTTTCAATCAATAGTCAAATGTAGTTTTTCCCTTTTTAATTTATTTTTTATTCAATTTTAAGTTGTTTGGGACAATACCATGAGCTCCAACTGCTTGAGTGCATCTAACCAAATTGAACTTGAATGCTTTCTTTTCTTCGACAAGAGCTGGCATTCTATATAAGCCAACTACACTACTTCTCAATTTAGTATCTCATTGAATGCTGTGTGCAATATTTACGAATACTTTTCGTCGAAAAAAAAGTGAGCACACCAACTTAGATGAAATACAAGTTTATAGAAGCCTTAACCTACTTGTCTAACGAGATGCTGACAAACTCCCTATAATCATATTCATCTACGACTTTCAATATGGAATCAAATAGATCTTGAGGTGAGTAGATAAAATACGACCCATTTACAAAATAATCCCACAAGTTAAAGTTGTCGGAAGAATATTTGTATACGTTATCCTACCAAAAACTTTAGGTAGCTAGGGTTCAGCACCCTGCCCTCTAAAAACTTATTCAAATGGTATCTGGACAGTTTGATCGAGCCTTGTTCCTTATTTTAGATAATTGATGCTAATATGTTTACAATTTAGGAACAATAATTGAGCACCATAACAAATTAAAACATGGCTACATGCGGAGCCCTCCTACATATATAACTGGAGGAGGTCCATCTACTTACGGTGAGCCCTTATATTAATCATACTTGGAGATTAATTAATCTTACCTCTGCTATCAAAGAAAGCAAGTACATTGATAATGTAACCAATGCTCTTAAAGAAAGCAACTGACATAATAAAAAACCCACGGTGTGATGTATTATAGTCACTACGTGACAAGCATAACTTACTCTACAAGACAGGTTGGATTAATGTACTAAATTAAATTAATGTTCATATTCGCAGTATCGGTAAGTTAATGTCAGCGTAAGTACATTTGTATGTTATTTAGGTGGAATAACAGAACAGCCAATTGAGCGATTATCATGATGTAAAGGTTCTGTAATAAACTAAAGGCATTGGAAGAGTGAATCACACATTTGTGATACATCGAGCAGGTGATATCTTATGTGCTGATGCCTTGTAATGCTTATAAAATGTTTGTCCTGTTGAAGTTATTAATAAAGTAATATGGCTGAGGCTAAGACCAAGATCAAACTGAATCTACCAATTGTCACTGAGAATTGATGTAGTGTAGACCAATTGAAACAAATAATAGAAAATTATGCATGATATAATAATCACACGATTATCTGATCCTCATCATCTGACTAACTTAGAAGCAAAGTGTGACTTGGTTATGTTCATGATTGTGAAAACGACTCTACTAATATGAGATTAGATTCGAACGTAACCCCAATTTACTAAAAAAATTAAAGTAGCATATGGAACTTGAGAAAAAAAAAACCCATATGGTATCTTATGCAATTTATAGAGTACTGGTGAGTATCTCAAAGATGGGTGTGTTGGCCATTTCTCGTGTGTATACATATAAAAAGAGAACAGAGTAAGTGTCCTAAGAGTATCTCCATCTATGCTTCTTCTGAGCCTCTCCATATTAAAAAAAAAAAAAAAAGCAGACTCTGTGTCCTCAAATTTGTACTGAAACTTTGAGAGAAGAGATATAGGAGGGGCCCCATACAGTGCTCAAAATATTATGTAACTTGCACAAGTTGAAGAACCCTATGTTTTGGGACCAGAATATGACATGATATATATTAATATCATGGTCCAAGCTAGTAATAAGATTTGGGAATTTGGGGTCACAAAAATTATTGGGACCATCACAAATGCTTTGGACTGTGTTTTTCTTTGGCCCATTGACAAATTAATAAGGTATGGTTTCAGTGGCTAAGGAGACTTCAGAGAACTGGGCTCACAAAGAGCCTTCCCTTTTGCTTAAAAGTAACTAACAGAGTTGAGGGTGCTCAGACTTTCAACAGCTAATAAGCAATAAATTTATGGTACTTGGGAACCTACCTTAAATTAAGGTGTACAACATATAGGTGTAACTGGTTGGTTAGAGAGCAAGTGATGTTGTTGCAAGTAATTGTTCTGATTAGATGCTTACAGTCATGAATATTTCACATTTGAAAAATATGACTACTTGCTATTTAAATAGTTGATACAAAAATTAGGCATAAGTTAATGAACATTTTTAAAGTATAGATGGTTGTGGCAGAAGAATATTGCATAAATAATGACTGTCATATGGAAAACATGTTAGAAGTAATTTGTAATTCTTTAGAATACTCTACAAGTAATCTTGTAATAGGGAAAGTTTTAGGAAATAACTAGGACTAGAAATATTACAAAAATAAGATATATTTAGAAGATAGGAATACTATACAAGCATTCCAATCAAAACTTACACTTTTAAGGAAAGGAAGAGATGTAGCTAAAGAAACGAAAGAAGAAAGATTTTCTCAGAAAGCACAAGATGGAAGAGGCTACTACCATGAAAGAAAGTTCGGGAGACCAGGAAGAATGAATGAGAGAGACAAAAATTTCTCAAAAGGTAAGTCTACCTCCTATTGTAAAATCTGTAGTAAGTCTGAACATAACACATATAACTGTAAATTTAAATGCACAAACTGCAAAAAATGCTAATCGCTCCCAAAAAGATTGCTAGTACCAGAAAAAATAAAGAAGCCCACTATACAGAAGTAGAAATAAAACACCTATTTTATTCATGTTTTAATGCACACTCAGAAGAAAAAGATACTTGGTATTTGGATAGTGGATGTAACAATCGAATGATAGGAAATAAGAGCAGCTTTGTAGATCTGAAGGATGGAGCAAGCTCTCAAATAAAGCTTGGAAAATTAAAAAACATTGAAGGAATGTGAGTGGTAGCAGTCCAGACTAAGGAAGGTAAGACTAAATACATCTTAGATGTTCTTTATGCTCGGGGGCTAACTCAAAATTTACTTAGTGTCGGACAATTAATCCAAAAAGGACATGCAGTCAATTTCTTTAAGAATGAATGCATGATAACAGATGATAAGAATAAGCAAATAGTGGCCAATATAAAAATGGTCCCCAACAAAGTTTTTCCCCTAAAATGTCTATAGAGAATCTTGCACACAAATAAGAAGAAAATAACGATTCTCTATCATGGAATCAAAGATACGATCACTTAAACTTCAAGAGTCTAAATTTGCTTAAAATGAAGAATATGGTGATAGAACTCCCACACATAAATAAAGAAGAAAAAGTTTGTGAATGATGCATTTATGAAAAATGCATAGCTTACCATTTACTAAAACATCTTGGGGAGCAAAAGCCCCATTAGAATTGGTGCGATCTGATGTCTGTGGCCCAACATAAACCCCATCATTAAATGAAAGAAGATATTTCTTATTATTTATTAATGATTATAGCAGAATGATGTGGGCATATTTCTTGAAAGCAAAATCGGAAGTATTTTTAAAGTTTATTGAGTTTGAGGCTCTTGTAGAAAAGCAAAGTGGCCACAAATTGAAAGTTCAAAGAACTAACCGTGGAGGAGAGTTCACCTCCAATGAATTTCAAAATTTCTGTAAAAATTATGGAATTAAAAAGGAACTAACAACAAGGTACACTCCACAACAAAATATAGTAGTAGAAAAAAGAAATAGATCAATTGTAGAGATGACAAGGAGCATGTTGAAAGGTAAAAATCTCCCAAAGAAACTATGGGCTGAGACGATATGTACAACAATCTACATCTTAAATAGATCACCAATAAAAGTTGTGCCAAACAAGACGCTATATGAAGCTTGGTATAGGCGAAAGGTGAAAGTGGATTTCTTTAAGGTATTTGGTTGTATCGCCTATGCACACAAACCAACACAATTAAGAAAGGAAAAGTTTGATGAAAGAGGAGAAAAACTCATCTTTATGGCTACAGTGACAAATCCAAAGCCTAGAAATTATACAATCCGGATACTAACAAATTGGTGGTCTCTAGAGATGTTATCTTTGATGAAGTAGGAACATGTAATGGTCAATCACATCAAACCTTAGCACCGAGAATCATTGAAGAAGAAAGGAGGGGAGTCATGTCACATTAAAATTCTCCTAGTCCAAGATCTCCAAATGCATCAACTTTAGACACAGATTCATTGTCGAGGAAGGATCGTTCACTTTAAGATATTTATGACCCTTGTGATGTAGCATTCTTCTCCTGTGAACCACAGAATTTTGAAGAAGCTGTTCAAGATGAAGGCTGGAGAAAAGCAATGGATGAAGAAATATACATGATCCAGAACAAGACATAGGAGCTAGGTCAATCTTAAAGAAGGAAAGGAGGTCATTGGCCTTAAGTGGATATACAAAACCAAGTACAATGAAGATGACTCCATTCAAAAGCTCAAGGCTTGCTTGATCGCGAAAGGTTACTCTCAGCAACCACGAGTCGACTTCAACGAGGCATTTGCCCCAGTGGCTCGTACGGAGACTGTAAGGACGATATTGGGTATAGCAGCTCAGCTCAAGCTCAAAGTATTTCAGCTAGATGTCAAGTCAGCATTCCTAAATAGAGAACCTGAAGAGGAAGTCTATGTCAAGCAACCACAGGGCTACATAGTCAAAAGAGAAGAAAATAAAGTTTATCGGCTGCACAAAGCACTATACGGATTGAAGCAAGCACTGTAGGCTTGGAATAGCAAAATTGACAACTGCTTCTACGAGCATGGATTTCAAAGGAGCCTAAGTGAACCATCTCTATATATGAAGAAAAAAAGGTGCAGACTTCCTTATTGTTTGCTTATATGTTGATGATTTAATTTATTGTGACACTAACACCATGATGATTGAAGAATTTAAAAAGAAGATGAAAGATGATTTTGAGATGACAAATTTAGGATTGATGAGATATTTTCTAGGAATACAAGTAAAACAAATTTAAGGAGAAATATCCATCAATTATGAAAAGTACTATGAAGATCTTCTGAAGTGGTTCAACATGAAGGATTGCAATCCAGTAGCTACACCAGTATTGCTAAATAAAAAGCTATCAATGAATGATGGAGCACCGAAGGTGGATGCTTCAAGTTACAGAAGCCTAGTCAGATCGGTAATCTACCTCGCAAATACAAGGCCAGCCATATTGTATGTTGTAAGCATTATGTCCATATTCATGAGCAATCCAAGTAAGCTACACTAGGGAGCAGCAAAGTGGATTCTTCGATATCTTCAAGGTACAAAGAGTATGGAAATAAAATACATAATAGAAGAAGATAATGCATTAGTCGGCTACACTAATGGTGACAGGGTTGGTTGTATTGATGATCGTAAAAGTACTTTAGGATATGTCTTCACTCTAGGATCTAAGGTAATATTCTGGACCTCAAGGAAACAACAAATCATAGCTCTATTTTCTGTAGAAGCAGAGTATATCTCAGCTACAAGTGCCGCATGCGAAGCAATATGGCTTCGAAGGATTTTATCTGATCTACAACAAGAACAAGAGTCACCACCTACTCTTTACTGTGATAGCAAGTCTGCGATAGCCATGACAAAGAATCCAATCTTCCATACCAAAACCAAACATATTGAGATTCGTCATCATTTCATCAGAAAGTTCATTGAAGTCAAGGGGATCGAGCTAGAGTTCATCTCAACAAACGAGCAGCTAGCAGACATCTTCACAAAAGCATTACCCTCCAAAAAGTTTATACTATTCAGAAATGAGTTAGGAATTGCAAATTAAGGAGGGATGTTAGAAGTAATTTGTAATTCTCTAGAACTCTCTACAATAATCTTGTAATTTGAAAAGTTTCTAGAAATAACTAGGACTAGAAATATGACAAAAATAAGATATATCTAGAAGATAGAAATATTATACAATACTCTGAAATGTTTCATGTAAAATATTTATGCTCTAGATAGTTTTATGTGTGCCTATAAATTGACAATGGATGTAAGTGTTGCAAACAAGCATTGAAGCAATTAAAACAAAAGTTTCTCCAAGCTAGCCTCTTCCCTTCTAACTTTTCATTTCCCTTCTAATTTCTCCATTCTCAATCCTCGAAAATTAAAATCAATTACTCGTCTAGCTTCCGCAACTCCAACAAAGCAATATTGATCATAGGCTAACGTGTTGGCCACACAGTAGTGTTCATAACATAAACAAAAATATTCGACTTCTTGATATTGATCAGGCAAGTATCACATAAACAGTGACTTTCTTATGGAAAACATTAATCATAAGCTAATGTGTTGGCCACCCAGTGTTTATAACAGAAATAAAAAATTTTGACGTCTTGACATTGATCAGGCAAAGCCTATGATACTAAATCCAACTTCTACGGGAAAGACTAAACTGGGATTAAAAGTAATTAGTATCCAAAGTACATGCAAAAACATGTGCTTGTTCGTGCGCACGCGCGCGTGTTTATATTTGTGCACATGTGTGCATGAGCATTTTCTTTTGTGTTTAGTGTCCGAATGGTGTGGTTGGTTGGTTGGGTTTTCATGGTAAAGTATTCTATAAATTCAACGTAAGAAAAATGAAAATAATTTATGAACCATACTAATTGCTAAAAGTCCAAAGTATCTGTTGCATTTATAGGTTAGCAACAGCTCATATTTCCATTTTCAACATAATTCAATACTATTTTGATTTTTGTACATCAATATTGTAGAATTCCTAGAGTTTTCATAGAATTTGTTTGAACATAAGAACTAATCTCTTTACGGTAAAGATAAATTTTCCAGATTGTATTTCATGGATCCAAGGTCTGAAGAAAGAGAAAAGATTTAAGAAGGTGTTTGGGGGAGCTATTTTTTTTGTCAAAGTAGCTTTTAAGTTAGTTTTTTCATGTCTATTTGTTTGGTAAAATACCAAATTAAGTTGACTTATAAGCCTCATTTTAAAAAGCCGGTTTACCCCAACTTTTGAAAAATTAGCTTTTAAGCTCACCAAATAAGCTAGGTTTGACCAAAAAAATTACTATTCTACCCAAATAATGTCTATAGCATTTTTATCAGAAAAGCCAAAAGCCACAAAAGCCAACTTATAAGCTTCCCAAAGACCCTCCTAAGCTATGACAAGAGGATTAAGTATAAACTATTGCCAACTGCCACGGTAGAAGTATACGATCCCATGGATTATCACTATGCCACAAGTGTAGAGAGATCCTAAAGCAGTAAAGCATAATAGCTAAACTTTGGCTTAAGAAAAACCAATTTGATGAGCAAAGGCTGAATGACGATAGTGTGTATTATGACGATATATTATCCTAACAACCTGTTTCAGTAAATGGATCCATGATAAATTTACAGAATTGATTTGAAATGAGAATATTATTATAAATGGACAATTGAAGCTACCAAGCTGTAATAAATGAAAAGAAATATTTCAAAGTAGGATTGGAACATACCAAAATGAGACTGAAAATTCCATGGGCAACCTACTAAAGAGAAATTGAGTACCTTGGGCCTCCCAACTTTTGCCCAGTTGCTAGGCCCTTCAAGCTCCCAATATCTCACCCAATAAAAGAACTTCAATTGCCCAAGATGGATAATGCACATAGTATCAAAACAAGCAGGTCTGTGCATTTCCTAGGAACTTGACAGAAGAAGATCAATAACATCATTCCCTTAGAGACATTTGCAGAGCCAAATTCATCTTTCAAATTGTCATATCAGAAATGATTCGGAATATGAAACCCGGATAGTTTCTGCATTTCTCTTTGCTCTGCATAAACTCCTCAATTCAAGCACACAAATCTGAATCCAATCAGTCAAGAGGTAGAACTCGCGCAGACTTTTTGGAAACCCTTTAGTAGCATTAAATTTCTTTACCAACTTCAAAACTTTTACCCGTTACAAGCAATTAGTGTTAGTGTATATTCCTTTTGTAAGCGAAACAAAGTGAATGCCTAAGATCGGCAATATTTGCAGAAGCAATGTACTTTCCAGAGTGAATATCTTTAAAAAACAAGCTCAGAAACTTAATTCAATAACCTGCACATAGAAAGAAAAAGAAGAATAGAGGTGATGAAAGCATTTTTCAGGAGTTTTATTATGCACAAACAAACAGATGCCACGAAATTTTTTGGGCATATAAGCTACAACAAGAAACAGATTATAGTACACCAGAATTATACAACACCACAACACTCTGTATACAGAAGTAAGCCTTTCCTTTGACAAGATCACATAATGTTTTTATCCTGTAAATAAATTGCCCAGGACCCTGTACCGTTTTCTTCTCAATGCTGGCAATCACATTTCCAGGTATTTTGTGTCATACTCATTGGCATGTTCTATGTTTATCAATGAAACTAGCAGATATCTCAGCTGCTACTAGCCGTTATTTCTTCCCCAATATCCCTCATCCCCACAAGAGCACTTGCCATCTCTGAAATGGTGAAATTGTTCAGTATCCCTAATTGTGATCTCTCGACGAACGATCTTTGATATCAACTTAATAATGCTATGACAGTTTGCACACATATAAAGATTTTTTGTTACCCATATAGGCGTCCCAGGAGTGCTACTTATGAGCCCAAAACCAACAGCTAATCTTTCACTGTGACCACAAAAGATATCTGCCTTTGATGCCTCAATCTGGTTTGAGAGTCTGTTTTCTGACACATTGAAACCAGCTACCTCCATTCTATCATAAAGTCCATTCAAGACTGCACGGATTTCGTTTATCTGTGGATGAGACTCGTCACCACTAAGAAAAGCATGAACAGATCCTTTAACCTCAACCCAACTGCATCCTGGATCAACCATTAGCCCTCTCTCACTCATAGCTTTCCTTACTCTTGCCACCTGATCCCATCTGCCATCATCTGCATATAAATTACATAATAGCACATAATATCCAACACTTTCTGAGTCCAACTCAAATATCCTTTTCGCAGCAACTTCACCAAGTTCAACCCGACGATAAATCCTGCAACCATTAAGCAAAGCCCCCCAGATTGCAGCATCAGGCTTGATAGGCATATCTTTTATAAATTGGTGTGCTTCTTCCAAGCACCCCGCCCGCGACAAAAGATCCACCATCGATGCATAGTGTTTGAGATTGGGGGAAATAGCAAAATTTTGCTCCATAGTCTTAAAATAATTCCAACCTTGTGTCAGCAATCCAGAACTGCCACAAGCACACAAGAGGGCTACAAATGTAACTTCATCAGGATGAACTCCAAATTCCACCATCTGATTGAACAATTCAATGGCAAGATCTCCTTGCCCTCTGCCAGCATAGCCAGCAAGCATGATGTTATAAGATACCACATCCTTGTTAAGGTGCACATCAAATTTTTTCAAAGCATATTCCATTCTGCCACACTTTATATAGAGGTCAATAAGCGCATTGGGCAGATACCCGTCAAAATCTAGGTCTGTCCTCAAAGCTTGGGCATGGATTTCCTTTCCACACAACAGAGCTCCGACTGAAGCACAGGCAGAGAGTGCAGCAATCAATGTGATCGAATTGGGTTTTACATCGACTTGCATTTGGCGAAAGAAGCTTAAAGCTTCGATGCTCCTGTTGTTGATCCTTAAGCCCGAGATTATTGAGCTCCAAGATATCACATCTATCTCGGTCATTCTTCTAAAGACTTCTACAGCCTTATCGATGCACCTACACTTGGAATACATATCAAGAAGCGCATTTCCAACTGTTGCATATGACACTAACCCTTTTTTCCTTGCTAGCTCATGCAATTCCATCCCAATATCAAGGCGGCCCAAGCAAGCACACGTAGAGAGAACACTAGCTATTGTGGCCTCATCTGGGTTCACATTATCTTGTTTCATCTGTTCAAACACTTCCAAAGCTCTTTCTGGAGTTTCGTTTTTCTCATAACCTGATATCATTGTTGTCCATGAGACTACATCTCTAGACTCCATTCTAGAGAATACTTTCTCTGCTTCGTCCAAATTTCTAAAACTAGTGTACATTTGAATCAATGAATTGCACAATGAAACATCTTGATAGAACCCTTTCTTTATAGCATATCCATGAATTTCCTTCCCTAAGCACTTATAACACAACTGCGAAGAAGCAGCGATTACACTTGTCATCGTCATCAAGTCCGGCTCAATAGAAACTTCCAGCATAGTTAAAAACAATCTCAACCCTTCCACACACTCATCATTCTCAAAATATCCCGAAATCATTGCATTCCACGAAATACAATCTCTGATAAGCATACCGTCAAACACTTTACGAGGAGTAATCACATCACCACATTTCGCATACATTGTGATCAAAGCATTCAAAACATCAATTTCCAACCCAAGCCCAAATCTCAAAACATGGCAATGAACCTCTCTTCCCATAGTCCAATCCGGAACACCTCCACATGTCCTCAAAACACAAGGAAAAGTATACACATCAGGCATAAACCCAGCCCAAGTCATCCTCGAATACAAATCCAAGGCCTCATCGAAAAATCCAGCTTTTGCATACCCACCAACCATCACATTCCAAGAAAAGATATCTCTCTCAACCATTTTACCGAACACCACCCATGCAATGTACAGATTCCCAAACCTCACAAACATGCTCAACAGAGCATTTCCAAGGCGAAGGGTCAACTGGGTATTCGTCAGATTGAGGTGCGAGTAGACCCTCGAGCCCTCGAGCACCGCTCGTCGCCATTCGCAGAGCTTTAAGAGTGAAATGTAGGCATCTTCATCGAATGGGGAGCAGCCCGAGGAGTCGAGGATGAGTAAGGCTTTGTCAAGATCGCCGTGGACGCAGAGTCGGCGGATTTCTTGATTGGGGTCGGGATTGGGGTCGGGATTGGGAATTTGGTGGTGGGTTTTGTTGAGGGAGAGCTGAGGGTTGGAATCAGGGGCGAGGCTGAGGCATATGATGGGCTTGAGGGGTTTAGGGTTAGAAGGGAGAGAGAGGGAGAGAGCGTTGTCAGGTCTTTGGATTGAGATTGCTGCCATTTTTTGAGGAGGGAGAGAGAAATGACATCGTTTAAAAGGCGGGGTTTATCCCTTTGAGGAGGTAGAGAGAGGGTTTAAGAGGGTGTTAGCGGAGGAGATGAGGATCAGGTAATGACAGTTACTTCAGTTTCTTGCTGGGCTAAATAGCATTTAAATACCTTATAGTTTAGTTTCGCTCCCTTTGTACTTGTATACCCCCAATTATTTATCATAGCATTTATATGTCTCAAGTTGTTTAAAATTGGCATGTTAGTGTTTGCGTCAAAAGTTGGTTTTGCTGTGGAATTCATTATATCTTCGTTCGATTAAAAAAAATTCAAAGAAATAGTCTTTTTATAAGACCTCTTTTACACAACAAAATGAAAAATTACAACTCTTGGGAAACAAACGCAGGATCGTTGTTTGGATCGCTGCTTGCGTGGGATCTTTGCCTGTGCCGGGAGCGCTTTGACTCGTGGACCACCAAATCACTGATTCTGATCGAATCGTGAGGGGTTTATGATTCTGACTTCGTTTATCGAAGTGAGAACTTGAAACGATATCTTATCGAAGTAAGATAATCGTTCTTCTTAAAATCAAGTCAAAGCTTAATTTCAAGGCGTTGTATGAAAACTCAAATCTGCTCTCTCTGCTCTGGAATGCTCGAAAATATGCTCAAAATGATCCGCCTCTGGATGCTCTATGATCCCCCTCTCAAAAATGGCCTTCGGGGGTATTTATAGCCCCTAGGAACAGTTGGTGGAAAACCAGCTCGCTAGACAGCATTTGCTGTCTCGGCTGTCGAGACAGTATTTGCTGTCTCGGCGGGCGAGACAGTGTTTGCTGTCTCGGCCCGCGAGAATATCTCTCAGCATTTTTTGACGCCTACAGATACCCCCTCCAAAGTATTCCAGACTCAATCTTTTATAGAGGAGTTCTGGGATGCTTTGGATAAGATAGGTCTTACTTATGATCCTTTCAATGCTTGGTTGAGTAGATCGTATAGAAGAACCTGTAGATGGCTTCAACACTTGATCTCTTTGTCTCTCAGTCTATTCAGTGCTTTGTAGAATAGCTAAGGTTCTTTCGGCATGGCGTTCATCGTTTGACCGTCGTCGAGATCTTGAATTGAAGCTGGAATTTATACTTGTGAATTCAACTTTTGTCATCAAATTGATACCGCATTGTTAATCACTGTATCAGTCTTCGTAGGAACACAGTTTATACTCATGTATATTTTGAGTTCTCGGGAAATAGTTTAACCTCGTATACCCGTTGGGAGGTAGCCAGGTTATTCTTAAGAATATTTTGAGTGATATTCTCCAGAAACTTCCTGTTGATGGTAGGGAAACAGTTTAGACTCGTGTACCTATTGGAGTATTATGGTCTCTTTTTTTGTTGGTAGAGATGAACCCGTTGTTGGTAGAGATGAACCCGATGATGGAGAGGAAGAATTTTATATTCTATCTCCTGGTCTCTTGTTTGTTGGTAGAGATGAACCCGATGATGGAGAGGAAGAATTTTATATTCTATCTCCTGGTCTCTTGTTTGTTGGTAGAGATGAACCCGATGATGGAGAGGAAGAATTTTATATTCTATCTCCTGGAGTAAAGAAACTCAAAGTGGGATCTCCACTTAGAGAATCTGGATTGGTTTGAATAATCCTAACTGTCATAAGGTTTGATTACTCAATTCAAAAGTGGACCCTTCGTTCGCAAAAAATGAATCGAAAGGAGATTTTGGTTGTGGTCCTAACTGTAGTAAGGTTTGACCAAGTTGGAGTTTTGAGACGATCCTAACTGTTTAAAGGTTTGATCGTTCAATTTGTGGACCTCTCGTTCATGGAACGAATCGAGAGGGGATTTTGGCTTTGGTCCTAACTGTTTAAAGGTTTGACCAAGATGGGAATTTGAGACGATCCTAACTGTTTAAAGGTTTGATCGTTCAATTTGTGGACCTCTCGTTCATGGAACGAATCGAGAGGGGATTTTGGCTTTGGTCCTAACTGTTTAAAGGTTTGACCAAATAGGGTTTTGAGACGATCCTAACTGTTTAAAGGTTTGATCGTTCAATTTGTGGACCTCTCGTTCATGGAACGAATCGAGAGGGGATTTTGGCTTTGGTCCTAACTGTTTAAAGGTTTGACCAAATGGACAGTGAGACGATCCTAACTGTTTAAAGGTTTGATCGTTCAATTTGTGGACCTCTCGTTCATGGAACGAATCGAGAGGGGATTCTGGCTTTGGTCCTAACTGTTTAAAGGTTTAACCAAAAAGGAATTCGAGACGATCCTAACTGTTTAAAGGTTTGATCGTTCAATTTGTGGACCTCTCGTTCATGGAAGGAATCGAGAGGGGATTTTGGCTTTGGTCCTAACTGTTTAAAGGTTTGACCAACATGGGGATTTGAGACGATCCTAACTGTTTAAAGGTTTGATCGTTCAATTTGTGGACCTCTCGTTCATAGAAGGAATCGAGAGGGGATTTTGGCTTTGGTCCTAACTGTTTAAAGGTTTGACCAAGTATGAGTTTTGTGAGAGAAGATTGATCTAAAGGAGTGATCAAATCTCATCTCAACAAAAGAATATTCGGAAATCACCGTGGGGATGTAGTGTTTATCACCTTGTTTGTAATGATCGGGTTATCCCTAAGAAAATTACATATAGCATTCTTTCGAAAACTTCCCGTTACATGAACCATCCACCCCCAGCTTCCTTTGTGAAACTGGGTCTATCATCATACTGGGTTATCCTTAAGAATATTACATGTAAAAAAAATTCTCTAGGAACTACCCGTCAAGAGTGGGAAACAGTTTAGACTCATATACCTATTGGAGTATCAGGGGGCAGTTTAAACTCGTATACCGGTTGGAGGAATGAGAAGCAGTTTATACTCGTATACCCTTCGGAGTGACATGAAGAAGCATTTTATACTCGTATACTCTTCGGAGTTACATGAAGAAGCAGTTTATACTCGTATACTCTTCGGAGTTAAGGGAAAACAGTTTATACTCGTGTATCCCATGGAGTTGGGGAAACAGTTTATACTCGTGTATCCAATGGAGTAAGGTCGTCTTTAATCGGCTTGTTTCGCCATTATGACGCCGGAGTCAATTAATGCTTGGATTTTATTTTTGAGTCCGAAGCAAATCTCAGTGGGATGAAGAACCCTTCTGTGGTACGCACAGTAGTTTGGATCCGTAATTCTCTTAGCTCCCTCCTGATCTTTAATAGGTGGTAGCTCGATTTTATCATTGGCGAGGAGGTATTCCAAGATGGCTAGAGCTTCATCATCTTCGAAAGAATACTCCTTTTGAAACCTCGGATCGGGAGTCGCGTTCCCAGTGATTGCAGATGTCGTCGGTTGGATTCTCTCAGCTTTCTTTCTTTTAAGAAAGTGTTCAGCTTGTTCACCGCGCATTTTCAAATCTTTCCAAGTTTTGGATGGTACGACCCCCAGAGCTTCCAGGACATCGATAGAGAGATTATTGTGGCATGTTTGCAGAATGAACTCCTCTGTAACAGGATCTCTGCAATTCATTGCCTTGTTACGGAAGCGCTTGACAAAATTGTCGACTGACTCCCCGTCTTTTTGTTTTTCATCCAGAAGGGTTACGATTGACACTTCGGTGTCATCATCGAAGAAGTTGCTGAGGAATAAATTTTCTATGTCATCCCAGTAATTGATGCTCCCTGGCTTGAGCCGTCGGTACCAATCGAATGCCGACCCGCGAAGGGTGCCAACGAATGACCGGACCATTAAAGCCTTATTTCCGGAGATCATACTCAAATGAGACTTGAAATAAATCAAGTGCTGAATAGGCGAGTTCTTCCCGTCAAACGGTGTGAAGTTAATCATGTTGAATTTTGCCGGGTACGGTATTGAATTCCATTCTCTTGGATAGGGACATGGAATACCCATTTTTTTCACTTCTTGAACCGTCATCAAAGCGTTGATTTTGTTTTCAAGCTCTTTCATTTTCTCGTCATCGTCTATGTCTTCATTTGAAGGACGTTGAGGAGAATGAGTTAGACCTTCCCCTGTAAGAGGTGCCATTGAACCACCCCCAATATCGTTATTGGGAGGGTGTGTTAAACCATCCCCAGCGTTATTTCTATTGGGAGGTGTATCAGCAAAGATGACTTCATCCACTTCTGGATCACTATCATCTGCCACATTCTGAATGTGACGGCTGGATTCAGCTCGCTGACTGGACTCAGGAGGTTGAGGCCGTTGAGTTAGCACTTCTCTCATTTGTTGAATAGCTAACTCCATCTCTATCTTCATCTCAGCTCTGATTTCTTCACGTTGCTTCGCTAGAGCTTCTTGAAGCATTTGAGCAAATTGATCAGAGGTGATCGTGAGTACTTCTCTGGTTTGTCCCGTGCTAGACATTGTATCATCAGAAGCGATTGCAGAACAAGTGTCCGAGAATTCATCCTCCGAGGGCATTCCTTCTTGCATTCTTTTGTAATCTCTACGTCTGATGGCTCCTAATTGGAGTCGAGACATCCTTTGAGCAATTCTTGGATTGACCTTTTCTCTCGGGGAAAAGTCGGGATTTGAGTCATTTGAATGCCGCTTAGACTTCCTTTTATCAACCACGTTGATGGTGACTTCAGGGAATTCATCATCTTGGGCAGCTGATTTTCTTTTGCGAAAATATCTCGGTTTAGGCTTTGACAATACAGAGACTCTTCGTGGGATGGATTCTCGTTTGAAACAGTCACATTCTGATAATGCTGCTTTAACGAGTCGCGCACAGGAACAATGAGAGTTTATTTCTCGAATAACTCTCTTTCGAAAATTATTCACAACCCCAACTTGATAATACGACTCATCGGTATGATTGCCAAAAAATCGTATCGTCTGTTGGCATGACCTCCCAGGTATGACGATATCATTTGGTGAATGCGTCTTCTTCTGGGGGTGTAAAACCTTGTTGGCATTCTCAGGACAATTTATTTTTGTCCTTGAGCGATCCAAGGTTATGTCAGGAGTCGCACGTCTAAAACCACCCCCTTGCGGGTATGGAGTCTTAACGGGCTCTGAATGCTGATTTTGCATAAGTCCAGACTTTGGAATCCAAACTTGGCAGAGTTTCGGTGATTCTTTGGCAACCGTTTCCTTCTTCCTTTCTCGTCTTTGTTGTAAGAGAGCACGAGCATGAGCAGTGTTTGCACGACGTTTTTGTATACGTTCTTTGAGGGTCGAACGAGTCCTTTTGACAATAGTCCATTCCTCCGTCGTGAGTTTAGCAGAGACATGAGTGATTGGTCGTTGAGACAACTGAACCACTCGATGTCTCCTCGACTCTAGGTCCGCGTGATAACGAACCCCGTCGGTTTGTTCCAAGGCCTTAGCTATTTGGCGAGCGCGGCGCTGACGTTGTCTCTGACGAGCCCTCTTCGTCAGTGCTGGTGGGCTTTGATTCGATGACTCTTTAACTAGATAAGAGTCATTGTGAGCAGAGGTGTTGCGAGTAAAATCCTCAGCAACAATCAGGCGAGAGTCTTCATTTTGTGCCTTCTTTGGCATGTAAGTCTTCTTTAATGGTGAGATCCTTTTGTACTTGCGAGACAATAAAGATCTTAAAGAGGACGATGAGAGATATTCCTCAAACTTGGTTTGGTCGAATTCGTATTCGACTATGGATTCAACCGGGATCTTGATGATTGGTTGCGACACGACGGTCTCGGCAGCGAGACCGTTGGCTCCCATTGTGGTCGCCAGCTTGTTTGCGTCAAAAGTTGGTTTTGTTGTGGAATTCATTATATCTTCGTTCGATTACAATAAATTCAAAAAAGAGATAGCCTTTTTATAAGACTCCTTTTACACAACAAAAGGAAAAATTACAACTCTTGAGAAACAAACGCAGGATCGTTGTTTGGATCGCTGCTTGCGTGGGATCTTTGCCTGTGCCGGGAGCGCTTTGACTCGTGGACCACCAAATCACAGATTCTGATTGAACCGTGAGGGGTTTAATGATTCTTCCTTCGTTTATCGAAGTAAGAATTTAAAGCGAATATCTTATCGATGTAAGATGTTCACTCTTCTAAAGATCAAGTCAGAGCTTAGATCTCTAGGAATCGCCAAAAGCTTCTTAAAGATGTTTGTGAAGAAGGAATACTCTCTCTTTTGCTCTAATTCACCAAAAGCTTAAGCCTTTTCTGCTCTAATAATGCTCTCTAATCAGCCCTCTTTGATGCTCTCTGTCCTTTGCTTCGTGTTTAGGGAGGTATTTATAGGGGTCTCAGTGCACCACAGTTGAAACAGGGGCAAAATAACTGCCCGAATGATTTCTCTTTGGCCGCTGCAGTCTATACTGCCGCGGCTATTGGCGCGGCAGTATAGGCTGCCGCGGCCAAAGAGGTGGTTATCAGCACGTTCCATCGTGCTTGAAACCGCTCTCCCACGACTTTTAACCACTTTTTTTCTGGTTTAACCGCTTGTCCATGTCAGCACACGTCTCCTTTTTATCCTGGCACCACGTGGTCTTTAAAAAATCATTGCATAACTATCCTAGAAATTGCGCAGCACCTCCTCATCACTTGCGCGACACCAACTACTACCGTGACTATGCGCGACAGCAATCACTGTCGTGCCTATGCGCGGCAGCCAGTACTGTCGCGCCCACATGTGTCAGTTCTCATTGTTTTGTGTTGATTCACAGATCCTTTTGCTTCCTTTGGGCTTGTATGATCTCCCATGACTTAGATACTGATGTTTATCACCTTCTCTTTGTCTTGAGTGATATTTGGATGTCTGTAAGCATTTTTGACGTCTACAGATACAAGGTTCATTGTCCCCTAATTATATTTTCCCAAAGTCCCCTGCTACATAGTTCTAAAATTGCTTTCTATTAGCAGTGGCGTGTAATGAGGCTCCCGAATCAATGACCCATGAGCCAGAATCGCTATCCATAGCGAGAATCAGCGTATCTTGCACAATATGAGCCTCCTGCTTATTTTTCTTCGGTGCTTTACAGGTAGAAGACATGTGGCCCTCTTGGCCACAATTCCAACATATCCCCTTGATAGGTCTCACCTTCGAGTTTGACATTTTCTTCTTCGATTTCGATCGATTCCTGTTTTGGTTCCCTCTATTATGGCTTCTGTCTCTCTGCTCGAGGCTTAGGACTGAACCCGAACCTTCTGATTCATTCGATTTTCTTCTAACCTCCTCTGATAGAATCATAGCTATCACCTCCTTCAGCTTTAATTTCTCCTTCCCTGTCGAGTTGCTGATTGCGGTCACACAAACGTGATGTCGACTGAGACGAGTTGATCAACAATCGTGTTGAAATCGCTGAGATGCATTGTGAAGGGACATCCTTCTGCCATATTGGCCGAGACACCCCCTTGGGGGTGTCTCGGCCAAGGCCGAGACACCCCTTGGGTGTCTCGGCTTGGCCGAGACACCCCTGGGGTGTCTTGGTTTTGCCAAGACACCCCTCGGGTGTTTCGAGCTTGCCGAGACTCCGTTTAGGTGTTTTGTTGGTTCCCCTGTATATTCTTCGTCCGGATTCGGATTTGAGTGATTCCGGGTGCGTTGGATGCGCGACGAAGAGTTTGACCCGCTCTGGTGATTGGATTATCTGTAGAGTGGTCGAGGCATGAAGGGCGTTGTCCTTTTTGTGAACAGTGCCGGGCTTCCCGATTGGTCCGGGTCTTCGTGATTCCGAAGTCCTATCCGCTCATGTAACTCGTCGATTCACTTCAGTCGTTCGTCGACGTCGATTAGGCTCATGTGGATTGGATGGTGACGTTCATCGTCGCTCGTTAACACTGAACCGGTTGTGGAGAACTATAGGCAATTTTTGATGCCTACAGATACCCCCTCCAAAGTGTTCCTGACTCGTTTCTTTTATAGAAGAGGCTGGAATACTTTGGATGTGATTGATCTGGCCTTCAGTCGGCGTAGTTAGCTTCAACTCTTGACTCTTTCGATTTTCGATCTATTCGATGCTTTGACGAATAGCCGAGGTTCTTCCGGCGCTGCGTTTATCGTCTGGCCGTCGTCGGAGTCTCGAGTCTGCAGCTGATGAATTGAGTTTGGCTCGTGTCATTGAGTTGACTTTGAACTACCTCCGCCACATTGTGCTGGCTTAGGGTTTCGGATCCCCGTGTGTTGGCTTTTTGTCGCAACGCGTTGACCGGCGTTGACCTAGGGTTACGCGTTGACCGGCGTCCACCCTAGGGTTTCGGATCGTCGAACGTTGACTTTCGTTTGCAACGCGTTGCTTGGCGTTGACCTAGGGTTACGCGTTGACCGGCGTTGACCCTAGGGTTTTGAATCGTCGAACGTTGACTTTCGCTTGCAACGCGTTGACTGGCGTTGACCTAAGGTTACGCGTTGACCGGCGTCCACCCTAGGGTTTCGAATCGTCGAACGTTGACTTTTGTTGCAACGCGTTGCTTGGCGTTGACCTAGGGTTACGCGTTGACCGGCGTTGACCCTAGGGTTTACGGATCGCCATTAACACAGTTTATACTCGTACGTTTGCTGGAGTATACACAGTTTAAGCTCTTAAGGTATTGGAGCATCGCGGTCCCGAATGTTGGGGTTGCAGGACCAACTGTTAAAGTTGATTCATCTGCATGTGTGGATTTTATCCTGAATTTGTTGGGTGCTCGAGTCACGAGACCAACTAGGGGAGTTGATGCGTCAATGACTCGCAGTTATAGAATTTTTGGCAAATCCTCAGCCATCAACGGATTTGACAAGCCTTTACCGACTACCGTTTGAGTCGGGCTAGCATGCGGATTGTTTAAGTCCGTTCCGCATGTGACGTTGTGCTAAGAGAGTTAACGCTCTTAGTGCTACGATATTGAATACGTAGACTTCGTCTTTCTCACGGGAATAGACTACCCGGCGACGCGTGTTAGGCGTTGACTTTAGGATTTTTGGCTAATCCCCAGCCTTCAACGGATTTGATTAGCCTTTACCGACTACCGTTTGAGTCGGGCTAGCATGCGGATTGTTTAAGTCCGTTCCGCATGTGACGTTGTGCTAAGAGAGTTAACGCTCTTAGTGCTACGATATTGAATACGTAGACTTCGTCTTTCTCACGGGAATAGACTACCCGGCAACGCGTGTTAGGCGTTGACTTTAGGATTTTTGGCTAATCCCCAGCCTTCAACGGATTTGATTAGCCTTTACCGACTACCGTTTGAGTCGGGCTAGTATGTGGATTGTAACGCTGTGCTAAGAGAGTGAATTCTCTTAGACTTTGTGCTATGATGTTGAATACATAGGCTTTGCTATTGTTACGGGAATAGGCTACCCGGCAACACGGGTTAGGTGTTGACTTATCCTTACTTAGGATTCAGGATAAAATTCCCCGTGCGTGTGAGGCACGGATTATGGTGTTATTAATAACATCCTGCCACAATGTTGAATATGTGGTCTTTCGTCCTTTTTACGGTCAAAGACTAACCGGCAACGCGTGTTAGACGTAGGCTTTGGGATTTTTGGCAAACCCCCAGCCATCAACGGGTTTGACGTGCCTTTACCGATTACCGTTTGAATCGGGCTAGCATGTGGATTGTCTAGATCCGTTCCATACGTAACGTTGTACTAAGAGAATTACTTCCCTTAGACTTAATGCTATGATTTTGAATACATAGACTTCGTCTCTTTGATTTTCAATATGAGATCCTTGGGATATCTATTAGCATTTTTTTTTGACGCCTACAGTTAGTATTCTCTATTTTGCAAATATGAAAATTTTCATCTGAATGTTTCTATGTAACATTAATATGCTAATTTCATAACTTCTAACTATTAATGTTTGTTGAATTAAATGCAAACCCTATCCAAACAAATTCTATTCCTAAAATAGATGATTCATTTAAAATTAAAATTTAAATACAATCAATAGTAACTTTAATAAATATTTGTAGTTAGAAAGCTCTAAAATTAATCTGTGAATGTTATATGGGAACGAGTGAAAATTTTCTCACTTGCATAACAAAGGGTACTAACGTACCAATTTTAGAGAATCTAGGGTATACAAATGCTACAAAAAGCAGTTGAGAGGGGGTAGATACAAAGTGAGTGATACTATAAGGTATTTAAGTGTTATTTAGGCTTCTTACTGTAATATAAATTTTAGGAGTATTTACCCATTGTCTTTTTAAGACACAGCTTATCCATGAAATCCTATCGTTTTTGTAAAAATCCCTTCCGCTCTGTCAAATCTTTGAAGTTACGATGAACATTGATTCATTGAGGGTTATTAACTTTATATTCTACAATGTCTCGACAAGTTGAGTCCTTTTCATACACAAATGCTATGGACTTACTGTTGTACGCAGCGAAAATTTCGACAGAGTTTCTGGTGCACAATAAGAGAGAAAGATCAATAAGAATTCCCGTCTTACCAAGAAAACAAGAATCTGAAGCGAATATCTCAACAAAGTGAGATATCGGCTCTTCCTCTCATCAGTTCTAGGAATGACCTGTCGAGAGATCCTAAAAACTATTACAATGACCACAAACACAAACAAACCAATTTTACGTGGTTCGGCAAACTGCCTACGTCCACGGGGCAAGGAGGGGGAAAAGAGAATACAAATAGGGTTTACAATCTCTCAAATCTAAACCCTCAAACAATCTCTCAGATCCCTCACACAAATACTCTCTCAAATGGATACTAAAACCAAAGAGCAGCCGCCAGAATTAATCCTCTGCTTTTGATCGCTGCCAAAGGAGAAGCCGCTGAATATTTCTTTCTCCCATATGCCTTCGCTCACAAATTTGCAGCCGCCGCCGAAATTCCCTATCCGTGTTCGCCCCTACTTTGCACACCTAGGCACAAAACCCTATGCGCTATTTTTATAGCAGCGACTAGGTTCGTGGGTCTTCAGGTGGGCTGTACTCGAAGATGTTTGTGATCTCTTCACGCCGCATTGAGAAATCTGCATGCTGCTTAATGTTGTGGCCCCCACCCCCACGTGATCTCTTCACGCATTCACAATTCTCCACCTCGGTGAAGTTTTTCCAAAACTGAACCGACACCAACCAAACCAAATGTCTCACTTGTTGCGTCTAGTACGTCATGGCAATGGACTCATGACAACGGACTCCATCCACAACAAGTCGAGAACCCAAATGAGAATGCAAACACTCTCCAAATATCGGTATCAACTCACCAAATTGATCTCACCCCCATCAAAATCCAAACCGGCTGCATCATAAAGACTGCCTACATATCCTCTTGCCCAAGGAATCAAGCCTTACGTAGTTCACTCAAATGGCCGCGAACGACCTCAATTAAATAGAAGAGTTCGCAACCCTTTTCTAATATCATCAACTCTGCGGCTGATTGCACCTCCAATGGCCTCAAACACCTCTACCTGAGGTGAACCAATGGCTGTATCCAAGCTACATCTGTCAGTTGCACTCAAATCAACAAACTCATCATCTGCATCCAAATCCAAATGATCCCCTAACTGTGTCACCTCAGCTGGAATCCCAAACAATGCAGAATGACCTGGAGTATGTGGGAAAATCCCTACCCAATGTGGAGTAGCATCAATCTCCACCTGCTGCGATACAACTAAGGTCTGTCCAAAACTCTCCACCTGCTGAGAGTCAATCGGCTCCCTCATCGAAGCCCCATCCAAAGTGACACAATCAGACCTATCTTCCAATAGAGTTTTACCTCCAATCATAGCAGTTGAAAACTTTTTAATAGGATGACTCAAATATGTCGAAGTCTCAGTCCAGAACCTCTTCTGCAAACCATTGCTCTATCACAAACACCGATCCTCCTCCAGTAAGACACGGTTCTCCAAATTTGTCACTCTATCAAGTTGTCCCAAGATTTTCTTTCTAACGAAGTGTCTTGCAATGTCGTGAGCTCGGCTCCAATACAAAAACAGGTCCATCTTGTACCTCTTATCAAAACCAGAATGAAGTACCTTCACCTTTCTGTCCATCTTACACTTCTTCAAACTGTTAGAGACTACTAGGACTTTCTCCAATGGGGATTTGGTTGTAACCCAAACACGCCTAGAACAGCCACCAACAAAAGAAACCAAACGCCTATTACCTCCCAATGATGTCCCCTTGGAAGGCCCCCAAACATCCACGTGGACTCCTTCAGAACGACCCTTAGCACGGTGAATAGAGGTGCCAAACTTCACCTCGGTCTTCTTGCTCACATCAACATGTTCACTGGACTTCAAACTACAGGTCTTTACACCCTCTTTCAATCTATGCGAGGAATCAATACTGGAATGGCCAAGCCCCAAATACCATAGTCTAGTCGAATCAATAGAAGTCGCCAGCTCTCCACCTATCACTATACCTCCAGTCAAGTTATACAGGTTATTCCTCCTGACGCCCTTCATCACAATCTGAGAGTCTTCCACGATCTCGAGAACCATGTCCTCAACACGAACCTTCAGACCCTCTCCAACCAAAGCTCCAATCGAGATCAAGTTATTCCTCAAAGAATGAACATATCTCACATCATTTAACTCCCTAACAGTCCCGTCAAACATCTTGATGCTAATTCTTCCTATCCTAAGGATCTGGCATGCACGGTTATCAGCCATGTACACCATACCACTATCCAGGTTCTCAAAACTGGAGAACAATTCCCTTCTAGGGCACACATGATAGGTCGCACCACTATCCAACATCCACTCGGATTCCTCCGAATAGCTACACGTAGGATTGATAGAAAATGAATAAATAGAAGAGTCAGAAATATTACCATCCGATACGATGTTTGCTTCTGATGATGGTTGCTTCCCTTTTCCCTTCTGCTTATTCTTCATCCATTCGTCGAGCTTTGGGCAGTCTTTCTTCCAATGAGCAGTCTCCTTGCACCAAGCACACTGATCTTTTCCAATTGTAGGATGTCCTACTCTAGACTATGATTTCCAATTCTTTCGGTTTGGACCCTTCCCTCTTGCGGCCAACGCCTCTGCTACCGGCTCAACTGAAACCTCCTTATCCTTCTTTCGAAGCTGATAATTCACTAGTACAGCAGTGACCTCACTATACGAAAGGGATGCTTTCCCATTAATCAGAGTAAGGACGAAGGTCTTATATTCCTCGTCGGGCAAGGAACTCAACAAAAACAACGCCTTGTCCTCATCTTCAATCATGACATCCACATTCACCAAATCCGCAAGAAGCTCTGTGTAGGTGTTCATGTGATCTCTAATTGAGGTTCCCTTCTTCAACTGGAAACGATAAAATCTCCTCTTCAAATGCAAGCGGTTCTCAACACTCTTTGTCAAATACTTGCTTTCGAGAATCTCCCAAATCTTCTTTGCAGAAGTCTCATTCATCACATCATATTTTAGATCTTGAGTCAAACAAGACCTAATCACACCACACACCGTTCGATTCATCTTCTTCCAAACATTCTCTTCAATCTCATCTAGCTTGTCATCTAACTCCAAGGTATCCTAATAATTCTGCGCGTTCAGCGCATCCAAAACCTCGCATCTCCATAATCCAAAATTGTTTGTGCCATTAAATTTCTCCACATCTATCTTCATAGAGTGGATATTCAAACTCTGAATGGTCTTTACGCCAGAAGCACCATCCTCGACACCCGAAGCACCTTCTTTCCCGGACATCTTTCTCAACGCACTAACGAACGAAGAATAGATCTAAAACTAAAAAGATAGAGTCTTTATCAAAAGATCCCACCTTTATCACCAAACGAAGCCCTAGACGAGCCTCCAAATTGATCTACTCCTCCAACCAAGACAAAACCCTAGATCTGGAACCTGGGCTCTGATACCACTTGTTGTGCGCAGCGGAAATTTCGGTAGAGTTTCTGGTGCACAATAAGAGAGAAAGATCAATAAGAATTCCCGTCTCACCAAGGAAATAAGAATCTGAAGCGAATATCTCAACAAAGTGAGATATCAGCTCTTCCTCTCATCAGATCTAGGAATGACTTGTCGAGGGATCCTAAAAACTATTACAATGTCACAAACACAAACAAACCAATTTTACGTGGTTCGGCAAACTGCCTACGTCCACGGGGCAAGGAGGGGGATCTACTAATAGAGGAAAAGAGAATACAAATAGGGTTTGCAATCTCTCAAATCTAAATCCTCTAACAATCTCTCAGATCTCTCACACAAATACTCTCTCAAAGGGATACTAAAACCAAAGAGTAGCCGCCAGAATTAATCCTCTGCTTTTGATCGCTGTCAAAGGAGAAGCCGCTGAATATTTCTTTCTCCCATCTGCCTTCGCTCACAAATTTGCAGCCGCCGCCGAAATTCCCAATCCGTGTTCGCCCCTACTTTGCACACCTAGGCACAAAACCCTATGCGCTATTTTTATAGCAGCGACTAGGTTTGTGGGTCTTCGGGTGGGCTGTACTCGAAGATGTTTGTGATCTCTTCACGCCGCATTGAGAACTCTGCATGCTGCTTAATGTTGTGGCCCCCACCCCCACGTGATCTCTTCACGCATTCACACTTACACAGTGATATCATTTTTAGTCTGCTCTTAAAAATATTTTGGTAGTATTTGAACCCAGTTTGCTCTAATATCATGTTAAGCATTCTTTTCTACTTCAAAACTTCAAAGTTGTGGTGACGATTTAGCTTTATAATTTATATTTTTACCAAATTTCTGTGCTTTATGAATTTTTTTAATGATGAGGAGTTAATATAATTACATCCTCAGTCACTGTTATACTCTTTGGTGCAAATTATAATTAGATGTAGATAAACAATAACACACCCCACCCCAAAAGGAAAAAAACTAACCGAATAAAATTAAAAAAAAAGTGTATATGAAGTTTTCTCCTCATATGGCTGGAGAAAAAAATGGTTCTAATATTTATGTATATAATAACTAATAGATCCGTAAAATCATGAATTTATGATTTGAGTCGTTTTTTGTTCTAAAATGCAAATAAGCATAACATAGACGAGACAAATAACGGTGATTCCATCTGCAAAACGTCTTACCTGTATTAGATAATTTATTCATACTTGTTTGTATTTCTTAGAATTAGTTATATCTGTTCACCATAACTAACACCGCTCTGCAGTCACTAATTTTATTTATGGTTAATTACTTATCAAAATTTGTTTTACATTTAATTGTCAACTGCAACAAATTATCACTTCTGCCAGCTTTGTAAAACTATGTGCTATAAGTATAGCTAATTTCTTCCCTGTTAACCCTTAATCAAGCATGCAAA
Source organism: Asparagus officinalis (assembly GCF_001876935.1). Classification (NCBI taxonomy): domain Eukaryota; kingdom Viridiplantae; phylum Streptophyta; class Magnoliopsida; order Asparagales; family Asparagaceae; genus Asparagus; species Asparagus officinalis. Next base: position 13,734,571 of record NC_033801.1, read on the forward strand.
TTAATTTTATTTTAACTATGCATGTTCGATTGAAGAAACAAAAAAGAATGAACAAATATATTTCAGTACTTTAGATGGCGTCCAAGGTTTAGTCATAAAGTTTTATGTATTAAGGTCAAGTATCAGATGAGTTTTGTATGCTTACGAAGATAACGGCATCACAAATGGATGTTCTCATTTCCATTGTTTCGCAAAGAAGATACTTCAGACAGACATATCAAATTTTGTGTGCTCATAAGCCTTTTATCAAGATAGATTTCCTTGAACACTACACTTTTGTGAGGTTTCTCATTTTCAGGTAAATGGAACTTAATTTTTTTTAATTTCTGGAGAGGAAAATGAAGAGAAGCTCGTATGCTGTATCTAAATATAAATATTTGTCCATAACTATCTCTGTGATGGTTTTTGTTGGATTTTTTGGTCAAAATCGCTTTCCAAAATGAGTTTTCAAACTATATATATATTAACTACAAATACATTTCATAAATGCTTAGTAGCCTAGTAGAAAGTTAAAATTTTGGTGTTTCAAAAGGTTCTCTGTTCGAGGCTTGTCAACGGCAAGCCAAGAAGTGTTTTATTTTAATTTAATCTCTCATAAGTTCCCATGGGCCGTTGGCCGTGGGCTGTGGGCCAATGGACCGAGGATCGGGGCTAATCGGGCTGAGGTGCTCAGTGGCGCTTTGCTAGGCGCACTTTAAACTTCGTACAGAGACAGGCATCGGGGCTAGTTGGCGCCACATTGGCTGCCACGAAGGTTTCTGGTGGGGCTGGTGGGGCCTTGTGAGTTGGACTTAGTGCATGAGGTTGCCTTGCAGGCTGTTTCGTAACATGCAGACGAGCTACGAATTCGCACGAGAGTATGACCCTAGCGTTCTCGAGATCAGATGATGCTCCTCTATTTGACGAGGTTCGCTCGTTCGACGAGGTTCACCTGTTTGACGAGGTTCGCTCGCTCGACGATGTTCACTTGTTTGACGAGGTTCGCTTGTTCGACGAGGTTTGTTTATTCGACGAGGTTCGCCCATTCGACGAGGTTCGCCCATTTGACGAGGTTCGTCCTACAGACGATATTCGTTTGATTTACTGAGACGTGACCCTCACGTTTCGTAGTAACGCGTCCATTGATTACCTCGTATTCAGGAGGTAACGTATGCAACAGTTACGACAGCATTTACATCAATTTAATGAATTATTATTACAATCATAATTGTCATTATGATCTGTAACAGTCACATTAATTGAGGGTGCTTCTTGAGCTGCACTTAGAGGCCTATAAATAGCGCTCCTTGGGTAGCTTTTGGTGAGAACTTGAAAAACGAACGTCGAATCGAGGAGATCTTGACGTTGTTGCTACTGTTATGCTACTGCTACTGCTGCTGCAGAAACTGTGCCCGAAGGAACTTACCCGGAAACCGAAAGGTTTTGAGATCGAGGAGATCTTTGTCTTGACCAAAAGGTCTTATAGATCAATGAGATCTTGACAGTACAGGGTTAGTACATACCAGAGTATTGTACTGCTGATCCCGGAAGCAGGTTGGCCTTGGGATCCTTACATCAGAATAGGCCAAATATTGCTTTAAGCATAGCATTTCACAAACGCACAACAGTTAACTTGAAAAAGTTTAAAATTACAACACATCAACTTTTACTGTTTTATTCCAGATTTAACCATAATCTCCAACAATTTTATGGAACTGAGAGAAGGTTGCTCATGCTTTCTCAGCATTGTATGTAGATAATGCCAGAGGGTTTCAATTTTTCGGTCTATACTGTGGAATTCATTAATCTTTTTTCAGCTTTGCATGTTAGGTAAATATTAGGTTTAAAGGTGTTGCGCTCAACGGAAGCGGACTCAATCCACAACAAGTCAATAAGCAATGTAAAAGGAACACAACGAGCACAATCCATAATATAAACAACCAAGATCAATCGTAAACACAAAGAATTACGTGGTTCAGCAAGATGCCTATATCCACAGGGAGAAGATGGGGAGATTTCACTATATGGAGGAGAAATACAATGTGTTACAACTCTCAAACAATCTCACTACCTACACAGAATCTCCCTTTCAAAATGCTCAATCAAGTCTTATTTTACAGCCGCCACACCCTTCTTATATATAAACCCTAACTCCAAACAGAAAACAAAATAGGAAACTATTTTCTCGATCGACTAGGATCAGTCGACCGATATTCTCTATCGGTTGACCGAACGGGCACGTACACGGAACATGCCCAAGAACAAACTTAGATCGGTCAACTGATACATCCTATCGGTCGACTGTTCAGAGGAAAATTTACAATACTCAGGGTTATATCGGTCGACTGATGCATGGGGTCAGTCGACCGACTAGAGAGAGCTTTCAACAATTCTCCACCTCGGCTAAGTATTCCCAAAACTGAACTGACACTAACAAGAGCACCAATGTGTTGTCTCTCCAAATTCGGCTGCACCAACGTGGTTGCCTATGTATCCCCTCTCCCAAGGGATCAAGCCGCCCGTAGTTCCTCTAAATGGCCTTAGCAGGCCTCAACAAGCACAAATCTATAATAAGTTTCTATAGTAATCGAACTTGCTGCTAGGGACCACCTTCGTGAGCATATCTGCTGGATTGTCTTTGGTGTGGACCTTCATAAGCTCCACATCCCCATCTTCAAGACCATCCCGGACGAAGTGATACCAAACGTCAATGTGCTTCTTCCTAGCATGGAAAACTTGATTCTTCGCCAAATAGATTTCACTCATGCTATCACAATGAATGATGACAGACCGCTGCGAAACACCAAGCTCCTCCAAAAGTCCTTGAAGCCCTTAAAGCCATATTGCCTCCTTAACAACCTCTGTAATCACCATATACTCTACTTCTGTTGTCGACAATGTAATTGTAGACTGCAAGATGCATCTCCAACACACCGCCGCACGGGTCAAAGTGAACACATACCCCACGTCGACCGGTGCTTATCCAAATCTCCAGCATAGTTACACTAGTAAAACTTCACGTATCCTAGACGGAAAATTCTAGACGGAAATTTTTCCATCTAGAATGTATTAAACTAGACGGAAATTTTATTTTTAAATTAAAAAAAATCCTGGTATCCTAGATGGAAATTTCCGTCTAGAATGTATTCTAGACGGAAATTTCCATCTAGGTACGTGCCCATTTTTTAAAAAAATTTAACCCGTCAAAACCCCCGCTGCCCTCCATTCCCCCCAAAATCGAAATTTTCATCCCCAAAATCGAAATTTCCTCCCCCCCCCTCCCCACCCCAACCAAGATCTCAATCCCAAGCTCCCTATCTCCTCACCCTCCTCTCTCTCAAGTCTCTATCACCTCCCGAGTCCTCCACCACCTCTAACTCCCTCTCCCTTCACGGCCTCCACCATCTTTCCCGCCTCCTCACCGGACCCCCTCCCGAACTCCTACATCCTCTCCTCCGCACTCAAGTCCTCCCCTCTCGCCATCGTCCGCACCCTCCACTCCCTCGCCCTCAAAGTTCTGCCCCTCCGAGTAGAGATTAGCATCAAGGCCATCGGCCCATCCCCTCCCTCCTCGATTCGAATTTTCTCTCATCAAGGTAACCGATCAAAACCCTAACCCTAATTCAATTTCCCCAATTCCAAGTTTTACAAAATGTTACTTCAAAGCTAAAAACTTTTTGAAGGACCGATTGAAGCTCTTTAGATCGCCAGCTTCACAAGGACCGATTGAAGCTCATCTGGAAAGGGAAATTTTTGAAGGACGAGAACGAGGATGGCGAGGATGTCAATGTCGGATTCAAGAATGGCGGTAATTTCTTGATTTTTTGTTTGCTTTGCTCGTGGAAAATTTTAAATTTCATTTTATTAAAGCTTTTTTTTTAAGTGTAGATTTGACCATTGGATTGGAACCGGGTATATAATGATACACTTGCATATAAGGATGAGCTCTAGAAGAACACAATATGTAAAAAAAATAACAAGTGAATATTTCTTGTCTTATTTCGTCAAGGAAGTAGAGATAGGGGTGTCCAAAAAGCCCGGAGCCCGGGCCCGGCCCGGTGTCCGGCCCGGGCCCGGAAACCCGGGCAAAACCCGGGTCCGGGCCCGGCCCGGGCCCGGAACAGTAAAATTTTTTTATTTTTTTTATTTTTTTTATTTTCTTATATATAAAATATATGTATATGTATATATATTGTGTATATAATATATATATATATATATATATATATATATATATACTCTCTCTTAGTATATAATTATATATAAGTATACTCTCTCTTATATAAGTATATATATGTATAAATATGCTCTGTTAATATATGTATAAGTATATATAAGTACATATAAGTATACAATGTATACTCTCTCTTATATATGTATAATATATATATATATATATATATATTAGTATATATATATTAATATATATATATATAATATATTTATAAGTAATATATACTATCATAGTATATACTCTGCTCTCTCGGGCTCTAGTATATAAGTATATATATAGTATATAATCTTCTCTTATATATACTATATATATATATATACTATATATATATTAATATATATTAGTATATAGTATATGTATATAATATATATTATAAATATAATATATATATATATATGAGATATATAATATAATACTATATTATATAATATACTATATATATATATATGAAAATATCGTATAATGATATATATTAAGGTAATATCAGCTGTGTATACTCTCTTATGATAAGTCGAGTTATATCAGTATACTCTCGTCTTATTTTATTTAGTATATCTCTTATATAATTTATTTATATATAATATATATATATTATATATTAATATATATTAGTAGTTATTATCCGTATATATAGTATATATTATATATATTAATTATATATATAATTATATATTATTATCGAGATTATATAATAATATATTATATATATATACTAAGTATAAATGTATTAAGTATACTGTTCTCGGGTTATCATACTGTATAATTATTTGTTGGTAATATTTGAACGTTATATGGGTGTGTAGTAAGTGTTGATAATGATCGATTGAATGACAGAAATTATGACGATTATCGTATGTATTCACTCATAAGGTAGTAATTACGAATCTTTCGTGTTATGTATGTATGACATATAGCTAGAGTAATAAGCTATGTAGTGGCTCAGTGTTGTCGTGTGTATAGTATATAATGACGATGAACATAGAATTGCAATGACATGAACATAAGTGTGAATGTCTGGCTAGCTTAGTATATAAGTATACTATAAGAATAATAAAAGGAGTACATTCCCTTCCTGTAATATAGTGGGTTTGTATAGGTATCTCTTATAATCATCAATACTTAAGGTGCCAGGTATTAACACAGTGGGACTGCTCTCTCTATATATGTGTAGTGGTAATACTCTGCCTCTACTATCATATATAGTTGTCAACTAATGAGGTGTACCTGCGTCACTCTAGAAGTACTAGCGTAACGGCTATACCTTTATATCAACACATATAAATCATAAACTTTATGTAACAGTATAAAGTATATTTAATAATATAGTAATAATATCATATAAGCGTATAAATATATATTTAATATATCTATTACAGAGTATATAAACACTCACAACTATATGTACATATATGAATTATAATTTATAGTAAGAAGTATAAATATATATGACCTAATGATATAAATATAAATTTTTCATGTTTATGTTTTTTTTAAAATTTTTAAAAAAAATAACAAAAGATAAAAAATAAAAAACAAAAAAAATCGGGCCGGCCGGCTTGGTCCGGCCCGGGCCCAAGGGCCCGGCCCGGACCACTGCCGCCGGGCGCCGGGTCCGGCTTGGTTTTGCCCCGGCCCCGGGCCCGGGTTATGTTTCCGGGCCGGGCCGGCCGGGCCGGCCGCGGATGGAACAGCCCTAAGTAGAGACCAATAGCTGCTCTTTTGCATATTGAGAAAGGGATTCACATTATAACTATAGAATATGTTGTAGTTATGCAGTTGGTTTCGTGGCAACTTGTAATTTTATTTTCAGTTAGAAATTTTAGTTTCACCTTGGAAATTGCATTTGCGGTTTATTTCTGAACATCTGCTAGTTATAGTCTTTTGTCGATATATGATCTCCATATGTGACATGACATAGTTGTATCAAATGATGACATTGAAACTTGCATTGTTGTCCTCTTTCCATTTGTGTTAAAGTTCATCTGATTGCTGTTCCTTATTACCTTCCTATTTAAATAAAATTTGATTCCATTGTTTCGATAAATTGTGCAACTTTTCCCGGTAATTAATCAGGTTTTTTAATACTGTATTTGCTCAATTTGTTTGAGATGTTACATAAGCAATATTATATTTTCAAATCTGTCAGTTATATAGAACACGTAGCTAATGATTTGTGTTTCTTGCTATATCATTGTCGTGCTTGCTTATGTGAATGTCTTCTGAAATCTGGTGTCTGGTCATGACCTTTTGAGATCACAGTACTTGTTGAGATGCTCTAGTATATGCTTAGTTAACATCATGTTGTTAAGAGGTTTTTTGTATTCTCAGTGAAAACAAACTTATGCAATAAGACTTCCTAGAGCTCAGTTGTCGATTAAGATGGATGTTACTAGCATTATATTATCTTTTCCTGAAGCTTATTGGCATATCTCATATTGCTCCCCCTATGTCATCAATGTTATAGGTTCTCAGAAAATGAAATTCTATTTTTTGGTGGACCTATTTCCCATATTAATCAGAAAATGAAATTCTATTTTTTGGTGGACCTATTTCCCATATTAATAATTCGAGAGACCGATATGAGAAATGCCCTACATTAATTTCTCTTTGGTGGACCTATTTCCCATATTAATAATTCGAGAGACCGATATGAGAAATGCCCTACATTAATTTCTCTTTTTTTTGATGTAGGCTAATAGTTTCCTTTTTTTGTTTGTGCAGACAGCTTTTGGATGAATCTTTGGCTATGACATCAGCTTCTTGCCCTATATATGATCAAATCTCTAGTATTATCCTCTTGCTTATCCATGCTATATTTTTTGTGTTTGGAGTTTTTATTCATTCCTGGAGATTAGGGTTGCTTGGAGTTGCATCGAGTAGTCACAGTTTCTCCTGATATGTATATATATGTTTGTGTGTGTCCGTTTAGTCTATGTGTATGTATGTATGCTTGAATTTATACAAATTATACACATATGCCTTCACATGCCTAAATAGATATGTATGCATGAATTTAGGGCCTGGTTCATCAGCCGATGTATGAGGATATCTGCGGCGGGAGGACGAAGCATTCGGAGGTTGTTAGGGTTAGCCGTGTACCGAGGGAGTGTGGGTACGAGTAAATGTACAGGGAATGAGTTGAAGAAGCTTCTGCAGTGTCATAGCCATTGTAAATAATTTATGTAAAAGTTTGTAAACAATTTATATATCTCTCTACTATTTTGGTAAATGTATTATTTGAATATAATTGGATTTGATATTGGAATATACTTAGATTGTGTTGAATATGAATATAATTTTTTGTTGTTCAAAATTGTGTACATGCACTCAAAGTAGATTCTGTAAAAAAAACTACTGTAACAAAGCATCCCAGACGGAAATTCCGTCTAGGATGCTCGAATTCCGTCTAGGATGCATTTTTTTAAAAAAAAAATTAAAAAACATCCTAGATGGAAATTCCGTCTAGGATGAGTATCCTAGACGGAAATTTCCGTCTAGAATACTCATCCTAGACGAAAATTTTTTCCGTCTAGGATGTAGTATTCTAGACGAAAATTTCTGTCTAGAATAATCTGTCTAGGATGTATTCTAGACGGTTTTGAATTCCATCTAGAATAATCCGTCTAGGATGTATTCTAGACGGAATTTCCGTCTAGAATACTACATCCTAGATAAAAACTTTCTAGACGGAATTCCGTCTAGGGTACTCATCCTAGACGGAATTCTGTGTATCCTAGACGGAATTTTCCGTCTAGGATGCCTTATTTTTTAGTAGTGTTAGAATCTACGTATCCAATGTATAACTTCCCACCACCAGTGTCCTATTCAAACATCAAAACGAGTACCTCGAATGTACCTTAATATCCACCTCACAGCATCCCAATGACCCGGACCTGGGTCATGCATGTATCGTGAAACCGTACTAACTACATGCGATAGATCCGCCCTTGTACACACCATTGCATACATTAAACTTCTCACTGCACTTGCATAAGGAGTCTTCGACATCAACTCTCTATCTTCAACTGACTTTGGTGAAAGATCAGCTGAAAGCTTCAAATGAGTTTCTAAAAGTACAGTGACTGGCTTTGTCTCCATATTGACATTGAATCGTTGTAACACCTTTTTCAAATAAGTCAATAGTATTAAACAAATTCTACCCTTATCTCTGTCTCTGTTGATCTCCATCCCCAAAATGTGTTTTGCTTCACCCAAATCCTTCATTTCAAACTCATTTCAAAGCTGTATCTTTAATTTATCTATGGCGGATCTAGAAATGAAAGCAACCAACATGTCATCTACATAAAACAACAAATAAATATACGCACCTTCATGAAGCTTACGATAGTACATGCAAGGATCAAATTGACTCGTTATGTATGACTTACCGAGCATAAACCCATCGAATTGCCTATACCATTGTCTTGGAGTTTGCTTCAACCTGTATAGTGATTTCTTTAGTCTACACACCAACTTTTTCTTCCCTGCAGCTCAAAACCCCAATGGTTGAGTCATATAAATTTCTTCATCAAGATCACCATGAAGAAATATTGTCTTGACATCCAATTGATCCAACTCTAATCCATACTGCACCACCAAAACTAGTAAGATCTGAATAGAAGAATGCTTTACCACCAGAGAGAAGACCTCATTGTAGTCAATTCGTTCTTTCTGTGCATAATCCTTCGCTACCAACCTAGCTTTAAATTTCACAGGAGTGTCTTGAAAACCCTCCTTTTCGGTATACACCCATTTGCAACCAATTGCCTTCCACCTTTTTGGAAGCTCGATAAGCTCCCATGTGTCATTCTTGTGAAGAGACTCTATCTCTTCCTGCATAGCACCCTGCCACATATCAGCCTCTGAACATTGTTCAGCCTCTCTGAAAGCAGTAGGAACTAACTCATTGAGACTCTCCACCGGAAGTGCATAAGAAACCATTGTATATGTATATGTACTGGCAACTGTATGTCTCTCCTAGGTCTTCGAACTGCTATAGAAACATGAACATGAGCTGTCGGTCCCTAATTCTGCTCTGCTATACCGGTATCCTCCAACTCATCATTGTGCTTGTCTAGCGTCACCTCAGTAGGCATTCTACTAGATACAGTCTCATCTGGACTCTGTGGAGCTACGTCAATCTCCATCATCTGTGATGTCTCTGCTGTTGGGGTGCTCCCACCTGATGAGAGCTGGGAGGCTTCAAGAAACAGGCCTCATCAAAAGTGACATCTCTAATCACCACAGTCTTCTTATCAACTGGATCCCAAAGCTTATATCCTTTCACATCACGCTTAAAACCCATAATGATAGCCTTATTAGCTTGAGGTTCCAACTTATCAGATTTAACATGATAAAATGCAGGGCACCTAAAAATCTTGAGCTAAACATAATCATGTGCTGGTAATCCAGACCACATCTCCATAGGGGTCTTCCCCTCTATCGCTGATAAAAGCAGCCTATTAATAAGGTGGCTCGCATTTGTAAGTGCCTCGGCCCAAAAGATTTTCTGTAAACCACTCTGCGATAACAAATATCAGATCTTCTCTAGTAAAGTCCGATTTAACCTCTCTGCCACCCTATTTTTCTATGGCGTATGACTAACTGTGAAGTGTCTCTCTATGCCCTCATCTCGACATAGCTGTTGAAAGGGATCTGAAGTATACTCACCATCGTTGTTGGATCTTAACTTCTTGATCTTTCTCTCTGCCTGTAGTTCCAATCTTCTTTTTCACTTCACAAATATATCTAGGACTTCACTCTTTTGTTTTATGGTATATATCCAACAACGCCTAGAATAGTGTTCCACAAAAGTGACAAACCAATGTCGCCCACCAAGTGGTGCTGTCTTGGTGGGACCCCTACAATCATATGCACATAGTCCAAGATATTGTTTGTTTTATGAATAATTGTCCCGAACTTCACTTTAGTCTTCTTGCCAAGAATACAGTGCTCACATGATTTAATTTTCCTACTCTTGGCTTCTTTCAATAATCCCTGCTTACATAATGATTGCAGTGACTTTCCCTTGTGTATCTAAGTCTGAAATGCCAAAGTCTGTTAGCATCCGCCTCTGAAACTGCTAAAGCTACCTGGCCAATCTTGGTACTTCCCTTCAGATAATAGAGATTTCTATTGTGGACCCCTTTCATCACTATCAATGATCCTTTAGTAACTTTAGCTACAACGTTCTCTAAAGTTACCTTGAATCCTTTTGCCTCTAAAACTCCAATAGAAATAAGATTTTTCTTCAGTTGAGGGGCAAACCTTACTTTAGTCATCTCTCTAACAACTCCATCGTGCATCCGAATCCTGACAATACCTATCCCACAAATGCCACAGGATTGATTGTTTCTCATGATCACCACACCCCCATCGAGTTTCTCAAAAGATGTAAACCAATCTCTCCGGGGAGTCACATGAAAAGTAGCCCCAGAATCCAGCATCCAATCTGATGCATCCACATGGTAATTTCTGGAGTAATGGAAAGAGAAAAGCATGAATCATCGGAATCATTATCATTTCTAGCAACATTCACCTCACTGACCTTTGAGCCCTTCTTCTTGCTATTCTCCTCTCTCAGCTTTGGCCAATCTCTCTTCTAATGTTCTTGTTCTCTGCAGAAAGCATACTGGCTTTTAGCAACTTGGTAGTGTCCTCTTGATTGTCCTCTAGACTTTGATCTGCCCCGATTACCACCTCTAGGATAGGAACTCCTTCCTCTTGTCGACAAGACTTCTCCTAAAGTACTACCTCTGGAAGTTTCTTTATCCTTCCTCCTCAAATCAAAATTTATTAATGCATTTGTAACTTCACTATAGATGATAGAAGATCCACCATTCAACAATGTAAGCACAAATGTATCAAAATCCTCATCGGGTAATGAGCCTAACCAAATGATCACTTTGTACTCATCCGATATCTTCTAATCAACATTTGCCAAGTTTGATAATAACTTTGTATAGTTGTTTACATGATCTGCAAGAGTGAGGTATCCCTGGACATCTAGAATTTAAATAATCTCCGCAGCAAGTACAACTGATTCTTAATACACTTCGTAAGATACTTGTTATTGAGAATCTCTCACATCTTCATTACAAACATCACTCAAATAACATCATATTTTAACTCTTGTTCTAAACAAGACCTAATCACCTCACAAGCATTTCTATTCATTTTTTCCCACACCCTCTCATCATATTTAGGTGGCCTCTCATGGACCATTATTGTCTCTTCTAAGTTTTGAGCATTTAAAGCATCTTTCACGTCACTCATTCATAACCCAAAATTAATTTTGCCGTCATACTTCACAATCTAATCTTCGTATTCTTAAGTGCAACCTGAACTGTACTTGACATAGCCTTGCTACTATCAGCACTTTCTTCTGTCATTACTTACTAACTCCAAATTGTAGAGAAAAAAAATTCACAAATGACAGAGTTGAGAAATTACCCAAAATTGAACCCTAGATAGGATTGCAAAACGATCTACCAACCACACGAAGAAGGCGATATCTCCAATGGAAACTCCACAACGCTACCTCCACCGAAACCTAGATCTCCAAAATCCAAGCTTCCAACATCGAATTTTCCTCCACCCAAATCAAACCCTAGATCTGAAACTTTGCTCTGATACTACTTGTTGTGCTTAACGCAAGCAGACTCAATCTACAACAAGTCAATAAGCAATGTACGAAGAACACAACGAGCATAATCCACAATATAAACAGCCAAGATCAATCCCAAACACAGAGAATTACGTAGTTCGGCAAGATGCCTATGTCCACAGGGAGAAGATGGGGAGATTTCACTATATGGAGGAGAAATACAATGTGTTACAACTCTCAAACAATCTCACTACCTACATAGAATCTCCCTTTCAAAGTGCTCAATCAACTCTTATTTTACAGCCGCCACACCCTTCTTATATATAAACCCTAACTCCAAACAGAATAGGAAACTGTTTTCTCGACCCACCAGGATCAGTCGACCGATATTCTCCATCGGTTAACCGAACAGGCACGTGCACGGAACATGCACAAGAACAAACTTAGATCGGTCAACTGATACATCCTATCGGTCGACTGTCCAGAGGAAAATTTACAATACTCAGGGTTATATCGGTCGACTGATGCATAGGGTTAGTCGACCGATCAGAGAGAGTTTTCAACAATTTCAACAAAAGGTTCATGCATTTATCAATTCTCTGTAATCAGAGATGGCCTTTCTTTTTCTACATGATCAAGTCTGTAATATGATTGTAGCCTTAAAATAAAAGTTATGCCTCTAAATATCGTTGATGAATGGAAACACTTTTCACCGGGATGATCTATACATCTGAGCTCAATTTTTCTCTCGAGCTGATAATGGATAACATTTACTGTTGCCCATGACAAAATGTATTTGATATCATGTGACTCGTAAATAATAAGCAAGCATGGAAACCTTGAATATATGATGCAAAGCAAAAACGTACAAAGAAGCCTTATCACGAGGACTTCTTCCACAAACTCAAGAAAACACACCAATACTTTCTTCAAGAGAAGTTTTATTTAATTCCAAGATATTTTTCTTTAGGTTACATGACTTTTCATAAATGGGAAAACAAATAAGACTCCTAACAAGACTAAGATTACAAAGAAAAAGAAAGTATCAAATCCTACCCAAAAAGACTCTCTATAATAGAAGGAAACAAATCATGAATCAAAATTGAATATGTTTCCTAATCTAAGTTGACTCTAGCATTGAATTTATTTCAAAATCTAAATTGACTCCAACTTTAATACTCAAAATAAACTAAAAGCTAATTATTTTCGGATTTTAGCCAAAACTGGTATTGCTGATGAGATTTTAAAAATCTGACAATCTGATTAGCTCCGTCTAGTCGAGATAGGCGATTTACATATATAACATGTCAGAATCTGCCTTTCAAATTGAAAGATATAATTGTTTCTTTGCGGAAGTTAATAATATGTATAAATCTGTATTTAGCTCTTAGTTATCTGAATCATCCATGAAATTATCCGTTAAGCGTCCTATAACAATATAGAATGACACTCTCACTATATTTCCATAGATAGCTTTTTTATCAGTTAAATATACTCGAAGCACTACTTGAAATACTAGTACCCTTCGTAAACTCCTAAATTTCCATATAGTAGACAGCAGGGTAAGTCATACAACATTCAGTGATCTTCTAATATAAGCTACCAAAATTTTTGATGACAGATAAAAACTATAGTATTAGCAAATAGCAATTATCTTTCTAAAATTGATTCCAAACACCATTTTAGTTCTCCTTGCCTTCAGATCATGCAGCCGATGCACAATCATAATCCCCGTCATCATCATCATCGCCCTCTCTTCTTGTGGATTCCCTTAATCTTTCGTAACCCCAGAGATCATGGTTATTCAACTTTCTATCACTGATCACAAAAACATTGCTCTTCTTGACAAATGAGATGATGATGGAATCAACGGGGGCCATTTTTTGAGAAGAAAAAAAAGGACTGAAAAAAGCTTTAATCTTCTCTTGAACTCGGTTTGTGATATGAATGGCGAGCTTATATATAGTGCTTATAAAGGAAAGAAAACAATGTGGTTAACCCATGTCGCTTGCTCCAGGCACAAGCCATGCACATGATTATTCTATTAAGTATGTGGAATTCACAGTAGTTAGAAAAAATTTAGGACCAGAAATTTCCACATCATTTTATTATATACAATAAAAAAATATGGGTTTCCTAGGTGGAATGTGCCAAAATGAAGCTTAACAAGCTAAAATTTCACCCATATCTCAATCTCTAACAATAAAGGATGGGTGTATTTGCTTTTGGTGTCTAAGTATTTTCCAGGTCAGAAAGACGAGTGTGTCTGCTCCTTGACTAACACTTGATGCCCAAAAGGCACTAGATTCTTTACTAACAGTGTGTTTTTGGTTTTTGAGGACCACCAAAGAAGTCAGATCTTTTTCTTTGAGTTAATATATGCTACGTGTGGTCATCATGAGTCGATTGTGTATCCCTTTCGTATATTTTTGTTGCCAACGTCGGTATTTTTTATGAGCAATGTAATGTAAGCTGATATCTTTTTAAGTCTGACATCACTGTGTCATTTCATGCAAATTTAGGTTACTGAAAGTTTGGCAGAATATTGTTCGAATTAAAGTTACTGCCGTTGTCATAACTAAAGAAATAAAGAGGACTAGCTACTATTGCTTGGTAGACGATAGAATAGAAGTTTTTCTATTGCATAAATCTCAGTTCTAAGTGTAGAGCTACTTCTAGTGATCATAGAACATACATAAGTTTATCCGCTCACTTTCTATTCAAGTATATAGATCTTGTTGGAGACAATCAGCTTTGGTTATTCATGGTTTTGGGCTTTGTTAATGTTGTCTCTGTTCTGAATTATGGAAAAATACCTTCTTGTTAAGGATTTGTGCACGCATCAATCTTCTGACGAAAGATTACTTAATTGCTCAACATGAATGGTTTCTGTTGCATTTCGATCTGTGACTAAACTAATTGAAAATGGTTCCAATAAATACTATCTTCGATTAAAATGCTTTACATTGTGCTGGTGGTAATTATTGCACATATATGAAGAATGACTTATTTTATAATTATTTCTGAGAATGCAAGCCCTCCGTGAATATTCTGTACTTCCATATAAGCAAAATTTACCTTTCTGCTGACTAATTAATTGGTTGCAACTATTTGAAAGTTAAGCTGCTAAAGCTATATATATGAATCATGAAAGAATCTGACTTTTATATTTTGAGTAAGAAAAAGTTAAGCAAATAAATCTGATTTCTTTATCTTTATTTTTCTGGAACTCATCAATTGTAATGTCGGTTTCACTTGTAGATACAAAATACTCCCTGAGTAGAAATTTCATAGAGGAAGTTGGTGTTGTGCGCAGCGGAACTCGAAAGCCAAATAGTGCACGAACAAGAACTAGAAAGATCACAACCAAATCACAAGCACAAATCACAATCACAGCAAGACAAATCAATTTACGTGGTTCGGCAAGTTGCATACGTCCACGTGGCAAGGAGGGGGGAGCTTTTACTATTAGAGATAAAGAGAATTACAAATAGTGTTTCAAATCTAACAAAAAAACCCTCAAACTAAGTTCTCTAGATCTCTCACAAATCCTCCCACAAAGGATGCAACAATCCTCCTTCAAAGACTGCTCAAATCATCCTTACTTAACCCTAATTAATCAGGTTTAGAGTTATATATCAGCTCATAACGAAACGGGTCCGAAATCTAAACCCAACTCAAAACCCAATTGGCAGTTGACCGTCAAATTCGTCGTGGTCGACCGCCCAGGAGTCGACAGAAACAAAAAACATTACAGGGTTTGGCCGGTCGACCGCGGCGATCGACAGAACCCTGACGGTCGACCGTCCCAACTCCAGAAACCTGCTTCGACCTGTGCATGTTTTCGGTTGACCGTAGCTGATCTCGCGGTTGACCAACAAGCTTCCAGACTGTTTTTCCGAGCTTCTTCAACATTGTTCGCCAATCCTACAAATCTCCACCTCGGTGAAGTTTCTCTCAAAACTGAGCTGACACCAAAGCAACCAAATGTCCCACTTGTTGCGTTCAGTACGAAGTGGAATAAATCCACGATAAGGACTCAATCCATAACAAGTTGAGAACCCGAACGAGAGCTCAAACAACCCCCCCCCCCCCTCGAAATCAACAAATCCAATCGGCAGCATCGAAAAGACGGCCTACGTATCCTATTGCCCAAAGAATCAAGCCGAACGTAGTTCACCCAAATGGCCTCCAAAGGCCCTCAATATTAAAGAATATTCAATAGCTTCAAACAATAATTAAATTTCACACCTGAAATAACTTTGGTCAACATATACGTAGGGTTTTCCTTCGTGTGGATCTTCTCCAGTATAACGTCTCCATCATCCAAAACATCACAAACAAAGTAGAATCTGACATCAATATGCTTCGTGTATGCATGATAAAGCTGGTTCTTTACCAAATAGATAGCCGACATGCTATCATAATATACCTGAATGGTCTCCTGGGCAACCCCTAAGTCCTCCAACAATCCATGCAACCACAAAGCCTCCTGCGTACCGGTACTCCTACCAATATAAACACATATCCTGAAGTAGACCGGCGCTTGTCAAGATCCCCCGTATAATCTGAATCCACGTAGCCAATACAATACTGCATTGTCTTCTTATTCTTCTAAAAAATCAAACTAACATTCACGGTGCCTTTAATATACCATAGAATCCACTTCACTGCCTCCTAATGACCCTTCCTGGGGTCATGCATGTACCTCGATACCATGCTCAAGGTCTGTGACAAATCTAGCCTCGTATACACCATCGCATATATCAAGCTACCCACCGCACTGGTATATGGAACCTTTGACATATAATATATATCCTCAACCGAAACAGGTGATATCAAAGCTGAAAGCTTGAAGTGGGGAGCAAATGAAGTACTCACAGCCTTTGTATTACCATCAAAGCTGAATTTCTTCAATATCTTCTGCAAGTAACTCCTTTATATAAGCTTCAATCTTTTGGCCTGTAGGTTGTCTAAAAATCACAATGGATAGCTGATCTCCATCAAGCTTCAATAATAAAAGTTACAATCAGATGGCTTTCATGCCAACAAATGAAAGCTATAAATGGAGGATTTTTCATATAGATCGAGAAGAGTTACAATTCAACGACACTTCCGACAACTGATGAAAACTCTATTCAGTGGACTTCACAATCAGTAGTGAGAGTTACAATCTGACGACTTTCGCACCCCACAATAGCTAAAGCAAGGATCAATGAGCAATAGCCTTCGCAACACTATAATAGAAGAGGTTGCAAGACAACAACCACTTCTAAACGCAGAGTTTACCTCTGCGTTTCTTAACTCAAAACGCAAGCGGCCTGTGCGTTCTTCAGCAGGCACTCAACTCTGCGTCTTAAATCCAATACGCAGAGTTAAGACTCGGAACATAAACGGCTCATGCGTCTTCAATTTCCAGCGAACAGTCAACTCTGCGTCTAAAATCTGAGACGTAGAGTTAAGACTCAGAACGCGAGTGGCCTGTGCGTTTCCAATCTATAGCAGATACCCAACTCTACGTCTCAAGTCTCAGACGCAGAGTTAAATTCTAGAACGCCAATGTAGGTGTTTGACTTGTTCAAACACAAGTTGAACGGCCTCAAAACCGTTTATCCCATGTTTTAAGGGATTTTTGCCCATTTAGAAGCGGATTTAGGGGTTGGTCATACCTCTTATCCCCCTATAAATAACCCCTTTACTCAACGGAGTAAAAGGTTGGAATTTTTCGGCAGAGATTTGGATCTTTTGAAGATTAAGGGCGAATTCTTAGGAGATTGGAGATTTCGGCTAGATTTCGAAGATCAAATTATCTACAAAATCAGCACAAGAGAGTTCTTGGCAGTTAGGAGATCAGATTCTTCAGCAACAAACAAATCCAATCTACAAAATCAGCACAAGAGAGTTCTTGGCAGTTAGGAGATCAGATTCTTCAGCAACAAACAAATCCACTTGGCTACTAACCGGAGAGTTCTTGGCAGTTAGGAGATCAGATTCTTCAGCAACAAACAAATCCACTTGGCTACTAACCGATTGTTCGGTTTTCAACAACTCTTTTTAGAGTTTTCAACTCATTCTGAGTTCTGAAACTCGTTAAGAGTTCCCAACCAAACTTATCATACAAGTTAATTATTCTCGTGAGACAAGACGGTCGGATCATCAACGGAGAACAAATTTGACGCAGGCATTCGAAGGAGGCACTCCATCGCTACCGTGAAGAACCCAGTATTAAACAAAGAGGTGAATTCAAATTTATTCTCCTCTCTTTTGTAATCGAAATCCAAATTGTAATTGAGATCGAGATAATTTAAATCAAATTTTTCTTTCATTTCTTATACTCCAAATTTTCTACAAACATGGCCTTTTTGTTTTGATGATGTTTTAACGAACAATTTACGACCAATATTATTTGTCTAGTGCTTGTGTTTTTTATTTATTCTAGACAAACAATAAGTTGGAGGTTGATTGAAATTGCACCATAACGATCATATCCAATGGAGGTTGGCGGAATATCAGAGTGAAGCAATGCAATTCAAGTCAAGATTCAAGTTCAAGGTTTATTCGCAAGTGTACCAAGTCGAGATTATTGAAGACCTATAGCTTGGATAATCTAGTTTAGGAGTTTATATTATATGTGTTTAATACTCTAAGCTTAATATTATACACACACACACACACACACATTTTATGAGTTTATCTGTTTTGGGTTTTATCCACAAACAATGTTTTTACAAACAAATAAATTTATGTTTATATCCATATATGTTTCTTTTCATATGGATAAGTTATTTTAGTTTAGTTATATTTAAATATGAAACCGTTGAATAAAATTGGAAAATACATTTTTATTTCATGTTTGTATATGCATATATACGATTTCATGTTTAACAAGTTTAAATTTAATGAAATCATATTTGTCATTTGAAAGATTACATAATATATACATTTTTATGAAAATAGTGTATTCTTATTTATAGATTTAACAACAATAGTTTACATCTTTTATTAAGCCTATAAAATTATTTTATAAAGTTTTAAAAGTTTGTTTAAGTCAAAATGACAAAAATAAGTGTTTCAAGTTTTCATGTTTTGACCAAGTTTTGCAAAACATGATATTTTACAAATGGTAAGTGAAATTTAAAAAATACTTTTTGTAACATGTTTATTATCATGTTTATAATCATTTCCCAAAGTTTTATATTTTTTTAGAATTTATTTGCTATTTTTAAAAGGGGTTTAAAAATACGATTTTCTATTCATAACAAGCTGAGTATGTGTTATCAGTCGACGGAAGCAATGGATCAGTCGACCGAAGAACTCGCCTGAAATTGGCAAAAGTTTTTGTTTTTGTGACTGATGAACTATCAGTTGATTGATGAGTTTATCAGTCGATTGATGAGGTCTTCAGTCAACTGATGAGTTGTGAACTGCCTGTAACGGTCAGCTCATCAGTCGACTGATACTGTTTATTAGTCGACCGACGGCCTCTAACGGCTAGTTTTCTAGTTTTGTTATTTTGTCTTTTTGCTTGGTTTTTCTTGATTTTTGGGGTTTCCCTTGTGATCCTATATATACCCCATGCCTCATAACTTGTAAGGACCGTGAATTTTGATACTAGTTAAAATAATTTATTAGTATTTTAAAATATTTAATTATTATTTTTAAAAGAGTATCTGTATTTTTCTTGATTTTTTTTAGAATTTTACATGATTTAAAAATTTGGTTTTATATTATTTTAATTTAATAGTTTTGTTAATTATAAATTTAATTGATTACGTTTTTTTTAATTAATATTTTTTTATTGTTATTATTAATGTAAACATGAGTTTAGTATATATATAATATATATATAAATATTTGGTTGTTAATGATTTGTTAATATTATTATTCATTTAATTATTACTATAATAGTTATTCTTATGTATATGGTAACATATCTACATAATCAAATCTCTCTCTTTCATATTTATTCCATTTCGTTATTTCTTCCATAATCACGTTCCATGATTCTCTCAATTTCCCCTACCCCATTTCCATTCTTTCCTCCTTAATTTCCTCCTTAGATTCCCGCACCCCACTCCCATATGTCCCCTCACGTTTCCCTCACCCTCTTAAAATAATCCACTCCCTCTCTCTCTCCAATCAACTCATCCCCATCTCTCCACTGTCTTCTATTATTTATCTCCAGCCCTCTCTCTTCCTTCTCTCTTCAAACGAACTCACCCCCGCGACCATCATTGCCGACCCCAGCAGCCGCGAACTCCAGCAGTCGCATCTCCCCACCTGAACCAGACCCAAGCCGCTGTCAACGCTACCTCGATCGCCACACGTCGCATCCGCATTGGCACCGTAGCCTCGTCATCAGACCCCACGGTCTCGTAGGCAAGATCCCGAACCTTAATTATTTCATTTTAATTATTAGTTTATCGTAAATTATTATGTGACTTGCCATTTCAATATTTATATCTGTTAGTAATTAGTTAATTAATTTAGTCTGTGATATATTATTACCTGCGTGGGATTGCTTGACATGAATAGATGTGTGGAAGCTTGTTGTTATCACTTAGTTGTTACCCAATAGGAGTGACTGTACATGAAGACGATTTCTGTTAAAAGTATGATTTATAAGCGTGCTTTCACGGCATGGCTGTACCCTTGATATCGATATCCCGGTATGAGGTTTCCTTGATTATTATTAATATTATAGCATTGACTAGACGATGCACTCTTGATCGGACGTGTTACGAGTCACGGTTATGTTCATAGTTTTACAGAAGTCGTTCCACGGTAACTCTGTGGCTAGTGCATAATATTTCATGTACAGTTGCGTAATTAATATGACAAACATGGGGTTATAAAGGGGAATTGGACGGAGAATATAACATGTATATAAACGGGCACAGCGCTTTCTTGTTATCGTGATATCGTGAGTGTTATGTACATGGGCCAGAGGGCCAATACTTGACTTGAAGGCGGCCCCCGGACGACTTTACGGGGACCCGATTATATACATCAAAATATTCTTCCCCAATTCAAATAACATGTAAAACAAGAATAATATCCTTGCGTGCTTTATGGTGGACCTTGTTAGTTTTGTTGAGATGTAGACTAGTGTTGTTCTTTTCATACATAGATCGGGATTAATATTTAATTATCTGCAATTTGAGACATATGGTATATACATGAGGGTTTCCTTGTTTGGATTATTTCGCTCGACGTACTACGTCTCGAGTTGTAGATTTTAAGTATTAATTCTATCTAGGGGTATGTCCTTGTTACGCGGATGATTATGGATTCTTATGATCGTTATACTCTAGTGATGGATTGCATCTAGCTTGTTAGTATTCCAGCTGCATGTTTCTATTTATTATTATTATTGCATTGGTCATTCGACCGTTCCTATTTTCTTTGTGGGGTCGGGTCTTGCCGTGCGTCATGCACCTTGCTGCTGTTCGCCTCAGTCCGCCACCGCGGCCAAGCCTCTCTCCTCCCTGTCGAGATCTCATGCCGCCGCCTCCACGAACTGCAGCAGCAAGCCGATCGTGACCCGCGCCCAGATCCCGCAGTGCTGCTGTTCGCCTCAGTCCGCCACCGCGGCCAAGCCTCTCTCCTCCCTGTCGAGATCTCATGCCGCCGCCTCCACGAACTGCAGCAGCAAGCCGATCGTGACCCGCGCCCAGATCCCGCAGCCCATCATCGCCGATGTTCGCGACCTCCGGCTTCCCTTCGAGCAACCAACCAACATCCCTCCGACTCCAGCGCCGATTCCGCTGCCGGCAAGCCCCAGCAGCCGCGAACTCCAGCAGTCGCATCTCCCCACCTGAACCAGACCCAAGCCGCTGTCAACGCTACCTCGATCGCCACACGTCGCATCCGCATTGGCACCGTAGCCTCGTCATCAGACCCCACGGTCTCGTAGGCAAGATCCCGAACCTTAATTATTTCATTTTAATTATTAGTTTATCGTAAATTATTATGTGACTTGCCATTTCAATATTTATATCTGTTAGTAATTAGTTAATTAATTTAGTCTGTGATATATTATTACCTGCGTGGGATTGCTTGACATGAATAGATGTGTGGAAGCTTGTTGTTATCACTTAGTTGTTACCCAATAGGAGTGACTGTACATGAAGACGATTTCTGTTAAAAGTATGATTTATAAGCGTGCTTTCACGGCATGGCTGTACCCTTGATATCGATATCCCGGTATGAGGTTTCCTTGATTATTATTAATATTATAGCATTGACTAGACGATGCACTCTTGATCGGACGTGTTACGAGTCACGGTTATGTTCATAGTTTTACAGAAGTCGTTCCACGGTAACTCTGTGGCTAGTGCATAATATTTCATGTACAGTTGCGTAATTAATATGACAAACATGGGGTTATAAAGGGGAATTGGACGGAGAATATAACATGTATATAAACGGGCACAGCGCTTTCTTGTTATCGTGATATCGTGAGTGTTATGTACATGGGCCAGAGGGCCAATACTTGACTTGAAGGCGGCCCCCGGACGACTTTACGGGGACCCGATTATATACATCAAAATATTCTTCCCCAATTCAAATAACATGTAAAACAAGAATAATATCCTTGCGTGCTTTATGGTGGACCTTGTTAGTTTTGTTGAGATGTAGACTAGTGTTGTTCTTTTCATACATAGATCGGGATTAATATTTAATTATCTGCAATTTGAGACATATGGTATATACATGAGGGTTTCCTTGTTTGGATTATTTCGCTCGACGTACTACGTCTCGAGTTGTAGATTTTAAGTATTAATTCTATCTAGGGGTATGTCCTTGTTACGCGGATGATTATGGATTCTTATGATCGTTATACTCTAGTGATGGATTGCATCTAGCTTGTTAGTATTCCAGCTGCATGTTTCTATTTATTATTATTATTGCATTGGTCATTCGACCGTTCCTATTTTCTTTGTGGGGTCGGGTCTTGCCGTGCGTCATGCACCTGACGTACACCTGTTTTCTCTGGTGTACGTCAGACTTAGGAGAAGAACAGGTTCA
>NC_033801.1:13758184-13788659 GCF_001876935.1 Asparagus officinalis
CCGCTTTCCCTTGGCTTGTTATTCCATTATTTATATCCGTTATTAATTGATTGCGTAGATTAGACTGTAACATGATTAGTTATAGTGTATATTGTGATTTCTTATGTGAGATTGCTTGACATGAATAGCTGTGTGAAAGCTTGTTGTGTTATCACTTAGTTGTTACTCAATAGGAGAGACTGTACATGAAGACGACTTCTGTTAAAAGTATGATTTATAAGCGTGCTTCAAAGCATGGCTATACTCGCTCGACATCGATATCCCGATGTGAGGGCATGGCTGTACCCTTGATATCGATATCCCGGTATGAGGTTTCCTTGATTATTATTATTATTATAGCATTGCCTAGACGATGCACTCTTGATCGGACGTGTGACGGGTCACGGTTATTTTCATAGTTTTACAGAAGTCGTTCCACGGTAACTCCGTGGCTAGTGCATAATATTTCATGTACAGTTGCGTAATTAATATGACAAACATGGGGTTATAAAGGGGAATTGGACGGAGAATATAACATGTATATAAACGGGCACAGCGCTTTCTTGTTATCGTGATATCGTGAGTGTTATGTACATGGGCCAGAGGGCCAATACTTGACTTGAAGGCGGCCCCTGGACGACTTTACGGGGACCCGATTATATACATCAAAATATTCTTCCCCAATTCAAATAACATGTAAAACAAGAATAATCTGCTTGTGTGCTTTATGGTGGACTTTGTTAGTTTTGTTGAGATGTAGATCAGTGTTGTTCTTTTCATACATAGATCGGGATTAATATTTAATTATCTGCAATTTGAGACATATGGTATATACATGAGGGTTTCCTTGTTTGGATTATTTCGCTCGACGTACTACGTCTCGAGTTGTAGATTTTAAGTATTAATTCTATCTAGGGGTATGTCCTTGTTACGCGGATGATTATGGATTCTTATGATCGTTATACTCTAGTGATG
This sequence comes from Asparagus officinalis, assembly GCF_001876935.1. Lineage (NCBI taxonomy): Eukaryota > Viridiplantae > Streptophyta > Magnoliopsida > Asparagales > Asparagaceae > Asparagus > Asparagus officinalis. Next base: position 13,759,139 of record NC_033801.1, read on the forward strand.
GATTGCATCTAGCTTGTTAGTATTCCAGCTGCATGTTTCTATTTATTATTATTATTATTATTGCATTGGTCATTCGACCGTTCCTATTTTCTTTGTGGGGCCGGGTCTTGCCGTGCGTCATGCACCTGACGTACACCTGTTTTCTCTGGTGTACGTCAGACTTAGGAGAAGAACAGGTTCAGCTAGGAGATCTCCAGGAGCCAGAAGATTCTCAGCAGGAGTGCCCTGCAGACGGAGCAGAAGAAGCTGAAGCTTAGTTATTGGTCCTCCGTTTTCTTTTGTACTACCTTCCATTTCTTTTTATCAGTGTATTTTGTATCTTTTCAGTATTCATTTGTTCATATTTGTATAAGGGCATGGTTGACCCGAATTTTATGTCTCGGATGTTATCCCGTTTGTGATATGATATTTCCTTGTTCTGAGTTGTCTTTATATTCTTGCTATTGTGATCGGGGACCTGTGCCTTCGTATTGTTTTATTTCCAGACGCTTAGCGTATTAGATTGAGAAGACGGGGTCTAGCACTTATCTCTTCTCAGTCTAATACGTCGCGGGCTTGCTCGCGTCCCGATTCCCTGGTATTTTGGGAAGCGGGGCGTGACATAACTTCTGAGCTACTTAAGAAAATTGTTTATACAAGTTTATAAAAATTTAACAAGGGTTTAAGTTTGTTTTAGTGTTTGTTTGGTTTGTGAAGAAGTTTTCACAAGTGGAGGAGATCATCTTCATTGTTTGAGCTTCAATCTCCATCTCTCCATCTTGTTTTTCAGAGAAGAATTTCTAAACCCAATACTAGCTTTGTTTTAATTATTTGTTATTTATCATCTTCATTAAGCTAGTAGTTACATTGAGTTTATATTTGACTTTATCTTTGTTTACACACAACCTATTGAGCTTATTGTATTTGCACACATAGTATAATTGGGGTTGTGAGATTATGTGACTTAGAGAGTGAGCTTACACTTAGTTCTCATCCTTGTATTAGAGAACAAAATTTGTATTTGACCCTTCATTGTGTAGATCACTTTGTAATACACTTGTACATCGAGAGGAGTGTGTGGTGAGAGACGGGGTCATCCCAAGAGGAGTAGAGTCGGTAGTAAAGCCTAGGGAGATGTTGTAAATCCGAGTACTTGAGGGAGATATGGGCTAGAGACCAACACTTAGAGGTTGTAGAGTGTGATTGTAAGAGTGTTGATTGTAAAGTTTTCGGTGAGCTAGAAAACCGAGTGTGAGGTGTAAACATTTTCGGGTGAGCATCGAAAACCCGGCGTGATAGTGGATTTCTCCCCGGGAGTGGGGAGCAGAGACGTAAAATGGAAGGCTCAAACCCCGTGATTATTTGATTGTGTTTGAGTTTGCATTGATGTTCATTTATATTTGTGCTCATTGCTCATATCATCATTGTCTCATTATTTAGTTTGTCCACTATATTGTTTATATTTGTTTGTTTCACCCTTGTGTTATTTGTATATCCTTGCATATATATCTTGTCACATATTATACTTGCTAGGATATTTATTAATTAGTTTTAATTGACATAAAATTAGATTAGATTGACATAAGGCCCTATTCACCCCCCCCCCCCCCTCTAGGGTTTAACACAATCTTCCCTTCACCCTGTCTCTCTCGATCTCTATACCTTATATCTTCTTAGCTTCTCCAAGATCCTTCATCTTAAACTCGGATGACAGCTCTTTTTTTAACTTTCGAATAGCCGAAGAATTCCCAGAAGCAATAAGCATATCATCAACATATAACAACAAATAAATGTACTCACCATCCTATAGCTTGTGCATGTAAAACATGGGTCATATGGACTCCTCGTGTATCCATGGCCAATAACGAAGCTGTCGAATTTCTTATACAACTGTCGCGGTGATTGCTTCAAACTATAAAGATACTTCTTCAGCTTGCACACCAAATCTTTCTTTCCTGCAGCTTTAAATTCCAAGGGTTGTGTCATGTAGATCTCCTCATCTAAATCTCCGTGTAGAAAGGCTGTCTTAACATCCATCTGGACGAAATTCAAATCCAGTTGTACCACCAATACCAATAAAATTCGAATCGATGAATGCTTCACAACAGGTAAAAATACCTCGTTGTAATCAACACCCTTAAGCTGTGCATATCCCTTGATAACCAATCTGGCTTTGTACCTAATGTACCCAATAGAAGATCCTACTTTCTTCGCATATACCCACTTGTAACCAATAGCTTTCTTTCTCTTAGGTAGCTTTGCAAGTTCTCAAGTATCATTCTTCTGAAGAGATTGCATCTCCTCCTCCATAGCTTCCCTCCACCTGATCGAATCAGAGCTAGACTCTGCCTCCTTGAATGTAGAAGGAACCATATCATCAACGACCTCCATTGATAAAACATATGCAACCATGACATCATTGTATCTAGCTGGCCGATGAATTACCCTTCTAGGTCTATTTGCTGCAATGGACTATTGAACATGACCCTACTCCTAAGTCTCACCAACCATTGTATCCTCTATATGCCTGACTATCATCCCATCTCCTCCCAATGTCACCTCTATAGGAGCCTCAATGGATACAATGCTATCCGTGTTGGCCTCATGTTTATGAGCCTACTCCCTAATCTTATTTTGATAATTACAAATAATTCCTAATATTATTTGTCTAGTGTTTGTATTTGTTATTAGGTATTCTAGACAAACAGCGATGTCGGAGGTTGGTTAGATTGAGCCTACACGATCATATACATTGGATGATGGAAGGAATACCGGAGAGAAGCTATGCATAATTCAAGTTAAAGATTCAAGTTTAAGTTTCATCCATGTTTACGAAAACGAGCTTTATTAAAGATCAATCTTGGGTATAATATTTATACTCTGTGTGTTAATGCTTAAAGCTCAAATATTATACACATACACGTTTTCGGTTTATCGCTTTCAAGTTAAATCATGTTTTATTTGCAAAATAATGTGTTTATGGATTAAAGACTTATTTACATTATTTTATATATTTTCTCAAGTCTATTAATCTATTGGAAAGTATTTCAAAACTTGTTTGGAATAAATTTCATCAAAATCAAGTTTTGACGATTTCGTAGAAATTTCATAGAGGAAGTTGGGACTGTTAAAGAAAAGCCAATAACCTTCTTCCTAGCAACCCTAGTCTAATTTTTGTTTATGGCACTTATATGTACTTAGAATGTTTCACTGTTTTCTGTATTTTTTGTATTCCAATAAATTCTGTTCCTCTTACAATTTAGCTAGGTTATCGACTTCCTTTCACCCTATGCTCTAATGAAAATTTTGTTTTTAGCAGAATGATCACATATTTCCTTTTAATGTTTCGATAAAGATACTATAACATTTCTTGTGCGAAAGTGTCTGAACAAGCTTGAATTTTGAAAGTTCAGATGAAACTATATATTTCAATAATTAGTTCTTTGTTCTCAGATATAGCCATCATAATCACTTGAAATACCCTTGACCCACCACAACGTTCTAAATTTCTCAAAACATTTGAAAATAGATTAAGTTAAAAGACTCACAGGATTACATAAAGTTCATAAGCTACCAAATTTATGGCGCATACAAATTCAGCTACACAGCTGCAGACCCATAAATTACTGAAACCAAACACTCATTAACTTATTCAACTACCCTTCTAAATGCACCAAACACAACATCTTCAATGTCCTCACTTTCTGATTCATGCGGCTGTTGAGACTGATGCTTTGAGAAACCAAACCAACGAACGCCGAGAGAAAGACCAAACAAAACACAAACACCAAGGTTTTACGTGGTTCGGCAAATTGCCTACGTCCACGGGGCAAGAAGGGGGTGGGTTTTCACTAATAGAGAAGGAGAGTACAAATTGAGATTACAAATCGCTCAAACGAACCAACTAATCTCACCAACAAATCTCTCAATCTCTCAACCAATAACCCTAACAAATAGCTCAGAAAGATCTCTCTTTTTCTGTGCTCCAAAACCCCAAAACTCTCCTCACAAAACCCTCAAATCGTATTGGTATTTATACCAAAACAGAAACCCAAACAGACTGCAAATAGGAACCTGAACTTTCCAAAAAACCCGTCATAAGTCGACTTATCAGTCTGCATAAGTCGACTTGGCAGAGCGAAAAACAGCAACTGGAGAAGAGATCATAAGTCGACTTATCAGACCTGATAAGTCGACTTGGCAGAGCAAAAAACCAACAATCCAGAGCAGAACGTAAGTCGACTCATGCACCAACATAAGTCGACTTACCATAAGTCGACTTATGCCTGTGCATGAGTCGACTTATGACCAAAAATCTGCTTTTTCCAATTCTTCTCCACAATTCTCCACCTCGGCGAAGTTTTTCCCAAAACTGAGCCGACACCAACCAAACAAATGCCTCACATGCTGAGACCCAAATGAGAGTGTGAACACTCACCCCAAATGTCGATGTCGCTCACCAAATCGGCTGCATCAAAATGACTGCCTACGTATCCTTTGCCCAAGGAATCAAGCCTTCACGTAGTTCACCCAAACGGCCTCCAAAGGCCCTCAATCAAATAGAAAAGTCTGCAACTCTTCTCCAATATCACCAAACGATCTGCAACTGATAGTATTCCCAATGACCCCAAATTGAGACAAATCAAACACCTCCACCTGAGGTAAACCAATGGCCATATCCAAACTATATCTACCAGCTGCAACTGAATCCAAAACCAATCCATCATCTGCATCCAAAACCAAATGATCTCCAACCTGTGTCACCTTAGCTGGAATCCCAAATGACGCAGTATGATCTGGAGTATGTGGAGTAATCTCCACCCAACGTGGAGTAGCATCACTCTCCACCTGCTGCGATATCCAAATGACCTGATCAACACTCTCCACCTGCCGAGAGTCAAAAGTGACATACCTGCTCAGAACAAAATCAGAAGCTCCCAAACGATAATCAACTGAGCCTCCGAACCCCAAACGCGCAATCGGATCCAATCTCACATCCACGATGTGACCAAATGCTGGGTATCCAAATATCCGACGCGACCCAAAATCTGAAGCAGCTCCACCAGATCTAATAACTCCTAAAGCAGCAGTCGGCGACCTATGCATAAGATGACCCAAATATGTCGAAGCCCGCACACCAATGCCAATGCTCGACATCAAACGCCGATCCTCCTCCAGAAAGGAACGACCCATCGAAACTGTCATCTCATCTCGTCGCCCCAAAGTCTCCACACCAATGAAGTGTCTCCTATTGCCGTGAGCTCGGCACCAACGCAAGAAAGGACCCCTACCAAAGCTGAAACAATGAGTTACCTTTCTGCCAATACACTTCTTCCAATTGTTGTTGACTTCTAGGACTTTACACCAACGGGAACTGGTCGCGACCCAATAATGCCTAGAACAATCACCAACTGTGGAAACCAAGATACGATTACCTCCCAATGATGCCTCCTTGGAAGGCCCCCAAATGCCTGACTGAACACCTCCAAAAAGACCCCTCGCTCGATGGATAGAAGTGCCAAACTCCACCACGGTCTCGCTCATCCTAATGTGCTCACAGGACTTCAATCTGCAGGTCATAGCACTCCTCAACAACCAATGCACGGTATTACCAATCATATACCCCAGCACCAAACAATGCCACAGTCTAGCCGAATCTGATGAAGTCGTCATTTCCCTATCAATCACCGTGCTTCCGTGCAAATAATACAAATTTCTTCTTCTGACGCCCTTCATCACAATCATGGACCCAAATGTAACCTTCAAGCGTGCATCCGCCAAGGTCACCCTATAGCCAGCTGCCTCCAAAGCTCCAAGTGAAATGATGTTCTTCTTCAACTGAGGAACGAACCTCACTCCAACCAACTCCCGAATCACCCCGTCACTCATCCTGATCCGAACAGTACCAATACCACCAATAGAGCATTTGTGATCATTCCCCATGAGCACGAAATCCCCTCTTTCCAACTCCTGAAAGCTGGAGAACCAATCCCTCCTAGGGCAAATGTGGTATGTAGCACCCGAATCCAATATCCACTCTGTAGAGTAGGCAACACAAACTGACGGCAGTGCAGATAACGAGTAGCCCGAAGAATCCGAATCTGAATCGTTGCCACTAGCCTTGACAACATTCGCCTCTGAAGCTTGAATAGCTTTTCCCTTATTCTTCCCGGCTCGATCAACTAACTTTGGGCAATCGGCTTTCCAATGTCCATCTTCTTTGCAAAAGGCACATTGATTCTTACGAACTCCAAGATGTGCCCCTCTAGACTGCGACCTCCCACTACGGTTTGGACCCTTTGCTCTTGCGACCAACGCCCCCGCTACCGGCTCAAACGAAGTCTCCTTATCCTTCTTTCGAAGCTGATAATTCACAAGTGCAGCGGTGACCTCACTATACGAAAGAGATGCCTTCCCATTAATAAGAGTAAGAACGAAGGTCTCATATTCCTCGTCAGGCAAGGAACTCAATAGCAACAACGCCTTGTCCTCATCTTCAATCTTAACATCCACATTCGCCAAATCCGCAAGAAGCTTCGTGTAGTGGTTCATGTGATCACCAATGGAGGTTCCTTTCTTCAACTGGAAGCGGTAAAGCCTCCTCTTCAAATGCAAGCGATTCTCCACACTCTTGGTCAAATACTTGCTCTCAAGGATCTCCCAAATCTTCTTTGCAGAAGTCTCATTGATCACATCATACTTTAGATCTTGAGTGAGACAAGACCTAATCACACCACACGCCGTTCGATTCATCTTTTTCCAAACCTTCTCATCAATGTTGTCCGGTTTCCCGTCCAACTCCAACGTATCTTCCAAATTTTGCGCGTTGAGCGCATCCATGACTTCGCATCGCCAAAGTCCAAAATTGTTTGTGCCATTGAACTTTTCCACATCAATCTTCATTGAGTGGATATTCAAGCTTTGGACGGTCTTCACGCCGGAAGTACTGCCCACAACTCCTTCTTTCTCGGCCATAATCCTCAAGGCACCACCAAACCAATGCGGAAACAAACGAGAAATAGATCCAAACTGAAAAAGACGAGATTTTTACAAAAAAAGATCCCACCTTTATCACCAAACGAAGCCCTAGATGAACTTCCAAAGCGATCTACTCCTCCAAATAGCCCAAGCGTTGCCCGTGCTCTGATACCACTTGTTGAGACTGATGCTTTGAGAAACCAAACCAACGAACGCCGAGAGAAAGACCAAACAAAACACAAACACCAAGGTTTTACGTGGTTCGGCAAATTGCCTACGTCCACGGGGCAAGAAGGGGGTGGGTTTTCACTAATAGAGAAGGAGAGTACAAATTGAGATTACAAATCGCTCAAACGAACCAACTAATCTCACCAACAAATCTCTCAATCTCTCAACCAATAACCCTAACAAATAGCTCAGAAAGATCTCTCTTTTTCTGTGCTCCAAAACCCCAAAACTCTCCTCACAAAACCCTCAAATCGTATTGGTATTTATACCAAAACAGAAACCCAAACAGACTGCAAATAGGAACCTGAACTTTCCAAAAAACCCGTCATAAGTCGACTTATCAGTCTGCATAAGTCGACTTGGCAGAGCGAAAAACAGCAACTGGAGAAGAGATCATAAGTCGACTTATCAGACCTGATAAGTCGACTTGGCAGAGCAAAAAACCAACAATCCAGAGCAGAACGTAAGTCGACTCATGCACCAACATAAGTCGACTTACCATAAGTCGACTTATGCCTGTGCATGAGTCGACTTATGACCAAAAATCTGCTTTTTCCAATTCTTCTCCACAGCGGCCAATGCACAATCGTAGTCCCCATCATCGTCATCATCACCATTTCCCCTCGCAGATTCTCTTAATATTTCGTAACTGCAGATATCGTTGGTCAGCTTGCTGTAGGTGATTGCAACAATGTTGTTCTTCTTGATGATTGCCATTCTTTCAGCTGAAAGAAGAGAGTGAGAAATTCTTAGTGTTTTCAGCTTGAACTTGTTTTGGTGACATGAATGGTGAACTTATGGCGATTATATAGGAGAGAAACAACGTGATTGGCCCATTATCGCTCACGCTAGGCACAGGCCATGCATACTTCGATTCTGCTCAAGTATGTGCAATACACAATGTCTAGAAAAGTTTAGGACCACAAATTGCCACATCATTTTATTATGCAAAATTATCATTGCTCATTTTTGGTTGTGAGGACCACAGAAATGTAAGATTCTGTTTTAAATTGAAGTATGCTACTCTCAGATCATTGTGAGTCATTATGTGTCCTTTCTTAGTCTATTTGCTGCTAACATAAGTCTTCTATATGACCCTTGTAAGCTGACAGATTTCAAATATGACGTCTTTTATCATTTTATACAAATTTTGGAAGATTGAATTTTCTGCGATCCGTTCTGTATTACTCTTTATATTCACAGTATATAGTTCTTGCCAGAAACTATAGTTCTGTTATGCTGTTTTGGACATCAATAATGACTAGGTTTTTGATGATGACAAAAATATCTGGTTTTTGAAGGTTTGTACAGGCACCAAGCTTCTGATAAAGAGATTGTTGTATTACTCAACTTGATTGATTTTTGTTGTATTTCTGTTCCACCAAATATTGTTGCAAGATGTAACTTGCAAAAATGCACTTAATTAAGATCAAGATGGTCTTATTTTATTTGAAATCATTTATTTGACATTAATGATTAATACAGGATGAACTCATTGTGAAGGCTGATGCAAATGTTGAACACGTAATTGTTCTTTACACAGCAATGAAGAATGCGTTTCTTCCGATTTGATTTGTTAAAACAATTTATTCAAATTGTAGGAGCAATTTACTGCTTATTCTCAGGTAACAAAGTTATGTATTTATTTATTTATTTTAGAAATAAAAATTCTCATTTCATCAAAAATCTTACCATCTTACAGAACTAAGACTTGGATGGCTTGGTCATTGGTATCATCATTACAGTAGCATACAAGAACGTAATCTCCTTTTAATGTTTTGATGTTATATTTGTTGGACTTTTGGTTCATGAAAAGGTAATTTTGTCTTTGTGAATAGTCCCACGTGGAAAATGAGAAGAAGTTCAAGAAGTTTATAATGGTCTAGTAGTATTGACAAAATTCTTTACCCGTTCAGATTCCATCTACCTAGACTAGTAAACTCAAATTGGACTTATGGAAATTCCTGATCATTCAAAAAGTGTCAAACCTGAGAAGTTCACCGGTGTCAACTATAAACGGTGGGCTAATCAGATGAGATACTGGCTCACTACCTTAGGTCTATTATCTCCTATTGACACTCCTGAGTCTTTTACTATTGGTTCTCAACCTTTGACTCCTGATCCTGAACAGCCTGCTCCTTCCACTTCTGGTTCTGGTGCTAGCTCCTTTTCTAGCTCTATGAAAACAGAAGAAATCAATTATCATTGTTGTCATAGGATTCTTAGTGCACTTGCGGACAACCTTTATGACATATACTATGAGTTTAAAAGTGCAAAAGACCTATGGAATGCTCTTAAAGCAGAATATGGCTATGATGATGCCGGAATTCTGCGTTTCACCTCCTCCTCCTTCAATAAGTTCATGATAATTCTGCGTTTCACCTCCTCCTCCTTCAATAAGTTCATGATGGTTGATGACAAGCCCATTAATGAACAAATTCATGAATTCCTAGATTTCCTCCGTCATCTCCAATCAAAAGGAAACACTTTTACTGACGATTATAAAGTTTCCTGTTTGATTGATAAACTTCCTCCCTCCTGGTTTAGATTTGTTAGAGATCTCCGACACAAGTAAGGAAATCTAACCTTAACTGAAGGGAGATCTAACCTTAACTGAAGCCCTCAAGGCTATTCGTATTGAAGACCAACATAGGTAAAATTCCAAAACCAAGAATGAATCAAAAGCTAAAGTAAACTTGGTAGAGGATAAGCCTAAATCTAGGAATTTCAAACCCAAAGGGAAGAAATTCAAGAAAAACCAACAATCTTTCAACAAATCTTCCTTCAAATCAAATCCTAATTCTTCCAGCCATAAGTCTGATGGAAAGTTTTGCTTTGTCTATGGTAGAACCAACCACATGGCTCCTAACTGTTTCTTTCGGAAGAAGGAACCGGCTAAACCTGCTCCTAAAGGAAATGGATCCAACAAAGTTAATATGATTGAAGAGAATCCAACCTCCTTCAGGTTAGCCTCCTCATCTCATCTTGTAAATTCTCTAACTTCTTCCACTGATTGGTATTTGGATTCCGGAGCAAATATTCACGTCTGTAATGATCTCTCTTGGTTTTCAAATTAGCAGGAATCAAGTGGAGGAATCATAAGCTTAGCAGATGACTCCACTAAACCAATAATAGGAAGTGGAGGTATAGAGCTCACCATGACTTCTGGAAAAGCTCTGCATCTGCAAGGCACTTATCATGTTCCTTCTCTCTGTCGCAATCTGATTAGTGAATCTCTTCTTCTTAGAGCTGGTTATAGGATTGTAAAAGAATCCAATAAATTTGTGATTACAAAAAGTAATATTTTTATAGAAAAAGGTTTTATCTGTAATGGCCTTTTCAAACTCAATGTAATCAATTCCAGTTCTAATAAAATTTCTGAGTCTTCTGTTATACAAATTGTTGAATCTTATGATGTCTGGCATGGATGACTTGGACATGTCAAGTTTCAAACTTTACAGAAAATGATCAAATTGAATCTTATTCCTAAATCATCTTTTGACCTCTTATCCAAGTGTGAGATTTGTGTTCAAGGGAAATACACTAAAAAACCCTTCAAGTCTGTAACTAGAAATTCTGAACCCCTCGAATTAATTCATAGTGATGTGTGTGACTCGAACCGAGTTCTCACCCGAGGGGGTAGGAGATATTTTGTGACCTTTATAGACGATAACTCCAGATATTGTTACACCTATCTTCTCAGAACTAAAGATTAAGTCTTAGATAGGTTTAAGGTGTATAAAGCTGAATCTGAGAACCAACTTGATAGGAAGATCAAGATTCTAAGATCTGATCATAGGGGGAGTATATCTCAAATCATATGACTGAATATTACCAAGAACACGGTATTATTCATGAGGTTACTGCTCCTTATACACCACAGTCTAACGGGGTAGCTGAACGAAAGAACAAAACCCTAATGAACATGGTAAACTGTATGTTACTCAGTTCAGGAGCACTTGAAATCTCTGGGGTAAAGTTCTTCTCTCTGCTTGTTTTATTCTTAATAGGATTCCCCCAAAAAAATTCTAATACAACTCCTTATGAATATTGGAAGGGGAAATCTCCTAATCTGAACTTCTTCCGAGTTTGGGGTTGCTTGGCTAAGGTAGATATTCCTGAACCTAAGAAGAGGAAAATTGGTTCCAAAACTATTGATGCTGCTTTCATTGGATATGCACTAGATAGCAATGTTAATAGATTTCTAGTCATTAACTCTGAAATTAGTGACATATCCAACAACACTATCATTGAAGCTAGAGATGCAGTCTTTTTTTAAAAATATCTTTCCTTTCAAATCCAAAATCTCAGAAAATCCTAGTTCATCTCTTCCTTCTAATTTACCATCTTCCAGCTCTTCTCAGTCTTTTGATATTGAACCTCGAAGAAGCAAAAGAGGTAGAATTCAAAAGGATTTTGGAGAAGACTTCTTTATATTTCTTGTTGAAAGTGATCCAAGCTCATTCTAAGAAGCAATGGATTCACCTGAATCTCCTTTCTAGAAAGAAGCCATTGATAATAAGATTAAATCTATCATGGAAAATCATACTTGGATACTCACCGACTTACCTCCAGGTTGTAAACATTTTGGTTGTAAGTGGATATTCAAGAAGCAACTTAGAGCTGATGGATCCATAGATAAATTTAAAGCTAGATTAGTAGCTAAAGGCTATACTCAACAAAAGGGCATTGATTATTTTAATACATATTCTCCTGTAGCCCGAATCTCAACTATCCGAGTATTATTAGCCTTTGTTGCTATCCATAAGCTGATCATACATCAGATGGATATCAAGACTGCTTTCCTGAATGGTGATTTAGATGAAGAGATCTATATGCACCAACCTGAAGGTCTCATTGCCAAGGGTCAGAAAAACAAAGTCTGCAAACTTGTTAAATCTCTGTATGATCTTAAACAAGCTCCTAAACAATGGCACCAGAAATTTGACAGAGTTATTGCTCACTATGGTTTCACAGTGAATGAACACGAAAAATGTGTTTATTCAAAAGTGATAAACAATGACTATGTCATCCTCTGTCTCTATGTTGATTCTTATCTTTGGAACAACTCTTGAACTAATTTTAAAAGTCAAGAACTATCTTTCCAAGAATTTTGACATGAAAGACTTAGGTCTTGTTGATATGATACTTGGAATGAAAATCTCTAGAGATACCAGAGGAATATGTTTGAGTCTTTCTTACAGTATTGAGAAAATGCTGATCAAATTCAACTATCATAACTCTAAACCTGTTTCCACACCCTATAATTCTTCTATATTCTTGAAGAAAATGAAGGTGAACTTGTATCCCAACTGAAATATTCTCAGATGATTGGATCTCTTCTATACATATCAAATCGAAGCAGACCCGATATAGCTTATGCTATAGGGAGACTGAGTCGGTATACCAGTAACCCTAACCTAGATCATTGGTCTGCCCTAGAGAGAGTATTCAAATACTTGAAAGGGACAATTGACTATTGCTTGACTTACACTGGATACCCTGATGCTATTGAAGGGTATAGTGACGCCAATTGGGTCACAGATTCCAACAATATAAAGTCAACATCTGGGTATGTATTTTTTTTTGTGGTACTGCTGTATCCTGGAAATCATGTAAGCAAACAGTAATTGCAAGGAGCACTATGGAATATGAGCTGATTGCTCTTGATACCACTTGCACAGAAGCAGAATGGTTAAAAGATCTACTTTCTGAACTTCCTTTGGTTCCTAAACCCTTTCCTCCAATTTCTATTCATTCTGGTTCTAGATCTACCATAGAAATTCTAAAGCAAGTGCATGTAAATAAAAAACTCAACAGACATATTCAAATAAGACATAAGTTTGTACAACGCCTGATAGGCAAAGTTGTGATCTTAGACTTTATATAGTCTGAAAAAAATCTTGTTGACCCTTTGACTAAGGGATTATTCAGGAGTGTGGTCCTGGATTCATCGAGGGAGATGGGGTTAAGCCCATAAGAGAGGTCACTGACAGTGGTAACCAACCCTTATTTGGAGACATAGTCCCAATGTTGGTTCAATATGGTAGAAACAAGCTGGACTAGTAACACTCGTGTGGAGCATCGACCCAGATATATTCATAAATCACTATGTAGCTTATGCTACTACCCCTTCTCTATGATGACGATGCTCTTATGATACAGGTGGTTAAGCTGAGTTTTACTCTTAATAAGTCCAACGTGTGTATTATGGGGGGTATTAAATAAACAGTTGTAGAATCCTTTGAGGACTTACCTACGTGAGAGGAACCGTGATGACCGTGGTTCGGGGAGGGCTGGGCTAACCTTAGAAACTCTCATGAGTCGGTTTTTTGTGAGCATGGCTTTTAACGCTCAACCCGCTTTGCTCAATAGATAAAGACGTATTGTGTGTGTGTTTTGTCAATACCTAATTTAAATGGCCTAATTCAAGGCCTAGTCCATTATGTCCCTCAGGTGGCGATAAACTCACTAAGGAAAGGTTCAAAACCGGAAGCTACCTCTCCCGAATTCACGATACGAAAGGTTACCCAACCTATATCTTTTATGATTTACTAATTTACTTATTGTTTTGTTTCAGTCAATATTGCCTTTTGGGGGGCTGTTGGACTTTTGGTTCATGAAAAGATAATTTTGCCTTTGTGAATAGTCCCACATCGGAAAATGAGAAGAAGTTCAAGAAGTTTATAATGGTTCACATCTTAATGGGCTTTGAGTTAGTGTTTTGGGCCTAGTGTTGTTTGGGCTGTTGCTCCACACACACGCGCACTCACGCCACGTCACGCCTCGCCACGACGCGCGCGCCACGCCGCACCGCACTCGTACGAGTTTTTTGCCTCTCAAGTTTGTAACGGTTGCGGAAGTTATGGAAACGTATAACGGACGCGGGATTTCTGTGTAACGTCTGCGGACTACCAGCGACGGTTAAGAAGATCAAGGGCTATATAAAGAGCTGAAGCTCATTCGAAAAAAACACAGCAACAAGAAGAAGTGAGAAAAAGAAACATCCAATCCTTTCTTTCCCTCAAAATTCTGAGAATTTACTTATATTTCGGGCAACCATCTTCGTCTGAGCAGAAGCTCTGCTACTCGCGCCCGAGTACAGAGGCCGGCCGTTTCCGGGGGCTTTTACCGCTAGGAGGTGAGGGTCGACTGCGCCAGGGCGAAAGGCGGATCCTCTATCTTCTAGGGCAGTGAATCATGACTGCACCCGTTCAGGCCTGGTGTTCTAACTCTTTTATTTTCAGTTTTATAATAATTGTTTTAATTTTTAACAGCAATATTATTATACGTGGCTTAAGCCAAATCATATATCACGTAATTTACTCATCGGCAGTAAACAAGCAAAACATTTTGAATGTTTGGATGACATTGCTTACTTTCCTATGAAGCTCTTTCATGGCTTCAATGGCGGCCATCCTATTCTTTGATTTTGAAATAAAAGGAGCTTAGTATTCTCTAGGATTTGGATGGAGACATATATGACGAGTTTTGCTTTATATTCTTCAGGAACAACGTGGTTGACCCATTTTTGCTCGGGCTGGGCACAAGATATGCATACAATGATTCTGTTAAGTATGTGGAATGCATAATTCTCTGAAAAAGTTTAGGACCACAATTTTCCACATCATTTTATTATGTACTATCAGCTAGTACGGGCGTGCCTAGTTGGAAAGGGGCGATATTAATTAAGCTTGATTATTTAGTATTTGGTTGGGTCTTAAAGGGTCCCTGAGAATTTCCCAGGTTGGAAGGAGGAAGATACCTGTTCCAAAAGGCAATATAATCTTTATAATTAGTGCATTTTGCATGTTAAATGTGTCTGAGCCTCTGTTAGAGTGACAACCTTTCAGTGTGACCTAACTGTATCACTCCGTGCAAAATCTTGGGGATTGAAAATTTGCAGCAATCTGCCTGTTTTTTGGAGACTATTTGCACAAAAGATCATGTTTATTCAACATTGATCGCTAGCAATGTCAGCATGAGCTGGCATTAGAGGTTGAGCTTCTCGTTCGTGAATAGAGAAGAAGAGAAGATCCTTTCACTATCTCAGTGTCAATTAATGTGCACAACTATCTCTAGGATTATTTAATGCTATTAGTTGAAAAAAGTTAATCATATTTCGCCTTTGCATTGCTCCAGAGCTTCAGTTTTTTAACCTGTTCACAGATTGAAGTTTCGAAAATCGTTAGTATTCACTCAATTCTGTATACTGGCAAAAGTTGATTGATTGATGTTATTTCTTTGTGCCTTATGTTTCTACTTTTTCTGTTGTTAATTATGCAGATGACTTCTTCTGTTTTACTTAAAACAACAGAGAAATGCGATGACTCGAAATTTAGACATCTTACATTCTTCTGATACTATCAAAATTGAGACAGTTTACATGAGTCATTAAATGTTTTGACAGTTTGCATTGTTGTATATAGTTAATATAGTCATTGAAATATCCGTGGGCACCACTCTCACAACATGGAAACATCCAAACATATACCACTAGATTAAGTCAAAAGGATTCGCACATCCAAACATAAACTACATTAAGTTACCAAAGTTATGGGTAACGAGAACCCTCTACTAAATAGCAAACAAGCCCTCTATATTACTAAATACAACGAAAATGCAGGACTAAGCCACCATCTTGTTGCCATGACCTCCACGTTCATGCTGCCAACGCACAATCATAATCTCCGTCATCATCATCGTCACCATCGCCCTGCAGAGACTCTCTGAGTGCATTAAAATGATAGCAATCATCAGCAACTTCACAGTCATCCATTTTCCAAGTGTCATTCTTGCTCACAGGGGCCATTTCTGTTTACACTTAAATTTTGATATAGGATAGAAACAAGAAAGTAAGAAAATGAGTCTACTCTGTTGGTTTGAGATTTGAATGGTGAGTCTCGTGTTTATATAGGACGACAACTATGTGGCTGGCTCATGTACCTTCGGCTAGGCATGAGCTTTGCCTGTGTGAAGAACGCAACGTTAGGGTGAGCATGCATATGTGGAAAGGAGCAAGACTGACTGAAATTAGCTTGGAGAACACCCAAATTCTTGTTGACAGTTAACAGAAGAAAGACAGGAAATTTTTTGCACTCATCTGAAATTTATTAATGCAGAACAAGGCTTATATAAGCCAATTACAAAAACTGAAATCAGCACACGTTTTCACTAACAACCGATGCCTAAAAACGTGGCTTAATAATCTAAACAAATTCAGTTAAACTTGCTAACAACCTAGACCAATTCAGCCTCCTAAAATGAAGCTAACTGAAATTGATTCAGTCAAATTGAAACAACCTGAAATAACATGAATTAAAACAACTTGTGCATGTTTGAACAGCTTGTGCACTTTTCAACAGTTTGTGCACGTTTGATCACTTCATTCAACACCTCCCCTTGATCCAAACTTGCACATGCCTATCTTCTCCATGAAGTGTTGATGCTTGACTTGATTCAGAGCTTTGGTAAACAAATCAGCATTCTGAAAATCAGTTCCACAAAATTTCAAAGCAATCTGTCCTTCAAGTACCAATTTCCTGATGAAATGGTATTGCACATCAATGTGCTTAGTTCTGGCGTGAAATGCAGGATTCTTTGCCATAGCTATAGTAGATTTGTTGTCACACCAGATTTCTAATGCACTTTGTTGCTCACAGCATAAATCCTTTAACAGCTTCTTCAACCACAGCAATTGCTTAGCTGCAGCACCCATAGCTATGTACTCAGCTTCAGAAGATGATAGCGCCACTGTATCTTGCTTCTTTGAGCTCCAAGTAATAGCTCCTGATCCTAAGTCAAACACAGATCCTGATGTACTCCTTCTGTCATCAACACAACCAGCCCAATCACTGTCTGTGTAGCCTCTCACCTTGAAGTCTTTTACACTTTCATACCAAATACCATAATCCAGAGATCCTGCCACATACTTTAGGATCCTTTTGGCTGCTCCAAGATGCTGCTTTGTGGGACAATTCATATATCTCAACACAACACTGACTGAATAGGTAATGTCAGGTCTAGTGTGTGTGAGATAATTTAGACCTCCCACCATGCTTCTAAAAACTCTCTCATCTGCACTTTCTGTGCCATCAACCTTTTGCAGTTTCTCATTAGCATTCATAGGTGTTTTTGCTTTCTCACAATTCTCCATGTGAAATCTCTTAAGCAGATCATTTGCATACTTTCTCTGACACAAGAAAGTTCCATTCTTTTCTTGCTTTACTTCCAAACCAAGAAAGTATTGCAAGACTCCCAAATCAGACATTTCAAACTCATTCATCATTGAGTCTTTAAATTCTGATAACATGCTATGTGAAGAGCTAAAATATATGATATCATCAACATAAAGGCAAACGATGATGAAATCATTCATACCTCTTTTCTTCACATACAATGTAGGCTCATTTTCACTTCTGCTAAAGCCTGTTTTGATGAAGAAATCATCAATTCTGCTGTACCACGCCCTTGGAGCCTGTTTTAGCCCATAAAGAGCTTTTCTCAGTCTGTACACCATTTCTTCTTCACCTTTTCTGATGAATCCCTGAGGTTGCTCAACGAATACCTCCTCCTGCAATTCTCCATTGAGAAATGCAGACTTTACATCAAGTTGGAAGACCTGCAATTCCCACTGAGCAGCTAGAGCAAGAACAATTCTGACAGTCTCAAATCTTGCAACAGGAGAGAAGGTCTCCTCATAATCTATCCCTTCCTGTTGAGCATATCCCTTTGCCACAAGTCGCGCCTTGTGATTTGAGATGCTTCCATCAGAGTTGTACTTAGTTCTGTACACCCATTTCAGTCCTATCAAATTCTTATCTTTGGGCAAACTCACTAGCTCCCATGTGTCATTTTTCTGAATGCATCTAATTTCCTCCTCCATTGCATCTTGCCATTCAGGTTGAGTAATGGCTTCACCAAATCCTGCAGGCTCAGTGACTAATAAAGCAAAGTTACAATTTTCATAGATATCAACAAGAGATCTTACACGTAGTGGAGGAGATTCATCTGATGATGAAGAGTGAGATGATGGTGAACTCTGACTGCTTGAGGATGTTGATGACACAAGAGGTGTTGTTGGAGGAGTTTGCTGTGTTGGTGCCACTGCAGGTTCATCTAGTTCACCAAATGTAACAGATTTCTGCATCTCTTCTCTTTTCTGACTTGATTCACACCAGCTCCAACTTGCATTTTCATCAAAGATCACATTTCTGCTTATGATGATCTTCTTTGTAACTGGATTGTAGAGCCTGTATGCTTTGGACTCCATTGAGTAGCCAATGAATATGCACTTCTCTGCCTTGTCATCTAGCTTAGTTCTTAAATTCACCAGAGTATAAGCTATGCAGCCGAAAATTCTTAAGTGACTTACAGAGGGCTTTTTTAATCTCCATGCTTCAAATGGAGTTAAGTTGATGACTGCTTTTGTAGGAGACAGATTGAGTATATATACTGCTGTTGCCACTGCCTCACTCCAGAACTCATTTGGCAAAGATTTGGCCTTTAGCATACATCTTGCCATCTCCACAACAGTCCTGTTCTTTCTCTCTGCTACACCATTCTGCTCTGGTGTGTAAGGTGCAGTAAACTCTCTTCTAATGCCATGTTCTTCACAGAAATGCATGAATTCCTGTGACATAAACTCACCTCCTCTATCTGTTCTCAAAGCCTTGACTTGCTTGCCACTTTGTTTCTCCACCAGAGCCTTGAATTTCTTAAAGTTTGCAAAGGACTCTGATTTTACTTTCTGAAAATACACCCATGACATTCTACTGTAATCATCTGTGATCAATAGAAAATACTTACTTCCTCCCAAAGATTCTGTTTGCATAGGTCCACACAGATCAGCATGCACCAGCTCCAGACATTCACTAGCTCTCCATGACTTCCCAGTTGGAAAAGATCCTCTTGCTTGTTTTCCATACACACATCCTTCACAGATGTCTAGATCACCAATTTTAGGCAATCCATTCACAAACACTTTAGTACTTAAGAGCTTTAAACCATGAACATTTAGATGTCCATACCTGAGATGCCATAACTTGGCACTGTCATCACCTTTCACCATAAGTGCTTGACCTGCACTTCTTGTCAGATCCCATGGAAAGACTTTATTCTTTCCCATTGCAATTTTCATTAATGCTTCATTGCTTTGCTTTTCCTTGATCACACACATGTTATCTTCAAATACAACTTTGTAGCCACCACAAACTAGTTGCCCAACACTCAGAAGATTGTGTGCTAGTTTTGGCACATACTGAACATTATGCAGGAGTTTTGATTTTCCTTGCTCAGTTGAAAAAACAATTGTGCCAAGCCCTTCAACTGTCAATTGCTTTCCATCTCCAAGCCTGACAACACTTTTCTTGCTGTCATCAAGATTCTGAAACATAGCTTTTGAGCTGGTCATGTGATTGGAACATCCACTGTCCACATACCAGACAGTATCTCCTGCTCTATCACAATTATGTTGAGCCAAGAACAAATTCTCTTGCTCAGCATAATTTGACTTTTGCTCCTGCTTTCCTTTCTCCTTGTCTTCATCTTTCTTCCAACAAGAAGCCTCCTTATGCCCTGGTTTGTTGCAGTAGTAGCATTTTATAGGCCCCTTGTAATTTCTTTTGGAAGACTCCTCTCTTCCATCATTGGATTGGCCTCTTCCACGACCTCTCCCTCTGTAGCCTCCTCTTCCTCTTCCTCTTCCTGAGTGCTGATATGAATTCTCCTTGTTTGAAGACTCTCCTTTGACATGGAAGGCTTTCTCCTCTTTCTTGTCATCACCTTTGGAATGTCTCTCTTCATGAGCTTGAAGAGACCCCATCAATTCATCAAAGGTATAAGTTTCCATGTCTTTGGATTCTTCAATTGCTGTCACCACATGATCATATTTGTTTGTGAGGCTTCTTAGCACCTTGCTCACAACTTGTTGAGATTTGATCTCTTCTCCATATGACCTCATTTGCTGGACAGTGCTTGACACACGTGAGAGATACTCCTGGACAGTCTCCTTTTCTTTCATCTGAGACGTCTCAAACTCTCTTCTAAGAGACTGCAATCTCACTGCAATCACCTTCTTGTCTCCCAAGTATTCTTGCTTGAGAGTGCTCCAAGCTTCTTTTGCTGTAGAAGCTGCTGCAATTCTTGGGAACACTTCATCATCCAGAGATTGCTGAATGATGTAAAGTGCCTTTGCATCCTTCTTTCTCTTGTCTCTCAATTCTTGATCTGGCTCTACTGGTGCATTATCAATAAAGCCATCTTCAACAATGCTCCATAACTCCTGTGATCTAAAGAGAGTTTTCATCTTTAGACTCCAAAAATGGTAGTTCACTCCTTTGAACATAGGCAACTGGGTAATCGAGTTCCCATTGCCACCAACACCATTGTTGTTGTTTTGCATTGTTTCTCTCTGTGTTTCCCTTGTGTTTAATCCTCACACGAAACACTCAATCAAACCCAAGAATTCTCTCTATGGCTCTGATACCAAATGTTGACAGTTAACAGAAGAAAGACAGGAAATTTTTTGCACTCATCTGAAATTTATTAATGCAGAACAAGGCTTATATAAGCCAATTACAAAAACTGAAATCAGCACACGTTTTCACTAACAACCGATGCCTAAAAACGTGGCTTAATAATCTAAACAAATTCAGTTAAACTTGCTAACAACCTAGACCAATTCAGCCTCCTAAAATGAAGCTAACTGAAATTGATTCAGTCAAATTGAAACAACCTGAAATAACATGAATTAAAACAACTTGTGCATGTTTGAACAGCTTGTGCACTTTTCAACAGTTTGTGCACGTTTGATCACTTCATTCAACAATTCTCACCCACTTACCTAGCAAACGTTCGGGTGGATTTGTTAATGGGTGCATGAATATTTCCTGGTTGGAAAGAGGAGTGTGCTTGCATGTTGAGGAGCTCACGGAAGTGTGAGGCAGTGAATTCTCTAGAGAAAGCATTTTTTGGATGCTTAGTGGTGAGGACCCCAAGGATGGGATTAATCCGTACTTGAGTTGACATTTTGCATATTATAGATTATTTTGAGCTCGATATTTACATACATTATTAGTTCGCAATCTAGCATTTTAAATCTTTTGGATACAATGGCTCTTGAGATGGTATAAGACCACTAAGCTTTCAAGCTATTCATGTTTAGGAGTCTTAGGACATCAATAATCATGTCAGTTCAGTTCTGAATATTAGAAAAATATGATCTTGTTAAAGTTTATATATGCATGAAGTGTCTGTAGTAAAAAAATTTAAATCTCTATGATTGATTTCTGGTAAACAAAGACAGTGCATCACTTATCTCATTTACTTGTCTTTCAGAAATTTAAAACCAAATAAGTAGGAGTTCTAAGTGAAAAGAAGGTGGGGAAAATACAATAAGGGATGCATATCTATCAATTTTTTTTTAACAAACTCACCTAGCTGGCTAGGTCTTACCCTCAAAACAAAGATCGGAGTGGATTTGATTAAGCTCTCTAGGTCGCAGAGAATTTTTCAAGTTAGTGTTAAAATCCTTGTAACCCTTAAACCAAAACTTTGAAGTTGTGGTGAGAGTCAAGGGCTGGTTATATTTTTATATTCTAACATGTCTTCGTAGATTGAATGCCCTTTATATGGTCTATAGCGGTGTTAATTTTTAGAAAATTCATTTTAAGTTCGTGGCTGGTGCGATTTGAATCTGGGCTGTTTTGATATCATGTTAAAGTTCCTCAAACCATTTACCAAAACTTCGAAACTATGGTGAGGGTTGAGGGTTATACTTTTATATTCTAACAGTTAGAAACAGAAATATATCGGCCCCAAACAGAATCTTTAATAAGTGCTTTCACATGTTTTTAAACGGACAGTGCTAAACTTATGTTATTGTGGTCTCTATTTTGCCTCCCGCATCAGTCTACTTTATGACTCCGTGTCAAAAGGTAACTCTTGAATGTGACATCGCTGTATCATCCCATGCAAAATCATGGAAAATGAAAATTTTCAGCAATTCATCTGAATTCTTTTTACTATTTGTGATAAAATAACTAAGTTTGGTGACCAGCAATTTCAGCATGAACTGCATTGTCATAACTAGAAATGTTTTCATGCTGACATTGGCGAACCTCTCTGGTTATTACAACCTCTCTTGTTATTACAATGTATATATGGTTGTAGCTTGATGTCATAAAGTAAATAGCAGAATGCAAAAGAATTTTGCATTGTACTAGCTTGATACCAATAGGTACACAAGAACACATTGTAACACTTTTCTATGAAATGTGTGACACAAAATTGTGCGAGTTTTTTTATTGAAAATAATTGTGCAAGTTTGATTGAATTGTTGATGACTTATGTTGGCATACTGATTCATTCATTAAAATAATGTTGATTTTGCTGCTTCCAAATGAATCAGACGCTTATTATTGCTTTACATAATAAAGATGCTGCCAGAGTGCCAGTTTTTAACCTATTCAGTGTTTGACATAGTTAATTTTCACTCCATTTTGAGTACTTGCAAAGAATCACTTTCCCAATGGTTTATCACGTGTGAGTATTATGATTGATTGATAGTATTTTTTGTGCCTGGATAAATGAAATTGCATCTCTAATTTGTCAGTGCTAAACTTACATACAGAGTGAGAACCACACTTCGGCTACTTCATGGCGAAGAAGGCCAGATCAGGAATGTGATGTTCTTTCAATGTCTTTGAAGTATACCTTTAGACTGATTTCACTTCTTCCACTATTTTGAAGAAAATCTGCAATAGCTACTCATAAGAAATTCTGAAAGAACTTGACCTGCACATATTGAGGAAAGGGCTTATGCAACTCTTCTATTTATGAGCAGAATTGTGCCATGTAACGACAACAGAAAATGTAACTCGCCTTCTATTTAATATGAAACTGTTCATTTTTACTTCCTTTTAGCACTTTCGAGTTTTACGTTCAACCCTTATGATCTTTTCTTATATCTACTCTTAAAGTAATACGCAGCATGGCCTTTTAAATAATGTGGTAGCAGTATATATTTCCATATGACAATTTTCATTGTCCAATAAAGTCACTGAAAGATCCTCGATTCATCTCACAACATGGAATTATCCAAACAGTAACATTAGATTATTAAGCCATAAGGATTTGGATATACTGACAAAAACTTTATAAGTTATCGATGTTCTGGAGAACAACATCCTCCTACTAAATAGCATGCAAGCCCTCTACATTACAAGATTATTTCAACATAGTAACAGCTAAATATCTTAAGCAAAATGCAGTATTGTGCCTCCCATCTCATCGCCATTACCTCCCCATTCATGCTGCCAATGCACAATCATAGTCTCCGTCATCATCGTCATCATCTCCATCTCCCCTGGGAGACTCTGTTGGTGCGTTACAACCGTAGAAATCATTGGCAACTTTACAGTAATCAATTGTCCACGTGCTATTCTTGCTCACAAGGGCCATCTCTTTACACTTTGAGACAGTGAGAAAATGAGAGTACTCTGTTGGTTTAAGATTTGAATGGTGAGGGCCTTGTGTTTATATAGGATAACCGCAATGTGGCTGCCTCGTGTTCTTTTGGCTTGGCTTGGGTTTCGCCTCTGGTGATTCTATTCGAGGGTGTGAAGACTGCAATGAAAACATGAGTATGCTTATGTGGAAAGGAACAATGTCGAGCCAAAGCAGCTTGAAGAAGACCCAAAATCTCACCCACTTACATAGAATCGTTGGTGTGTGTCTGTTTATGGGTGAGTGAGAATTTCCTACTTGGAAAGAGGAGTGTGCTTGCTTATAGAGTAGCTCATGGAAGTGTGAGACGGTAGATTCTTTAGAAAGAGCACTTTTTGAATGCTTGGTGGTGAGGACTACAAGGATGTGATTAGTCCATTTTTCTTAAGTAATCAGGGGAAGGTGCTGATGGAACGTATTGATTGGAAAAAAAAAGATACGAAATGTGCATAAGATTATGATTGCACAATTAGACCATGAAAAAAAAAGATACGAAATGTGCACAATTAGACCATGAAAAAAAAAAGATATATACGAAACAAGAGCAAAGATTAGAAGACGAAAAATACTGATATTGCTTTCTGAATTAGTGAGTCATGCTTGTCCGGGTCTAGCGTCTACTCTGGTGGAAGGCGATGTTATCGTGCCATAAAGATTATGATTGCACAATTAGACCATGAAGAGCGTGCATATCTGAGTTTATTTGAAAGATGATGTGATTTATCCATTATGAGTGGTGTGTTCTGCGCGGCGGAATCCAAAACCAAACCGATGTGCTTCAAGAGACCAAATCAAACAAACACCGAGAGAAGGCCAAACAATGCAAAATAACGGCACAAACTCAAACAACCAATTTTAACGTGGTTCGGCAAGTTGCATATGTCCACGGGGCAAGAAGGGGATGAAGTTTTCACTAATAGAGAAGAAAAGTACAAACTGAGATTACAAATCACTCGAACTCACTAATTAATCTCACCAACAAATTTCTAATTCTCTCCAAATAAAACTCTAACCAATAGCTCAGAAAGTACATCTTTTCTGTGCTCCAAATATCCTCAATTCGCTGCTCTCCAAACCTAAAACGTGTTCCTATGTATATAAAAATCCTAAAACCAAAAGCATACTAGAAATTCTAAAACCAAAAACAAAACAAATTAGGAATCCTAATAACATGTTACCAAAACAGATTTGGAATCATGTTACCAAAACAGATTAGGAATCCCAATAACCTGTTACCAAACCAAATTAGGAAACATATTAGGAACCTGCTATCCAACAATTCTCCACCTCGACGAAGTTTTCCCAAAACTAAGCTGACAAAAATACCAACCAAAAGTCTTACTTGTTGCGTCCAGTACAATGTGGAACAAATCCACAATAACGGACTCAATCCAAAACAAGTCAAGAACCCAAACGAGAATGCGAACAAACTCCAAATATTGGTATCTACTCACGAAACCGGCTGCATCATAAATGACTGCCTACATATCCTCTTGCTCAAAGAATCAAGCATTCACGTAGTTTACCAAATGACCTCTAAAGACCCTCAATCCAATAGAAGAGTTTTCAACTCTTCACCAACAAATCTACGTCTGATAGCTCTCCTAATGGCCCTAAAGTGAAACAAACTAAACACCTCCAACTGAGGTGAATCAACAGCCATATCCAAATCCAAACTATGTCCACCAGCTACACTCGAATCAACCAACTCATCATCTGTATCCAAATCCAAATGATCCCCAAACTGTGTCACCTCAGCTGGAATCCCAAACGATGCAGTATGATCTGGAGTATGTGGAGTAATCTCTACCTAACGTGGAGTAGCATCATCCTCCACCCCCTACGATATCCCAATGATTTGATCAACACTCTCCACCTGTCGAGAGTCAAATATGACATACCTGCTCAGAACAAAATCAGAATCTCCCAACTGATAATCAAACGAGCCTCTGAATCCTAAATGTGCTATCGAATCAAATCTCACATCCTCGATGTGACCAAATGCTGGGCAACCAAACATCCAACGCAACCAAACATCCAACGCAACCTAAAATCTGAACCAGATCCAAAATCTCCAAACACGGCAGTTGGCAACCTATGACTAGATGACCCAAACATGTCGAAGCCCGAACACCAAAACCAATGCTCGACATCAAACGCCGATCCTCCTCCAGCAAGGAACGACCCATCAAAACTGTCATCTCATCTCGTCGCCCCAATGTTTCCTCTCCAATGAAGTGTCTCAAACTGACATTAGCTCGGTAAAAATATAAGAAAGAACCCCTACCAAAAATAAAACGACGGGTTACCTTTCTGCCAACACACTTTCTCTATCTGTTGTTGACTTCTAGGACTTCAAACCAACGGGACTTGGTTGCAACCCACCAATGCCTAGAACAGTCCCCAATTACATAAACCAAATACCTATTACCTCCCAACGATGCCACCTTGGAAGGCCCCCAAATACCTGAATGAACACCACCTAAAGGACCCCTCGAATGATGGATAGAAGTGTCAAACTCCACCTCGGTCTTCTTGCTCATATCAATATGCTCAAAGGACTTCAATCTGCAGGTCAAAGAACTCCTTAACAAACCATGCACGGCATAACCAATAAAATATCTCAGCCTCAACAAATGCCACAGTCTAGCCAAATCCAAAGAAGTCGTCAATTCTCTACCAATCACCGTGCTCAAAATCAAATAGTACAATTTTTTTCTCCTGACGCCCTTCATCACAATCATGGACCCAAATATGACCTTCAAACATGCATCCTCTAAGGTCATCCTATAACCTGTTGCCTCCAAAACTCCAAGTGAAATGATGTTCTTCTTCAACTGAGGAACGAACCTCACTTCATCCAACTCCCGAATCACTCCGTCACACATCCTAATACGAACGGTATTGATACCACCAATAGGGTATTCATGATTATTATCCATGAGCACGACATCCCATCTTTCCAACTTCTGAAAGTTGGAGAACCAATCCCTCCTAGGATAAATATGGTAAGAAGCACCCAAATCCAACATTCACTCTATAAAGTCGGCAACACAAACTGACGGTAGTACTAATGAATAGCCGAAGAATCCGAATCTGAATTGTCACCACCAGCATTGACAACATTCACCTCTGAAGCTTGAATAGCTTTCCCCTTATTCTTTCGGGCTTAATCAACCAACTTTGGGCATTTGGCTTTCCAATGTTTATCCTATTTATAAAAGGCACATTGATTCCTACGAACTCCAGGATGTGACCCTCTAGACTGTGACCTCCTATTTCGGCTTGGACTCTTTGCTCTTATGACCAATGCCCCCCGCTACCGACTCAACTAAAGTCTCCTTATCCTTCTTTCAAAGCTGATAATTCACAAGTGCAGTGGTGGCCTCATTATACGAAAGAGATATCTTCCCATTAATAAGAGTAAGAACGAATGTCTCATAATCCTCATCGGGTAAGAAACTCAATAATAACAATGCATTATCCTCATCTTCAATCATCACATCATTCACCAAATCCGCAAGAAGCTTCGTATAGTGATTCATATGATCACCAATGGATGTTCCTTTCTTCAATTGGAAGTGATAAAACCTCCTCTTCAAATGCAAGTGATTTTCTACACCCTTTGTCAAATACTTACCCTCTAGGATCTCCCAAATCTTCTTAGCCGAAATTTTATTGATCACGTCATATTTCAAATCTTGAGTTAAACAAGATCTAATCACACCACACGTCATTGTATTCATCTTCTTCCAAACCTTCTCCTCAATGTCGTCCGGTTTCCTGTCCAACTCTAATGTATCTTTCAAATTTTGCGCGTTAAGCACATCCAAGACTTCATATCTCTAAAGACCAAAATTGTTTGTGCCATTATACTTCTCCATATCTATCTTCATAGAGTGGATATTCAAACTTTGGATAGTCTTCACGCCAGAAGTACCCTCCACAACTCCTTCTTTGTCGACCATCTTTCTCAAAGCACCAACACACCAAAACGGAACAAACAAAGAATAGATCCAAAATTAAAAAAGATAGTCTTTACCAAAAAAATTCCCACCTTTATCACCAAACGAAGCCCTAGACAAGCCTCCAAAACGATCTACTCCTCGAAATAGCTCAATCGTAGCCCGAGCTCTAATACCACTTGTTGTGCACGGTAGAAGCCAAAACCAAACCGATATGCTTCGAGAGACCAAATCAAACAAACGTCGAGAGAAGGCCAAACAATGCAAAATAACGGTTCAAACTCAAACAACCAATTATAACGTGGTTCGGTAAGTTGCCTACATCCACGGGGTAAGAAGGGGATGGAGTTTTCACTAATAGAGAAGAAGAGTACAAACTGAGATTACAAATCACTCGAACTCACTAATTAATCTCACCAACAAATCTCTAATTCTTTCCAAATAAAACTCTAACCAATAGCTCAAAAAATACCTCTTTCTGTGCTCTAAATATCCCCAATTCGCTGCTCTCCAAACCTAAAATGTGTTTCTATATATATAAAAATCCTAAAACCAAAAACATACTAGGAATTCTAAAACCAAAAGCAAAACAGATTATTAAATCCTAATAACATGTTACCAAAACAGATTTGGAATCATGTTACCAAAACAGATTAGGAATCATGTTACCAAAATAAATTAGAAAACATATTAGTGATCTGCTATCCAACATGGTGCAATATGAATTTTAGTCTGATGCACATTATTAGCTCACAATTCAAAAGAATTTAAACTTTTGGATAAAATGGTTCTTGACATAGAGAGCGTACCAAGTTTCAAGAGTTTCTGGATTAAAATCTCATCATTTGTTCTGGATTAAAATCTCATCATTATGAATTCTCGATCATTTAACCCTTCTGTAATGACATTCTAAATGCGAATATCACTATAATGATATCACTATAATGATTTATTATTATTTTTTCAGCTTGAATTCCCAGTCTCAGAACTAGTGAATTCTAGCGTGTCATTTCCATTAAATCTTGATTCCAACAGATCTAGATCCAAAACTAGCTTATGATTTGTCCATGAAACATATCCTACAGAAATTTGTTCAAGCTCTCTTCACAGTTAGGAACTAGGACATTAATCATGTTAGATCAATCATGAATATTATATAAATGTGACCTTGTTAAAGGTTGTATATGCATAACAAGAAGGAAGACATATCTATTAGGATCTTAGATCCGGGGAATAGAGTTGCCTACTGTTTTTCAAATTATCACAGAATATGCAGCAAATAATAAACAGTAATTAAAAAAAGAATAATCAAAGCAATAAACTAATAAACAATCGAAATCAATCACATCCAAAGCACACATGATTATACATTAATTCTAATAAATCCTACTTTCACTCTTCCTTCTCGCGAAGGGCTTCGTCACTATATGAAAGTTCTCCTGAATCACAAACTCGATTTAGTATGCTTACAAGACTGAAATTCTACTTTCTGCCAAACTAGTTGTCTAACCTATACTCTTAACTCAGTGAGTAACTCTAGCCTTAGCTAATGATCAATCTCTCAAGTAATGCTGGTTGCCGTGGACCCTCAATTCACATTAGCTTGAGTACGCCGTAAAAACAAGTTTAAAACAATCTAATAATGATAAATTAAGTGCAATACAGAAAGATCTTACAACTTTTATTAATCAAACCATTCTCCTAATGATTGAAGCGGATCTCTAGAAGAACGACAATGAAATTGAGATCTAAAGCTAGCATTCCTTGAAGATTAATGATCATATGATGAAGAATAACGTCTAGGATGTTTCCTGAGAAGTCTAAGCAAGATTAATCACCAAAGTTGAAACCCTAGTGCACTCTTC
>NC_033801.1:13788669-13842381 GCF_001876935.1 Asparagus officinalis
AATCATTTTCTCTCTGAAATAGGTCCGGAATAAAGAAAATCATCAAGAAAAAGCCTATATAGCTCTAAGAATGAAAGGCTATATTATTAAACCCAAATCAAATCAAAAACCAAAAATCGACAAGCCAAGCCTCACCGATGATTACAACTACTCATCGATGACCAAAATATTTCTACACTTTCTTCTCATCGATGAATATATGCGTGGTACTTCATTTTGTAGATCACATTGAGAGTTTTTCAAAAATATATTATAATGATATTTATAGTAACCAACTCAATAGTTATAGCCTATGCAAATTTCAACCTCTGTGGATGTTTCTAGCATGCTATTGATTGTTTTGTTCTTGTCTCCCTGAAATATTCACATCTCAAGCTATATATCTCCAAATAGAGTTCCATTTATTTTTGTAGATTTGTGACAAAGAGACAGAAATTCCTATATTCTCAAAGTTGATTTGAACTTCTGACATTTTCCCATGATTAATTGTAATTAACTTGTTGCCTTTTCTCTTTTTAACTTTCGAACTTGATTCAAACTTCTTATAACCTATATGCAACATTTCAAACACATATTAGACCAAAATCGTAAAATTGTATGGATATGATCCTAACAATCTACCCCCTTTGATAATAAAAAACTAAATTTAAAATGAAAAATACAGATGTTTGAGATACAAGAAATGTGTCACACTTAGTTTCTAAACCACCATAAAATTTTTAAGTGTTCTAGCTAGTTTTTATTTGTTTACTTTTGATTGTATTTTTATTTTGTTCCACTGCATATTTTGTGTTTATCAAAATTTGATGGGCTCCTATAGCCCCTCTTCAAGGCTTGCATCTTAGATCCTTAACAAATAATTTCGTGAAGCCTAAAGTTCACAATTCCATGAGCTATAATTCTAGAATGTTATCTATTTTTAATCATTTAGACCCATTACAAAATAAATTTGAGGAGTCTAAGTTTACAATTTCATGAGCTATAACCCACAATTTTTAGCCAGTTCTTTTTGACCCATTGGTATAATGTCATGTAGTCCAACAATTGCAATTTTTATAAGCTATAGCCATGATTTTTGGTCACTTTTAGTTATTTTAACCCATTGAAAATAATTTCACATATGCCAAACTTCATGATTTCATGAGCTGTATAATTTGATTTTTAACTATTTTTATTCATTTTGACTTTTTGGTAAATAATTTTTCAGAGTCCAAAATTTATGATTTTATGAGCTATTACCAATTATTTTGATCATTTTTATTTATTTAGACTCATTTGGCAAATAATTTTGTGAAATTAAAAATTCACGATTTCATGAGCTAGTATCCACATTTTGGGGCTATTTTTAGTCATTCTAATATTGGCAAATAAGTTTACAAATGAGAAAATTAATGATTTCATGAGCTATACCCAATAATTTTTGGTCATTTTTATCCATTTTGACCCACTTTCAAACAATTTCATGGAGTCCAAAATACATGATTTTAGGAGCTATTACCCATGATTTTAGGCTATTATTAGTTATTTCAACCCAATGATAAATAATTTTTTGCTATTTTTTATTATTACGACTCATTGGAAAATAATTTTATGGAGATCAAAATGTTTGTCTATTTTTAGTCATTTTAACCCATTTCAACCCATTGATAAATAATTTCATGGAGTCCAAAATTTGTAATTTAATAAGATATAACTCATAATTTTTACCCATTTTCTTTCATTTCAACCAAAGGGAAAAAGTTTATACGTAAGCAAACATTCATGATTTCATGAGCTACAACCCATAATTTTAGGAATTTCAAGTATTTTTGACCCATTAGCAAGTAATTCGAGGAGGTAAAAATTTATGATTTAAGGAGCTATAGCCAATAGTTTTTGGCCAGTTTTTTTACTTATTTCTATCCATTACTAAATAATTTTTTAGAGTCCAAAATGCATGATTTTATGAGCTATAACTCATGATTTTTGACAAATTTTAGTTACTTCGACCCATTGGCAAATAATTTCAGATGCCATAATTCATGATTTTATGAGCTATGATCCATAATTTTTAACCATTTTTTTTTATACTGTGGTAAATAATTTTCTAGATTAAAAATTTTATAATTTAATTAGCTAGTTTAAATTATTTTGACCATTTTTATTCATTTTGACTCATTGGTAAATAATTTTGCAGTGTTTAAAATTCATTGATTTTATGAGCTATAACCCCCATTTTCAACCATTTTTAGTTGTTTCACCCTATTAGTAAATAAGTCTGCAGAGGCCAAAAGTAATGATTTCATAAGTATAACCATTAATTTTGTGTATTTTTTATTTATTTTTACCTATTTGTAAATTATTTTATGGAGTCTAAAATTTACAATTTCATGAGATGACTTTTAGCAATTTTTAGTTGTTTCGACCCATTGGTAAAAAAATTTGTCGAGTTTAAAATTTATAATTTCATGAGCTATGATCCTTGATTTTTAACCATTTTTAGTAATTCTGACCCATTGGCATATAATTTTGTGGAGGCTGGGATTCATAATTTTATGAGCTATAGCTCATAATTTTTGATTATTTTTATTCATTTCTACACATTGATAAATAATTCATGGAGTCTAAAGTCCAAGGTTTCATTAGCCATGAATAATGATTTTAGGCTACTTTTAATTGTTCTATCCCATTGGCAAGTAATTTCGCATTGTCCAAAACTCACAATTTTAGAGCTATTACATGCTATTTTTAGCCATTTTTATTCGTTACGACTCATTGGTAAACAATTTCGTGGAATCCAAATTTCACAATTTTATTTGCAATAATATAAACTCATAATGTTTGTCCACCTTTATCCATTTCAATCCATTGACAAATAATTTTATAAAATCTAAAATTTTCAATTTAATAAGCTATCACCTAACATTTATGTCCATTTCCTTTCATTTCGACCAAAGGGAAAAATAATTCTGCGGAGACAAACATTCATAATTTCATAACATATAATCTATGATTTTTGACCATTTTTAGTCATTTCAATCCAATGACAAATAATTTTACAAAGGCTAAAATATATGGTTTCATGAGCTATAACCATGATTTTTGCCATTTAAATTCGTTTTGAGTCTTCGAAAAAAATTCATAGACTCTAAAATTTACTATTTCATGAGCTATTACTAATGACTTTTGACTATTTTTCTTTGTTTCTACCCATTAACAAATAATTTGGTGAAGTTTAAAATTTTCAATTTCATGAGCTAGCCCACTATTTTTGGGTATTTTTAGTCGTTCCAACCCATTGTCAAATAAGTTTGTGGAGGCTAAAATTAGTAATTTCATGAGCTATATCCCACATTTTTGGTCATTTTATAATTTTGGCCGATTGGCAAATAATTTTATGGAGGCTAAAATTTATGATTTCATGAGCATAACTCATGATTTACAGCTATTTTTAGTCATTTTGACACATTGGCAAATAATTTCTTGGAGGCCAACGTTCGTGTTTTAATGAGCTATAATCCATAATTTTAAGACATTTTTACTCATTCCTAACCATTAACAAATGATTTCTTGGAATCCATGATTCACAAATTTATGAGCTATTACCAACGATTTTTAGCCATTTTTAGTTATTTTGAACTATTGGCAAGTAATTTTGTAGAAACAATGATTTCATAAGCTATCTCATGATTTTTGGTCATTTTTATTCATTTTGACCTATAGGTGAATATTTTGAAGGAATCCAAATTTCACGATTTCAAGAGATATAACCTACATGTTTGTTTGTTTTTACTCGTTTTAACCCATTGACAAATATTTTTGTGGAGCTAAAAATTTCTAATTTCATAATATGTAACTCATAATTTTCATGCATTTCATTCATTTCAACTCAAGGGGAAAAAATCCATAGAGGCAAGCATTCATGATTCATGATTTATAGCTCATAATTTTGGTCATTTTCAGTTGTCATAACTCATTATCAAATAAATTTGAGAAGGGCATAATTCTTGATTTTATAAGCTATAACCAATAATCTTTTATCATTTTATTCTTTTCTATCCATTGGAAAATTATTTTGTGGAGTTAAAAATTTGTAATTTCAGGAGCTATAACCCATGATTTTTGGCTATTTTTAATTATTTCAACACATTTGCAAATAATTTCATGAAATCTAAAATTTACAATTTCTTGAGCTATCAACCATGATATTTGGTCATTTTAGTAGTTTCAATCCAATGGTAAATAATTTCATCAAGTCGAATATTCATGATTTCATGAGCTCTTACTCATGATTTTCAGCCATTTTTAGTCATTCTGACCTATTAGTAATAATTTCATGGAGGCCAAAATACATAATTTCATGAGCTCCAATGTATGATTTATGGAAATTTTTATTTATTTCTACCCATTGACAAATAGTTTTGCAGAGTCAAAAATTATCGATTTCATAAGCTATAAATAATAAATCTTGTCCATTTTTAACTTTTTAGACTCATTGGTAAATAATTTCACAGAGTCCAAATTTCATGATTTCGTGAGCTTTTACCTACAATTTTTGGCCCTTTTTATTCTTTTTGATCCATTAGCAAATAATTTTGCAGAATCCAAATTTTATGATTTCATGACCTATAAACCCATAATGTTTGTCCATTTTTATTCATTTCAACCTTTTGACAAATAACTTTGTAGAGTCAAAAATTTGAAAATTTAATAAGATATAATCCATGATTTTTTTTCTATTTTCTTTTGTTTCTACTAAAGGGGAAAATTTTCTGTGGAGGGTAAACATTCACTAGTTTATGAGCTATAAAAAATGATTTTTGGCTCTTTTAGTAGTTCTAACCCATTAGCATGGAGGCCAAAATTTATGATTTCATGAGTTATAATTCATGAGTTTTGATCTTTTTATTTGTTTCTTCCAATTGACAAATAATTTCATAGAGTTCAAAATTTATAATTTTATGAGCTAATAACGATTTTTGGCTATTTTTAGTTATTTTGACCTATTAACAAATAATATTGCGGAGTCTAAAGATTTATGATTTTTGGCTATTTATGGCTATTTTTATTTATTTCAACTCATTAGCAAATATATTTGCAGAATCTGAATTTACGAATTTCATGAGCTACAAACCGATAATGCTTGCCCATTTTTTATGGCTTCAACCTATTGATAAACATATCGTGGAGTCCAAAATTTGCAATTTAATTAGACATCACCCATAATTTCTATCCATTTTCTTTTGTCTTGACCAAATGGAAAAAAATTACATAGAGGCAAACATTCATGATTTCATGAGCTATAACCCAGGATTTTAGGCCATTTATAGTCATTCGACCCATTGACGAATAATTTTAGGGAAACCATAATTCATGACTTAATGAGCTATGACCCACGATTTATGACCATTTTTATTCATTTCTACCTATTGATAATAATTCCATGGAGTCCAATATTCACGATTTCATGAGTTGCGACCCATTTTTTTGGCCATTTTGTCATTCCAACCCATTGGTAAATAATTTCAATGAGGCCAAAATGCATGATCTCTAAGGTAAATCGCCTACAAACTGAGACTGGTCACAAGACTCGCCTACAAACTCTTCGAGAACTCTGAGGTAAATCGGGTATCACGATCCGAGACGATGCACACTGGAACTCCGTGCAATCGCATGATCTCTTGCAATACGAGAGATTTACTAACACTCTTAGGAAAGGAACTCATTGAAATATATAGAGATAAATATTTTACCTCCATGTATCTCTGAGCAAGATGCTCCGTCGATTGTCCCACTCAGAAAGGAATAAAGTGAGCCAATTTGGTTAATCGATCTACGATCACTCAAATAGCATCATTTTGTCTAGTGCTCCGAGGTAAGCTAGTAACGAAGTCCATGGTGATATGCTGCCACTTCCATTCCAGAATAGGCAATGGCTGTAAAAGACCTACGATGCGCTGATGCTATGCCTTCACCTGCTGACATACAAGGCACTTAGCTACACTACGAGCCATATCTCTCTTTATACCACACCACCAAGAGTTTAGCTTCAGATCCTTATACATCTTCGTACCTCCAAGGTGAATAGAATATGGTGAACTGTGAGCTTCCCGTAATATCTCCTCTCGAACATCTCCTCCTGATACGCAGATACGACTCCCAAATCATAAGGATCCGTCCTCATGAACAACAAATTCTGGTCGAAGACCAGCCACTGCTAACTCTCTGTACTTCTGAAGAAATGAGTCACTCGCTTGTGCAACCTTGATTCGCTTGACCAGTGTCGATTGAATCTGAAGATTCATCAAAGAAGCGGTGACTCCTGGAAGAAGAACTTCTATACTCATATCTCTCACTTCCTGTTGGAGGGTCATGATTGCCGGCAATCGGCTCAAAGCATCTGGTACTACATTAACCTTGCCAGGGTAGTACTAAAGATCTATGTTGTAATCTGCCATCAGCTCTAACCATCGGCGTTGCCTCATGTTGAGCTCCTTCTGAGTAAATATGTACTTCAATCTCTTATGATCAGTGAACACCTTCACTTGCTCTCCCAACAGATAATGCCTCCAAAGCTTAAGGGCAAAAATCACAGCTGCCAACTCCAAGTCGTGGGTAGGATAATTCTGCTTATGCTTCTTCACTGACGAGAAGCATATGCTACCACATGACCATCCTGTTGAAGAACACATCCCAATCCTCTACCTGATGCGTCGCAAAATACCTCAAAGTTCCCACTCTTATCTGGTATCATCAGGACTGGGGCCGAAATCAGCCGAGACTTTAACTCCTCAAACGCCTACTCACAAGCGTCGGACCAGACAAACTTAATATCCTTCCTCGTAAGTCGCATTATCGGCTCTACAATCTTCAAAAAATCTCTGATGAAGCGACGGTAGTAACCAGCTAATCCCATAAAGCTCTTAATGTCAGACACCGACTTAGGGGTAGGCCAATCCTTCACTACAGATACCTTCTCCGGATCCACTGATATGCCGTCTCCTGACACCACGTGTCTTAGAAACATAATGCAATCTAGCCAGAACTGACACTTACTATACTTGGTGAATAGCCGATGCTCTCTTAAGGTCTTCAACACGTACCGTAAATGCTCTGCATGCTCTGCTTCACTCTTAGAGTACACCAAGATATCATCAATAAAGACTTCCACAAATTTGTCCAGTACATCATAGAATACCAGATTCATCAGGTTCATGAATGTCGTCGGCGCATTAGTCACACCAAACGACATCACTAAGAATTCATAATGTCCATATCTCGTCTGGAACACGATCTTGTGGACATCAGAATCCTTAACATTCACCTGGTGATACTCGCTTCGTAAGTCCAGATTAGAAAATACTCTCAATCCTCGCAATTGATCGAATATATCATCGATACGGGGAAGTGGATACGTATTCTTCACTGTCACCACATTCAACTCCCGGTAGTCGATGCACATCTGCTGGATCCATCTTTCTTTCCCACAAGCAACACAGGTGCTCCCCAGGCTGATACACTAGGTCATATCAAGCCTTTCTGCAAAAGATCATCCAACTGAGTCCGAATCTCGGCCAACTCAGCCGGAAGCATACGATAAGGGGTCTTGGAGATCGGAGCAACTCCAGGCTTCAAATCTATGGAAAACTCAATTGCTCGATCTAGTGGCAATCCATAAATATCATCAGGAAGCACATCTTCAAATTCTCGAACTACAACTGGCTTCTCGGATTCCACTTGCATTATAGCTAACGTCGCATTCTTCGGTCTAGCTCTGTACTCTACAGGTCTGGCCGATGAGCTGCCACTGAGGAACTCAAACCTCGGGTGATCCGGTATCTCAAATACTACGCTCCGACGGTGACAATCAATGGTGGAAAAGAATGACCCCAACTAATCCATCCCAAATACTACATCAAAGCTCGACAAATCAATCACTAGAAAGTCTGCAGAGAGTTTGATAATTACATTTTTATTACAATTTTATACCCTCATTATCTATTTTATATGAATAAATATACCACTAATAATTGCTTTTATTTTTAATTACAGGTTAATAAAGAATAAATCCTAAAAATCCCATCTCTCAACAAAGGCCCTTGAGTAAATGAAGAAATAAGAGAAATTCAAATAATTGAATTTTAAAAGGCCCAAAGAATTGGCATGGACTTGAATGCAAAGAGTGAAATGAATTGGGCTTTTATGCAAAAGATTACAAGGCCGGTTCATTTGATTGCTGCAGCTTTGATCTTCATTGGCTTGAATGGGCTGGAGTGTGTTGCAGGTCAACTTGGAATTTCATCAAATAAATGAATAAGGACCTTGCTACATCTCTTCAAATTTCGGTTTTGAAAAAACGAAGTGCAGCAAAATCACTGCTGCAGATTGGGCTATCGAACTTGAATAGGCTGCAAACTTTGATTTTGAAAATCAACACTCTATGGGCCGGACCTGCTGCAAATAAATGAAGGGAAACCGAATGTGGGCTGTTGATTTTAGTTTTGAAAATTAAATGAAGACCAAACATTGATTGCTGAATTGAACTTGTGATGCGGCTGAAGATTGGGCCGGATTTGGCTTGTTCATTTTCTTTTCTTTTTTTTTTTTTTTGAAATCAAATGAGCTCCATGGGCCTGATTTGAATGTGCTGCAGATTTCCAATTGGACCGGACTTTGCTTTAGAAATCAAATGAAGATTGAATTTTGAAAATCATTAATTGGGCCGAAAATCAATGAGCTCAAGACCGGATTTGATTGTAAAGACTTGGTTTTTAATTTTGAATCTCATATGGGCCTCCTATGTTGGGCTAGAGAAGAACAAAAAGCAAATTCAAAGGTAGAGATTGTTGCTTGGGGCTCAAGACAAATCCAATGGCTCATATTCATTGATGATTACTATAAATAGGGGTAGAGAGTGAGGGGTTAAGAGTGTGAAAATTTTTGTAACTCCTTTTGGAGAGGAGGGCTACTCTTAATTGAGAAGGCCTTCCAAAATTGTAAATTTTGTTGCAATTAATAATAATAATTTTTTCACCACTTTAAATTTTTGTCTTCTTCTCTTTGTTGGATGATGAAGATGAAGATGAAGATGGAGAATTATTTGAAGGTTTGCATTTCTTTTCTTTTTCTCTTTTATTGCTTATTAGTGTAGATTTATTTCTATGCTTGTAGTTTAGATTTTATTTTCTTGTTAAATAGCCAAGAGGCTAGAACCCTCTTGCCTTAGATTTATTTCATGCTTATAGAATAGATTTATTTTCTTGCATTTAATTCTTGCAATTTTATTTTGTAGTTTAGATTTTGCAATTTATTTTGTAGTTAGATTTTAATTTCTTATACTATTCACCTTGAGGCTAGAACCCTCTTGGGTTTAGTTTTTCTTTTTGTTTATTTTTATTTTGTTTGATTCGCCTTTAGGCTAGAACCCTCTAGGGAATCACCCTTTTCTAAGAAGTGGGTTCAATTGTAGATTACTCATATCTATAATTGAATCTACCATCTTTAATTTCTTACATTTTCTTTTATTCTAGAATTTTGTTCTTCATTCTTGATTTTTTTTTTATTTGTTTCTTGATTTTATTCATTTTTCCTTCTCACCTTATTGATCATACTCATTCTTTTTTAAATCCACTCTCACTTACACTTGCACCTATTTACACACCACTTTCACTCTCCCAATCTCTTCACAATCACATTCACTCATCAATCTTATTTGTCACACACACAACATAAGAACCGATTTTATATTTTCTCCTACAAAACACCTTCCTCGTGGGATCGATATCTTAAATACTATAACTTGATACGGTTGTGCACTTGCAACCTTTTTGGTACATGTTTATGCCGCATCAAGTTTTTGGCGCCGTTGCCGGGGAAGGTGCTTAAGTAGGTTTTAATTATTTTGGTTCTTTAACTTGTGTGTTTTTTGTGAAGGAAACGCTTGGAGCTTGAAGATCGCGGATTGGAGAACTAGGATTTGAAGATTTGCTTTCGGGTAAGTCCTCTTTCTAGTTTTTAATTCCACCCTTTAGCTACTTCTTCACAATTAGAGACAATTAGGACTTAAAAAAAATTATTTTCCATTGACCATAATAAAATTCACCATCTACTTTGACATTTACTAACAAGATAATAAAATTCAAACAAATCCCCCCTTCTCATTTGTTTGATTGTTAACCCTAATTAAAAAAAAAGATTTTTCTTTTCCATCCTTTTTAGTTGCTTTTAATTCATAGGGTTGCATTTCATATTGATAGTAGGAATTCACCAAGTGATTTGAGCATCTTGATTTGGCACACACTTAAAAATATCTTTAAGGGCAAAACCCCATAATCAAGATAAGGTGAGGGATTTCATCACCCTTTCCTTAGCCCAAAAATCACTAATTCCTCACTTCACAAACCCAAGCCTAATAAAACTCATTAGACGTTGGCCCCTAAGGATTCGAGCTCAATAAGGAACAAGAAATCCTTAAGTGAACCGGTTTAAGTTTTCTCAGATTACTTGGTGTCTAAGGCAAGGTTTAGGGGTTGCGTAAAGCACTCCGTAAGGAAAGAGGTACTTAATTTATCTTTGATCACCCTCTAGTACTATCCTTACCTGGCTAACTACCTTGGTAAAACTTTGATCTTTTTACTGTAGGAGTTTTTGGTTAGGAGCTGGTCTAGTTGAGTTAGGCTAAACCCTAGAATTAGAGTTGATTGAAAAGTGATTATTTTGATTTGTTTTAGTTAGGATTTTTCTTTTTCTTTATCTTCTCATTAATAAAAAAACTAATTTTCTTTCTTTTCTTTAAAAAAAATAAAATAAAAAAATAAAAAGAAATATTTTGGTGTATGCAACTGTGGATTAGGGATAATACACATCGATTAATTCGCTTTGAACCAATCATAGAAATGGAGCATCCTAATCCACCCGTTCTTCATGATATGTGCTATCCCATTAGGAATGCAATCCCTTCATGCATTAGGCTCCCCGAAACAAATGGAATAAGTTTTGAGCTTAGACCGCAATACATAAACATGCTTTCCAAATTCCTTGGTAATGAAATAGAAGACGCATATATTTTTATTTCGGAATTTGAGGAAGTGTGTATTATGGTTAAAATGAGAGAATTAAATGAAGATGCGGTTAAGCTTAGATTTATTCCATTTGCTCTTAAGGATAAAGCTAAAAAATGGCTGTACAGCTTACCAACAAATTCCATCTCAACTTGGGATGAATTTGTCACCGTTTTTCTTAAGAAATTTTTTCCTATTCATAAAACGGTAAAGCTTAGGAACAGCATTCAAAACTTTAAAATTATCCCGGGAGAACCTTTTTGGAAGTATTTTGACCGATTTAAAGATCTTCTCATCCAATGTCCTCATCACGGTTTAGAGAAATGGCGATTGTGCCAAATAATTTATGAGGGATTAGATTATTCTACAAAAACTTCCTTAGAATTAATGTGCCACGGGGATTTTATGAGAAAAAATGCTGATGAAGCTTGGGAATTTTTGGAGAGCCTTTCTGAAAAAACAATGCAATGGGAACAGTGTGATGATAGGGTTTCATCAGTTCCCCAATCTAAGTCTAGTGGTTTTTCCTTGGAGTCAAACATTGCTTCTGAAGTAAAGATGGCGACGATTCTGCGAAGGTTAGAAGCTTTAGAAATTAAGGAACGAGCTCCAGCTCAAATCAATCATGTTTCTGTCTCAAGATGTCATAATTGTCAGTCTCCTCCCCACGTTTCAGAGGAATGTCCTCTCCTAGAAAAGAACAATACATTAGAACAGATGAACGCTACATTCCAGCACCCTAGAAATGATCTATTTTCTCCAACCTACAATCCAGGTTGGAGAAATCATCCCAACTTTGCATGGAATCAAGGAAATTCTCCCGGAACTCAACACTTCACTCCCGCTTCGACCCAACATTTTCCTAAGGGAAACACAGTTCCTTTCGATTCTCATTCACAATTTCAACAACCCAATCTGCCGTATCAAAATCAGTCTCCTCTTCATCAAGCTGTAATTCAGACCCATCACAATCCAGATCAAGATAAACATCTCAACGTCTTGGAAAGGGGTTTGGAAACCATAATTAAGGCCTCTACTCAAACCACGAATATGTTGACTCAAACATCTAACACGCTGAATTCCTTCATGCAATCAACCGGACAAATACTCAACTCCAACACTCAAGCTATAGCTAGATTAGAATCCCAACTTGGTCAACTAGCTAGTGCCATGAGTGAAAGAGAGAAAGGAAAATTTCCAAGTCAACCCGTGGTTAACCCTAATAACACAGGATGCAGTTCATCCTATGAAGCTCAAGTGAATGCAATCCATTCACTTCGGTCAGGTAGACAGGTCGATAATCAAGTGAGAACTCCTCCAAGTCAAACTCTTGATCCTGTACAAATTCCTTCTCCTTCTCCTTCTGATGAATCTATTCAACAATCACTCCCCTCAGATGACCAAGAACCTGAACCCGAACCTGAGCCTGCTTTTGATAGATTTAGACCGGTTGCTCCCTTTCCAGATAGACTCAGGTCTAGGAAACACTCTCCTCAGGAGGAGAAAATCCTAGAGACATTCAAGCAGGTTAAGGTCAACATTCCTCTCTTAGATGTAATTGAACAAATTCCATCTTATGCTAAATTTTTAAAAGAATTGTGCACTAAGAAGAGGAGAATAAATGTTCCAAAGAAAGTCTTTTTAGCCGCCAATATCAGTGAAATGCTATCAAATCCCATACCTTTGAAACGTAAAGATCCAGGTTCCCCCATCATTTCATGTATCATTGGTAATACTCACATTGATAAGGCGCTTTTAGACTTAGGGGCCAGTGTCAATTTGCTTCCATATTCAGTCTATCAGCAATTGGGTCTAGGTGTACTGAACCCAACCAAATGCACCTTACAGTTGGCTGATAGATCTGTTAAGGTCCCTATGGGTGAGTTAGAGGATGTTCTGATTAAGGTTGGAGACTTTATTTTTCCAGTAGATTTTGTAGTCTTGGAAACACAGCATGTTTCCAATCCCAAAGGACAGACACCTGTCATCTTAGGACGACCGTTCTTAGCTACTTCTAATGCTCTCATCAACTGTAGAATTGGTCAAATGAAGCTGTCCTTTGGAAATTTGACTGCTGATCTTAACAATTTTAATCCAGGGGACCAACAAAAAATCAGCCTCTAGAAATAAACTACATTCAGGAAAGATCAGAAGAAGAAGAAGAAGAGTCTGATTTGAGTTTTGAGGAAATTTTTGATAAAGAGTTAAGAGTTTTTAGAAGAAGCAGATCAGGTCCTTGAGAATAATAAAACTGTGTTAAATATTTGTTGTTTTGAATTAAATTTTAAAGAACTCTTTCTTGATGAACTTAGATTCTTAGAGAATAATCAACAACCAAATTTTCAGAACTTCACAGAAGAATTGGTTGTTAGAAAACAAAACTTCACAGTACAAGAGTCTAAGTTTATTAAGAAATGTAAAATGCATGACACCAATAATACCTACCTTATGTTGTTGCAAGAATTACTGAACACCCCGAAATGCTTGGAAATTCATATTATTGATTATATCATTCTGAATTTGTTTAAAATCCGGGGAAGAATTTTCAACAGTAAGGTAGGATTCAATGTAGAACAGGAACTCTTCATATTGAATATTTTATTCTACATTGTTTATTTTGTTTATTTCAGAATAATAAAAAGAATTTATTCTTCTCTCATGTGAGAGTTTCTTGTTCAGTTTTCAAAAAAAAATGAAAAAAAAAGAATAAATTTTTGTTTTCATCTTCCTCAGACCAAAGGTAATTGCAGATTTTTATCAGCGGACTAAATGTAAGTGCTTCACTTCTTATCTATTTTACTTTATGCATCATAGAGTTTGCATTGAGGACAATGCAAAGTTTAGGTGTGGGGGTGAGAATTAGTTATTTTTTCTCTTTATTTTATATTTTTAGTTACATTTTTTCCCTTTTTCTTAAAAAAATTTATAAAAATATCGTCACTTGCCAAATTGATAGAGTTATGTAATAATTAATTTATTTGATAATATTGAAATTTTCTAATCCCTAGTTGGTTATTTACTTAAGTTCACTTTTTATGATAACTCTAAATAAATTTCTTAAGAAATGATTTTCAAAGTAGTATACTTTACTTAAGCCTTAACTTGGACTTTTATTTAAAATAATAAAATTTTTGCATGCTTAACTTAGAGTTGAAAATAATTTTTTTTCAAAGTGTCTTGATTTACATATTTTCAAAATATATATACATATACAAAAAAAAATTTGCAAAAGAAGAGTGTGAAAAATAGGCGCCAAAAAGAAAAAAAAACTCTTTAATTCAAGGTGATTCTATCTTATTAAGCCTAAGCTGACCGAGTAATTAAGCCCAAGGAGTATTTCCATACTTAATGACCTAAGCCCATTTGGGTTGGGATCCATTGGCCCAAAACTCGTTAAATGGTCACTTAGAAAGCCAGTTAAAGTAGAAAAAAATCACCAATGATGAAAGAGTTTAAAAAATTTTAATAAATGTTTTATAGTTGTATATATGGTCTTGGAAAATATTTTAAATCAAGCAATTTGAAAATTATTTAAAACAAAGAGTTAGCATGTTCTTTTCAAAACTTTTAAATTAAATTTCTAAGTTTGGCTTGGTTTTGTATTGCTACAATGAGAAGATGTTCTTAAAAATATACCTTAGAGTTATATATAAAAAAATTTCTTGAGTAATAACTGGCTCCAATTAGATTATCTAAAAGTTATCAAGTGAATTTAGTTATTTACTGACTTCTTTAATTTGGCAAGTTGACCGAATTTTGTGGGTATATTCACTGTAAACCCTCACGAGACTACAACTCGTCCACTAGGGTAACCTAGGGGTTTAAAGGCTTGTTGTATGCGCTAAATACAACCGCGATTCCTGCGAAAGTGAGTTAGGATTTTTTTTTTCTTTGCTAGAGGACTAGCAAAAGTTTAGGTATGGGGGTATTTGATAATCATATTTTTATTATAATTTTATACCCTCATTATCTATTTTATATGAATAAATATACCACTAATAATTACTTTTATTTTTAATTACAGGTTAATAAAGAATAAATCCCAAAAATCTCATCTCTCAACAAAGGCCCTTAGGTAAATGAAGAAATAAGAGAAATTCAAATAATTAAATTTTAAAAGGCCCAAAGAATTGGCATGGACTTGAATGCAGAGAGTGAAATGA
Organism: Asparagus officinalis; assembly: GCF_001876935.1. NCBI lineage: Eukaryota > Viridiplantae > Streptophyta > Magnoliopsida > Asparagales > Asparagaceae > Asparagus > Asparagus officinalis. Next base: position 13,803,872 of record NC_033801.1, read on the forward strand.
ATTGGGCTTTTATGCAAAAGATTACAAGGCCGGTTCATTTGATTGCTGCAGCTTTGATCTTCATTGGCTTGAATGGGTCGGAGTGTGTTGCAGGTCAACTTGGAATTTCATCAAATAAATGAATAAGGACCTTGCTACATCTCTTCAAATTTCGGTTTTGAAAAAACGAAGTGCAGCAAAATCACTGCTGCAGATTGGGCTACCGAACTTGAATGGGCTGCAAACTTTGATTTTGAAAATCAACACTCTATGGGCCGGACCTGCTGCAAATAAATGAAGGGAAACCGGATGTGGGCTGTTGATTTTAGTTTTGAAAATTAAATGAAGACCAAACATTGATTGCTGAATTGAACTTGTGCTGCAGCTGAAGATTGGGCCGGATTTGGCTTGTTCATTTTCTTTTTCTTTTTTTTCTTTTTTAAATCAAATGAGCTCCATGGGCCTGATTTGAATGTGCTGCAGATTTCCAATTGGACCGGACTTTGCTTTAGAAATCAAATGAAGATTGAATTCTGAAAATCATTAATTGGGCCGAAAATCAATAAGCTCAAGACCGGATTTGATTGTAAAGACTTGGTTTTTAATTTTGAATCTCATATGGGCCTCCTATGTTGGGCTAGAGAAGAACAAAAAGCAAATTCAAAGGTGGAGATTGTTGCTTGGGGCTCAAGACAAATCCAATGGCTCATATTCATTGATGATTACTATAAATAGGGGTAGAGAGTGAGGGGTTAAGAGTGTGAAAATTTTTGTAACTCCTTTTGGAGAGGAGGGCTACTCTTAATTGAGAAGGCCTTCCAAAATTATAACTTTTGTTGTAATTAATAATAATAATTTTTTCACCACTTTAAATTTTTGTCTTCTTCTCTTTGTTGGATGATGAAGATGAAGATGAATATGGAGAATTATTTGAAGGTTTGCATTTCTTTTCTTTTTCTCTTTTATTGCTTATTAGTGTAGATTTATTTCTATGCTTGTAGTTTAGATTTTATTTTCTTGTTAAATAGCCAAGATGCTAGAACCCTCTTACCTTAGATTTATTTCATGTTTATAGAATAGATTTATTTTCTTACATTTAATTCTTGTAATTTTATTTTGTAGTTTAGATTTTGCAATTTATTTTGTAGTTAGATTTTAATTTCTTATACTATTCACCTTGAGGCTAGAACCCTCTTGGGTTTAGTTTTTCTTTTCTTTTTTTTTGTTTGATTCGCCTTTAGGCTAGAACCCTCTAGGGAATCACCCTTTTTTAAGAAGTGGATTCAATTATAGATTACCCATATCTATAATTGAATCCACCATCTTTAATTTCTTGTATTTTCTTTTATTCTAGAATTTTGTTCTTCATTCTTGATTTTTTTATTTGTTTCTTGATTTTATTCATTTTTCCTTCTCACCTTATTGATCATACTCATTCTTTTTCAAATCCACTCTCACTTACACTTGCACCTATTTACACACCACTTTCACTCTCTCAATCTCTTCACAATCACATTCACTCATCAATCTTATTTGTCACGCACACAACATAAGAACCGATTTCATATTTTCTCCTACAAAACATCTTCCTCGTAGGATCGATATCTTAAATATTATAACTTGACACGGTTGTGCACTTGCAACCTTTTTGATACATAATTATGCCGCATCATAACCACTGGAGCTAACCACAGGACATGCTTCATAACCACTAGATACTACTAAGATGCCACTACTAGTGTTGATATTCCAGCCCATAGTCAGAGGAGTTATAGGAAGAGAATGGACACTCGCAAATCGACGAGACAAGAAATAATGAGAAGCTCCAGAGTCAAAGAGTGATAAAGCAGGAACGGAAGAAACAAGAACCTTGCCTATTATAGGAGGATGTAAATGCAACTAACTTAGTACCCATAAACAATCCTATTATGATATCATTAGGTACTGCTAAATAAGGAAGTTCATATACAAATAAAACTAAGATGAACAATTCTTACTAGTGATAACCTGGTCATTCGCCTCAGCTTCTACGGCTGACATCGTAAACATTTGTCACTGTGATTGCTGCCTTTGCGCTTCCTGATAAACCTGTCTATGCAAAGGAAGTGGCCCTGCTCGAGGATAAGGTCTATGCTGAGGCAGTGCTGCTGGGGCGGGTCGAGACGGTGCTGGAAGAGCTGCTTGAACTGGAGGTGGGGGCCAACGAACATGCTGTTGCTGAGGACAGTCCCGACTGATATGACCAAGGGAACTGCAGGTGAAGCACAAATGAAGACGCCTAGGATAATCCTACTGAGTATGTCCGGCGTGGCTACAATAAGAACACTTCACCAAAGTTCGGCCACGAGTTTGCACTCCAGGACGCTGATAAGGGTGACTCTGAGGGAATGGTTGACGCTGAGAATACTACTACCTCTGCGGGGCCTGCTGCTGTTGCCTCGGAGAAGGACGCTCGACAGTCCTAGCTGGAACTACTGGAGCCCTGCTCTGAATCACATGTGGATCTTCAGGTTCCTTCTGCATGCTCTTAATCTCACGTGTTGTATCCAGTACTGCATCGTGCATTACAAATGCTCTACCAGCCAGAGCAAACCTGATATACTTATCCAGACCCTTCTGGAACTGATGCCTCCTAATGGTAGGGTCTGTAACCAGATGGGGAGCATATTGACTCAGGGAAGAGAACTCTACCTGATACTCATCAACTGATCGGCCTCCCTGCTTGAGCCCAGCGAACCTACGCAGGAGTTCATCCCGAGCCGACTGAGGAAATTAATTCCTGTTGAAGCGCTCGGTGAACGTCTCCCACAGGATTAGCCTCTCTAGATGAGTCTTCTCAGCTGCCCACCATATCCGAGTAGTGTCGGTGAGCTGAATATCCATGAGATCTACCTATTCAATAGGGGCAATACAGGTCACCGTGAGGATAGTCTCAGTGACCTTCAGGAACTCCTCCGCTGCTAAGGGTCCTTCAGCACCAGAGAAGAAAGGCGGTCGCATGTACCGGAACTCCCTAATACCAGACTCTGCGCGAGGAGGAGGCTGGTGTTGTGGCTCCCTGTGCAGCTGCCCAGCCAAGTGTTGCTGGTTTGTGACCAATCCCTGAATCATCGCCAGAAGCTGGCTCGGGTCCACTTCGGGTTACGGGGCACTGCTACCAGACGGGTTACTATAGCCACGCGTACCCATCATGGTTCTGAAGGAAAGCAGGGATCAAGAGGAAAACTAAGGTTAAAATCAAAACAATATATCGGAAAATATGAACTAAAACATAGTTATTAAAATAATAGTATAAGAACTTAATTATAGTTTTACGGATGAAATATGATATGTATCTAAATTATCTAATATATTCTTACTAGTGAGGACTTGGGACCATGACCTGCATGGGTCACCACTAAAACCTATCATGTCCTGCTTCCCAAAATACCCGGGAATCAGAACGTGAACAAGCCCGTAACGTATTAGATTGAGAAAAAATATACACTATCATTTTTTTTCTTCTCAATCCAATACGCTAAGCGTCAAATAAATCTTAATTACAAGTCTGCGGTCACAATAGCAATAATATAAAGACAACCCATAATAAGAAATAAACATATCATCAAGCAGATCATCCTAGACATAAAATATGGGTCAAACATACCCTTATTATAAAAATGGTCCAAGTAGGAATAAAAATACATAGTCCATAATAAAAAGAAGTACTACTAAAAATGCGAGAATCCATCATCAAACTAAAAAAAATATGATAAAGAGTTCTATTGTTCATCAGCTACTATAAAAAAGAAAACATGTCTATGCTTCAGTTTGTTCTTCCACTCCATCGGAAGGACACTCCGGCTGGGCATACACGGGCTCTGTTGCATCATCGAACTGGACTTGTTCGTCCCCTAAGTCTGACACACACCAGAGAAAACAAGTGTACATCAGCGTGCATGGTACACGATAAGATCTCGCATGAAAAAATGAAACGCTCGTATGACCCATTCTATGACAGTAATAATACTAATAGAAAATACAATGATACATGCAACTGAAAATCTAATGATAACATACAGCTATATGAATACAGTAACTGGGTTGAATACTAACCATCCTAAAACTCAGTGGTCTACATCTCACATAGAGTCAACGCTCATATCATCGGATAACTGACTGTTCACAAATCCCCTACGTGTATCCAATCCCACTACAACATGTGGCCAAAGGACTACACGTAAACCGTTTTCTGCCTGGTCCGAACTCTAGCAAAACTCAGGTGACGAATCAAATTCCCACTGACTAAAGTGATGTACACACTTTACTTTAGCCCTATAAGACAACCCCAGTGGCGACACCAACCACTGACGTGAGCCTGGAAGATACATCAACAGTCACATCCGAACATATGAATAATGACTTCCCTATCCCAACTCTTCTCATTTTTCTAAGTCAACTATAATCCTCATTGAAACTCGGGTTCACCACCTAAACTCAAGTCATCACACTCACACATGTCACTAAGTCTGTTCATGACGTACGAGGCCACTAAGTCATGAACTACTAAGGTTCTTGTTCATGACGTACGAGGCCACTAAGTCATGAACTACTAAGGTTCTCAATCACTACAAGAGGCAATAAATAAAACTAATTATATACAAATGAACTACTAAGGTTCTCAATCACTACAAGAGGCAATAAATAAAACTAATTATATACAATGATAACATAGCATATCGAACGTGATTAAACAAGTTCATAAGGCATGAGTAATCACTACATTAAAACATGGAATGCATGAACAGCCTATTACAGTATGAATGCACACATAAATCGGTTTCATTGTTAACTGACTACTGGGTGTCCAAACTTCTCATGCAAGCTAACAGTAATTAAATATCCTCTAATATAAAATGCGGTAAAAAGAAAACTAGAAACCGACGTCGTTTTGCACATAAAATGCCGCGCTCTACAACTATCGGTTATGCGTTCTTAATTAATAAAAAAATTCTTTTTCCAATAATTAATTTCTAAAACTACTTCTCATCATAATTATTATAAAATAATATTTATGTAATACATACGTATATATATGTGTTATTTCTTTTCTACATGAAAAGTAACATTTTCCTATTTTATCAATTACCTTAAATTTATTTATTTTTTCGATAATATTTCGTAAATTCTAATTTTTAACACTTAACTTGTCATTTCATGTCCGTAATTTCTTAAAAATACAATTAACAATATTATTAATTTAATTTCCACCCGTGCGCTCGTCATTTCATGCTTGTCAACTTTTAGATATAAGCTAGTATTACACATCATCATTCCACACAGATATTCAAATATGCACATTAACCACCATAATGATATTAATCAAAATAATATATCTAACTAAGATAATTAACAATAAAAATTATAAAAAATACTAATTAAGCGGCAAGATCTTGCCTCGGTGCATCGAACAAATCGACGTCAGCGGCGCGGTGCGGTTAGTCTGACGCTGAGGAGCATGGCGACAAACTCGGGTCGGCGTCGGCAGTGACGAGCTCAGGCAGCAACGTGGCAGAGTTCGGCGAGAGGGATGCTGCAGAATCTGAGGATGGAGTAGCGGTGTTGGTGATTCGTCGGAGTGGAGCGAGCCGGATCTGCGATGTTCAGATCTGGCGTCGGAGATAGCGGCAGTGGTGAGGAGATGATGAACAAGGGTGAGGAGGAGAGGAAGGCTGTGGTGGGTCGTTGGCGATGAGGGAGCGGCGCCAAGGTTTGGTGCCCGAGGGTTGGGGGCGAGAGGCGATGAGGCAGGACGGCAGCGACGCGATTTCGCGGCGGTGGGTCTGGAGATCGGGTATAGGTCAGGTGCTACGGTTGAGGGCTTCGGCGAGTAGGGGAGGCAGGGAGCTGGGTCTGAGTTGAGGGCTGGAGGCGGCGAGGGCTGAGCTTTGGGCGTTGGGTCTTGTGGACGAGAGAGAGGAAGAAGGAGAGAGAGGGATAATGGTGGTGGTGTAATCGTGAACAGGAGAGGGATATTGTATAAATATATATATATATATATATAGTACTATAGGGTTAGGGTTAGGTATTTAAAACTAAAATAATTAAAATAAATAATTATGGGTTTTTAAAAAATTAAACTAATTACAGAATAATTATCTACAAATAAAAACATACATGTTGTGCTAATACAACAGTTGATACGAAATAGTCGAAATATACACATATTGTATAATTTAACGGGAATAATTAATAAATAAAATATATATATTTACATTTAAAATTAAATAATTATGGGATAATTATATATACAGTAAAACCTACCAGTTATACTAATACGACAGCTGATACACAATAATTAAAATAATACAATAATTTACACAAATAATACGTAATTAATAATTCAACATAATACACAAAATAATACGTAATAGTAACAAACGTAATTAATAATTCAACATAATACACAAAATAATACGTAATAGTAACAATAATACAACGTATTATTTTAAATAATATGTAATAGTACCGATAACACAACAGATTAATTTTAAAAAATTTTACCACACAAAATAAATTTATAAATATTAAAATTATTTAAATAAATATGAAATTTGAACTTTTAAATCATAGAAAATTCTAGAAGGCTGAGAAAAATACAAATACTTTTCTAAAAATAATAATTAAATATTTAAAAATATCAAAAAACTATTTTAACTAGTATCAAATTTTACGGTCATTATAATACGTAGGCAGACATGTTTGATGCAGCCGGTTAGATTTGCTGATTTTGATGGGGAATATTATTTGGACTCTCATTCGGGTTCTCGACTTGTTGTGGATTGAGTCCGTTGTCGTGGAATTTATTTTACTTCGTACTGGACGCAATAAGTGGGATATTTTGTTTGGTGTCGGCTCAGTTTTGAGAACTTCACCGAGGTGGAGAATTGTGAACGCGGGCGTAGGGGCCACACCCCACAAGACGCGTTTTCTCTCGTGGGAGCGTGGGGACCACACCCGATGCGTCTTCCGATAGACGCGTTGAATTTAACGCGTTTTTTCAACGCGTGCGTGCTAGCTATAAATAGGAACGTCTTTCTCCTAGGGTTTCGTGCGAGCATAGGCGAAAAAGCGGCGTGGAAGGGAAAACGGCAGAGATTTTTCGGCTGTCCTTGGTGAAGAAAAAGCACCGACTTTGAGAGGGTTTGAGCTTTTTTGAGAGAGAGAAATTGAGAGCTTGTTTGAGGGTTTTATTTGTGAGACTTTGTGTGTTTGTATTCTCTTTCTCTCTAATAGTAGATCTCCCCCATCCTTACCCCGTAGACGTAGGCAACTTGCCGAACCACGTAAAATTCGTTTGTCTTGCTGTAATTTGTAATAGCTTGTTAGGTTCCCTCGATAAGTTAGACCTAGAACTAATGAGAGGAAGAGTGTATATCCCACTTTGTTAAGATATATCACTTTCGGTTCTTGTTTCCTTTGTGAAACAGGGATTTAGTTGTGATCTTACTCTCTTGTTGTGTACCAGAGGTGCTGCCGAAATTTCCGCTGTGCATAACATATATATCTCTCCTCGTATGCTTAATCCGACAAAGGATATGATCTCTGATTTGAATAGACCTGAGAGGTTATAGGTGGTCTAGAGGATAAATTCTGGATTTGAGAATCTTTTCTTCTTTCTGGGCAAAAGGGAATATTCAATGGTAAAAGAATAAGTAAGAAAGGATAACACTACAATGGTTACCAAACATCGACTACTAACTGGAAATTTCTTAACCAAGAGTCTGGATGTAATATGAGGGCTCCTCTAAAATGCGGAGCTGTAACTTCTATTGATATAAAGGGAAAGGGGGGAAAGGTACGAATCATTGTTAGCATAAGCTGAGTGTGTTGGATTTAATCTAATAAATCTATTTGTAGGCACATATGATTAATCAATGTGTATTGCTATCTTTCAGGATAACCCACTAAAGTGATCAATTAAGTTGGGTTAATGGGTATTTAAATATAATCATGGGGTTATATGTGCAGATACCAGGTTGTAATTGTGATTTATTGAGGGGCTAAATTACAAAAGTACAACATCTATAAATAAGGGATTATGGTCCCTAACCTAGGGTTAGATTCTCTAATTCTCTACACCCCCATCTAGCTAGAGAAATTCGGATTTAGAGAAACCCTAAGTTTAGAAGATCCAAAACCCATCTCAATGTTCATCCATGGATTCAGGTATAAGCTTCCGCTCTTTTGATTATTGTTAATCTCTTTGAATTAATCATTGCTATATGGTTTTAGATCTCAAGTTTTGGTTTAGATCTAACAAGTGGTATCAGAGCCACCTTGATTAATTCTTAGGGATTTAAGTTTTATTGGGTTTTTTGATCTTAAATCTCTGGTTAAAGATTCAGTTTTGTTTTTCGGATGAACACTAAATTTTTTGTTCGGATGAACAGTAACAAAATTTTTTCGCAAGAACAGTAAAGTTTTTTGTTCGGATGAACAGTAACGAAAATTTTTCGGATGAGCAGTAACTGAAAAATCGCTGGTGAACAGTAACTTTTTGGAATTTTTTGGTTTTTTCGGCGGTTTTTTTTTCTTGGATCTGGATCAAGAAATTTTTTTTTCGGTTCTAGATCTGTTTTTTGATTTAATGTCGGCGGTTTCAGTTTGAAACCCTAAGGGTTCGTGCGTGAAAACATGGCGAACATTAAGGAGGTGGTTACCTCAAATTTTGGCGAAGCTGAAAGCTTCAAACGAACCTCGCGTTCGTTCAATTTTAACCGAACTTCGCGTTCAAACGAACTTCGCGTTCGTTATCAAGTGAGCCTCGCGCTCAACTTAAGTTGAACCCCGCGTTCATTTCAGACGAACCTCGCGTTCGTGCTTTAGACGAACCTCGCGTTCGTGCTTCAGGCGAACCTCGCGTTCGTGCTTCAGTCGAACCTCGCGTTCGTACTTCAGTCGAACCTCGTGTTCATTTTTTTTAAACGAACCTCGCGTTCGTTCTCAAGTTGAACCTCTCGTTCATTTTTCAAACGAACCTCCCGTTCGTTCTCAGACGAACCTCGCGTTCGTGCTTAAGTGAGTCTCGTACTCAATACAGTCGAACCTCGCGTTCGAAGTCAAGCGAACTTCGTGTTCACTATGGTTAAGCCTCAGCTTTTCATGGGTCCACTTTGGTATACTTAATTTATTTCAATTAAGTTATGGGCCCTAATTAAGCTGTGAGACCCCAATTAAGTTTTTTTTGGAAATTCAGTTGATTTAAATTAAAACTTTTTAATTTAAATCTAATTTGGTTTTTAATCAATTATTTAATTCAAATATTATGACACTAAGGAATTAAGGTTGTCTCTCACTCCAATTGATTAATTGAAACAAGAAGTTGCCAAAGTAACATCTCTTGTGTAGATTGTTCATGAGGAATGTGAGATGTTTATGTGTATGCTTTCGTGTAAATATTTAATCGGCCCAAAGGAAGGTTAATATTTATTTAGACTGTATACACATCTGTGATGATAAGCGTATGACAATTATAAGGTTTACATGTGAATAATGAATCGATCCAAAGATAGTTTCATTATTTGACATGAGTTATTGTCAATGTTTGATCATTGCAACAAGGTATCACTTACAAGTTAATATTACTGTCCAAAGACTTGATATTAATGTTGTGCCCGAATCTTGGATGAGGATTGTCATTATTTGAATTTTATTGATTATGGTTATTGATGTGAGCATTTTTTTTTTGTTTTATTTCAGCTAATGCATCTGCTACAATAATTTCTGCTAACATCAACTCTATTCCCATGCTAAATGGGACAAACTTCAAGGTTTGGAAAGAGAACATATTAATTGTTCTTGGCTGCATGGATCTTGACTATGCATTAAGAACTGAACAACCCCAACCTCTCAATGCGGATAGCACTCCTGATGCAAAGAAGGAGCATGAGAAGTGGGAGCGTTCAAATCGCATGAGTCTTATGATCATTAAGCGCGGCGTTCCGGAAGCCTTCAGGGGCATAGAATCCGAAGGGATTACTAAGGCTAAAGATTTCCTTGCCGAAATTGAGAAGCGTTTTGCGAAAAACGATAAGGTAGAAACAAGCACGCTTTTAGCTCGCTTGATTTCAATGAAGTATAAGGGCAAAGGAAATATCAGGGAGTACATTATGGAAATGTCTCATATTGCTTCAAAGCTTAAGGCACTTAAACTCGATCTTTGTGACGAGTTATTAGTGCATCTGGTTTTGTTGTCTCTTCCTGCACAGTTTAACCAATTTAAGGTCAGTTATAACTGTCAAAAGGAGAAATGGACTCTAAATGAGCTCATTTCATACTGTGTGCAAGAAGAAGACAGGTTGAAGCAAGATAAGACAGAAAGTGCTCATTTGGCCTATGCCTCTAAGGATAAGGGCAAGAAAAGGAAGAATGATAAGGAAGCTGCTAAGGGTCCAGTTGAGAAGAAACAACATAAGGATAATCAGGGTTGTTTCTTCTGTAAGAAGCCTGGACATGTAAAGAAGGACTGTACAAAATATCACGCCTGGCGTGATAATAAGGGTACGTTCCTTGCTTTGGTCTGTTCTGAGGTTAATTTAGCTTCAGTACCTAGAAACACTTGGTGGTTAGACTCTGGTGCTACTACTCACATAAGTGTTTCTATGCAGGGTTGCATGAGCTACCGAAAGCCAAGTGATGTTGAAAGACACATCTTTGTGGGCGACGGACAATCGGTAGATGTGGAAGCAATTGGGCACTTTAGGTTGTTGTTAGGAACTGGTTATTATTTGGATTTAAAAGATACTTTTGTAGTACCGTCTTTTAGACGGAATTTGGTTTCTGTTTCTGTATTGGACAAATCAGGTTATTCTTGTTCATTTGGAAACAGTCAATTCAGTTTATCTTTTAATTCAAATGTTGTGGGAACCGGTTACTTAAGCACTTATGACAACCTATATCTGCTCGATACAATTGCTTCTTATAATGAATCCTTGCATGTGGAATCACGTGGTACTAAGCGTAAATTAAATAAGGAAAATTCGGCGACATTATGGCATAAGCGCTTAGGTCATATCTCAAAAGGTAGAGTTGAGCGTCTTGTGTCTGATGGCATTTTGGATTCCCTTGATTTTTCGGACTTCGACGTATGTGTTGAATGTATCAAGGGAAAACAGACCAAAGTGAAAAGATTAGGTGCCAACAGATCTTCGGATGTCTTAGAATTGATACATACGGATATTTGTGGGCCATTCCCTACGGAATCCTGGAATGGTCAACAATATTTTATATCATTCATAGACGATTACTCACGTTATGGGCACCTATATCTTATTCATGAAAAATCTGAGTCTCTGGACATGTTCAAAGCCTATAAAGCTGAAGTTGAGAATCAACTCAACAGAAGAATTAAAACCGTCAGATCTGATCGTGGTGGTGAGTACTACGGTAGATATGATGGTTCAGGTGAACAACGTCCAGGACCATTTGCTAGATACCTAGAGGAATGCGGTATCGTCCCACAGTACACTATGCCGGGTTCACCTAGCATGAATGGTGTAGCTGAAAGACGAAACAGGACTCTTAAGGATATGGTAAGAAGTATGATTGCTCATTCTTCTTTACCAGAGTCACTCTGGGGAGAAGCACTTAAGACAGCAGCTTACATTCTGAATAGAGTACCAAGTAAAGCAGTTGCTAAAACACCTTATGAGCTTTGGACTGGTCGAAAGCCCAGTTTAAAGCATTTACATATTTGGGGATGTCCAGCTGAGGCAAGGCCTTATAGGCCAAATGAAAAGAAATTGGACTCCAAAACAGTTAGCAGCTACTTTATTGGATACTCTGAACGCTCTAGGGGCTTTAAGTTTTATGATCCCACTATAAGGAATATTTTTGAGACGGGAACAGCAACATTCTTTGAGGATGTTGAGTTTGGGGGGAGAAATAAGGTTAGAGACATTAGTTTTGAGGAGGAATTGGCTTCAGATCCAATCCATACAGTTACTTTTGACAATATTCAGGTTCCTATACCTGTTGTTGCTCAAGAAGTAAATCCGGAACCTCAAGATGATAATGTTGAACAACTCCCTGTTCCAGAAGAACAAACTCAACAACCTCAAGAACCAGTGCCATTAAGGAGATCCACGAGAGAAAGGAGAAATGCTATTCCGGATGATTATATTGTATTTCTCCAAGAACATGAGGAAAGTAGTGGAATGTTAGAAGATGATCCAATCAACTTCTCTCAGGCCATGAAAAGTTCTAACTCTCAACAGTGGATTGATGCCATGAATGAAGAGTACAAGTCTATGCAAGACAATAAGGTTTGGGAACTTGTCCCATTACCAGAAGGTGCAAAACCAATTGGTTGTAAATGGATTTTTAAAACCAAGCGGGATGCAAACGGTAATGTGGAGAGGTATAAGGCACGTCTTGTGGCTAAAGGCTATACTCAAAAGGAAGGCATTGATTATACAGAGACTTTCTCTCCGGTTTCATCGAAAGACTCTTTCAGAATAATCATGGCACTTGTTGCTCATTATGATCTTGAGTTACATCAGATGGATGTTAAGACTGCATTTCTCAATGGAGACATTGATGAGATGATCTATATGGTGCAACCAGAAAACTTTGTGTCGGGAGACCCAAAGAATATGGTCTGCAAATTAAGGAAATCCATCTATGGACTCAAGCAAGCTCCTCGTCAATGGTATCATAAGTTTCAACAAATAGTTATCTCGTTCGGTTTTGAGATGAACATTGTTGATGACTGTGTATATCACAAGTTCAGTGGGAGTAAGTATATTTTTCTGGTTCTGTATGTGGATGACATCTTGCTTGCCACTAATGATATAGGCATGTTGCACGAAACCAAGAGATTTCTATCAAAGAATTTTGAGATGAAAGATCTTGGGGACGCCTCTTTTATATTAGGGATCCAGATACATCGAGATCGCTCTCGGGGTATTCTTGGATTATCACAAAAGAGCTATATCGATAAGGTACTTAAAAGGTTTGGCATGCAAGATTGCAGACCAGGTGACACCCCTGTTGCTAAAGGAGACAAGTTTAGTCTCAATCAGTGCCCTAAAGGTAACCTTGAAATTCAGGAAATGCAGAAGATTCCTTATGCTTCGGCTGTAGGAAGTCTAATGTATGCTCAGGTATGTACGCGTCCGGATATTGCGTACATTGTTGGGATGTTAGGCAGATACTTAAGCAACCCTGGTATGGATCATTGGATAGCAGTCAAAAGGGTTATGAGGTATCTTCAGAAAACAAAAGATTACATGCTCACATACAGAAAATCAGAGAAATTAGAGGTCATTGGGTATTCGGACTCTGATTTTGCTGGATGCCAAGATAGCAGGAAGTCTACATCAGGCTACATTTATATGTTAGCAGGAGGAGCTATATCATGGAAAAGTGTCAAACAAACACTAGTAGCTTCCTCCACTATGGCAGCAGAATTTGTAGCTTGCTATGAGGCATCCAATCAGGGAATATGGCTGCGAAATTTTGTCACGGGACTGCGCATTTTGGAAAATGTTGAAAGACCACTAAGGCTATATTGTGACAATAAATCTGCAGTAATGTATTCCAATAACAACAGGAGCTCAACTAAGTCAAAACATATTGACATTAAGTTCCTGGTTGTGAAAGAAAGGGTACAGAGTGGACAGATATCCATAGAGCACATTGGGACAAACTCCATGATAGCTGATCCTCTTACTAAGGGATTGCCACCTAAGGTCTTTCATGAGCATACTGCTCATATGGGTGTGGTATTATTTGAGGATATTATGTTTTAGTGGGAGTTTGTATTTGTGGTGCTTTATGTTTGGTTGTATTGTCTGATCAGAATAAAGTATTCAGTTAAGACACTCTGTTACATTATGTTTGGTTTTGACCTCACTAAGGAGGACCAGTTGAAAATAGACATGTACTGATCACATTGCATGTAATTTTCATGCTGCACATCCATGATTGATCTATGTCGTTTGATTGTATTGGTATATGTGACCATTGATGAAAGTATTCAGTTAAGACACTCTGTTATATTATATTTGGTTTTGACCTCACTAAGGAGGCCCAGTTGAAAATAGACATGTACTGATCACATTGCATGTAATTTTCATGCTGCACATCCATGATTGATCTATGTCGTTTGATTGTATTGGTATATGTGACCATTGATGGGTCGAGTCACGATAAATGTGACGAAGGCCGCTTTGATCCTATATTGATATAGTCAATGGACGAGATTGTTCGGAAATACCTTTTCAGTGATAGCAATTTTTGAGCTCATAAGGTTATACACAATTTAAGGAATCATATGGTGCCCATGTGGGAGATTGTTGGATTTAATCTAATAAATCTATTTGTGGGCACATATGATTAATCAATGTGTATTGCTATCTTTCAGGATAACCCACTAAAGTGATCAATTAAGTTGGGTTAATGGGTATTTAAATATAATCATGGGGTTATATGTGCAGATACCAGGTTGTAATTGTGATTTATTGAGGGGCTAAATTATAAAAGTACAACATCTATAAATAAGGGGTTATGGTCCCTAACCTAGGGTTAGATTCTCTAATTCTCTACACCCCCATCTAGCTAGAGAAATTCGGATTTAGAGAAACCCTAAGGTTAGAAGATCCAAAACCCATCTCAAGGTTCATCCATGGATTCAGGTATAAGCTTCCGCTCTTTTGATTATTGTTAATCTCTTTAAATTAATCATGGCTATATGGTTTTAGATCTCAAGTTTTGGTTTAGATCTAACAGAGTGCATATAATTTGTAAGTCAATAATCAGCTGGTATGTCTTTCACTTGCCATTGTGATAATCAAAGTTTTAGTGTCTCACTGTTTGAAAACAGTAAGCAAACTTGGCTCTTTGAACAGTAAGCAAACTTGGCTCTTTGATTAATGCTTGACATCATTTTATGTTCCTATATCTGATGCACCTCCTTGGTACAGTTGACATAGAGTAATACTAGGTGAGCTGATCACGTAATTGACAGAGGCCGTTTATCACGGTCATCCGGTTACTGTTACAGTCTTCTCTTGGTTTGGCTCGTAAAGTGTATACAGAGATACGTAGGAGCAAGTGTTTGCTCAAAAAGGAGAGCGTGCAGGTCTCGTTGCTCACCGGTCGACAACCGTAGTTACAATTCAATCTTAGCACCGCAGAGAAGATATATGGACAAATCAGCAAATATGCGGCCCTATTTTGGCCCAAAACTTGAGTAGAGACCCAATTAAAAAGCTTGTGTAGGCTTGACCTTTCATGATTGGAACGCATTTCTTTGTCTCTGTTGACAGTGGTTCCCTAGCGTAACTCTCAGCTATAGCATGTGAGTTATAATTTTTTTTTTTTTAGGGATTTCTCCTGAACACCACCTTAAAAGGGTCAATGTACAAACCATTTTTTATTTTTAATTTATAAATAAATTATCTTTAAATTGAGTTTTTGTTCCAATCAAATACCTCATAGTCAAATTTTCACTAAAAAAAAACCAAAAATAAGCTGGGGTGGCCCAGCAGGTCACACGGTAAAATCATGTCGCTCTCTCGTGAGGGGGCATGGGTTCGAATTCCGTGTACGCCAAAGGCGTGATCAAAAAATCAAAAATAAGCTCAAAAAATGCACGTTTAAAGTGCTTTGACTTATATCCTACCTAACCTAAACATTAACAAAGTGACTCGTGTCTCATGAATGTGAGCTTTTAAAAGGTTTTTTTTTTTTTTTTTTGAGTTTTTAGTGAAAACTTTAATTGGAAGGTGATTGATTGGAATAAAAACTCACCTTGATTTTATGTATATAAGTAAAAAATGAAAGATGATTTATGTATAATGACCTATTTATATTTTTCTGTTGGTTTCTTTTTTTTTAAGTTTTTTTTTTCTGATTGAGATTTCAAATACCCTGTTGACAGCGTGAGGGCAGAAAATTTGAGATCTTAAAGTGGGCCGGGCTTCAGTTTTTTTCTATAATATAAAATAAGCACTATTAACATAAAAAACGAAGTCCCTCATCAAAAAGAAATTATATGAGGAAAAAACCTGATTCCGTAAAGAAATTATACGTATTTATTTATAGTTAAAAACTTCCTACTTTCACTTTGACGAAAAGCTACCTTCTGTCCGCCTCTTATTGCCCAACTACGTATGTTTCACTTGAGCCTGCATTTCTTTCCTTGGGAGGACCTACATTCGACCAACTTCAGGTTTTGTATTAATTTTTCTATTTGACTGCAATTTATTTACTTCCAGTGATCTACTATTAGCGTCAACCATAAGCCCGTTCGAGGCACCGTCATTTTCTTTTTATATTTAACAAATACCGTGTTTTATGGAATCCATAACCATTGACTAATCCCATCATTATGCTAAATTGTCATTTGGGCTCACAATGCGGCATCCAACATTATTCTTGATTTTAAAAATAAACTTTAAATTTTAATAATAATTTATCATGTTTGACTTGTTCCACCATGAGATTCCATGTGACTTAGTATCTTTAATTTTTTTGTCCTTTTTATTTAATTTGTCAGACTTCATAAGAAATACACCGTTGTTTTAGCCCTATGGGCCCCTATGCATCTCCCAATGCTCAAATTGCTTTGTCATTAGTGGTTCTCTTAATCAAAATAAATATTAATATTAATATCCTCTGTGTATTACTCCTAATCCGCGGAAATAATTTGCCCAATAAGGCCAAGTGTTCATTGCTTAGGGATTCTAGCATGTCTCTATGCTTCCTGCCAAAAGATTCAATAATTCAATTGCTTAGGAGTTGGGAGTGAGGATAAGGAGACGAATTAGCACAAGAGGTCAATTGAGTAATAGGGAAATAAGTGGAGATCAAATCAACTAGCACTTAGGTTGGTGTCAAAATAAATTATTTGGGGGGTGAAAGTAGGCTTTAAAATAATGACCTTTGATGGAGACAATTGATATTGAGAAATAAAAACCTTTACGGCTTGTTGGGTACGAGGTTAAAAAAACCAGGGTTAAATTTTAATATGTTAATTATTATTCTAAAAAAATAAGTGGGGTAAACATTTCTATATTTGGTATAATCATTTAACAAGGATAAAATTTAACCTCAAGCGGATCTCTTCCATTCTCAACTTAAAGTATTTGAAAAAATTTACAAAAACACCCTCTAAATTCATAGCATAAAAATAACATTAAAATTTCAAACCTTATAAACAGTCACCTAAAATTTTTGGACTTATAAAAAGAACCTTGGAACATTTGAAAAATTACAAAAAAATACCTAAAATTTCAAAATTTATAAAAAAAAAGCCTTAACATTTCGAAGCAAATACAATACACTGAAAATCTAAGAATTACAAACAACTCCCTAAAAACTCCCTAAAACTTCAAAAATTGCTAAAACGCTCTCAAAAATTAAAATTACAAAAAACACTTCTCTATAAATTTTTTTTAGCTTTCTATGGTGTTTCTTATAAATGTCATAAATTTTTAGGGTATTTTTTGCGACTTCTAAAAGTTTTAGGGTGTGTTTTACAAATCCTAGAAATTTTAAGAGGCTATTTGTACTCCTAGATTTTCAATTTAATTTGTTTAGGTTAAAAATTCTTAGGGAATTTCTAGAAAATTTTGCATTTTTAGGGTTTTGCAACTTTTAAAAGTTTCAGGGTGTTTTTTACGAATCAAAAACTTGCAGAGCGCTGTTTGTAATTCTTAGATTTTATTTCACTATTATTAGTTTCATGTTTTCAGGCTCTTTTTATAAATTTGAATTTTTAGAGTGTTTTTTTCTTTAACAATTTAGGGTGCTTTATGCAAATCCCAAAATTTTTAGAGGGCAATTTGTAGTTCCAAGTTTTTCAATGCAGTATTTGTACGTTTGAAATATTCACACAGTTTGTTGTAAATTTTGAATTTTTAGGGTGTTTAGGAAGTTTTCTACAAATTCTAAAATTTTAATGGGCTATTTATAATTCATAGATTTCCAGTGTTCTAATTTAGGTTTAAAATTTTCAAGTTTTTTCTATAAGATTTAAAACTTTGAGGGTATTAAAATTTTAAAAATACCAAAAAAGTTCGAGTTCTGGAAAATATTTATATATACATGGTTAAAGTTAGAAAAAAATTTATATATAGACACACACACATGATAATATGTGTGTGTGTTTCATACTCTCTTTAAAAGCACGGGTTCAGGAAAATATTTCAGTAGACAAAAATACCCCTATTAAGTTTGTACTATCCTATCACTAATCAAATTCTAATTTTTAAATTGTGTTTAATGATTTATTCTAATCTTAATCAAATAACTACAAAGTTTGAATTATCCTAATCCTAATCAAATTCTAACTTTTAAATGGTATAACTATCCTAATCATAATCAAATTCTAATAATTTTTAGTTTGGTCTGCTAGAGTTTGTTATGGTGGTTATATACTATTCATAAGTCCGCGTTTTTTGTACTGATACAAAAAAGATAATTATTATAATTTTTAGTATTATAGTTTTTGATCAATTAGAATTATGGGAATTATGGTGGTTATATACTATTCATAAGTCCACGTTTTTTTATCATTAAGGATATTTATGCATACCTTGATAAACATCTCTAAATTCAAAATAAACAATGAAACACAATCATAATCAAATTCTAAGTTTTAAATTTTAAATGTTTGTACAAAGAGAACTCTAATTATGACTATTATCCTATCTATGCAACACCTCATACTTATATATATGCATATATATAAACCAAGAAATTACACGATTTTCATAGTTACTTCATCTCCTTCAATATGTATGTTCCTTTTTTATTTTTATGATTATTCTTTAGAAATATTATGTACTTGATTTAATGGTGATACTTGTTTTGCACCGCAATTAGTTTTTATGGCAATTGATACTTTTTTTAATTTCTTAAGTTTTCATGCAGTATTTAGAGGATTAATGATTTGATTGTTGCAGGTTCTCCCATCTATCAAGGTAAATCTTCATATTTCATATTATTTTAATTTGGGTTTATTTGATTATATATTTTATTTGATTAAGCAGAAATAGAAAACATATATCTTTCTTCTTTTTTTTAATTTCAATATTGCTTTTCTTGATAATGAGTGGCAGAAGAGAGAAAAAGAAGAAAAAGAGGAATTATGATGAGGGAAGGAAATCAGAAACTGATTGATTTTGTAATAAATAAATTTGGGAACTTGTTGGTATTATATTTAGAAGCATTTTAGCAACAAGATTTATTAGGAGATAATAGAATTTTATATTCTTTCATTAATTGATTTGGAAACTTAGCTCCTCACATGTAGGCCACGTTATATGTCTACACTTTATTTTTAACATTTACTCGCGTTTTCCTAAATTTGCACACACTTTTTTGGGATGAAAAAGATATTAATAGGAACCTTTCTTTGTTACAAATAAAAAAAATCCATTATTTTATGTTTTTTATTTGTTACAGTTTTATTTTTGTTAAATCTCACATAACTATACGAGCTAACTATTGACCATCAACTATTGCATTATGTATATGAATTGGAGTTTTGCAAATAACCTCTATAAAAGTTCTCATTTTTTTGCTTTTAAGACTTGAGGGTATAATAAATGATCAATCTATCTTATGTTGGTTAACTGTAAATTATTGTGATTCATACAGCATATATGGCACAGAATAGTATCGACGGTTCCATACACATATTTTTTATTTTTTATTTTTTATTTTTTTATTTGGTAGAATCCCACAGTAAAAAAATCTATGTATTGCCTAGATCTGAAACTGATTTTTCACACACTCATTAATCTTTGTCAAATATATTTATTTAATTAGTATTCTATAATTTATGGATATTAAACTATTTAGTCTCATTAATCTTTGTCAAATATATTTATTTAATTAGTATTCTATAATTTATGGATATTAAACTATTTAGTTAATAAGATATTTTTATTTGGCTTAGTATTCTATAATTTATGGATATTAAACTATTTAGTTAATAAGATATTTTTATTTGGCTAAATAGATGTTTGCCTTTTTCCCCTAAAGACTGAGAATATTAAAAATTACATTTAAACTCATATGTGAAATTTCTTTATAGTTATGATGTATTAATCTATAACTAAATTCTATAAAAAAAAGGTCAGAAAAATTTCTACTCATGTTTGTTGTGTTACAAAACCATGCTCAGACCATTCCCTTCAAAGAACCAAAAACATAAACCTTTTCAATGTACTAATCAGAAGAGATTCTACTCGTGTTTGTTGTGTTACGAAACCATGCTCGGACCATTCCCTTCAAAGAACCAAAAACGTGAATTTTTTCAATATCATGCATTCTATATTATGCTTTGAACTTTTACTTTTGCCCAAGTAACTGAATGTGACGCCCCTGTTTTCACACATGGCTGCAGTCCAAGGTGAACCCAGAGATGTCAAACCTGCCATGCACCCACACTGTGCAACAACAAGTTTCACCAATCACAGTAATATCCTCTAGTGGAATCAAAGTAAAGTGTAGGTACAAAACAGGTAAAAGCAGTAATATCCTCTAGTGGAATCAAAGTAAAGTGTAGGTACAAAACAGGTAAAAGAAAGGAAATAACTATAACAGACATGATATAGAAAGGAGTATCTCATAAATAAATCATGTCTCAGTGAATAATCCGGAATACATCCGAAATAAATAAATATGTCTCGACATGAAACAGCTGAAAATGTAACTAAGGCTCATAACCTTTACAAAATATGATAAAAAACTCTAATGTTCAAATAAAAATAACTCTACTGTGGAGTCTCTACTAGTAACTCATGTGACAGTGACTATGCAATAACTCCATCATCCTGCGGCCCTCCAATGCTCTAAGCCACCTGAAAGTTAAAATAAAATAAAATAAAAAGGACAACAACAAGAGCGTCAGAGCGCTAACAAGATTACCCCTATCCACCACCGGCGAAGCGCTACTAAATGAAGTGGAGGCTCTATCTACTAAGCATAGCCTACCTAGATCATTTTCCCCGTATATAAAGAAAATATTTGTTAATACATACATATAAGCAATCATCTACTCTGAAAAAAAAATGGATGTTGATATTTAAAAATCTACAACACGAGCATAGGTATGTCGAATATCTCGTTAGCTCAATTTGTGAATAGCTATATACCAAATCCAAAAGCTACTACATGGAGCAATAAGAAAAGACAACTCCATCTCAAACCATATCAAAGGTGTCCTGACAGATATCAGATATGTGTCCAACACATGGACTTTACCTGCTACATATTAGATAAGATAACTCGAATAAATGTCCAACACATGGACTATATATGATGAATGTCCAACACATGGACTGCAATAGATAAATGTACAACACGAGGACAGCATATAATTAAGGTCCAACACATGGGCCGCAATAGGTAAATATCCAACACGAGGACTGCATATGATTAAGGTCCAACACATGGGCCACAATAGGTAAATATCCAACACGAGGACTGCATATGATTAAGGTCCAACACATGGGCCGCAATAGGTAAATGTCCAACACGAGGACTGCGTATGATTAAGGTCCAACACATTGGCCATAATAGGTAAATGTCCAACACGAGGACTGCATATGATTAAGGTCCAATACATGGATCGCGATAGATAAATGTCCAACACGAGGACTGCATATGATGAGCATAATTCAAATTAATGATGTAAGTAAAATGCATATATACTATTCACACCCGTGCCTCGGTGAGTGAATCCTAAACTCATATCCATAATCAACTCATGTGTAGAATACACAATTTGTAGTGTATTAAAATACTAGATAACCCACACAACTCGAAGGTCACACAAACGCATGTAAATAATATACACATACACAAACAGGTCCAACGGTCGACCGTCGCGACCACCGCGGTCCACCGTGAAATGAGTAGAAAGACATTTAATAAAATATCACCCAACGGTCGACCGACGCGTCCACCGTGATCGACCGCGCAGAAACAAAGAGCTTCCTGCATAAAATCATCGCCCAACGATCGACCGTTGCGTCCACCGCGGTTAACCACGCAGAAGCATAACAAGTTTTCAGGTTTTAAACTTGCAGAAATTTTAACTCATCAAAAACATGAATTTTGTCATTTATAAATCATATGACAAGATAAAAACTTTACATGAATTTTGTCATTTATAAATCATATGACAAGATAAAAACTTTATTTCTACATATCAAAAAAATATCTCATGATTTACTTAAACTTAAAATCATATGACAAGATAAAAACTTTATTTCTACATATCAAAAAAATATCTCATGATTTACTTAAACTTAATTTAACCTAATCAAGTTTAACAACCCAAATAATCAAATTCTTTACACCCTAGTTATCGACAAGATTAACATAAATATACTTATATGAAACTTGAAACCGATGTAACAATTGTTTTTCCACGTTTTCAAATCATGTTTTACCCCAAACTTAGGGTTTTAAGCATCTCTAATCAACATAAAATACCATTTAATTGCCAAATTAGGGTTTAAACATGGTTTAATCATGATTAATAAATTAAAAATGAAATTTATAAATAAACTTAATGATCATGATCATATTTCTATCATAAACAGTAAGGAATTATTATAGATCTGTCATGGTTTAAAGAATTATCATCAAAAATCTAAACTTTATCATGTCGGGTTAAACTTTACCATGAAAAACATCACTTTAACCAAAACCCGAAACCCGAAACTGGAAACCTAGTCTAACTAGAAACATACTCTTCGATATTTTGGCTGTAACTTTCACATCCGATCTCGGAATAAGGTGATTAAAGATTTATTGGAAAGCTGCTGAAAATACCTACAACTTTGGTCTTTTAAGTTTTTCCATATTCATTATTTTCCGGATCTATACATTATGCATGTTTTGTGCATTTGCACTCATATATACATATATACATTGAATTGATCTTAAATTAATTCCTAGTATACTCAAACATCACAATATGTTATTTATCAACGTATAACAAATTTATTATTATTTATCACAAAATATTTAAATTTTTAGGGTTTTACACTGAAGTTAGATAATGGACTATTGCTCGTTGCATAATGGTAGTTTTCTAGCACCAGCCCACAAATTATCATAGATATGAAGAAATAATAGAAGCATGCAATCTAGATAATAGGGCACATCAAAGTGTTGAACTACTTGCAGTTGATGTTATTATTATCAATGAAAACAAGAAATATCATGCATGCATCCATAAGGAATTATCACTGAAACCTAATAAAAGCAGTAAGCAATTCATACGCACGACCAAAAAAATCAACGCCTTTAGACAAATTCCCAAAAAAATCCTCAAATTTACGCAACAAACCCTAGCCGAAACCCCCAATTGCAACTCAACCCAAGATCAAACCATCCTAAGCCCAATCAAAAATCGATTCAACCAAATTCCCAATTATCAGAGGCCATCAACCCCAACAAACCCCTAACAGACCCCGATCCATATCAAAAAACTAGGGTACGCGACAAAAAAAAGTCTAATATTGAGATTATACCTGATGCGATAAAGGGATAAGTTGTTCATTTTAGAATTAGGGCTCTCTCTTCTCTCTCAAAAATCTAAAAAATGCGATGATCTTCGGTAATTTATGGCTCTCTTATTATAAGGCATAATATTTTAACCATGTAATCTATGACTTTACCCTTGATAAAAAATTAATTAGGGTGCTCTTTGTTTGGTGTGAATATCAGCTTAATGTTATGCAATTTTGGTTTGTCTATAAAACTTTAGCTCCCCCCTAAACCAGCAAAAGGCAAAGGAGAATCTCTACTGACCATTGACCAAATTATCATGCAGTTTTGTAGTTATGCCCCATCATACTTTCAAATTTGCATGACACCTCCTATTGATTTCCTAAATGAACCAAGGCAAAGCTCCCTATTAAGAGGCAAAGAGCATGACTCTTCTAAGGTTTAGTCTTGTATCAAATATAAAGAGAAAGTACTAATGAAAAGTTATAATATGTGTACTACCTTGGATATAATCTGACTTATTAAAATTGTTAAAGAAATACATATTGTTGTAATATGTGTACTACCTTGGAAATAATCTAACTTATTAAAATTATTAAAGAAATGCATGTTGTCCGATTATTTGGTTGGTACCATCAAACTTAATGTTTAGAAAGAAGAGTTAACTAATTAATTCTAAACTCTCTTGATTAAGGTGTATTATAATTTTTTGGTATAATTTTCTCCCCTATTGTTGTTGTTGATATAATTTTCTTATGATTTTTATTTTCTGACACATATTTTTTACCTATAGGATAATACTATCTCAATTCCAATTTCGTACTTAAGATTTATTCCATAATTACAAGTATCAGGTTAGTAAAGAATATCAACAATAAAATGTTGGAGTCCAAGAAAACAAAGACAGGTGATAGGCCATATAAATTGTGCTAATCCAGTTGAAGGGGAGAGATATTA
The DNA here is from genome assembly GCF_001876935.1 of Asparagus officinalis. Lineage (NCBI taxonomy): Eukaryota > Viridiplantae > Streptophyta > Magnoliopsida > Asparagales > Asparagaceae > Asparagus > Asparagus officinalis. The sequence continues at coordinate 13,828,328 of NC_033801.1, forward strand.
CTTACGACTTTTACTTACTCACATCAGATGCCCCACCTCATTTGAGAATTTATTGACAGTGGATGGAATTCAATGCACATCATTCAAACAATCAGCCCAGAAATTAGGTTTATTGGAATTAGCACCATTTATTTGATTTAAAGAAGATGAAAGAAACAATTATTTTATTTTTAATAATATTTAAATAAAAATAATAGTAAATCTAATAATTCACTTTTACATATTTGAACTCAAGATAAATCTGTCTTATTTATTGTAATGAAATAAATATAAAATAAAAATATTTTGATATTTAATCACATGCACTGCACGTGCATAAAAACTAGTGTGTGTGTGTGCGTGTGGGCGCATGCGCTATTGTCGCGAAGTGTTATGTAGTGCTGTTAAGCAAGAAAGAAGTGGCGATCCTACGTGAACAATCCACTTTGGTAAACTTATAACTTGTTGTTTACGTTTATGAGAAAGCATGCTAGGGTTTCTTATTTTTCTATTGTGCATAATCTACTTGTTGAATATTCCTATTGCGTACATATAGTTATCTGGATTCTACATTGGTATCAGAGCAAGATCTAAGATCGTTCGTTAATTTTTTATGGTGTTTTTGGTCACTAGAATGGAAAAGTTATGATTTTAATATTAAAAATCTATTTTAATATTAAAAATCTATTTTAATTAAGAAATTAAATTTTTGGCGTAAAAATTCTCTCTCTGACATCTAGGATGTCAGATTTTTTAAAAAGACACAATTTTTAGAAATTAGTTGGCTATTTTTGATAAATCATGGATTTATCAAATAACATTTTTTTTAATTGGGAATTTATTAAAAAAAAAGAGATTAGATTTAATTTAATTAGAAAATGAAAATCTGGTTTTTTTATTAGAAATCCTAAAAATAGTCTTTCAATATTTTTTTTAATTTTTTTAAAATAGGCTTTTTTCCCTAAGCCAAACCCCTTGTCGCCAACCAATGCCTGGGGCACCAGCATGCGTCTCAAAGGAGGCCGGTGGATGCCTTGTCATGGGCCTCTCTCCCTCCCCATTGCCGGCACGAAGTGCTGACAACTGTCACTACCCGAGAAAAAAATTAAAATTTTATTGACTAGGAAACTTAACATCAATAAGGACGGACTGGGGGTCACCACTAAAGGTGAAACGGATTTTTGAAACCCTAGGGGTATAATTGGTAAATTTGATGAAATTCTTTTTTTATTTTCTAAAAAAATTTAAAAATATTTTAAATCAAAAATTATTTAAATAATGATAATAATATCTAAATTTTTGAAAAAAAAATTGGAAAATATTTTTATTATTTTTATTCAGACATTTTGGAATTTCTAATATGGGGCTCACTAGATTTCATGATACTTTTTTTTGGGATTTTTTTAAAAAAATATTTTTTGGACTTTAGATGTCTAGAAAATTATTTTTAAACCAAAAAATTATTTATGAAATCCCAATAAAATCTTGGAGATTTTAATGGGTAGTTGTTCTAATCTCACCACTTGTGGCGCCGTACCAATTTTATGAGAAATGAAATACTCTAATAAAATTGACAAAATTAAACAAGATAGTTAAATAAAAAATTATAAAATTTCTTATATACGTTTGTCATGCAGCATGTTTATATACTGTTATGGTATTTCTAATCGTCCGAGTATGAATCAATACCAAGTGATGGACAAGTACACTTTTGCATGTTATGCCTCAATCAATTAGGGGGCTAGAGACAAATAGGGTCTACATCCTCCCACGCTGACTCGAAAGACGGTACTTGTTGTCCCACACCCTCGAAGACGACTCACCATGAGTCCACTCGACCACGTGCCAGGCAATTGCAAAGTCGACTCGAAAGGCGTTACTTCTCGGCGAAGCTAAAGAACTATTTTCATCTCGAGCCTCTTCCTCTATGACAATGTGTCAACATCACATTTAATGCTTGGTAGGTGCCACCATGACTCTAGCTTAGATAGTTTTCATGACTCATCGGACCACGTGGACCCTGACCATGCTGCCAATATCCTCCCATTTAATGCCGAAGCGACCTTCCCTCCACTCGCTGGTCGACACCTGTATAGCAAGTGTCGATGTGGCTGCCAGCCCACACTTATCTACCGCCTCTCTCTGCTCGATCGAAGTGATCAATCTACCTCTTCTACACTCAGTATAAATACAGGTATTATTCAAACTTTTAGGGGATTCAAAAAAAGGAGAAAAAACATTGGTCCACAAATCTGATCTTCTAAACACAACGAAACTGTCAATCACACGACACAATTACAAGAACCTTCACAGTTCTTATTTTCCCATACACAAGTTCATCAGCTAACTTGACCGTTAGAGGTACAACAAGGGAACCAATTCTCGCCCTCTCACGAATTCCTATATGTGCAGATTTTTCAGATACCCAACTCAAAAACTAGGCATAAAGTCAGGGAAGAAAGCCGTCCCTTCTTCAATACTGAACAAAATCCTCCACTCCAGGACATAATTGACCGTGTAATCATTTAACATCAATAGATACATACTAAATCATAAATAAATCTTTTTAAGTGAGAGATTTCAGGTGGAGACGACACTGTGATTTTAACTATGCAATCCAGTCTATCTCTAAGAAATTTTATATTACATTTTCAAAAAAATTTATAATAATTTAAAAATTATATATTTGGACACTATGGTTTGGGCCCTAGGCCTTCTTTTCTCTATGTGGGATATAATTTTATTATCAGTATAAAAGGCATGATGAGATGGAATATTCTTCCGGGAAGAACACTACTCCAATTAAATGTTAATAATCTTAACGTATCCGTAATTTGAATGTCTCAATCATTCTCTTAAAGAAATACTAACATATTTTTCTCAGTTCAGTCTAGGACTAATCAGCGGTAGATAATTTATGTTAAAAATCCAGTTTCTCATGATTGAGCAGGTGATTTTGGCAAGTACTAAGGCAGTGATGTCCAACTCGGGACAAGGTGCAACTCGGACTCAATGATTAAAGATCAGTTAGTACAAGATCTTGAAATGGAGAGATTGTTCAAGTAGTTCACTAGGTGAACTGCAATGATAAGTGATCTTATCAAGGAGTTTGAGGATTATTCGAATGCAAAGGGCTTCGAAGATGCTCTTAATGAAAGATTCGAATATGTCTCTTCACTGAGGATCTGAGTTTTTATTATTAACTTAGATTCAAATGATAATTCTACTGGAAAAAAAAACTAATTCACTTTTAGATAATAACAGTTATGATCAAGGATCATGAGATAGCTTGAAATGTGTCGTGCTAGGAGCGGCAGATTGGGGTGATTATTACGGCTTAACAAAAGTCCAGGAAAGACATTTATTACTTTTCATTGTACGTCGCAGATGCACCAATGTCTGGGGATGTGCAATCTGGGGATGTGCAAATGAAAGTGAAGTTAGAGTCTTAACACCGGAGTGTGGTCAAGGCTAATGTGTCTACTTCAAATTTGGTAGCTAAAAACCCAATGCACAAGGATAAAAACCTAGTTACAACAAGTAACCAGATACGCTGGGAGATTTTTGAAATGGATTTTGAAATAAAAGAATTCAATTAAAAGAGTGAAGAAACCAATAAATAGGAGCAAGGTTGATTATTTTGACTACAGACAAGCCCATCATTTTGAGCATAAGGGCGCACAACTGAGAAGATTTTGGACTCATTGACTACATCTATAGAGCAGAGACTTCTTCGTTGAAATTAAAAGATTCCAAATAGAAGTAGAAAGATCTAGCTGGAGATTATGTAACAGTGCTTGGCACTTATGCATAATGGTTTTCTCTAAGTTTAGAGTACAAACAAATCTTATAATACTCCCACTATAGATGAGGATTCTTCTGTCAGCAGTTAGGCTTGTAGGATTCATGTTTGTTTCCCATATATGGGTGACTTACATAGATTTGCTTCTAAGATTCTATACTTTGCAAAAGATGTAAAGCTAATTTCTTAGTTGATTTTAAAATGTGATTCATTATAATATAACTGGTTTATCTTCTACTTTGTCTTATATTGTGAATTAAAATTGGATCTAATTTATGGTATTATAGACTAGGTCATATTGAAGGATACATGTAGACTCGCCAGTGGCGAAATCCTAGGTACTTATACCAAGACGTATCTATCTATCTGTGGGTATAGTCTCATGATAAAAATCACTAAGAAACCTTTTGGCAAGGTCAAGAACAAATCCATTACAATTAGTACACTCTTCTACATGCAGACTAATATTCATGAAGGTACAAAGTGGAGCATCTTATTTCCTCACGCTAATAGGCTATCACTCTATTTGCAATAATGTGCGCTTGATTTTTTTCCCCTAATTGAGAGCTTTGATTTGTTTCCAACAGTATATCAACAAGGCGAAGAATCAATAAAGCAAAAGCATTAGAGTTTTGCACACTAGTTACGAGATAGAGGAGTTATTTGTCAGTTCAAGAAGATGTGTTAAGAGAAGAGAAAAATCAAATAGTTGACGATAACCTATATTTTGCAATAAAATGGGGTTGTAAAAGTGATCAGTATAATTTTGCTAGACCTAGTTTAGAATATCTACCTATTTAGTTTTAGGGAGATGAGCGCATCTGTTCAGAACTATGTACCTTCTATATCATTATAGTCTACACTCTATGAGTTATGTATAGTGGAGGGTTGGTGTTGGATCACTACGTCCATGTAGGTGTGTTGCTCACACACATACTGTTTCTCACTAGTATGAAAAGTCAAACCCTAGAAGGAAGAAGTGTATGTCTATAAAGTAATTTTAAGGATGTGATTACATGTGAGCACTATGATGGGAATGTGGCTAAGGAAGTTGTGGGATATTGAGTTCCTTAGGAGGATTTTTTGTGCAAAGAAGAAATAGATTAGGATTTGGGAGCATGCGAGATCGAGGAGGTTATAGTAGAGCTAGTAATAGAAAAGAATGGTTCCTCTACCAGCTAGGACAGTGAGAGGTAGATATTTTTAGATTACTTGACGTCATCCATAGAATCTCAACACCCTTGGGGATCGTTCCACAAATAAGTAGTTAGACGATATTTTGAGATCGATAGAGAAATGTTAATAGTAGCATCACAAGTTATTTCAGAGCCCATGTTATGTGAGACGCTATTTTTGGATCTACAGTGAAAGAGTAGACAACAACAATGGATCAGGAGTTTGAGTCTATAATGAAGAATCAAGTCAAGAACTTAGTGGATCTTCCAACTGAACATAAAATCATTGAAAGCAAATGTGTTTTCAAGGTCAAGCAGAGTGGGACATTCAAAAAATGCAGGGCATTCTAGATGGCGAAAGGATACACCCGAAGTTGTAGGGTGAATGATGAAGATATGTTTTATCCAAGAGAGAATCAACTTTTGCAGAAAAATCTAATGGAGTTAGAGATAGCTTTTCTCCATGAGAATTGGAATAGGATATCACTGTGGATCGACTAGTGTGTTTCAAAGTCAGTGAACTTGAGCATAGGGTGCCCAAGTTAAAGAACTCTACATCTAGCTTGAGACATTGTTCTAGTGTGTAGTATATCGATGAAGTCAATTGTGTCTACCTATGCCGAGTTGATAAAAGTTTGAGATCTTGTCATCATATATCGATGGTATTTTTGCTGACTGGGTGCGGCATGGAGACCATTAGGGATCCAATTGCTAAGACATAGGCTCTAAATATAGAGCAATGTTTCAACATGAAAGCGGAGAAGAAGCTAATGTTAACTATCCCTTACAGGAGTGTAGTCAGTAGTCATGTATGTGTACAAGATCTGACACATCTGTTGTAGTAGAATTGATGGGTAGGCATCAGTACAATCCTAGTATGACTCACTGGCATGAGTCAAGAGGATCCTTAATTATTTAATTGAGACTGTATTTATTTATCGTGCTATGGCAGAATTGATACTCGCTAATGTATATATTCAGATGTCGTCAGAGCCGGTGATCTAAATGAGCAAATGTCGATTTGTGGTCATATTTTCTTATTGAATGGCAGGAGCATTTAATAGAGTAGTAAGAATCAATATTATATAGCCTTTTTCCACTTAGAGTGGAATATATGGCGATGTACACGATAGCACTAGAGGCAATCTCATTGTACAGATTCTCAGAGAATCTAGTTGTAGTGTGACATGCAGAGGATGATGTGATTCTCTATTGTGATAGCATGTCGATTGCTGGTTATTTGATAGACCCGAAGTTGTTTAGGAATTAAATAAAATTCAAATCGGGTATCATTTCGTTAAGAGCTAAGAGAAGAGGTCGTGTTGTGTAAATCTCTATGAGTAAGATGATCGGCACCTACTAATAAAAAGAATAGCCGAGGAGCGGCTAGCATAACACACTGAAGTCGCAGAGGCTACATCTTTAATGATGAACTTTTATTTTTGGTTGAGACCTCAGACACTTAGGATATTACGATGACAGTTTTATAAGACATTATATTTATTTTAATTTTTTCTATACATGCATATCTGGGATTACTATTGCCTTACTATTGCTTGATGTGTATAAGGTGCACAAAATGCATTGGGTGCACCAGTAAAAAATTACATCAGCAGGTGGAACTCTTATCCCCTTCGAAGCTATGACAATTGTTGAAGCTGACACCGAGTGTCGGATATCATTTGACTTGGAGCGGTGATAATATTATTGTGTTACTGGGTATGATAATAGTCTATTGGTCGCCCTAACTAGATTAGGATAAGGTTGCTATATACGTATACATTGAAGCGACTAAAGTGAAAATTTCATGTCCACTTTACCTATCTGCTATCAGCCAGACTAGATGGTCCGACTTAGTGCACGAGGTGCAGGCTTATCAGGAGATCCTAGGCATATCACGTGGTGGTATGCCAAACAAGTTCGTCATGGGATGATGGGACTTAGATCTGCACAGTATTCATTTAATGATGTATGCTCTCATAGAGAGAAAAGTAATATCGTAACACGTTGCTATACGACATGTGCTTGGATCAGATATAAGGAGGTCGAGGGATAGATCCATCCTCTCTCACTATGTGAGACCTTATCGACGACCACTAGTAATGGAGGGTAATCATTGTATTCTTAGAGATATTAGGCTATCTGGGAAGACTGTTATGAGCGTCCACTACCTTGGCTGCTATTTTTTACTATAATGAGGCAATACCACACATATGAGGCATTGTCAAGAAAGCGAGTGATTAACACACTCAATTAGTCAGGGATAGAGGAAGATCGATTAATATGTCATCTAATTGCATTGCTCGGCCAATTCTTATTTATGTTGGGGATAAGATCTAAGAATGCAATGAATCGAGGGTAGACCGTGGTGTTCATGTATCCTTCTTCGAGGGATCTAAGATATTTGAGTAGACGTGGTTGATCAGATTTGGGGTACGAAATGCCGCATACTTAACTATTTGATGTGTATTTTTATTTTTAGGAAGATTCTTTTGTCGGTCCTAACGGATCTGGCTGCAAGACTACCGCTTGTAGGTTATTAACAATCCACGCCGTACTAACAATGTATGGATATGATTTTAAAAAGAAAGAAGATTCTCAGAGAGACTTTGACTGATGGGTAAGAGAGAAAATATACATACACATAGAAAGCTGTCATCTCATTCTCGGTTCGAATTTGTGCTTTACGCAGTAGTAGCGGGGTGAGATGATGGTGCTTCTCACTGGTTGCACAGTGTGGTCGCCCTCTAACTGTTGATCAAGAAAGGTGTGACGATCTTATAGGAACGATCCATTTTGGTAAACCCTAAACTTTTTGTTTATGTTTACAAGAAAATATGCTAAGGTTCCTTATTTTTCGCTATGAGTTAATCTAGTTATAGATTATTTCTATTGCATGAGTATAGTTATCTAGATCCAATAAGGTGAAAAGGTTGGTTTTGATTAATCTTTTCATAGAGAAAACATCTTTTTATAGAGAAAGCAATTGATGAGGTCTGCACAAGCTCTTCACTGTGCACATTGCTTATGGTCCTCAGGCACAGAACATGGTTCAGAGCGTACTCTTCAAGTGTGAGGACCATGTCTGAATGATATACAGCATATGTATAGATATCATCAAAATTCAGGGACCAAAATTTGTTGCACCACTTGTACTGTACAAATGGACCACGTCCTTGTATAAGATTTTAACAATCACTAATGAGTGGTGCTGATATTTTTATAGACGTGTATCTAGATATCCTTATTGATCCTGAGATTGGGAACATAGTTGAGTATGCATCTTTTTTATTCAATGCAGACAACAGTATAAATTTAGCTCATGCTATGGATAGTAGGTGTTCAAGAGTTTGGTCACATTGCAAGCATAAATAATTGTACAAAAATTTTAACGAAATTTAGACCATGGTTAATGTATAGATTCTCGATAGTTTTCCTACATGTCCTCATTGCTAGGTAAGATTGGGAGCATATATAATATATTTTTTAATTCAATACGGACAACATTAGCTATTTAGCACATGATAGGGATGCTAGGTGTTTGATTTTTGATGCGGTGAAATCAAAAGAGAGAAAATATTCGTTCTTGTAGGAGCAAAATGACACAAACTCTAGAAGAAAAAATTTTTAAAAATAGAAAAAATTTAAAATAATAATAATCAATCCAAAGACTTCACAAATTCATTCCCCTTATATAGGATATTAAACAAAGCAAAAGTACTAAAATAGTCCTTCCTAAAGTAATTGGACTTTCTAAAAATAAAAAAAAACTAAATTGGACCAAAACTCTTTAACATATAGTTTGAGCCTAAGGGGCTGTTTGGTTCGCTATTATAAGGGGTGGAAAACTTAGAAAACCCCTCCATGTCAGCTTTTTTGTTTCCGTCCATTTCTTTGTGCCGCTTTGGTTTGCTTGAATGGAAGAGGGAAAACTCTTCTGAAATCGCCGCCAACTAAGATTTTTTTCCCTCTCCGATTTCCTTCCCCAACCAAGGGAAATTAATGAAAACTCTGCCACGTCAGATTTTTTTTCCTTCTCTGCTTTGTTTACAAAAGTTTTCCTTTTTTTCTATGCGAACCAAACCACAAGAAAAATAAATACATTGGTTTCCCACCATTTTTTATATGCGAACCAAAGCAAAACAATCTATTTCTTGGAAAAGTTTAGAAAACTCAAAACTTGTGTTTCTTTACATGCAATTGCATTTCTCTATATCAAGGAAACGCACCAAACAGCCCCTAAAAATAATTTTCGTTCACCCCGAAACTCGATAGGAACGGCAAGCGGTTCGACTTGTAAAGAACTTCTCACGCTTTCTGAAAACATATAATAATAATGATTTTATGAAGGGAATCAAAAGTTATGATCCGTTGAAGTTTCACGTCGAAATCAAGTCAAAAAGCATTCTCTTTTCTCACATCGCCCCGAGTTTCGTACAATCCGATTTCTCCCAAAAAACATTAGCAAATACCTTCGCATCAATTTTTCCTTTAAATTTTTTTGGATATTAGTCCCCTAAATTTTTAATGAATTTGAAATTAGTCTTCCAAATCTTTATATTTTGAAATTAGTCTATCAAATATTTAAGTGTTCTGAAATTAATCCCTCTAGTTAGCACCAGGTTGAAAGATTTGGGGGGACTAACTTCAAAACACTAAACATATTTTTGGGACTAATTTCAAAACACTAAACATATTTGGGGAACTAATTTCAAATTATAAAGACTTAGGAGACTAATTTCAAATTAATTATTAAAAGATTTGGGGGACTAATTTCAAAACATGAAAGATTAGGTGACTACTATATAAAAAAAAGTGCCCATAATATTCACTAGGAGGAACTGTATGATACAAGTAAACATCTTTATAGACCGTACAAACATACAGCACGCCCATACACTGATGAATGATAGACATACTAGTGTAACATGGATATCTCTTTTGGTCTGTGGTTAAAATACATATATCTGTTATTTCAAAAAAAAAAAAACATATATCCGAATTCACAAAATGCAAAGTGTTGCCCATAATATATTTTAATAGCAACAAACAAAAGACAACGTCACTGGCACATGTCAAAAATTTTCCAGAACATTCATTCATTTAGAAACAACAACGAAAACTTGTCCAAATTTTTTGCAAGAGAAATATTGAACGAGTAAACCTTTTGGATTATTACAATCGAAAAGTTTATTTATGATACGGCTATTCCCTCGGGGGAAAAAATTATTTATAATCCCTACTTATAAGTTGATAACTAATATATAGAGCAATGTTTTACCTATTTTGCTGGGTGAATCTATGAATGATCCTGAGATAATTAGAAGCCGAATAACATGAAAATAATTGCTGAAGGAAACAAAATATATAACGTGATGGGGGGAAAGTGACGCATACATCTCATGATTATCATCCGTGACAAATTCACTTAAATGGAGACGCTTGCAAATTAAATTGAAGGTCATTACTCATTAGAAAAGCCAAGCGACTTTCCTTCATTTTTCATGACTTTTTCTCTTCACGTAATCCAATTTTCTTTAGGTGGGGAAGAAAATAACCCTGGATCAAAGAAGGTCTCTACATAGAGATAATTAAAAGAATAGCAAACTACTAAAAAATAAAACCAAAAACTAAATTATTCATTTGTTGGGTGATTGTTCAATACGGTAGTTTGTTTCTTAAACTAAACAAGCTATTAAGAGTCTGAAGCATAAAGCTCACTAAAATCTTCAGCTAACTTTCTATGGTTAGTTGAAATTTGAATGGAATAACCTTTTAAAAAAGTAATTAAAGATAAACCAAAATGCTAATTAAAACCTTATCCAACTACTCCAAGACGCTGTCACTTGAATCAAATTCCTTGTCTTAAATGAGAGTCCATCATCAGATGCCAACACATTACAAACCTTTTGCCACCTACCGCTGAACTGTAGCATGCACTCTTCACCTATTAAAAGAAAGCAAGTCCCAAATTAGTCCCCAAATACTGATTAAGGTGTGGAAATTAACTTGAGAAGCCCATGACTTAAAATTTCTAACCGGTTCCTTTGAATTCAAAAAACTCATAAATCACAGTACGCTACATACACTATGTCATGAAGTTGAAAAGGATAGGATTCCAGAAACATGAGGGTCATCACTTCATCAGATTTGGTCATGAAAACAAATCTTATCACAGCTTTTGTGTAAGTCCACCCTAGTGGGGACAAGTTCATTTGGGTCCTAGTCACCCAACTTGCAACAGAATAATGAATGGGTTAATTTTAGAGAAACTGGGGTTGTCTCAGAAACCCTCTATAACTATTTTAGGAGCTCTGTTACAAGGACCCAAAATATGGGACCATTGGAAGAGACATGTGAGGTGTCCCCTCCCTATATGACCAACTCATTATGCAATAGGGAGGGGACACCTCACCTGTCCCCTCCCTGTCCCCTTCATTGGTGTCATATTTTTGGTCCTTAGGGGTTGTTTGGTTGGTTTCCTAAAAACCAAGAAAAGGAAATCGATACAAGGAAATCAATAAAATAATATTTTTATCCATTTCCATCCCTAAAACTCACCCACAACATCCAATAAAATATTATTTTTATCCTCCAACTCATCTCATTTCATCTCCTTTCTTACCTTTAAAAATAAACCAAACACAAGAAATGTGTCACATCATCCAACTCATCACATCTCATTTTATCTCATTTTTAAAAATCACACACATCATCCAATAATATTGTGACAACTCATCTCATCTCATTAAACATTCCTTTCCATCCATTTCCTCAAAAAAAAAACAAGAAATCAATTTCCTTAAGTACGTGTCACATCATCCAATAATATACCTCCAACTCATCTCATCTCATCTATTTTCTTATTTTTAAAAACGAACCAAACACAAACAACCTCAAAACATCATCCAATAATATACCTCCAATTCATTTCCTTATTTTTAAATAATATAACTAATATCTGAAGTATAAAGTATTTAAACTGATCATACTATCCCTAATATATTAAAACTTTTACTGCAGTGTTCCTTGTTAAGTTTTTTTTGGTTAAGAACAACTTCATTTTATCCCCCCTTCTTATTCCTCCATCTTTGTTGCTAAGTTAACGTGCAAGTCTCATTTTTTCTATCTTTTTTGAAATATTAAACTTCTTTTATTTTCTACTTATCCACGCTTATAATGTTTGAAACAATTGATTTTTATATTTTTTTAAAGATTAGTTTCCTCATCAAAACCCATCGAACTGAAATCTAATATTTTGATTGGGTTGGCTCTTTAAAAACACATGAATTTTTTTCAACCAAGAATATTTTAAATCATTGCATATTCTAAATTAATAATATTAGGGTGGTAATTAGAAACAAATATAAGGGGTTATCTAAAATTAAAATAGCTGAGGGTTTTTTTTACTACAAGCCCAATGTTTAGGGCGTGTTTCTAAAATTAACCCAAAAAGAATCCTTTAGAAATTCATCTGCCTGGGGAAACCTTCACGAGCTTTCAAGAATTTGAAATGGATGATTGTAGTAATACAGTACTATGATCAGATATTTATTGCGTTGATATTGTCTGACCTGTTTGGTTGAGAAAAAAACAAGGAAAACTATTTATAGAAAATCCATTTCTTATAATATTCTTTCCTTCTTTGTTTTTAGTTCGCGCCTTAAAAGTAGAAAAAGATAGGAAGTGATGACGTGACACCCTATAATTAGAGTATACTGATACAATTGTACTATAATCACATTGATGTTTAGGGGCTGTTTGTTTGCCTAAAAAAAAATCAAAGAAAAGAAAACTTATTTCTAAGAAAAATAGGTTTTGGGATTGTTTGATTGGCTAAAAAAAGAAGGAAATCAAAGAAATAAAGATGAGCTGAGATGAGTTGTCACCTTATTATAGGATGATGTGAGTGATTTTTTAAGAAAACTTGTTTTGATGTTGTTTGGTTGACGAAAAAAATAAAGAAATGAATTATAAGAAAACTATTTCTTGTAATAGGTTGTTTTCTTTTGTTTGGTTATTTCTTAAAAATAAGAAAATAGATGAGATGAGATGAGTTGTCATTATATTATTGGATGATGTGACCCACACTTAGGGAAATTATTTTCTTAGCTTTTTGGGAGGAAAACAAAGAAATAAAATGTTAATGAGATGAGATGAGTTGTCACAATCTTATTGGATGATGTGAGTGATTTTTAAATATGAGATGAGATGAGTTGAGTGATGTTGTGGATGAAAATAATATTTTATTAGATGTGGTGGATATGATGGATGAGTTGTTGGATGAAAATAATATTTTATTAGATATGGTGGATGAGTTGTTGGATAAAAATAATATTTTATTAGATGTTGTGGGTGAGTTTTAGGGATGAAAATGTATAAAATTGTACTTTTTGAGATTTCTTGATTTTCATTTCTATTTTTTGGTTTTTTAGGAAATAACCAAACAGGCCCTTAAAGGATGTTTGGCAACTTATTTGTTTCTCCTTCTAAGACCATCTTCAACTCATTGCACCAAAATGGTGCAAATTTTACATCAAAATGGTACAAAAGTCACATCAAACAGTAATACATCTTCAACTCATTGTACCATTTTTTACACCAAAAAAGAATATTCTTAGTATATTCTCACTTTATTCCCTTTTATCTATTTTTATATTAATTGAGAGATAAAAACAAATATTTAAAAAAATTTAAAAAAAAAGTGAACAGTAATGGGGCGGATGAACAGTGCGACGCCATATTTGATGCAGCACTGTTCATTTACACCAAAATGGAGCAGAAAATGGGGCTGGATTGGAGAAGGAACAGTGCAACAAAAAGCACTGTTTGCACCAAAATGGGGCTGGGTTGGAGATGCCCTAAGTAACTCTTTACTTAAAGTGCCAATATGGTGTTTGGTAATACATATTTACTTATTGGACAAATTTTTAAAAACACCATTTTTTTAAATTTGTTCAGCAAAAGCGATCATTTGTAAAAAAAAAGAGCAAAACCGACCATTTTCAGATGAAAAGGGTCGGTTTTATTGTTGTAATGTTTTTTCAAACTGCACAGGACTACTAGTCCGTGCAGTCCACTTTAATTATCTCTGGCCC
>NC_033801.1:13842391-13879736 GCF_001876935.1 Asparagus officinalis
GCTCACCCCGCCGCCGCCGCCTCCGACCAAATGCTTGACCGCAGCTGCCTCCGTCCAAGCTCGTGACCGTCGCTGCTGCCGACCACAGCCACCAAACTCCGATCAAAGTTTAATTTTTTTTTAATTTTATTGTTAATTTTGATGAGGATATGAAATGGGTAGTATTAGGGTTTTGATGAATGATTTGGATTGATTAGGATTTATGATTTTGGATATGAAAATTTTTAATTTTTAATTTATGAAATATGATGAATAATGTGATTTGGCAGTTAGAGTTTAGTCATTATTTACATATGATGAATAATGATTAGGGTTTAGCCATTATTTGGGATTGATTAGGGTATTAAATTTATTTACATATGATGAATAATGATGAATAATATTTTTAGTTATAATAGATTATTTACATATAATGGATTGTTGATTTTCAGTTTTGATGGCAAACTCTATACCCATTATTTGCTTCTTCAATGAGAACCTCAGCGTCAGAGTGAATAGTATGCCTATGTATGAGGGAGGTTCTAGAAAAATGTTTATGCTGTCTAAATCATGTACTTTTGATGGAATAATGAAGGAAATACACAGAGTTACTAAAATTAATAAAGTAGAGCATGCAATTAAGGTGTTCTTCAACTGCCCGATAAATGAGAGTGGAACTATTGCCGTGGAGATTACCGACGATGAGGAATTGAATGACATGAAACAATTAGTCGAGAAGCAAGTGTGGAGATTACCGACGATGAGGAATTGAATGACATGAAACAATTAGTCGAGAAGCAAGTGTCAATTGAGTTGTTCATTGAGAAGTATCTGATTCAGGAATGACATGAAACAATTAGTCGAGAAGCAAGTGTCAATTGAGTTGTTCATTGAGAAGTATCTGATTCAGGAATATGCCCAAGTTTCACGACCTCAAGGAGAGTTTTTTCGAATGCTTGACTTAGACAATGAGTCGAGTGGTTTTATGACATCTCCAAGTCAAGAGCCATGGTTTCAACTACAACGTTTAAGTGGGCATTCTCTTGGTGGGACATCAAGTACTATATTTAATAACGCTTTGGGTCATGTTACGGGTGACCTACCGGTTGGATCAATTGTAGAAGAAGAAGAAGCAAATGATAACTCGGGTCATATTAAAGAAGATGGCGTGTAAATTAATAGCATGCATGTGGCAGCTAGAATCGATGATGACTCCCATTGGATGGAACAATTTAATGTTAACAATGATTATGTAGAAGCTGAAGATCCGTTGCCCGATGAGTTTCATAATGAGGATTGGATAAATACTTCTCAAACTGAATTTGTTGATGTTGGTTCAAATTTTCAACGGCCTGAGGACTTTACTTTTAAAAAAGAGGATCTATTCTACAGTAAGGAGATATTGATCTTTGTAATCCGAGAATAGTCCATCAAGAATCGGGTCAAATTCAAGCCGGTAAAAACTAATACAATAAACTACCATGTAAAATGTTACTTTAACGAAAAGATTGAAGAAGAGCATGCAAATGAGCAAGATGAGAGAAACAGAAAATGTCATTGGTTGCTAAATGCAGCTATGAGAAAATCATCAAATGGATAATTTGTAATATCTAGATATTGCGGACTTCATACATGTTGCAATCCGTCGGGATGTCGATGATTATTCTGCATCTTCTTCTTATATATGTAAGCTAATTATGCCTGAAGTTAGAGCTGAACTTGATCTAAATACAAGTCAGATATTTCAAAGGGTATATGACATGTGGGACATTAAGATATCTAAATATAAGGCATATGATGCAAGGAGAAGAGCGTTGTCTAATATATTTGGAGATTGGAAAAAATCTTATGAATTACTTCCACGGTATCTTGAATCTATCAAGCAAAATAATTTGGGTACTGAATATAAAATATTAAACTTATATACAAGTGGATTTCAAGTGTTTGTGTGCCAAGAATAATTACTTTTATCTTAGATAGGATGAAAGAAATTATAAGAGCATTACATGAGGGTTTTGATGCACCACACCACCATCGATATTGTTGAGGCATATAAGAGATAATTTTAAGAAAAAACATGGTGAGATTAATTTGCAAAATCTTTTGTGGCAAGCTGGATGTACAACCGACACATTAGTGTATGAACATTATAGAGAGAAAATCAAGTCTTTGTCATTAGATGCACATATGGATAGAAAATAACTTGAAGCCTAAATTCGAGCATCGATGGGTATTATGTAAGGATGAGAGTGTGTGGTTTTGCATGATGACAACTAATTACTCCGAGAGCTTTAACGGCGTTTTTAAAGGAGCACGAGTTATGCCAATACAATCTTTAGTTACGAGAACGTTCTATAGACTAAACGCATACTTCAACAAAAGGCGTGATGATGGCGTAGACTGGACAACACGGTACACACTAAAAATGAGTTCATTTTGCATAGAAGAATTGAGGCGGCAAGATTATGTTAAATTACTGTATTCAATGATAATGAATGACAGGTATAGGATTGTGACAGTATCTACATCATTAAACTATTTGATGTTGACTGCACTTGCACATGTAACATACCACAACTCCAAAAAATACCTTGTGCACATGTTCTTGCGGCTTCTTCCAATCTGCCGGGAGGTGCTAGAATTCCTTATAATCGGTATTGTTCACCTAAGTATTCAACAATTCACTACCGAAATACATATAGTGAGAGTTTTTATCCACCCAATGATAGTCGGTATTGACCCGAATATAATGGATCACGTCTAATTCCACCGCAATACAAGAGGCAAGCAGGTCGACCGCGATCTATGTGAATTAGGGGAACCATGGATCAATGGCGAGAAGGAGTTGTCAAGCATAAAAAATATAGTCTTTGCAAACAACCGAGACATACTCGACCTCGTTGTCCAGCTAGACCTAATAGATAGCAACTAATTAGTAATAATTGACATGTTCAAATTTTGATATTTTCTAATGAAGAAAATGTAATTAGTATTTGATCCGTTATTGATATGTGTATAATTGTATGTGCAGGTATCTACATCATGCAACCTAGGCCGGTTAGTGATGAGGTCCTATATGACCAGCCTCAACATCATTCACATATTATATCCTTTACAAAAGTAATTAAGTTCTGTAATTGCAATATTGCATTCTTATACTCTCATTTGCCCTACAGAGAGGCCCGAATATCATTACGGTTGATCATAGCCTAGACCATAGTCGTTGGAATCTAGAGGATCAGCGTATCATAGCAGCTGTAAGACGGGCCGGCTTCTTGACATGTTCAAAGCTTCGTTAGATGAAGCTCAATTGGTCACTACTCACTGCTTTGATAGATAGATGGAGACCGGAGACCAATACTTTCCACGTTCGAATGGGAGAGTCTACCATTACTCTACAGGATGTAGCCATGATACTCGGTCTCCACATAGATGGTATGTACGTTACCGGCAGTAATAGAGCTTATTGGCCAAACAGGTGTGAGGGGTTGTTAGGTGTAGCTCTAGAGTCAATGCCTCGAGGATATATTAAATTAAAGTGGTTGAAAGAGACCTTCTCAATACTGTTGCCCATTGATGCGCCACACATATTGATTGAGCAACATGCACGTTCGTACATTATGCACATGATCGGTTCTATATTATTTCCAGATTCGAGTAAAGATAAAGTGCATGCGAGGTATGTGTATTTATAATTTGAATCTGTATTTCATTGAATTAGCTTATTTTAATAAATTGAAATATTGTGAATATGCTAGGTGGTTACCACTCCTCGAGGACTTGGACACATGTGGTATGTTATCGTAGGGTAGTGCTGTTTCGGCGTACCTATATAGAGAGATGTTCAAAGTGGCATTCATGAAAAATAGTGACTTTAAAGGGTGTCTAAGCTTATTGCAAGTATAGGCATGGGAGAGACTACATTTGAACTCGAGACTATGCATGGATTTACACTTAGATGGACAAATTCCACTGGGATGCAGGAATTATAATTTTTAACATAGCAAATATAATTGTAGTTATCATTGTGGTACTGAATTTTAAAAATAATACAAATGGAATATCCAAAAATGTTATGATGAGACCCCGGCTAGACAACTAGATTTCTACCGAAATGAGCTTGACCGTATAAAAAATTTTCAGGTATCATTTCTATAAAAATGAGCTTTTTCTTCTATATATCAAATTTAGTTTTAATGATATGCAACAATTATATGAAGTACTCTGTAGATGGAATGGGAGCCCTACGCCAAATTTCTCAATCATCTACCCCCGGTATGCACAGAATACCCAGTTACAAGGAGAGCCAGAGTTCCTCTAATATGTTTCGAGATAGTAGAAATACATGTACCGGACCACGTGCTTCGACAACTTGGTCTTGCACAACATGTTACAAAATTTGTTAAAAAAATAGAGAGGAAGGCAAAGAAAGGAGGCCAACAAAAGGACTGGACAGCTAAGCATGAAAATTATATACACAGATGGAATGATAGATATTTTTGTATTGTTGAGCAAATTGAACCAACTCCTCGGGAATCAGATTACTACACTTGATATTGTGGATAACCAGAAGATGGATACTCCATGCCACCACAATACTGGTTGAGTTGTAAAAAGGATATGTGCATCGGGGTATAGATTGTAGGCGTCTAAAAATGCCTATAGGTGTCCGCACACAGCTCGAGACAGAGAGAAGGCGATGAACATTATTATCCGAAGCAAAGAGGATCATCCGACCTCGACAAGCGCATGAAGCGAATCGGCAAACTATTGATGACACGACAACGAACCACCACAAGGGCAAACGCCAAGTGGACCGTACGCGTTAATCAACTCAAAGCGTACAAACGCGCCCAACAGTCAGTTAACACGCATGCATCATTCAGCTCGTGCATGTTAACCAATTCATGCGCATCAATCAGTTCGCATGCGTCAATCAACATGCGTACGTCAATCAACACGCGTTTGACGGTCAATTCCGCAACGAAGCGTACAAGTCAACAAGACGGTCAAACACGCAAAACGGTGGAAAACACAAGCCCAGAAAAGCCGGAAAACACCGAAAAACTCAACAAAGCAAAAACCCCCGCGTCCGCGCGGGTCGGACCGTGCCGACCCGCGGCCACGCGGGTCGGCCAAGTCCGACCCGCGGCGGCACGGGTCGGCCAAGGCCGACCCGTGGGACCCGCGGCCGCGCGGGTCGGACTTGTCCTGCGCGCACTGTTTCGACCCGGTTCGGTTTTTGATGGTTTTTCTCGAGATTTGTTGGTTCCTGAGCATCCAAACTGACTTGATATCATCTACAAACGTGGTTAGGCTGTTATTGACTAAAGATATGGCCAAATCACTTGTTCTCATCCAAATAACCGCTTCCGAAGCCCTATAAATACAAGCATAGGGCCTCCTTTCAGCGGGGGCGATTGATTATCAAGACGAGGAGGTGCTGCCGGATTGTGGAGTCAAAGGAGCACGAATTTCAGCGAGGGTTGACAGATCTTGGCGAGTTCTTCGGCATAAAGAAGGAGAGTTCGAGAGATCCGACGCCCGTTCCCGTCCGTCCCTTGAGATTAG
Source organism: Asparagus officinalis (assembly GCF_001876935.1). Taxonomy (NCBI): domain Eukaryota; kingdom Viridiplantae; phylum Streptophyta; class Magnoliopsida; order Asparagales; family Asparagaceae; genus Asparagus; species Asparagus officinalis. The sequence continues at coordinate 13,847,942 of NC_033801.1, forward strand.
GCTTGGTCTTGATCTCGAGAAAAGCCCTGATTTCGCTTGGTCGATCTCAGCGCTTCAAATCAAATACTTCCTCGGTGAAGACGAAGCTTTGCCGAATTTTTCATCAACCGGATCCAGATCAAAGGCGGTCCACGGATAAACCCTGGCACAGTCAAAGATCCCACGCAAGCAGAAGACCGATAAACGATCTCTGCGTTTGTTTTGACGAGAATTGTATTTTTAAAAAGACAATTTTTTTTGTTTTCATTGTAACGATCGAAGTTGTAATGAATACCGCAATGAATACATTAATTTTCGACGCAAACAAACTGGCGACCACAGTGGGAGCCAACAGCTTCGCTGCCGGAGCTGTCGTGTCGCAACCTCGGATCTGCATCCCGGTTGAAGAAGTGGTCGAGTACGAGTTCGACCAACTGAAGTTCTAGGAATATCTGTCGTCCTCCTCCTCCAGATCCTCCGCCTCTCGCAAGCAAAGGAAGATCAACGCCCCCGTTGTTGTAGTAGCTGAACCTTACAACGCCCTTCCGGCCTCCAATGAGTCTGAATCTGCAGATCTGAACTCCTCCTCAATCAAGGAGTTGAGTACAGAAGGCGCGCCTATTTTATCAAAGAGAACTCGTCAAAGGCAGTGCCAACGTTGTGCGCGCCAAATCGCTAGAGCCTTGGAGTCAATTGACGGGATCCGTTATGAGGCGGATCTGAAAATTAGGCAACGCCAAGCACCCCAACAGCGGACAGATGTCCTCCCCTCCAAACCAATAGCAAATGAATGGATCCAAATCAAAAAGATCCGTTCAACTCTGGAGGAGCGAATTCAAAAGCGTCGCGCGCTTGCGCGCACGCGAATTCTTGTGCAAAAAGCACAAAAGATGCAGAAGAAGGACATAGCTAAGAAACAACCAAGACTGCATCAAACTTGGAGGCCAAAATCCAAAACGGCAGCCGAAAAGATCGAGAATCGCGGGTCACTTGAATCCGACCCGCCGGCGCGCGGGTCACTTCAATCCGACCCGCCGATTTGCAGGTCACTCCCATCCGACCCGTCGATTTGCAGGTCACTTCAATCCGACCCGCCAATTTGCAGGTCACTCCAATCCGACCCGCCAAAACGCGAGTCACTCGAATCCGACCCGTCAATTCGCAGGTCACTCCAATCCGACCCTCCAATCCGACCCGCCAAAACGCAGGTCGCTCCAATCCGACCCGTCAAAACGCAGGTCACTCCAATCCGACCCGCCAATTTGCAGGTCACTTGGATCCGACCTTCCAAGTCGCAGGTCACTTGGATCCGACCTTCCACTTTGTAGGTCGTTTGGATCCGACCTTTCAAATCGCAGGTCACTTGGATCCGACCCTTCACTTTGCGGGTCACTTGGATCCGACCCTCCACTTCGCAGGTCATTTGGATCCGACCTTCCAAATCGCGGGTTACTTGAATCCAACCCTCCAACCCGTCGGTCACTTAAATCTGACCCGCGTCAGGGTCGAGACAGAAGACGTTCTGCACCGGTTACGTTGATCCCTTCGAGTTTCGCACCTCTGGTGGAGCCCCACGACAACATGGATTTGTCCCGATTCAAGGTGAAGATAGTTGATCGCCTGGGTCCTTTGCACGAGGATCGAGGCAAAGTTCTGAGCAAAGAACGTTTGGGTCCGGTGACTGAACCCCGAGCAACTCGTCGAGCTGGGGGTCGCACACGCCCTCTCAACAATAACAAGCCTTCTTATAAAAGAAAAACTCCAGTTTCCACCCGTCTGGGGGTGTGTATTCAAAACCAGGAGCCTGTTGAGATCTTGCGCTCCCAAAAGTGTAGTTCTAAACATGTGACTCTTGAGAACGCTGATAAAGCGGCAAATCCCCTGAAAGAAACGTATTCATCTGACGATGACAACGTTATACTTGGGGAGTTGTGTCAACGTACGATAGGTTGCTCCGGTCATCTGACCGATGAGTTGTACTATCGGGCTGGGGATATGAACAAGTCTCGGAAGAGATATACCCGAGAAACAAAATCTCACTGCCCGTGCGTCGAACTTATCAGGGCAGTATTATCAGCGTGTAGCTGCCCCAAGACCGCTCCGCAGAGGGTCTCAGTATTTGAGAGGATCTCCAACGGAAAGGATAAGTCTAATCTAAAGCGCCTCCGTAAGAAACGATCGGTCATTCAAGGTGACGAACCCCCAGAGGTTACCATCAATATGGTTAATAAGGAAAAATCGATTCGATCTTCTAACTCTGACCCGCTTGTATCGCATCGTCTAACCCGGTTGCGATCAGGGACCACTAGACGCAGGGACTACCAAAGAATGCAGAGAGGGTTATCCTCGGATGATGAAGTATCGGATGCTAACTCTGCAGTCGCTTCTGACAATACGGTATCTAGCCCAGGGCAATCCCGCGAAGTGTTTATGATTAACACCGAAGAAGCAACTAAAATGGTTGAGGATGCTCTAGCGAAGCAGAAGCAAGCATTTAAATTCGAAATAGAAATGGCTATGCAGCGGATGAAGGAAGAGCACGACCGACAGATTCGGGCTCTTTCCAATCAAATGGGCGAATCCAGCCGTCGCAACGCTGCTAACCAAGTAGGTAGCGATTCAGATGTGGATGAACGCCTCAATGCTGATAACCCTCTCGTTGACCAAAACGCTGGGAGTGGTCATACTAAAAACGACAACACTGGGGGTGGACCCGTCATTCCTCTTTCAAATCGTCCGAGGCCCGACACGAGTGAGGATGAGAAAATGAAAGATCTCGAGAGCAAAATCAACGCTCTAATGTCTGCTCGAGAGGTGAAAAGGACCGGCATTCCATGTCCCTATCCAAGAGAATGGGATTCGATCCCGTATCCGGCGAAGTTCAACCTGATTAACTTCACGCCGTTTGACGGGAAGGGTTCACCCACTCAACATCTGATCTACTTCAAGTCCCACTTGGGTATGATATCCGGGTATCCGGCGAAGTTCAACCTGATTAACTTCACGCCGTTTGACGGGAAGGGTTCACCCACTCAACATCTGATCTACTTCAAGTCCCACTTGGGTATGATCTCCGGCAATGAAGCCTTGATGGTTCGGTCATTCGTTGGCACCCTTCGCGGGCCGGCCTTCGATTGGTACCGCCGTCTCAAGCCCGGAAGTATTAACAATTGGGACGATATGGAGAACTCATTCCTTGGTAACTTCTTTGAGGACGACGACGAGGTATCCATCAGGACACTTTTCGATGAGAAACAAGAAGATGACGAGACAGTCAACGACTTCATCAAACGCTTCTGGAATAAAGCAATGAACTGCCGAGATCCGATCACGGAGGACTTCATCCTTCAGACATGTCATAACAACCTATCTATTGAGATATTGGAAGTTATGGGAGTCGCACCGTCTAACACTTGGAAAAACTTAAAGGTGCGCGGTGAACAAGCCGAACGCTTCCTCCGAAGGAAGAAGGCCGAGAGGAGCCAACCGACGGCCAATCCTCCGAACTCGAACTTTGCCTCCCGTGGTAAGGGCAAGGCACCTGCAGCTGCTGTTAGTACAAATCAAACGTCACAACAGCAATCCCGAAGGCAGCAAAAGACTTCGGACCCGAGACTCTAAAAAGAGTATTCCTTCAAGGACGAGGACGTTCCAGCCATCTTCGAATCTCTCCTTGAAAACAACAAGATTAAGCTTCCACCCATCACAAATCAGGAGGAAGCTGATAACATTTTGGATCCAAAGTATTGTGCGTACCACAGGAGGATCCTCCATCCCACCAAGGATTGCTTCGCTCTCAAGAATAGCATTCAAACCTTGGTTGAAGCCGGCGTTATATCGCTTAATTAAGTCGAATGAAGTCTCCGACAAGTATAAGAGTATAAACTGCTCCTTCCTACACTCCAAAGAGTATATGAGTATAAATTGTTTCTCGGTCATCCAACTAAGTACAATGTTAAACCCGGTTTCGCAAAGGAAGCTGGTGGTGGATGATTTATGTAACGGGAAGTTCCTGGAGAATCTTATATTCTTAAGGATAACCCGAACATGCGACTGAGGATAACGTACTCCTCGTTACACCTAGTTTTGCAAAGAAAACTGGGGGTGGATAATTCATGTAACGGGAAATTCCCGGAAGAATGTTAAATATAATATTCTTAGGGATAACCCGATCATTATGAACAAAGTGATAAACACTAAACTCCTACTATGACTTCCGAATACTCTTTTGCTGAGATGAGATTCGATCACTTCATTAGATCAATCTTTCCTCACAAAACTCTCATTGGTGCTTAACGACTCACACCAAAATTCTTTCCTGTTTAATCCATTCAAACTCCCGCTATGTTCGTTCACTCAACACTTTCATGGTTAGAGTCCGGATATAATGCTTAGAATTTTGATCTGTCAATCCTTGACGAAATGTCAAACCCCTTCGTGCTAAGTCATTATCACTTAACACCAAGAACCCCTACTGAGTGATTTGTATAAGTCAACACTCCCACTGTGATTTGTACTCTCACTCCCACTATCCACCTGGTCAAACCTTCCTACAGTTAGGACCACAGTCAAAATCCCCTCTCGATTCCTTCAATGAATGAGAGGTCCACAAATCGAGTGATCAAACCTATAAAAGTTAGGGTCATCTCACACTCCCCCTCCCACCTGGTCAAACCTTCCTACAGTTAGGACCAAAACCACAATTCCCTCTCGAAAAATGAGAAATCCATCTTCAGTTCGGTAATCAAACCTTCCGACAGTTAGGGTTATCCGAATCTTTTTGATTCTCGGAGTGGAGATCCCACTCTTAGTTTCACATTCCCGGATTCTTGAAGTGGAGATCCCACTTTAAGTTTCCTTTTACAACTGGAGATAGAATATAAAATTCTTCCTCTTCAGCTTTGGGAGATAGAATATAAAATTCTTCCTCTCCCGTTTCGGGTTCGTCTTTGCCCCAAGAGAAGACACAACCTTTTCAACTCCTAAAATCCGTGTCTCACAGGCACGGGGAATTTTATCCCGAATCCTGAGTAGGGATAAGTCAATGCCTAACACGCGTTGCCGGTTTAGTCTTTCACCGATTGAAAAAAAACACCAGAATCCAGTCTGGGGCATTTTATCCCGAAGCCTAAGTATGGATAAGTCAACGCTTAGCCCGCGTTGCTGGGTGGTTCGTTCCCGTAAAAATGACCGAGTCTACGTATTCAGCATCGTAGCAACAAAAATCCATGCCTTTTATGCATGGGGAATTTTATCTCGAATCCTGAGTAGGGATAAGTCAACACCTAACACTCGTTGCCGGTTTAGTCTTTCACCGATTGAAGAAGACACCAGAATTCCAATCTGGGGACTTTTATCCCGAAGCCTAAGTAGGGATAGGCCAGCGTCTAACACACGTTACCGGGTAGCCTATTCCCGTAACAATGGCGAAGTCTACATATTCAATATTGTAGCATCAAGTCTAAGGGAGTTCATTCCTTTAGCACAACGTCACGTGCGGAACGGACTTAAACAATCCGCATGCAAGCCCGATTCAAACGGTAATCGGTAAAGGCACGCCAAATCCGTTGAAGGCTGGGGGTTTGCTCCGTTGAAGGCTGAGGGTTTGCCAAAAACCTTAAAGTCTACGTCTGATACACGTCGCTGTTTAGTCTTTTCACAGGAGAAAGACGAAGTCTACGTATTCAATATCGTAGCACTAAAAGAGTTAACTCTTTTAGCATAACGTTATATGCGGAACGGACTTAAACAATCCGCATGCTAGCCCGACTCAAACGGTAGTCGGTAAAGGCTTATCAAACCCGTTGATGGCTGAGAATTTGCCAAAAATTCTATAAATGCGAGTCATTGACGTATCAGCTTTATTAGTTGGTCTCATGACTTGAACATCCAACAAACTTCAGGATAAGATCCACACGTGCAGATGAATCAGCTTTAATAGTTGGTCCTGCAGCCCAACATTCGGGACCGTCACGCTCCAATGCCTTAAGAGCTTAAACTGTGTAGACTCCAGCAAACGTACGAATATAAACTGTGTTAACGCCGGTCAATGCGTTACAGTAAAGATCGATGCCGGTCAACGCATCAGCAATTTCGCCAAAATAAGGCAAAAGATGACTCCAAGGATTTCAGTTACAATCAGATATGAATTCCCGACGGAGAGGATCAGTTCAAAGCCAACTCAATGGCACGAGCTAAGTTCAAAAAGTTACGCACCAATCTCAGTTCAAGATTTCGACAGCGGTCAGACGATAAACGCAGCGCCGGAAGAACTTCATCTATTCGACGGAACAATGAATAGATTGAAGGCTGAAGAAGTTAAGAATTGAGATAGTTCAAGGTCACTCTACGAAATTGAGGAGATGGCCTATCTTATCCAAAGCATTCCAGACTCCTCAATAAAAGAATGAGTCTGGAATACTTTGGAGGGGGTATCTGTAGGCGTCTAAAAATGCCTATAGGTGTCCGCACACAGCTCGAGACAGAGAGAAGGCGATGAACATTATTATCCGAAGCAAAGAGGATCATCCGACGTCGATAAGCGCATGAAGCGAATCGGCAAACTGTTGATGATACGACAACGAACCACCACAAGGGCAAACGCCAAGTGGACCGTACGCGTTAATCAACTCAAAGCGTACAAACACGCCCAACAGTCAGTTAACACGCATGCATCATTCAGCTCGTGCATGTTAACCAATTCGTGCGCATCAATCAGTTCGCATGCGTCAATCAACATGCGTACGTCAATCAACACGCGTTTGACGGTCAATTCCGCAACGAAGCGTACAAGTCAACAAGACGGTCAAACACGCAAAACGGTGGAAAACACAAGCCCTGAAAAGCCGGAAAACACCGAAGAACTCAACAAAGCAAAAAACCCCGCGTCCGCGCGGGTCGGGTCGGACAAAGCCGACCCGCGGCGACGCGGGTCGGACCAAGCCGACCGGCGGCCGCGCGGGTCGGACCGCGCCGACCCGCGCAAGCGCGGGTCGGACTTGTCCTGCGCGCACTGTTTCGACCCGGTTCGGTTTTTGATGGTTTTTCTCGAGATTTGTTGGTTCCTGAGCATCCAAACTGACTTGATATCATCTACAAACGTGGTTAGGCTATTATTGACTAAAGATATGGCCAAATCACTTGTTCTCATCCAAATAACCGCTTCCGAAGCCCTATAAATACAAGCATAGGGCCTCCTTTCAGCGGGGGCGATTGATTATCAAGACGAGGAGGTGCTGCCGGATTGTGGAGTCAAAGGAGCACGAATTTCAGCGAGGGTTGACAGATCTTGGCGAGTTCTTCGGCATAAAGAAGGAGAGTTCGAGAGATCCGACGCCCGTTCCCGTCCGTCCCTTGAGATTAGGCTTGGTCTTGATCTCGAGAAGAACCCTGATTTCGCTTGGTCGATCTCAGCGCTTCAAATCAAATACTTCCTCGGTGAAGACGAAGCTCTGCCGAATTTTTCATCAACCGGATCCAGATCAAAGGCGGTCTACGGATAAACCCCGGCACAGGCAAAGATCCCACGCAAGCAGAAGACCGATAAACGATCTCTGCGTTTGTTTTGACGAGAATTGTATTTTTTTCATTTTCATTGTGTAAAAGTCTTATAAAAAGACTATCTTTTTGTTTTTATTGTAACGACCGAAGTTGTAATGAATACCGCAATGAATACAACAATTTTCGACGCAAACATAGATGAGAGAGAATTAGTAAGTATTTTCAGATTTTGTTTTAAGTCTATCTTTATTGGTATTTCTCAATATTGCTAGCATGTGTTTTTTAAAAAATATGCAGGTATCAGTAATAGATGATGTTCAAACCATTGCAAATTGTGCCATGGAATTGGCTCCAGCAAGTAATATAGAATTAAATATCAAATTTATATTTTGTAATTTGAATTTTAAAGTAATTTTTTGCATTTTGTATTTTTTTTAAATTATCTCTCGTAGGTACATATCTCGAAGCACATGAACATGCATCAATATATCAGTCAATAATGCAGATGCTTCACCAAGCCTTACACCAAACTCATGAAGATCTTCATGATGGACGAGAGGTAACGCAATTCGTATACACACGTCAACCACGACAAAGTCGAGGACGACCCAGAAACGACAATGAAGCTGGACCTTCCCAACGTGTTGACGATGGAGCTGGACAGTCACAACCACAAACGTAACCGGATCACAAACTCGTCGAAGGTCGTGTTGGAGGAGGACAAAGACAAAGGAGGAGGAGAAGAGTTCTTGGATGTATGTAAGCTAATCATTATTGTTATATACATTACAAACCTATTTTGGTATGTACATTACAAACCTATTTCGGGATGTGAGATGGTTTTTAGATTTGTAGCCGAGACTGTAGTGTGATTTGTTAGATTTGTAAGTGGGTTTGTGGTGTGATTTGTTGGATTTTTAAATGGGTTTGTGGTGTAATTTGTTGGATTTGTAAATGAGTTTGTGGTGTAATTTATGATATTTAGATTTGTAAATGAGTTTATGGTGTTATATGAGTTACATTTGAGTTTATACAGGGAATTAACAGGAAACACAGACAGGAAATGCACTGAAAACGTGCACAGGATATGCACGGGACTAGTAGTCTCGTGCATTTCATTTTCTATCTACGAAATGCACGTGATTACTAGTCCCGTGCACTTTGTTTTCAAGCCAACAAGTCTCTGCTTAAAAGTTGGGACTGATAGTCCCGACTTTTAAGCAGAAAGATTTGACAAGAAAACAAAATGTACGAGACTAGTAGTCCCGTACACTTCGTTTTAACGCTCCGACATCAAAACCGACCATTTTCCCTTTTCATCTTAAAAGGGTCGGTTTTGCTCATTTTTTCCACCAAACGGTCGCTTTTGCTAAATAAATTTTTAAAAAATGTGTTTTTAAAAAATTATCTTTACTCATTTATTACTTATAATATAAAAATAATTCAAGATTTCCCAACTTAACTTTTCTCTACTTTTAAGGAAATTTTCTTATTCTGGCCAAAAGACAAGGATACCCTACCCTTATAATTCCTTTACTTAGTTAAATATTTTTTATTATAAATTAATTAATATATTAATTAATTAGTAAATTAATTTATTAATAATTATTATTTTGGTAATACGAAATTAATTAATGTTATAATTAATTAATAATATAATATAAAAAATATATATATTTCTTACTATGAGATAACTATTTATTTATTTATTTATTAATAGTAAATATTTTAATAGCATAAGCTTAATTAATTTATCACAATATTCGTAATTAATAATAACAAATAATGTATTATATAAAAATATTTTTAATAAAATTTATTTCTTATTATGAGAAAACTAATTTTTTTAATTAATTAATTGAATTAACTTATTTATTTATTAATTTTATTAATATTAATATTTCATTACAATGAAATTAAATATTATCAATTAATAATCATAAATAATTTGAAATTATTAATTTAAAGTAATTACTTTTTTAAAAATTAAATAAATTTAATATTATTTAACTTAATTTTATGTATAATAATTTTTTATTACAGTAAAATTAATTACTTAATATCAATACTATTAATTAATGATCATAATTAATTTGAAATATCTTATTTTAAACTAAGTACTTTTTTAAATAATTAATAATTTAATATTGTTAATTATGTAGTTAATATAAAATGAATTAAGCAGTCGTAGTATAGAGTTACAACAATATAGCCTTTTTGGTTATTCAATATTTAACACAACCTTTACAAGTTATGAATTTGCCAAATACATAACTTATTCTTATAAGTTAAGAGGTTTACCAAACAACTTTCTTATTTGCTTACATACTTATAAGAAGTTTTAAGAATAAGTAACTTATAAGTATTCAATTAAGTAGTAGCCAAACATGCTTTTTTTAAGTCGATATTGTCTGCGGTGCTATTTGGTTAGGAAAAGAAAAAGAAAAACTATTTATAGAAATTTTTTTCTTATAGTATTATTTTTCCTTTCGCACCTTAAATCTAGAAAAAAAGATGAGTTGAGAGATGATGTGACAAAAATGATTTCCTCCTCTAATTTTCCCCGTTAAGAAACCAACAGGACAGACTTAACTATATTGATTTGAATTGTAGAATTGACACCAAGTACTTGTTATAACATCCTCTAAAGTCCTATATGATTTTCACAGAGGGTTCTTTATAGGAATTTATTTCAATTTGCAACCCTAAGTTTTGGCTAAACTACCAAATTGACATTTAAAAATGACTCAATTTACCACTCTGGTATTTAATATATTTCCGATGACAAATGTGTATTAAAGTTTCTTTCTGTTACCACATAACTCCAAATTTTGGCCAGAGCTAACTTTTCCAGCGGAAAAATTTCTTCGCACTCCTAACGTCTTAAAATCATTGTATTTTACACACTTCTTCTCCTTCCCAAATCCAAACCCTAATTGCCGATGATGGGCAGGAGAGGAGATTTGTTGAGATTATATGTGGTTTATTTTTCGATGTCTAGGAAAGAGTTTCAGTTTAGGACTAGGGACATTACGAGAAGAATGGAGTGGATGAAGGGAGATTTGGTTCCTTTTGAAGATGTTGTTGATGATCAGGTGATCTCTTCCTTCATATCCTTGATTGTTAGATAAACATGCTCAATTTTTTAAAAGTTACACCATAAATCTTCAATTTTGTTGTAAATGGGGTCTTATTTAGAACAACCGAGTTAATTTGTATGTATTCTTCCCAAATCCAAATCCTAAATATCCTCCTCTCTCCCTTCTTCTTCCTCCTACGAGCAACCCAACCCAATTAACACATTCGATTCCTGCCCACTTGTTGGAGCAAACTCCAATGCCAGAGTCATTCTAGCGTCTTGAAACCCCTCTTGAATCTGAAATTGAGTGCTTAAAAGACTGCAATCCTTGATAATATTGTTAGGTCATTATAATTTTATCGTTAGTTGACCTAAAGATTGACAAAGAAGATAAAATATTATGAAAGAGAGAAGATCCATTTGTNAAGAGCTAAAGAGTTTTTTTTTTTTGGTTTACTTGTTTTTGAATTCTGGGTTGCCTACATATTGTGATTAGGATTTGAATTTGAGAAGAAAAAAGATACAATGATTTTAAGTTGTCAGGGGGTGGGAAAAAATTCTCCCGCCAAAAAAGTTAGCTCCGGTCAAATTTTAGAGTTATGTGGTAACGAAAACCAGTTTTTAATACCCAATCGTCATCGGAGATATCTTAAATATCAGAACGGTAATTTTGGTTTTTTTTTAAATAACAATTTCGTAGTTTAGTCCCTAAGTTATGCATATGTCCCTGTAGGAAAATTCTCTCACAGTGCAAAGATAAAACAAAAGAACTGATCTCACCAAAAGGATAGCTAGCATGTCAATCAAATTCCCAACTCTTTTGTTGTCATTGCTACTGTGTTGTCATATCTCATTTTCAAGGTGGATTCCCACAGATATAGGCTTGGAATTGCCCTGATGGAACTCGAGTTGGAATATATCCTCGTGAAAATTGAGGGTTGCAGTATATATTAAGATTCAATATCGTTGAATTGCAAAAGTGGATCAAGGGAGATATATTAGACTAATATGCTTTGTCTTAAATTGACTGAAAAGATTAACGTTATTTGAGTTATGAGTACAAGTATATTCACAGGTGTATATCCATCTAATTTTTTTTTGGGAGTAGTATATTATGAAAAATTCAAATTTTGGTGGAGGAAACAAGGAAACAAATAAGTGGGTCAAGAGGCATGGCAGGTTGCATGTTGTCGATTGTATTATAGCATTTTGGTCGGATCCACTGGAATAGTGCTACAAGTTAGGTGGTCAGAGAGATTGATTTGAAGTGAGGAGGTCTAAATGTAGTTAGAATATCTGAGGAATGAATGTTGGTTGAATTCTGGTCTCTAGTTAATTATTCTAATACATATAGGGTTAGAGATCTATCATGATTAAAAAATTAAGTCTCATCATGATTAAGTGTTTAAATTCTATTCTAATTAAAAAGTTAGGCTACAGTTAGAGTTTTGATTTCTATATATATTTATCTATTGTTGGAGGAAAAATCAAGAGGAGAGGAGAGAGCCAATATTCCTGTAATCTAGAGTTAGCAGAGGGCATAATCTGCTTCAATAATATTGTGCAAAATGTGAGGATTTTGTAATTTTTATCCTTGCTGAAGATTACAATATTGGGAGAGGGTTTCACAGTCTTTGTCCGTCCAAAAGATTATAAGCAGTGGGTTTTGGAGAGAATATGAGAGTTGATTATGTATGTAAGGTTGAGAGATTAAGAGACGAGAGTTGAGTGGTTCCTCTTATAGTTCTCCCTGATACATAGTGGGTTTCTCGTACTGTTATCTGGTGTATGTAGATCAAAGTTACTCGACCGAACCATGTAAATCTCAGTGTTCTTTTTTCTTGATTGCGGTTATTTTTTATTTTGTTGATTGTGGGTTGGCTTCCGAGTTGCGGAGATCGTAGTACGCGGGGGGACTAAAATTCCTAACAAGTGGCATCAGAGTGATAGTGATGAATTCGGGAGAGAGTTCGCAAGATAGTCGTCGTATAAAAGTGAAGATCAGCGGCGTTACAAGAATCATGATGAAGAAAAAGAAAAAGAAAGAAGATTAATTTATCTTTTGATCAAGGGTTTGGAGGCGGATTTCGACGATCCAGGAGTTGATTCCCAAGTTTTGGAGTGCTTTGAATGCAATGGGAGGGTTTGATTTTTTAGATTTTGCTCAAATTATTCAGAAAGTGCTGAAAAGTTCTGACGGTAATGGCAAGATAATCTGATAGCAGATAGGGCAAACAAGTATGCGACAGATGAGACCGGTGTAGAGAATCAGACGCGATTCTAGCAGTAGAATTGTCAGCATATAATTATTCAGAGTCATCGTGGGAGCATAAGTTTGTTAGTGTGTAGACTCCAGAAGGATAGTGTCAGATTAGGTAGAGCTTGCAAGCAGGCATAACCGAGTGACACACATGGAGATGGAGACGATAGCATTGGACTTAAAGACAATGAGCGCTCATATTCCGTCCTGGCCAAGTGATGGAGGAGATAGAGGCATCCGGCTCGTAGTGAGTAGCAGAGGTGCACTGATATAGTTTGAGACGAGTGATGCAGGTGGACCACAAGGACAACAAACGTGGGAGGCTATTCTCAGGCTCAAGTTGGGAGGAGAAGCATGGTTGATTTACTTCTGATGTTAGAGGTGGCGAAGATCTCTTGGTGCGCACAAGAGAGATAGAAGCGCCACAGCAAGGTAGTTGACATAGTGAGGGTCACAGGCATCCAGTTAGAGTGCATGTGTTCTGATTAGGAATGCGGGTGCTTCGATTTGAAGTGTAAAAGAATAGAAGATGCTAGCGGGAGAGACAAAATTTCAAGACGACGATGATATATCTTCAAGGTAGTTTGGGAATCAATTCCAAGGTTGTTGTGATCGTATCTTTAATTCTATGTATAACTTCATGAGAATTAGATAGAGTTAGAGATCTATCATGATTAGGAGAGTGAGTCTCATCATGATTCGGAGTTTGAATCATATTCTAATTTAGGAAGTTAGGCTAGAGATGTGGTTTTAGTTTCCTTATATATATTATTCTATTGTTGGAGGAAAACCCAAGATGAGAGGAGAGAGCCAATATTCTTGTAATCTAGAGTTAGCAGAGGGCATAGCCTGATTCAAGAATGTTGTGCAAGAGGCGAGGGTTTTGCAGTCTTTATCCGTGCAGAAGATTACAATATTGGGAGAGGGTTTCATAGTTTTTGTCCATCCAAAAGATTGTAAGGAGTGAGTTTTGGAGAGAATATGAGAGTTGATTATGTACATGAGGTTGAGAGATTGAGAGACGAAAGTTGAATTGTTTCTCTTGTAGTTCTCCTTGATACATAGTGAATTTCTTGTATTGTTACCCCGTGGATGTAGGTCGAAATTTGTTGACAAAACCACGTAAATATATGTGTTATTTCTTCTTGATTGTGGTTGTTTTCTATCTTGTTGATTGTGGGTTGGCTTCCGAGTTGCGGAGATCGTAGTATGCGGGGGGACTAAAATTCCTCAATAATAATATGTCAAAAGACTATGTCCCTATACCAAAACTCTACTATTGTGGTGAGTGTTAGGGTTACAATTGTATGTCCTAACGATCTTATTTCCTAATTTCCTATAATATCATCAATATGTTGTCCTTACAGAAAGTTGTAGGTTGGAATCTTCTCTTACATATTGAGAGATGATTTTAATTTTCTCATACACATTGAGAGATGATTTTAATTTTTGCAACTAGCTCTGCTTCAGCATGATCTGAACAAAAACTTACCAACTTTTTAGCTAACAGCTACACTTTGCTGTAACAAAAGTGTAGTTATTATATGTTAATCTGTTATTTAGCAATAAAAACAAGCCATGGATAACTTTACCAAGTGGGTTTGGAAGGGGGTTTGGGAGTTATTGAGTTAAGTGCATTCAATCAGGCCCTTCTTTCCAAGTGGGTTTGGAAGATTAGTGATAAAACATCCTACATTAGTAAGGTCATCTGCTCAGTGTATTCTTCCTCTTCTCTCAACCCTTTGATTTGTGCACCGAAAGCATCCAGTTCCAGATTCATCAAAGACTTGTCTTCAATCCAGAACTTCTTTTTTAGTCAGGTTCAATGGAATCTTGGTGATGGTAAGACTATCAGATTCTGGATTGATAAATGGTTGGGTCCTAACTCTCTATGGAGTATCTTCCCAAAAGTGCATCAACTTTCTTTCTCTCAAAACAGTTCGACTCACTCTCAAGGAAATTATATCAACAATGTGTGGAGATGGCATCCAATTTTAAGAAGAGGGTCATCATCAAATATTAGGGAGGAAATCAGGCAACTTCTTTCTCTCCTTGCTTCTTCTAAGCCTCCTGATGCCCTAGCTCAAGATCAGTTAAGATGGTCTCATCACTCTTCTGGTTCTTTCACAGTAAAATCTTGTTATAACCTTCTTACCTTTGGCGGTATCAACTATCCTCTTTTCACTTTTACATGGAGATCCCCTATCCCAATCAAGATTAAGATTTTTTCTGGATCCTTAGTCATCAGAAGCTTAACACTAGGGATGTTCTTGCCAAAAAAGGGTGGATTGGTGATCACATTTGCCCATTATGCAACAATGAGAATGAGTCTCATGAACATATCTTCATCAACTGCTCCATCACTAGAGAGGTTTGGTCACTGATTGATTCTAGCTCTCAATCACCTTTCTGGCCAAAAGACATGCTCTCCCTTCTCTCAGGATCTCTTCATCATTCGATCAACCGATATCTCAGAAAAATTTGGAAAGTCATTCTCCCTTGCTGCTGCTGGTTGATCTGGAATAGTAGGAATAATTTTATCTTTAATGGCACGACTGTGTCTGCTTATCATATAGCGTCTCTTATTGCACGTTTTACGCTGTTCTGGACAGGAACTACTAACAGTAGCAGAGCACCACTTTGCACAAGGCGGCCATTGAGCTTGGCCTCCAATCTCTGGCTAAAGGTGGAGCGGAGATGATGTAGGGGACAATTTCGGATAGTTTTGTGTTCAGGGCGGTAGTTTTTACTACTTTTAGCTTATTGTAATGATTATATATTTATCTTCATACTCAGTTGTCACTTCTTAGACAAGCCTGACTTTTGTTCTAAGGGTAGTAGGAACCTAGTAGATTTGTTTGATGGGTGACGACAAGATCCGCTCCCTATTGTCCAAATCTCCTTTTTGGTTCCTATCCCCCCTGAGTTTTTTGTTTTTGTTCTGTAATTATGTAATTATTCTTCATGCTTTTATATATATTACCATGAACAGGGAACTTCACCCTGTTTTTTTTGCTTCAAAAAAAAAAAAGAATAACTTTACCAGTCTAGGCAGCACAAAAGCACGTGAAGGGAATTATTATAATCTGAGCCTTTTTTATTTTAGCTTATGCAAGAGCTACGAGGGATGTCCTTTGCATATGCTTTTCCATCAAATAAGGAAAGCAAAAGAGAGATTTTTTCTGCTAGAGTCTCAATCAATTAAAGTTGTATTGAGAGGAGAGATATCAATGAAAAAGTTTAGGTACTTTCTCTTATCCGTCTGGGTACTTAAGATGCTCTGCTATCTATGGAGATGGATGATTTCTACCCACACTCTTGCATTTAAAATAAAATAAAATAAAAACGCCTCCTTGACGGCAAATTTGGAGTTTCTCCTCAAGGCATGATGAAGAGAATCTCTAACATTTTTTTTTTCCTTTCACTTGTTTCTGAAATTTCAAAGTAATTTAGAGGGTGAAAAAGAATTTAGTAAGTCGTCATTAGAGCAGGTCCAGCAAGCTCCGAACTCGGCTCTGAAGGCTGACGTGGCGATGGTTGTTGCCAATCCCCCCTCCAGCAAGCTCTGAAGCCGCTCCCAAGGCCGCTCTCCGTTCCTACGTGGCGATGGCTTCCTTCAGAGCTCCCAAGCGCTCCACAAATTTGTGGAGCGCTTGGGAGCTCCCAAGGAAGCCATCGCCACGTAGGAACGGAGAGCGGCCTTCGGAGATGAAGATTTGGGGAAACGAAGCAGAAGGGGTGCTGGGGTTTTGATTTTGGGCGTTGGGGTTTTGATTTTGGGCGTTGAGGAGATGATTTTGAGAAGGGAGCAAGCTTAAAATAAAAGATAAAATAATGAAAAAAATAGTTGAGATAAAATATTAAAATAGAAGAGGTGTTTTTTGATATTGTTGGAGCTTCTAACTAGGAGCTTGTTGGAGCTCCATAAAATAAGGAGATGCTCCCAAGGCCTATTTTTATAATTTTTTACTAGGAGCTTGTTGGAGCTCCATAAAATAAGGAGATGCTCCCAAGGCCTATTTTTATAATTTTTTATATCAAAATGCTTGAGAGCTCTTGAGAGCTTGCTGACTAGGACTCCCAACTGGGAGCTTGCTGGACTTGCTCTTAGTTGGGGAATAGAACTGTTAGGAGCACATGAATAGTTGTACGCTCTGAATATATTCGTCAATGAGTCCCCATTAAAAGTTCAACGCTAAGATATAACTAGTCAATCACATGCCAACGACGGACGTGTCATAGTTAGCTTTACAGCAAAGTAACACTTTTCCTGTTTGATATATAATGCTCGCTCAAAAACTCATAGAAATAGGGACATGCTCGTATTATATTTTATATATATACTAATTAGGTCTTTTACTTTTATCTACAACTTGATTAACTTAAGCTTCAGTGAAGTATTTCCGGGAAAATCTAAGTCGCCGCCCTCCTAATGTTGTTACGTGAACGCACACATCGTCCGATCACCGGAGCAACAATCATCTACCCTGCAGGAGGTCGACTTCCAATAATGCAATGCTTATCATTATCACCAGTGTCATAAAATCCATGAAAATTTAACATGTTTTTTTATTTGGGAAAATTGTGTCGGGGCCTCAAAATTAGGAACATCATACGTTGCAGCCCCTTCACTTTCTCTCCATGTGGTTCAACCCTTTAAAATGTGATATTTTGTGCTGCAACCCTCTTTTAGCAATTATTACATGCCAACTAGGCTAAAATTCCCAAAATGTCATTGTCCCCTTTTCTCAATCCCTCAAACCCAGCGCTCTCATCAACTACGCCGGAGTTCGCCGCTGTCGCTCTCTGCCTCGCCCTTGAGTTCGCCGTCGCCTCCCCCTCGCCCGACCCTTGAGTTCAGCCTCCCCCCCTTGAGTTCAGCCTTTCCCCCCTCCTCTCCTCCACCCGAGCTTGCCACTAGAGCTCGCCATGAATTAGAACTGAGTTTAATTGTCCCAAGCTTTGGCAACATTTTTGGGAATTAATTGTTGCACTATGTCAGCATGATTACACTTGTTCAACTGTTGTATTTGTCTCGTTGTTTATGACTTTGTTCTCGATATAGACGTATGGAATAATCTTGTAGACTTAAATATGTATATTCACTGATATGTTGGCTTCTATTTCTTTGAGATCCTCTGTGCCGATGTCTATGTTTGTTGCATTAAAACCCTATGTATAAGTTTCAAGCGACTTCTCTATCAGAAACTTGTGTATATTCGTCTTACTTGTAAACAATAGTTGTAGCTCTTTAAAAAGTTGACATGTGTAGTGTTTGTGCCATCTAATTCATAGCTCTTGGGCTCTTGTGTTAGTCCTAACTCACCGCGTGCTAGTTCTAACTTACTGCGTGTTAGTTCTAACTCATTGCGTGTTAGTTCTAGTTCCAATTCATGGCTCTTGGGCTCTTATGTTAGTCCACCGCGTGTTAAGTCTAGTTCTAATTTATGGTTCTTGGGCTCTTGTGTTAGTCCTAACTCACCGCGTGTTAGTTGTAATACACCGCGTGTTAGTTCTAGTTCTAATTCATGGCTTGAGCTCTTGTGTTAGTCCAAACTCACCGCGTGTTAGTCCTAGAGCCCAAGAGCCCAAAAAGCCCAAAAGTCATGAATTAGAACTAGAACTAACACGTGATAAGTTTGGACTAACACGCGGTGAGTTAGGACTAACACAAGAACTCAAGAGGCATGAATTAGAACTAGAACTAATACGCTGTGAGTTAGAACTAACACGCTGTGAGTTAGAATTAACACGCGGTAAGTTAGGACTAATACAAGAGCCCAAGCCATGAATTAGAACTAGAACTAATATGCGGTGTGTTAGAACTAACACACAGTGAGTTAGGACTAACACAAGAGCCCAAGAACCATAAATTAGAACTAGAATTAACACGCGGTGAGTAAGGACTAACACAAGAGCCCAAGAGCCATGAATTAGAACTAGAACTAGCATGCGGTGAGTTAGGACTAACACAAGAGCCCAAGCTATGAATCATATGACACAAACACTACACATGTCAACTATTTAAAGAGCTGCAACTGTTGTTTACAAGTAAGACGAATATACATAAGTTTCTGATAGAGAAGTTGCTTAAAACTTATACATTGGGTTTTAATGCAACAGACATGGACATCGGCACGTGGGATCTCAAAGAAATAGAAGCCAACATATCAGTGAATACACATATTTAAGTCTACAAGATTATTCCATACTTCTATATCCAGAACAAAGTCATAAACAACGAGATAAATACAACAGGTTGAACAAATGTAATCGTGCTGACATAGTGCAACAATTAATTCTTAAAAATGTAGCCAAAGCTTGCGACAATTAAACTCAATTCTAATTCATGGCGAACTCCATTGGCAAGCTCGGGTGGACGAGAGGAGGAGGGGGAAAGGCTGAACTTAAGGCTGAACTCAAGGGAGGGGGAAAGGCTGGACTCGAGGGTCAGGCGGGGAGGAGGCGGCGGCGAACTCGAGGGCGAGGCGAAGAGCGGCAGCGGCGAACTCCGACGTAGTTTCATAAACGAAGGACTTAACTCTAAAGTATGAGGTTAGTTAGGTCAATGTAACAAATGGATAGAGTAAGCTAGCTGCTTCATAAATACTAGGTGTGTGTGTGTTTCATAAATAGGGGGTGTGTGTGTGTGTGTGAGAGAGAGAGAGAGAGAGAGAGAGAGAGCTGGGTTTGAGGGATTGAGAAGAGGAGACAATGATATTTTAAAAATTTTAGCTTAGCTGACATATAATAATTGCTAAAAGAGGACTGCAACAAAAATGTCATATTTTAAAGGTGCTAGATCACATGGGAAACGTGAAGGGGTTAAGCAGCACATGAAGTTCCTACTTTTGGGGGCCGACACAATTTTCTCATTTTATTTTATTAACAACTGACATTGTAAATTGATTTATCATTTACCAATGGCTTTGAGAAATAAAAAGATGCCTTTTCTCAGCTCCTGCTCTCACAAAGCGCCAAGCGTACGGGAAAGAGCGAGTCAGCTTTTTTTTCCCCTCCTTATTTCCGCCGCGCGCTAGGCGTGAACGGTGAACTCCTTTTTTAAAATACGATGCGTATAGTTCGTCGCGTATCGGCGACGTCAGCGCACGACTGCTCCCGAGAATAGTCTCCCTGGTCTCCGACCGTTACCTCCCGTCTCATACGCCTTGTCTTCCGGTCACGTCCCGGCCACAAACGTGCGGCCACCTGTCCACGAAACAGTAGCACCAAGCTGGGCCCACGTAGAGCCATCTTCGTATATTTCCCTGGTTTGCACTTAGATACTCTCACTTATTTTTTTTAGCACTTGCGTACCCTTAGGGCTTGTTTGGATTGAGAGGAATGAGGGTGAAGGGAAGTTAGGGGAACCATTCACCTCCATTCACCTTGTTTGGAAACACTTAGGAGGTGAAGTTAATTCACCTCCATTCACCTTGGTTCACCCCCTAATAGTATAAAAATTGTTACCCCCCAAATTGGGGTGTAACCAAGGGGAAGGGAATGTTACCCCCCAAATTGGGGTGTAACCAAGGGGAAGGGAATTCCCTTCCCTTCCTTTCTCTTCCCTTCCATTCACTCAGTTTCCCTTAACTTCCCTTCACCCCCTACGAATCCAAACAGGCCCTTAAGTTTCTAAAGGTCGAAATTTGAACATCTACTATTGTGCCAAGCAAGGTGATTTTCTACCGGAATTTCTTATGTGAGAGTCATAAGTTAATTTTAGAATATTTAACCATTAATGCTTGATGGATTTCCTATTAAATGTATAATGATTCTGTTATAGACGTTTTAGTGCTAAAAAGTAATCTCCAATCAATAGCAGACAAGTATCGCACATTATGCGTAGTCGAGTTACCTTTTCACTTCAAGATAGCCAAAGACTCAGTACTGACGACTCAACACGCCGATATCTCGCGAGAGCGACTCAAAAGGCGTTACATGTCGACCCCTGGCTAGGTCGATTTCTTGATCAACCTACTCGACCAACCATTCGACCGACACCTGTAAAATAGATGCTGACTTGGCCGGCAACCCATACTCGGTCGAAGTTACCATCCTACCCCTCTATTACCACTATAAATATGGTTGATATTTTCAACATAAAGGTAATATCTTGATCTCTACCCACAGTACTTAAGAATTTCTACGGTTCAGTTAGTTCTCCACTTAAGCAAATTACTGACTTGGTCGTCGAAGGAACAACCGGAGAACTCAACTACGTCCTCTTACGATTTTCTACCTATGTAGAGAAGAACAACACACCTTAGAACCGGTCATTCGGAGGGTTAGAGGACCTCCGTCAACCAATTGACATATGTCATTGACTGTTTGATATCAGCCATCAACATATTCTACTTTAAACCTATTCTAGTCATATTTTAAAATAGAAATATAATAGATTATTAGTAAATGCAATAAACATCACGAGCTAAAAAAATTACGAAATTAGCTTATAAGAGTTATAAGGGAAATTTTATGGGAAAAAATCTCACACTAGAGGGTATATAAATCTTATCAAAACAAGCAAGTGTACATGAGTGAAAATTACGGGAAACTATAGGGTATCTAAGTGCTAATTAGCCGTTATTTTTCAATCCAGAGTCTCATTAGAACCTGACTACGAATCCTCTCGTAACTATCAGTATATGAGCAGCCGGTTCTTAACCCGTAAAGCCTCGAGTAATTTAAAATAAGTCCCTCAAAGCATTTGAATACTATTAGGTCGCCAATTTGTTGCGCGGCTGCTGTCTGCTGCCCTTTTTTTGGAAACAACTAGATAATCTGATAACAATTTATTAATTTAATATAAAAATTGAGAACCTATTGTACTAGCACTAATTTCAAATTTGAGGGACTACTTTCAAAATATTAAGACGTAAGGGAGTAATATGTAGATAAACTCTTTAACTTTTCTCCCTCTTCGGTTTCCGGTCCGACCACGATCCGCCCCGCTAGCCAAAGCCAACGGTAGCGCTCTCGAGACCTGAACCTATGTTGTCGAAACCACCCCTCGACATGTCCTTATCTACGAAAATACCATCCAGAAGTCTAACAGAATCCTGGCCGTACGCCGTCTCAGCTCTTCATCATCTCACTGATTTGACGGCTGAGATGTACACTAACTCGGCTCCGGGGCTCCGGCCTCCCATCTCTCAGTTCCGAGAAAACAACGTCACTGGCACCCAGAATCTCGTGGGTCCCCCACCAGCAAGCTCATTCTCGTGCTTCCCTTACCTGGCACTGGGCCCCACTACTTTCTCTACTGACAACCTGGCCCCCATTCTTCAAAAAATTATTTGCGGGGCCCACATAAAGTATCTCGGCTGGCAGCATCCAACGGTTCGGTGAGGAGCGCGAGGGCAAAATCGGCATTCTGTAGTAATGACAGAGAGCGTAACAGAAGAAATTATAACTAATTAACGAAAAGACGCCTTAATTAAGTATTAATTTTTTATTTTGTCGTTAACCCCAATTTTAATACCCGATACAAACGAGAAGACCGAACCATTTCAAATAAATAAATAAAAATTCATTAAAATACGAACAAAATAGCAAAAGAGAGAAACTCTTGAAATAAAAAGTCATCATCACCATCGATCTCTCTTTCTCTCTGCCCTTCAATTCTCCGAGACCTCCGAAACCCTAGCCATGGCGATTCCGGTCGAATCAAAGCTATGCTAGAGCCTTTCGATTCATGGACGGAACCGCCTACGTCATCTCGCCACCGCCTGCTAGGGTTTCCGATCATCGTTTCTAGGGCTACGACACAGGGGATCTCTCGAGCTCGCCGGAAATGGCGACCAAGGGGAACCTCGAGAGGGTGCAGAGGGGATTGAGGACATTGTT
Source organism: Asparagus officinalis (assembly GCF_001876935.1). Lineage (NCBI taxonomy): Eukaryota > Viridiplantae > Streptophyta > Magnoliopsida > Asparagales > Asparagaceae > Asparagus > Asparagus officinalis. Next base: position 13,870,609 of record NC_033801.1, read on the forward strand.
CTTCATGCTGACGATGGTCGTGTCGCTGCTGACGATTTCGGCTCCGGTGTTGGTGGCGATGGGTGACGTCTCGGTGTCGCTGGTGCTCGCGTCCAGATTCGCGTGCGGGAGATGCTACGGGTTGAAGGAGCACGTGATTAGATATGGATTCAGGCGGAGTTTGATGGATATTCCTCTGGTTTCGATCATTAGATCGTTTATCATAACTTGTAAGGTTTTCTAGCTTGATTTTTGTGCTATTAGTTGATTTTTTTAGCTTGTAGCTTGCTGAGAATGTTTAATTTTTAATTTTGCCTGCAAAAGGGGAAAAATAATTGATGGTATTTCTGTTTATTGAGTTCATTGCATAAGTTTTGCTTTCGATGACCATCTTTGTTCACTTCAGATTTTAGAGGAAAAGTTTTGAATTTTTTGTAGAAAAATTGCTTTTTTTTAAAAACATTTCATCATAAAACAGGTTGAGAATATTTTGGCATAATAACAAGCTAGGATTGATTTTACGTTTTCTTTTCCTTTATTAACTTTCTAGAATTGTGTGTGCTTTATAATTGGATGAAGCTAGTAATTTGAACTTACTGAAAGAATATCAAGCTTGTTGAGGATGTTTGAGATTTTCTATGTTTTTTTACTCAATTATATCATTATTTACAGAATTTTCAGAGTATTTTGTAAGGGATAATGTACACTGTACTCTTTTACATTTTAGAATATGAGGATTGTCTTCTGTACATTAGAAATTGCGGGAAGTGATCTTACCCTGAATGAAATTTTGAAGGATTCTGTGAATAGTTGGTATGGTTAAGCTATTTCTTTCTTTCCTTTTCAATTCCGATAATCTGCATACAGTTATTGCTTTTTATTTTAAAATGTAGCACATTGATTTTTTTGGGGGGTTGGTATCATTTTCTTGTTCTGTTTTGTCTGGGTGTTAATTTAGAAATTTGCCAATAAATGTCATGACTAGCATTTTAAATCTACGTTGGATATAATCTGCTCTGAATGAGAGTTCCCCAGAGAACACGTCAATGCTTGTCCCTTTTCTTTCTTCTCTTTTTCTAAAGTAAATAAATTCTTCATCCTGCTTTATGAAATTGGGAAGCAGGATTTTTTTTGTCCTATAAGTCTTATCTTGGAATCTCTTTTGGAGAAAAATGCCACTTTGGCATGATCCCCCATGGAGTTATGCATTCTATTGAAGAGCCAGCCGGACTTTTAGTTTGGTCCAGTTAGAATTATTTAGCATCCACCTTTCTTGATTAAAGGAGATTAAAAAAATTGGAGCTTTTGATCCAGATTATATAGCCATGGTTATAAACTAGGCTTTTACAAAAGTATTATTTGCTGTTACTTGTTGAATAGTAGAAAACACTTTCTGAAAAATCTTATCTTGAGATCATTTAATATTATACAGTGAAGAAAGTAATAGTCAATACAGTAGATATGATTCCCTACTAAGGATAATTCTCTCTATTTTGAATATGGGAGATTAAGATATATCGTCTTTTTAGGCAATAGTTACTACTTGCATAGGATGGCCTTTTTTCCCTATATTTATATTGTTATTTTTTATATCAGGTGTTTATTCTTTATGTGATGGGCCTGGACTTTCTCATGGACCATATCTTGGAACAGTGACCGTTAGCTCCATTGCTTCGATTGCTATTCTTGCGGTGAAAGCTTGTTTATTTACACCTATTGTAGATATCGAATCTGAAGCTTCACCTGGATTAGAAAAGCTTCATTTGAAGAAATCATGGGGAATGTCTGTTCTTTTCCTTTCATCTGTTGTTTTTGCATTCGGTCACATTGTAGTTGCATACAGGACAAGCTGCAGAGCCAGGAGAAAACTCCTGATTCATCGCATAGATCCAGAATCAGTATGTTCCATTCAAATTCTTTCGTTTTCAATTTCTTAACAGAACTTTTAGTAACTATTGTTGAAGCTAATGAAAGTTTCCTATTACTGCCTTCACTATTACTGACTGCTATTAGTTTATGTGTCAAGGTTTTATGCTACAAGACTGTATTTTCTGGATACACAAAGCTTCCGCGTTCTCCTACCCCGTATTCAGGTAGAAGTGCAAGAAGTGATAGTGAAACAAAAAGGAAGGCCCCAGTTCATGATGAAGAGGAGCTGCCAGTCAGTTTACTTGCTGATGCTGATAGCATGTTTATTGCTTGCCAAGGCCTAACTGTTCACTACAAGCAAACTTCACCAGAATCACTGTCCTCTCGTTCTTTAGCCTCTTTACCATTTCATGGATCTAATCTTACTTGCAGTCCACCAAGCATTTCTCCTGCAAGACTTGAGGGGTCTTTGATGCATCAATCCAAAACCTTTTATCAGTATAATAGGAGCTTTAGTTGTCAATTTCAAAATTCATCTCTATATGCACCACTGCTGCAGGATTCTTCAGTTTCATCCTCATTCTTGTCTGATGAAATTCCTGTATTAAACTTGGATGAAGTCAAAAGTGATGGATGTATATTTGAACCTCTTACTGTCAGCACCAATGTGGTAGAAAATGCCAAGTTTGCTGTTGTTTTAGTACATGGGTTTGGTGGAGGTGTTTTTTCATGGAGGCACGTGATGGGTGTCTTGGCTCGCCAGGTTGGCTGCCCTGTTGTTGCCTTTGATCGCCCAGGGTGGGGGTTAACATCTCGTCTACGCAGGAAGGACTGGGAAGATAGACAAATGCCCAACCCATATACACTTGAATCTCAGGTGGATTTCCTTTTCTTTAAAAAATAAAAATTATCGTTTGATTTCCTTAAACTGTGGTATCAAGATAAATCTTTGGTGTTGAATCTTTAATATAAAAAAAAGTGTCTGAAACAGCTGTCATAACTGCCTTTTCACACTGTAGGCTATAATATATTGCTTAGTATTTTGTCTGAACAACACGATAATAATTTGACCACAATCATCACAGGCTTCACAGCTTTGTCTTATATCACTGGTGGACAGGAAAATCTGTTGCTATATTTCTTAGAGCAAATAATCGATAATATCACACACCTGAAGGTGCGCTATTGTTTTTTTAAAAAGTAATTAACATGATTGATATATTTGTAAACAATCTGTAGTCCTTATCATTTTTAAATACTAGTAATTAGTGTTATACCGACGCCATGCCGCAGGGAATTTTTCCTTTGAAAATTTTCACTATTCACTATCACTGTAAATTTTTTTACTTCATATTACTGCTTAAAAATATTCTTTTATAAAAGAAAACACCCACAATATTTGGGGATTTTCTTCCATTAACTGATCATCGATTATTAAAATTTGACTAATACAACAAAACTGCTTGGGACATTAAATGCATATTGTTAGAATATAAATTATTACCCTCAACCGTCACTACCAAACAGCTTTGCAGTATTGACATATTAGAAAAGACCTTTTAACAATTTATCCGAGCAAACCTAGTGCAAATTCCACCGACCATGACTATAAAACGGATTAAAAAGAGATTGTCGTGTGAGTCCAGGTTTTGGCCCATGAAAAAAGATGATTGCACAACTTGCAAGGGCATGTTAGAGAATAGAATTATAACCCTCAACCCTCACCATGGCTTCAAAGTTTTGGTGTAGTGAAAGGGATCTTTGACACGTACGTTCCTTATCTAATTTAAATAATAGTTATATGCAGTTATTCATTGGACTTTTATCATCTGATATCACAATCTCATTGCAATTCTTTAGTACGCAGTGTTTGAGGAGTACCATCCCTTTTAATTGTAATTGCAGGTTGATCTTCTAATTTCTTTCTGCCTGAGTATGGGCTTTACTTCTGTGGTTTTTGTTGGCCATGATGATGGAGGCCTTCTTGCTCTCAAGACTGCTGAGAAGTTACGTGCCTCTTCAGAAACCATTTTGGTAAGTAGTCGAGGAAACTTGTCTATGAGGCTCATTGGTTACACTTACACCTGTACTTAAGTGCTACAAGTTAGCCCTTAACTTAATCACGCTGTTAACTAGCAGCTTGGTTCAACTTCATTATACAAGACTAACTCGTCATTTAATTGTCAGACTATATTCCATTTTTTCGTGCTTATCATACTATATTATCTTTAATTTGTGTATGAACTTTGAAGCCGTTCAATATGTTATATTATTAATCTATTGATTTTATATTCAAGTCCAAGGTCTCCGCATAAGTTCAGCAAAGCTGAATATCTAAGCTTTAATTAGCTTTATTTTACATAACTATGTTCAAAAGAACGGGATTGCATCTCAAGCTTTTTTCCCCAATATAGTCATGCTGAAACAACCTGAGGTCGAGCCTTCAAGCTCAATCTGCCCAACAGTTGAGAGTCGAAACTTAGTTTCTTGGTATCTAACAAGCAACCTTTAGTCTGCTCTTGCTATGTATCTCTACCTATAGATTTTGTGATATATAAGTAATTGGTAATTTGTATTGAACATTATGTCCAATAAGCTATGTGCTGATATAGCTAATTCTATCCCAGATTAGACTGATACATGCATTTACCTCTTAAGTCTGCTTTCTATGCGTGGGCTGAGAATTCACGCGAGTACCTAATCCTCTTGGTAAAAATGTTAACTCCTAGTTTAACCAATTTAAAAGAGCATTAGTTGATATTCCTGAAGGTACTGATGGTAACCTCCACCAGTCATGCTCAAGACATATTCTAAAGTGCACTGTTTCTGTCAATTGTCATTATTTTTTTCTTGCTTGTTATAGTCAGATGTTCATTTCAATGTGATTGTCAGTCGCAGCAGCTTTCTTAAAAATATGACCACCTACTCAGTTGTCCAATGTGACACAGCAGTTTGCTTTCTAGCAAATATGACCGGCTGCTGCCTCTCTTCTACTTCTCACCTTCCAAGTACTTCTACACAGAACCACCTAGCGGGTAAACATGATTTCAATCAAATAAATGAGACCTACCTACGTTATGCGACTATATGTGCTATATAAGTGTATCACTATGTTTTGCAATAAGTTAGCTTCTATGTGTAATTATTTACCTTATTATCTGATATTTTTACACATGTCATGTTCAGTACATTGTATTTGTCTTGGCTCTTTTGGTCATATTATTTTCTTAAATTCAAGTATGTCTAGCAGTCTATAAATAATAATTTAGCTTTAGTATTTAATTATTTATTTTAAATTTATTGTTGCAAGTATCAATGGCATGAAATACATCCTATAACAGCTCTGGAGTTTATTAACCTATTGTTTTACATGATGCATGTTTCAGATAGAGGTCAAGGGGGTTGTACTTCTCAGTGTCAGCTTATCAAGAGAGGTTATTCCTGCCTTTGCTCGGATCCTCCTGCACACTACGCTAGGCAAGAAGCACGTGGTCCGTCCTCTCCTGCGAACGGAGATTACTCAAGTCATTAATCGCCGTGCATGGTATAATTCTACCAAGTTAACAGTGGAAGTCTTGAACCTCTATAAGGTAATCTCTCTCTCACGCATGCTATGCACCCTCCCTCCCTCTCACACACAATATACAGACTAACACTCATTGCAGATACTGAAATTCTGCTGAGCTGGTTGTCTGACCACACTTTCCTAATTCAATCATATAGATGCCTTTCGTGTCCAATCATAATTATAAATACATATCACTGATTTTGATTTGGTATTTCATGATTATGCATTATCCTAAGAGAACTTTTGGTACAATATCTTAGGCAACCCTCTGGTAGTTTATATACATGTACGCTGGTTTGAAATTCAGGTGCCTACAACAAGATGATTTGGTTAAAGGACCGTAACCTGTTTAGCTAAAAAAGGGAAAAACTCCTATTAGAGTCATCATTAACCATATAGTAAGTGTTTTCCTACTCCATGCAGGACTAACAATTCCAAACAATGGCATCAATAAAAAGTGTGGGTTGAAAATTAAGAGAAGGATACAGTGAGATTTTTTTTTGTATGCAGGACTAAGATTGACAATAATGCTAACATTAAATAAAAGAAGTTGGAAAATTAAGAGAAGAATCAATGAGAATTTTTTTGTCTACCTTAAACGTATATGACAATTGTAATGACCTGAGGGCTGATACTTGTTGATTTCAGGCACCATTATGTGTTGAAGGCTGGGAGGAAGCACTTCATGAGATAGGCAGATTGTCATGTGAATTGGTTCTCTCACCACAAAATGCAGCAGCACTATTAAAATCAGTTGAGGACGTTCCTATCTTGGTGATAGCAGGTGCAGAAGATGCACTTGTCCCACTAAAATCAACCCAAGCCATGGCATCAAAACTTGTAAATTCTGTAAGTTTTTGCGTTCTTATAAATCTTTAGCGACATCTCCTAAGTCTTTTGACGTAATAAAATGCACTTTGATTAGTAAGAGAGCTTTTGACTATTACCTACCTTATTATAGTTATTCTATTGTGCCGACAAGAACGTTATCGTAACTGGCCGAATGATCTTTATCAATACAAGCATGTTTAATTGGTAATGCATTGTGTAGTCTTTAGCATGTGGCCCAAGATTACATTATCAAACCTACCTTTGTGACCAGGTCTTGTGTTGGTTCTCCAATAATTAGTAGTACTTTCTGTGGACCCATTTGGACATGTAAGTTATGCTCCATAACCTAAACCACAGTTTAGTGGATATTGTCAAAAGTCTCTGCTACTCTACCAAAACTCAGAAGTTATGGTAAGGTTGTCGGGTATAATTTTATATCGTACGTGCCCTCACAGGTTGAGCGCCTTTTTATGTGCCAAAACCTGAAGTCACGTAGCAATATCTTATTTTTGTTAAATCTGCAAGAAATGCGTGCCGATGGGATTTCAACCTGGGTTGTCTGTTACTGTGTCATAGGTCCTTATCATCCTACCAAAAGTCTGAAGCTAGGGCTCTGGGTTGTAATTTTATATCTAACATATACAAGGTCCTAAACCTTTTTACAACCAAACCAACCCACCATCCAAACCCCTAATGGGCCAAGCCCCTAACATTAGGATGTACATACCACAACCATTTTCAGTACTCTTCAGAAGAGTGAAGCTATGTTTCCTCAAATGTCATCGACCTGTCATAGGCATAAATTGCAACAGATAAATAAATTAATGTGAATTATCATCTCTAATAACGAAACTGATCGGTCCTTGATTTTCATAGGCATAAATTGGAACAGATAAAAAAATTTAGTGGGAAGTAAAAAAATTAGTGTAGTGTGAAGTAAAATCTCTCTAATAATGAAACTGATCAGTCCTTGATTTTCATCTACAGAGACTAGTTGCAATATCTGGTTGTGGCCATCTTCCACATGAAGAGTGTCCAAAGGCTCTTCTCGCAGCTCTTCAACCGTTCATAACCAGATTGTTGCAGTCACCAGCACCGGAGGCCTCTCAAACACAGTAGCTTGTATTTTTATTTTCATTTCCTTTTTCTTTTTCAAATTCATCTTTTTATATTAAAATGTGAGGATCTGACATTTAATAGGAAGCAGTAGAGATCTAACCTAAGTGTACTTATCTTCTAGGTGGAATTGGGAGATGGAGAGTGTGTTTAGGTTTTGGAGCCAGACCCAAATCTCAGGGTTCTTAGAGCTCCCATATTTTTTGTGTGTTGTTGCTGCTGCTGTTGTTGTTGTTATCGTGAGTAGTTGTGTGTAATGTTTGTAGGGAAGTAATTGTGATTTCTGTACAGAGGTGATTGGTATTCTCAGGATTCTTGGAGCTTCCATATTTTCTGTTGTTCTGTTGGATTAATTGTAGCTAAAGTGTACTCTCCAACTACTTCTACGTTACTATACACCAAATTGTGAGATCCTATCACTTGGATTTGCCATGAAAATTAATGAATCGTCGAGGAGTACCCGAATAGTCTCTGAGTATAATATAATAGTTTCAGAGAAGTTTTAAAAGCATAATCTAGTTATTGCTATTCTTGATGATACTTGTGTTGTTTATCTTTTGCTGGAACAACGAATTTCCCCTTAAAGGATTGCTAATTTATCCTTTTTTTAATTAAAAAAAATCTCCTTTTATTTCTCCCCATATAAAAGTATGGGTTTCTTAAATTTTCCTATCCTTTGAAAAGGCTAAAGTACTATATTGGTATATTTTTGTACACTTTTTACTAATTTGACATTTTTTTCCAACTCTGTTGATATTGAGTTTTTAGTTTATTTTATTATATTTGAGCCAAATACACAATTAAACCCCTAACTTCGTTGCTAACGAAAAAAACCAATAAACCTTTCTCCTTCTAGCAGTTCTTTTTGGGCTGTTTTTGATTCCATGTAAAAGGATGAAAATGTAAAAAAATGGGTCCCAATGTTAGCTTTCATTATTTTTAATTGTTTGTTTGTAGTTGTGAAAATAGTGTAAAGTGATTTCAATTTCATATGCTGATGTGGCTTGTAAAGTAATTTTATAAAAAAAAGACGTGATTTTAGAAATAATCTTTTTTTTATTTAAAATTTTACTTAACATTCTTGCATTAACTTGAATGTAGTTATTATCATTGTAACAACGTGCCAATACTCTTTCAACACTTGAGATATCACTAATAACGTCATGTTAAGTTTCGCGATTTTGTTTTTCATCGGTCACAAAGTTTAGGATTTAATTTCACAATTTTGCTCAATTAAAATACAAACTCACAAAGTTGCGGAGATAGATTTTTTTTTTAAAAACCCCAAACTGAGAAGGAATTTTTTATTTTATTTTACAAATATGGTAATTTAGGTTCCTTGAAAACCCTAGATCGCCTCTTCCGTAAAACGACAATCACCTCGAGTCCCTAATCCATCACCCTCCCCCCTCTCTCCTCAACCTCCTCAGCAATTTAATCAAAATTCTTCTCCCATTATCGATCTTATAACAGAGCGAGAGGACAGGGAGAGGACAGAGAGAGAGAGAGAGAGAGGGATGAGAGAAATGGCGATCTCTCTCGATGGCGTGAGGGACAAGAACGTGATGCAGCTGAAGAAGCTCAACACCGCCCTCTTCCCCGTCCGCTACAACGACAAGTACTACGCCGACGCCCTCTCCTCCGGCGACTTCACCAAGCTCGGTACTCTCAGAACCCTAACCGTAATTTTATCACTCGTTCTCTAGCCGATGGTTGATCTTCTCAGGTTCTGTTGGATTTTTTCTTTTTTTTTTTTTTTGGGACC
>NC_033801.1:13879755-13893612 GCF_001876935.1 Asparagus officinalis
TTTTGGGACCGACTGCAGCTTATTACAGCGATATCTGCGTGGGGTCGATCGCGTGCCGGCTCGAGAAGAAGGAGGGAGGGGCTGTCAGGGTTTATATCATGACCTTGGGGGTTTTGGCCCCGTACCGCGGTCTGGGGATCGGTACGCAAATTTATCGATTTGATTGATTTTCTCTCATTCTTTTTTTTCTTTTTTTTTTTTTTTGGGACCGACTGCAGCTTATTACAGCGATATCTGCGTGGGGTCGATCGCGTGCCGGCTCGAGAAGAAGGAGGGAGGGGCTGTCAGGGTTTATATCATGACCTTGGGGGTTTTGGCCCCGTACCGCGGTCTGGGGATCGGTACGCAAATTTATCGATTTGATTGATTTTCTCTCATTCTTTTATTTCCCTATACAATAACTGTTTCAAATGAAAATTTGTTTGCGGCTTGATTAAATGGTGAGTTACATTGTTGCTGGATGTGATAAGTTCATATATATAGTGCTGTTTCGAACATCCCTATGCTTGAAGATTTTTTAGCTAATGTATGGTTCGGACACGAGAGCGAGCCGTGTAAAATTCTCAGGTTGCTGATTGCTTTACTGGATGAGAAGTCGGCTGATGCGCTCATTTAAACAGTTGTTGTATAAATTATTGAAGATTTACTAGTATCTTCCTTCACATGCACATACCAGCCGGTAACTTTAATATGCCAATGGGAGTAATACATCAACACATTAGGATAGTGGAAAGGGTAAAGTTTTTGATAGCCTGTTTACTTGAGTCTTGGGCGAAAATAGTTAATTATGAAACCAGTATTCGTTGGTGATTGATTTGATTTGATATGATAATCCTCTATAACTTGGGTGTTTTTTTTTCATTGTTTTTCTTAACCATTTTTTTATAATATTGGATCCATTAGCTATGACTATGATATGTAGGATCTTTTCCCCTTCATGTCCGGCACACCTGGAAATGATGTGTTCATCGTTCTCCTTAAATTTACATATGTGGCTGTTATTTACGATAGAATTATATACGATGGAGTATGTTATTCGCCCTTTGTTAAAACTGATTATTTTATGGAATATACACTAATAACCTATGTTGCATGCGTATGGGTGCGGGTGCGGACATGGAAATGGGTGTGGATACGTGACATGACAAATTTGTAAAGGCAGAATATGGCGACATGGCTATGTTCATACAATTGAAATTAATAATTTATTTGTTATGAGAGCAAAAATTCCCTGTAACATCTTTATGTTATGAGAACACAAATTCCCTGTAACATCTTTATGTTATGAGAACAAAAATCCCTATAACATTTTTATGTTTCTTTTGTTGAGTAGATTATGAATTGAAAAGCCGCTTGTTTTTTAACTACATACCCAAATGACTCTTTGAAATCATACTTAAGAAGTGGGTATGGACTGAAATAAACCTGACCCAAGTCCAACGAGTTGTAGAAATGTGAGGAAATGTCTACATCCAAGAAGTGTATCACAAGTGTTTTAAACTAAAGACATATTATATAATTGAGTATATGTCTGAGTAAATGTATGAGAATATTCAGGAAATGTCTAAGAAGTGTCGGACACAGAAATGGACGGGAGACTAGACGAAGTGTCCAGGTAACCTAGCTAATAACCCTATATGAGTACTCGAGTCAGATATTTGCATTCACATGTTGTGTTTGACTCCTTGTCCATCTCAAAATGTGACACTTTGATCCACGTGTATAAGTCATAGTTGGTATTGTTAGAGTGTAGGTTCTCATTTTGATTTACAAATACACTTGATACATGTGTTGTTGATTTTGATCTTGGTTTACTTGATCTTTATATGTTGAAGGTAAGGAATGATGCTTTAAGTTAATCTAGCCAGCATGAAAGTTGTAACTTAGTGTAGGCAAAAGGAACAATACGGGAAATCATATTATTAGTCTGATTTTGTATGTTGTTCCAATTGATTCTTGCATATCCAAAGTAAGAGATGCCACAGACTTTAACATGTTTATGCAGATGTGTACCATTGCACAACGCCTAAGGTTTGTGGTGATGGGCTTCAATGATTTTAACAGATTTACAACCAATCTCAATCCCACATTTCTATCTATATCTACATTTGTATAAATATCATATTTGTTATTATTACGAGTTGCCAAACTTATTATCTTCTTAATGTCTGCAGTTTAAAAGCCATGATTAGCTCGTTCTATATACTAAATCCTCAAGTAAAAAACTCTGTCATGTCAGGTGATAGATGAGCTAGCTTGTCTAGGTGTAGAGTGAATTTATTTGCAAAAAAAGCTATTTTACTAGACCATATTTGTTCTGCTTAACTTTTCAGCTTAAAAAAGATCACTTGTATGAATAGCTTGGACTAGAGGATAAACCTCTAAATCTCCTTTTCAGCTCTTTTCAAGATTTGAATCATTTTTTGTATAATTTTTTTCGGTATAGAGACAATGTGAGTTGGTGAACAGATAGCCTCATTTTTTAAATTATTGTTTAAGTTATCAAATTTTATTCGTACGGTGTGTGCGGTATTATTTGACCATTTAAGTTGAGACCCATGTTTTCTTCTACCTGATATTGTTCTACTTCCATTTAAGCTCTTAACACAAATTTACATGTACATGGGGATCTCTATTAAGCATAACCCATTTTCCCCTTTGAACTTTCATATAACTTGTCAAAGCCTATTTGAGATGTGTGGGACATTGGGTTGGAACTTAACTTTCTGTAAGAAAGCATATTATCTATTTTCATTTGTTATTATTATTTGTTTTGTTTGATAGATGTGCAATGGTTGTCACATCTAAAACTTCCGTTTCGCGTTGTGAGCATATTTATTTAATATAATTATAATTCAAATGTCAACAGAGGTGCATGGTGATCTTGTGATATGACCTGTTGATCTAATTCAATGTTTCTTTCAAAGATGAAGAGATTATTAACAAAAGCCCACAATGTCTTTTTGAAAATCACTCATCAAGCGCTTATTGATAACGATGGAACTCCTGTGAATACTAGCCATAGTTTCCTTCTGGCATAAAGAACATTGTTTGATCGACTCTTTTCATCTGACCTAGTGTTACCTTCTTTATCATATCCTTTGGTCTGTGCTCCACGGGATGCACCTTTTGAATGTGACATGGTCCTGAGAGGTAGGCTTAAAAGGACCTGTATCTGGGCTCATGGTACTTTGCTAACCATATACTTATTTGTACTGAAAGAATAATGAAGCTAGAACGGCACAACTCTGGCATGCTGCCAGAGAGCTTCCCATTGAGGAGTCATAAAGTCAATTTCTCTGAGTCGACACAGGCTAGGAATTGAGTACATCCAGATCATCCTATCAACTCAGTCTCCGTCAACTCACCATATGATGCTTCTTTGTTTGTTTGTTCAGAAAGAGTTCCTAGTTTACCTTATCCTTGACAATGAGGATGCCATCTTGTAAGCAAGGGGAATTTGACGGTCGATGAGAATTGTTGATGTGCTATGGAGGATCCTCTGAAGGCGGCTAAATTATTGTGAAAATTCCAAAATTATCTTAATTTATTAGGTTGACCCTTTTTTAAAAAAAATTGGAGTTCCTAGCTCAGAATCATTGGTGTAATTGATTTACTAGTTACTACTTGTTATATGACAGTTATTCGGATAAGTCAGATTTGACTTATTCTTATTAGATATTTAAAATGATTGAGGTAAGATTTGGTTTATTTAGGTTATATTTGTTGATTAGCTCGTTATTTAAATTTAGTTAATAAACAAGGGTTCAGATATCTTGAGAGTGAGTCAAAGCGTGGCAATTCACTAGTAAGGTGATGTGTGATTTTGCTTCTTCAGCAAAAACTGATTGTTTTAAGTTCTCTTTAGCTTTAAGGATGTATGTATTGATCACAACCCACTTTAAGCAGCATCAAACTACAAAGCGTGCTTCAATGTTTTGCAGGTACAAAGTTGTTGAATCATGTCCTGGATCTCTCTGCGAAGCAGAACATCTCAGAAATATATTTGCATGTTCAAACAAACAATGACGATGCCATCACCTTCTACAAAAAATTTGGATTCGAGATCACAGAGACGATTCAAAATTATTACATGAATATTACCCCACCAGATTGCTATGTCCTCAGTAAAGCTATTGTCCAAGCTGACTCCAAGAAATGAGTATCCAAGCTGCTCTTTATGTATAAACCTATTTAATCCAATGTCACTGATGCCTGGAGAAGAAACTGTAGGTGCTCAAGTCATGGTCAGCTGCAAGTTTTTGTTTTGTTTTAAGAATTTATTATTCTTCTTGTTTGCTGGACTTTTGTTCTTCTGAACCATTTTGCTATTTTCCATGAAAATGAGCTTTTTATTACCATTTCCCAAACCTTGTTGCAAAAAAGAGTAAGATGCTTCACATAGCTTCCACTTTCCAGTTTAATGCAGTGCTCTTTTTTAACAGGCTCGTGTAGACAAAATGCTTATCAGAATTGTGCCGCTATTATCCCGTGCAAAAAAAAAAAAAACATAAAACAAAAGAAATGCAACTAGAAGTTTACACTTAAGATTTCTCTTGACCTATGAAGCACCGACTCTCCAAATTTGCCGCCGAGTTCGTCTCCGACGCGTGTTGGACGCGGACACGCGTTCGACACGCGTCGGACACGTGGTCAACACCCTCGACACGGTCAACGCCGTTGACATGCCGTCGACACACCATTTTTTCTGATTCTTTCTCGACACGCCGACTGAGGGTTACGAAGCGGTTATTGGGTTTGAAAACCCACTGTTTGTGAGCCCGTTTCGAAATAAAACCTAAAAGCAAAGACCGATACCTCTCTTTTCTCTCATCCGGCGAGTGGCGCTTGCTTCTCTCTCTCCCTCTCTTCTCTCATCCTAGGGCATCAGTTGTTTCCCCCATCTCAACCGCAGCGGCGAATCGGAGACCACCCAGAGGCGGCGAGTCGGCGACCACCCAGAGGCATCGGTTGTTTGTAAGTTTTTTGACCTTTTTTTTGTTTTCTTTTTTTTTTCGGCTGCTTTTCTCTCTCCCTCTCTTCTCTCTCTCACATCTCCTCTTCCCCAGGTTTCTCTCAGAGGCATCGGTTTTTTTTTGTTTTCTTTTTATTTCTTCATTGTTTCTGCTCTATTAATGGAGCCAGTTCATATTTTGAGTTCTCATGCAAAGAATAAATGTGTGAGTGACCTTTTTTCTTGGTTTTCTTTTTTTTTCTTCATTTTTTCTGCTGTATTAATGGATCCAACTCATGTTTTGAGTTCCCATACAAAGAATAAATGTGAGTGTTTGACCTTTTTTCTCGGTTTTCTTTTTTCTTCTTCATTTTTTCTGCTGTATTAATGGAATCAGCTCATATTTTAAGTTCACATACAAAGAATAAATGTTATTAAGACTGGACTTGTTCACATATGCATGCTCTTTTTTTATTAGATCATTTTCTATAAGAGCTTTGCTATAGGGACCCAAAATATGGGACCAATAAAGGGGACAAGTGAGGTGTCCCCCTCCTATTAGATGATGGCCAACTCATTATCTAATAGGAGGAGTACACATCACTTGTCCCCTTTATTGGTCCCATATTTTGGGTCCTTAAAGAATTTTTCTTTCTACAATGTAAACTAATATAAAACTAACTATTATTAAGTCTGTGCGTCTAGAATTTTTTTTTGATCAATGCAAACTAATAAATGTTATGAATGCCTCTTGTTGGTTTTAATATTGGTTGTTGACAAGTCAAATCTTTGAGTTGGTTAGTATGTGTGACTGGACAAAAAAGGCATTTTCTATTGTACATAGTAGTGTTAAAGGCAAAGCAAACCTATTGATTGGGCACTTTATGTCATGAAAGCATGACCGATCATATTAGGCTATGAATTAGCAGGAACGTATGATTTGCTTTGTGGAATTTCACTCATTCCCAAAGCATGATAGGAATTTAATTCAATATTAATATATATATAATAATAATATTAAAAAAATTTAACCGTGTCGTCGTGTCCTATTTTTTTGGGTTTTACCGTGTCTGTGTCGTGTCTGTGTCGCCGTGTTCGTGTCCGTGCTTCATAGCTCTTGACAAGCCAAGTTGTTCATTTTAACCTCTATCATATAAGATGTAGATGTGCAGTTTTTTATTCTGAAACGTTAGGTAGAATAAACATGATAAGTCTATGAGGTGGATATCGGTGAAGTGATTATTTGTAAATTTAGGTTTTATGTGATAGAGATCAACATGAATGGCCTGCATCCATAAAACAAATATTCCGTTTAATAACTATTTAAGTCATTTCTTCGGGTAAAATTAGATGAGGTGTCAGTTTATTTAAGAAATTATGTTTTCGTAAATTATCTTAATATGCAAACTCTTTATTAATATAGACTGGGATGCAATGAGCTCATGCTGCTAATGATATCTATTCTTTTATACAAATGGGAGAAACAAAGAGTCACTGTTCATGCTACAGTAAATGCTACAGTAGACAAATGGGAGAAACAAAGAGTCACTGTTCATGCTACAGTAAATGCTACAGTAGATTTACTGTAGCAGTATTACTGTAGCAGCACTGTTCATGCTACAGTAAATGCTACAGTAGATTTACTGTAGCAGTATTACTGTAGCAGCTGAGAAATGCAAAAAACAATGTAGCAGATCGGTTACTGTAGCAGCTCGGGGATGGCACTGTAGCAGGCGAGTTACTGTAGTACCCTAGAAAAATTCAAACCGGGAGAGTTTAAAAACGGCGGGAACACTGTAGCAAAAAAAAAAAACACCGTGCTGCGCACGGGCTCGGGAACACTGTAGCAAAAAAAAAAAACACCGTGCTGCGCACGGGCTGCACACTAGTTTTCCTGTAATTTAGAAGAGCTTAGTGTAAAATTTGAAAGTTTTGAAAAAAAAAATCTCCAAATAGCCTTTGTAAAATTTGCAAGAAAAAAAAAATCCGCCAAAGCATACTCAAGAATAAATATCTAAATCAACTTGGCCCGTTTGGATAATGGAAGTATTAGAAGTAAGAAGTAGGTTATAGAAGTAATTTTCAAAGCTATGAAGTAGGAAGTAGTGGAAATAACATTTTTTTTTGTTTCATATATTTTTAGAAGTAATGGAAGTAGAACTTCTTCCTCTTTATTTACTTTTTTTGTTTGGATAACATTTGAAAATATTATTAGAAAGTAATTTTATCAATGAAAAGTTGTTAGAAGTAACTAATAAAGGAAATATTAATAAAAAGTATTTATGTCATAATTAATATGCATTTCAACTACTTCCGAGCTACTTCTGAGTATTGAGGATTAAAAAAATATTTTGGAAGTAAGGATGACACGTAGGCGCCACATAAACATTTAGGAAAATATTGGAAGTAAGTTTTTCAGAGAATCAAACATACTTTTTTGTTTGAACGTAGCAGAAGTAGCCTCTACTTCTTTTACTTCAGCTACTTCACAATTACTTCTGTGCAAACAAACAGGCTCAGGGGCGGAAAAATAAAGAGGGGTAAAAGAAATTTTTTACACGTGCAAAACACTTGCATGAAAATGTTAGAGCAACAACTTTTTAGATGCCTTAAAAAAAGCATAGGTGCTAGAAAAATATCTGTAGATATATCGTATCCATATCCGTTAGGTTACTACAATTTATAATCAATAGGATATGGATACAGAGATGTTTATGTAGTGAATATTTGAACCATTATCTAAAATATCTAAATATATTTTGCTTATACAATGGTAATTGTTATAATCATTAGATTAATGGATTTGGGGCTTATTTTGAAGATCAAAATATATAATCTTAGTTTTTAGATATAACAAACATATTAATGAACTCTCTTATATCATACAAATTATATTTTTTCAATATTATTTAGCTTTCACAGATTCTTTCGGTATCTACATGCATATCCGCATGTATATCCATATGCATATTCGTATTTGTATCTGGCTTTAGCATATATAAATACGAATTTTCCTAATAGAAACATATCTATAATCTTAAGCGGATACGAGTACGACAAATATCAAATCTGATCGAATCAGACTGTATCCGATCCGTTAATAATCTTGTTAATCTAATCTAATCTAATCTAATCTAACACTGTTATAAAAGTGGATTGGTATATTAAAACATTTCTTCTCAAAGTACCCTCCAAAATACATGCAAATATATATAGAACACATACATACATCCTCCGAAACTCATGCATACATACATAATAAAACACATATATACATGAACATACATGCATACTTAAATGAGAACAATTATTACTTTTTATTTATTAATAATTTTCTTAATTAAATTTCTTTATGGCCTGCATTTAATATCTTAAATGACCTCTTCCATCCATTCTCTCTCCACTATTTCTTAAGTCCGTTCAATCCCTACTATTACTGTTATTTTTATATATGAAAGTCATGAATAAAACATTTTCACCATCTCTCTCTGTCTAAGAAAAGTTCTCATGCATTTAATTATATGAAAGTCATGAATAAAACATTTTCACCATCTCTCTCTGTCTAAGAAAAGTTCTCATGCATTTAATTATTTGGAAGAGAGTTCTGATTTTGAACATTTGTCTCTCTCTGTCTAAGAAAAGTTCTCATGCATTTAATTATTTGGAAGAGAGTTCTGATTTTGAACATTTGTAGTGAATCAATGTCTAAAAGAGAGTTCATTTTTATTCTTGATCTTCTACACATGTTTATATATTGAGGATACTTTTTTTAAAGAAAATAAATTATCGTTTACTTTTACCATATATCTTCTACACATGAATATTGGTCTTAACAAATATCTTTTATTATGAGAAATGATGACGAGCCTATGAGACAAGAGCCATGATTTAGAATGAAGTTAGGCATACAATAATGGAAGGTTGTTGTGAATGAATTTGTAACTAATGTATTTATGTAAAAAAAATTACTTCAAGAACAAAATATTTCATCCCGCTGGTTGAGAATTTGCACATGCGGATATCTTACTAATTATTTGGAAGAGAGCTCCGATTTTAAACATTTGTAATGAATCAATGTCGAAAAGAGAGTTCACTTTCATTCTTGATCTTCTACATATGTTTAAATATTGAGGATAAATTTTTGAAAGAATATAACTTATATTTTACTTTTATCCTATATGTTCACAAAATTCTATCTTATTAGTTTTGAACGAAGTTTGTAAAATCGAATTGATATTTTTTTGCCATATAAAGCAAAATTTTAATTATCATAAACCAAGAGAAAAAAATATGTTCACGTGCAATGCACGTGCATTATACTAGTTCAATCTAATATATACTTACTATCATAAAAGTGTGTTACCATGTTAAAACATTTATTCCAAATATACCCTCATATTTATGTTAAAACACATACATGCATGCATAAAACACATACAAGCATAAAGTACGTATATGCATGCATACATACATAACTCATACAATTCATTCTATTTATCACATCATCATTAATGTATTAAATACAAGAAGTAATATTGACAATTAAATATATTATTATTGAATTATTAAAAACATCATATTAGTTTCTAATTAAATAACATATAGTTTACATTAGGTATTAGGTATACAAAATAGTTTCAAAAAATCATGCATATATTTATATAAAAGAGAGAAAGAACAAAAATAGCTCATGCCCAAATTAACCTGATCAAACCCCTGCATCAAAACATGTCAGGCTTAACAAATTAAAAATGAGAAATAGATTTTAGTAGGTTATTAAAATTAGACAATCGAGTCAAAATAAGCAAAGAAAAACACACACACTTAATTCACAGCCAAAACCCTTTCAATCTACAAATTTAGACAATTCTCTCCACTAACCCTTTTTCATTAATTAGTTAATAAACCACCCACTAATCCTCTCAAACATCCCATTACCAGCGAGCGTTTCTCACCTCCACATAAATACACGCGTGCTAAACTGAAAAAAGGAGAAGAACCAGAGGCCTCAGCAAAAATTAATCTCCAACGAAGAATAAATCATCAAGAGATGAGAAGTGAGTAGATCAGTTCAAATGGATCTCATTTAAAGGCACACTGAAATAACAAATTAGCCATTGAGATTTCATGATGTGCTGTTGATGAAGCCTGTCAACCACCATCTTTATTATCTCTTCATCATTGTCAACATCAACATCGACTTCAGTGAAATCACAATCTTCTGTCAAAGTTTACGGTCTACCTCCACGATCGGTTTTGCTCCAGAAATTCACCGGTAAGTCTACTACGACTCAATGGTCATGTTGGCGAGATTGAAGGTGAGAAAGCGGGTTAAGAGAATATTTCTAATTGTTTAAAGGTTTAAAAATAACTATATGTTATGCTATTATATGTTATCATATGTTTGTCTATATGCATTGTAAATAGCCACATATGTCTAACTTGCTAATAAAAGCAGCTAGCACTGAGGAGTAGCAATATCATTAGAAGGGCGATAGTTGGATGTATAGCAGAGGTGAGTCTTTGTTAATTTTTAGATATTGAAATGATTATTCTTGAATTTTGCAAGGCTTTGACGAAAGGGGTTGAAGGGCACACACTGCAATTTGTTTGTCTTCGACTTTTAGATGGATTTTGTACAAGCCGGCAAGGGTTTGACTTCCGACAAGGCTCGCGCTAGCTTTTCATCATTGGACTGAAGTTGTAAACATAAATTTTCTTTCACGTACTTTGTTTCTCTTGAATGAGAAAAATCAATGATAGCATTAGTGCGTCATTTTCTGTTCCTAACTCCAAATATCTATTTTAGGAAATCAAACAAGCTAATAACTGAGTATTTTAATATTTAAACTTTAAATTCTCCATCCAAAATTTTCTCTAAACTCCAGTAAAG
This sequence comes from Asparagus officinalis, assembly GCF_001876935.1. NCBI lineage: Eukaryota > Viridiplantae > Streptophyta > Magnoliopsida > Asparagales > Asparagaceae > Asparagus > Asparagus officinalis. The sequence continues at coordinate 13,890,603 of NC_033801.1, forward strand.
TGCCTATTTTGAATTAATCAAATTCATCTTGAAGCTAGCGCTTACAAGCAAATACATTTTCCATGCATTTTTATTAATATACTTTTAATAAATACTTTTCTAATGTTAATTTGTGTACTGATTTCATAATTAGTAACTTATTAATTTAATGGTATTTCATAATTATATCAATTTTAACAAGTATCAGTGATATTTAATATATTATTATAAACTAAATGATACACTAATATTTAATATATACTTATTGCAAAACACAAAACATTTCCAAAAGGTGCAAAAATTTTTTGCAAAAAAGCAAGGACTCAAAAATTTATCCATGTTCAAACAAGATCAATTTTCTATGAAAATTGTTGTTTAATTGAGGGTCCATTTTGATTGTGCTGGTTATTATAGGTGAGAGATAAAGCGGAGAAATTAACAATGGTGAATAATGAATCAAGAATAGTGTAATGAGCAATGTTGATACATGATCCGGAACATTTCTTAAAACATCAGATAATTGATGATATTATTTGACTGTTAGCTCTTATTTCTATTTGGGTTTTCTGATATAATTGATGACCATGAGTTGGATGGATATGTTGGATATTTTCTTGAATTTTCATATTGTTATGAAACACACTTTTACTAAATACACAATTTAAGCAACGATCAGGTTATTTTCAAATATAAACAAATTAGTGTGCACCCCGTATAAAGCACGACTTTCCTTTTTTTGGTTTCTGCTACAGTAATTCTTTTTTAAATGCTACAAATTTTTTTGTGAATGCTACAAGTATTCTGTTTGTGCTATAGTAATAATGCTACAGTAATCCAATGTAGCATATACTATAGCAAGAATAATGAATCTTTGGATCCTCCTATAAAGTATAGACTAGTGTGCAGCCCGTGCAAAGCACAACCTCTTTTTTTTTTTGCTTCCGCTACATTAATTTCTTTTTAAATGGTATAGTATTTTTTTGTAAATGCTGCAGTGATTTTTTAAAATGCCACAGTATTCTGTTTTTGCTACAGTGATACTGCTACAGTAATAATCTGCAGTATTTTGTTGTAGCATAAATAGTTAGCCTTGGGATGCTCTTATAAGTATCTACTCCTTTATGCTTATAGGAGGATCCAAATTTACTATTTATACTACAGTAAAAAATGCTACGGTTAATTATTATAGCACAGACAGAATGCTATATCATTTTAAAAAATTACTGTAGCATTTAAAAAATAACTACCGTAACAAAAACAAATAAAGGGGTTGCACACTTGTAGAAGAGTAGATAAGATGTAGAAAAGAAACACAATTCACACGCATACGCACTTTAACTACATTACAAAAGCTTTTGTACTATTTTCATTTTGCACTTACATTATACGCACAAAAAAAAATGAAAATAAGTTAATAAAATCATAACCTACACAAAATCATGAAATGGGTATACGTGCGTTGCACGTGTGCCGTACTAGTAAACCCTAAAACCTAAACCCCCTCTCTACCCCTCAATTCTCTCCGTAGCAATCAAATCTTTCAAATTTGATCCATTTTTGTTAGATTTACAAACAATCCCCGAACGATTACATATTTTCATTTCTGTAATCGAATCGAGTTCCTCTTTCTTCAGTTTCTCTCTTCCAATGTCTTTTCGAGGCCGAGGCCGAGGGCCGGTTTCGGCCGCGGACGGATTCGGCGGCGGCGGCGGTTTTAAATGCCAAGCCGCTTCCCTACATCCTTTTCCCGGTTCGTCTCCATTTACATTCTATAATTTCCTTCCTTTTTTTACTTAATTTTTCATGAAAATTTCCGTGATTTTCTATGGTATGAGGAAATTATATCTATTTATTTATTTGCAGGAAGATGTAACCTTGCCGAGCTTGCCGGATGTCGGGACTATGTCAAAAGAGGAAAAACTGTTGATCGCATCGAAATATCGGTTGGAACAATTTTGGGTAACTTCTTGTTATCATTTGGAACAAAATGCATTCCCCAAGATAGAGAAGTCTGAAGATGGGAAAAAAGTTGTGAAAGTCGCAGAATCGAGTAATTAGATCATGCTGCTTAATTCTTAATTACAGGCCCATAATTTTGTTCTGAACGAATGATCATTACTTTGGTGTATATCAATCACATATGACCATCTCGGTATATGTTCGATGTAACTGTTATAAGCTTCCTATTGATTAGTCATGCACATCTAGAAACATTTTGAGATTCATGAGTAATGTTCTACTATATGCGTTGCTAATGACATGCACTTGCAGTACTCTCTACCGACATGGATAGTAAATGAAAATTTTTCACGAAGTGATATGGCAACAAGTGGATCAAATATATGGAAGCATATATAAGAATGAGGAAGTCAATGAAAGCCCAAAGCTTTTTTGCCCTCCTTAAATTGAATTTAAAGCCAATTGAAGTTATATGATATGGTTCACTGTGTTAGCCTATATGAAACACAGAACCATTGAGACACCCCATGCCCAAACCATCCGAAGATGGGACTGAATTAGCTATCAATTTATGATGGCATTGCCACCATTCATTGAACCAGTTTACTACAAGTTGCAGTTGGTGATCATTAACTAAGTATGGGATGTTAATAGGCTATTTGCTATTTCTCTGCTAATGTTTTTATTTTCATGCTGAGCTTCTGATAAGAACTGCTGTTATAGCAACAAAAACAGTATAATGCAATTGGAGTCAGCTTGCTGTTAGAGTCAGGGATTAAGACGTCGGAAGTAAATAAATAAAACAATAAACAATAAGATCTGCTTGTCATTGTAGAAGCGAGCAGTCACTATGTCCTGATGTACAGTATGTCATCACTTTAATTTCGCTACTTTGTCAATATCTTGCTTTTTCTGTATATTTATATTTTGATCTCTAGTATATTTCAATGAGTGCATTCTGTTCTGACTTATGCAATGGCAGATGCGGAAGATGCAGAAATTGAACGGTATTCTGATAGATTTAAGCAAAAGGTACATGGAAAACGTGAAGCTCTGGAATCTTACATGAAGC
>NC_033801.1:13893622-13904216 GCF_001876935.1 Asparagus officinalis
GTTATTTTTCTATCAGGAAAAGGTCATATGCTCCTTTTCTATTACAAATCATAGTTTTGGCCCTCTGTTTAGTTGTAATTGAAAATTTTCAGGTGCAAGGTTGCAGCGGGTTCCAAAGAAATTACGGTGGGATCGAGATTCAGGTCAGTGAAAATTGAGAATTATAAGTACAGTTTGAATCTCATTTTTCATCATTTTTTATTGTTCTATTTGATTTGCTGACCCAATAATATTTTGGATTTATCTTGCTCTTATGTTATTAATGTGATTTGATGAAAGGAACTCTACAGCATGCAAGGGTATGATAGTTTGCTTAATATAACGCATAAATTTTCTTTTATTCTGACACATTTATTTAGTTAGTGATGGATGCATACAATTAGAGAAATTATCTCCAACTTTATCCACCATTTCTATGTTAAAGATAATCAGTATCTCCATAACGTAATCAATGCCTTGTTATTTTCTAAGAAAGTAATTATTAATGGTACTTTTGATAGGGAGTTGACTGCAACTTTGCTTGTTATAATCATGTAGTAGCTACTGCAAGCATTGCCATATTCGATAGAGTTAATTGCGGATAGACCTCCTGTACTATCATAGTTGCATATATACTCCCTGTACTATAGCCCAAGTGCGGATAGGACCCTTGAGTGGATTTTTTTGATGATTTTCCCTAAAGAGGTCTATTTCTCAAAATTCAAAAAACAATTTCCTCCTTTGAGGGTAAAAGAGTTTTAAAATTTATTCAGGGGGCTATCTGCGATAATGCCGATAATAGTAGTATGGGGGGGTCTATCCGCAATTGGGCGATACAGGGGTCTATCCTCAATTAACCCTATTTCATAATTCATACATATAAAAATGTGAACTTGCCAAATGAGTACTTCTTGAGAAACAGGATTAAAAAAAAACATTAGCTTTTGTCTAGATTACGTAAAGCTTGAACCTGTTCTTATTAGTTTTTTTATTATGTACTATTTAACTGTAAGAGAAAGAGAGAGCGTAATATAAAAAAAGCACAAAAAATCATTTCTCAATGGAGAGTTCTTCAGTTTTTCACCATTTCTTGTTGTGAATGATTTTTTTGGCTGTACTATACAACAATTATCCCTAGTCAGCCCTCAATAGTATGCAGAAATTGTCGTTTCCTTTTTTTTCTTTTCCTTCTTTTGTTCCACTTCCACGCATCTCGACTGAGTTTGGAGCTCACACTATGTTGAACATGGAAATGAGGAATCACATAAAGTCTGCATGATACTTTGTTGTTAATTAGCTTATAATATCCTTCCTTCTTTTCTTGCTGCATTCATATTAGCTTTCGCTTTGGTACTCTGGCCTACATCCACTACTTCAAACTAGGCGTATTGTCTCCATGTTTCTCTAAATCAGAAGATTGTAGAGAACTAGACTTTTTCAATTAACAAGTCAGCCTTTTGGAACTTTTTGTGGGTTCTTTGTGTTGGGATTCCCCTTTCACTTCACATCACCTATCACTATTCGACATAGTCTTTTTCAATTGTGTTCGAAAAGCTTCAGATAGTTTGTTTTATTCGCACCAGAAATGGCTATAATGGCATTATTTATATTTATGTAGGTTTGGAACATCCAGTACCTGGAGTAATTGGGAAATTTTATGTTCGCAATGAAGTCTTGACTGTGTTTGGATTATTTATCTAAATTTTATAACTCATGATCATTGGCAACTCAGAAGATAACTGAATTCCATTGTATATTTCAGACATTTCTTGACCTTAAATATTAAATGTACCCATAACTTGGTTGACTTGGGCAAATTCAATCCTGTTGTGAAGTGATTGTGTTCAAATTTATACTTGTGAATTACTTTAACCTCATTGTTTTTTTCCCGCTCCTATCGTTGTTTGGATTTACTTTTTCATTGCACCTTTAGCGTGAAGGTCGCTTAAATCTTTTGGATGCATCCTGCGCCCTCCTTCTTTTTGCAGTTTATTATTTTGCTGGCACCTTTATTCTAGGCTCTAATTTAATTCTAATGTGAGTTGATGGTTTTCTACCTGCATCTTGGTTTCTACCACAGGTGATGGGAAGGACTTTTTTGCAAAGCTTGAAGAGGCAGAGGCAAGTGTAACACATTCGTTACATAATATTTTCTTTCAACTTGTTAAGAGTTTTATGTTCTTTTAACCAGTTGATTTTTGCACTTCATTGTTATGACAACAAAAGAAAAGAAGTCTTCATCTGACAGATGATTATCACGTCATTGTTTGATTTTTAAATAAGAAGTTTATGCTTGTGGTGTTAATTATTTGTTTTTGTCATTGTCCTATGTGAAAAATCTTCTCAGTGCACATTTGTAGTGTTTGTAATTATATCCCATCCATTTCATAGGCTAATTGTAGTCTAACAGATTCAGGTCGCAAGGACCCCTTATAGGAAACATAATGGTCTCATCCTCTTAAGGTCTTCCCTTGTCTTGTTTAGTCATTTGTTCTTATAAATGCTTGTCATGATATTCAGGGGAAAGCTAAGGGGAAAGAAGATCATTTTAAGAAAGATGAGGATGAAGATGAAGTAGAGGTAGAAGAACAGGGAGAAGAAGAGAGTGATGATGGTGATTATAATCAGGTAATATTAAAACCAGGGACATTTTCACTCTATAGTCTATATTTGTTGCTCTTGCCTATTGGCTTGCATAATATTGTTTGTCTTATCATTGTAATCAGGTAACATGTAAAACCAGGGATATTCACTCTATAGTCTGGTTATGTTCTTGTTAACTTATTTAATGCCTTGCATAATAATACTTTTGTTATCATTATTTTGTATTCCTATGCACTTCAGACTTTTGTATAATCTACTCAACTGGCTAAAATATTGCCCCAGACCATAAAAATTTATCTTGTTTTATGTGTCTACTTTATTAGAAATAAATGCCTTTATCTTGTTATTTAGCTTTTTTTCATTTCTTCTTCCGATTTTATTTGGAAATATCTTTACCCTCTAAATTATATATATCAAAGCAACAAGTGAAATATTCTATTTCAGTTTTCTTGAGAATTAAATGTAAGCACTATTCTGGTTTATTTGGGTTGGAGATGCCACTGCTGATGGTTTACCACTTTAATTCTTATAAACCATCGCTTCTGCTCGTATCATGATTGCAGAAGTATCCCTGCAACTATTGACGTCTTGCTATTGTTTGCAGAATATAGATTTTGATGATGACGATGATGACTTCAACATTGATGAAGGACCAGGTACACACTTTTTAATTGTACTTTTGGGCTTAATCCATGATTTTTGTGTTGTGAAAAATGCCTCTCCAATCTTTAGGGACGCTGCTTGGTTTAGCCAGCCATTAGGGTCAATGATATTAGCATATTATTAGAGATAATCAACCAATAAATATGACGTGATACAGTTCACTAGCTAGATAAATAAATTTTAGTGCAATATCATTTTAGCTTATCATTGTGAATTTTTTATACTAGCACTTGTACCTAGAATGGGTTCTTTCTGAATGTCACCATATTTATGCTTTTCTCCTGAATGATTCGTTTGATTCGTTTCCATATGCCAAACTGCTAAATCAGTACTAAAAGCTTGGAAAGAAAACCACAGATAATTCTAGAGTTTGTGCAATAGACCTTGATGGGAGTCAATGAACGAACAAGCCAGCTTGGCTTATACACTTTGAAATCTCATCTAGTTAAATCAGTTGCACCTGATAATCATCTTAGTACAATGCAGATGTTCCTGAAATTTGTGATGGCTGTAATATTTTTCTTCATAAATTTACCTGTTACCATTTCTTCCTCGCAATCCATTGATTCCATTGTTGTCTCCCACGTTTTCTGGACACAACAATCTGTAAGAATTTGATGGTTTGCTTTACGATTCAGTCTCAAAAGGGGATTTCGTAGTTTCTATTTGCTAAAAGGTTTAGTCTCAAAAGAATTTGATAGTTTCTTAAATTGCATCTGAACTAGCTAAAGTTGAATTTTCGGTTATTTTTGCAATTCTTCAATTGCAAACTACCTCCAGTTTTGATATTATTTTCTTTTCACGTTTCTTCTCTTTCTTTCCTTATTTTTCTTTCTCCATCTCCAAGATTGGTGCATGACTTGAATTTGAAGAGGTAGTTTCATATAGTTACTGCTCGTTTACCACATTCGCTGATGCATATTTGGAATAATTTATACGCTAATATCCATGTTTCATTTAATGTTATCGAGATAATATTATGTGGCAGTAGAAACTGAACAGTTTTTAAATAACCATATTGCTGACTTTGGATCCACGTTTCTTGTTATCCAAATGCAGTTTTTTCTTTTCCATTCCATCCATGTTAGGGTCATATAGAATATCGTCAACATGGACATTCTGAACTATAAATGAAACATCATCACTTTTACAAATTATGATAACTGATTCATTTTGTTTGCAACAAATTACTTATGAGCTAAAGCGAACTTCTCTGTTCTGGTCCCCTCAGACGAAGACTTCTTCGGCGGTGAAGATTAAACAGCGTTCCTCGAAGCCAAAGGCCAAGCATATCACAATGTTCCAGTTACCAGTTAGATTTGAATTTTTTTGTCCAAGGCTGGTGCTTGAGCTAAAACAAACTACAGGTTCCATCGTTCCCATGACACTGCAGCTGACTGCTGTTTTTCTCTTACCTTTGGACATCTATTGTTTTCTCTTGCTTTTAAATGACAGTTACATTGCTTATGCACATACGCGTTAATTACATGAATATGTATTAGAAAACAATCAATTACTAATTATGTTATACACATGGATCAGAATTTGGAAGAGACTTCTATTGTTGTCTTTGTGCTGTGGCGTGAGTCATCGCCTGGTGCCAAGTTTAATTGCGAATGCTTGTTTAATCCAAAGTGAGGAGATTAGTGAAATGTAATTCCGCAAGTTTCTAAGAATTTGATCGTCTTAACGTCTGATTGAGGTGAGCCGTAATAGGCTGGGTAACGAGTACAAACAGACGAATGCAGATCTACGAAGAAAAAGCGAGGAGTCTGAAGAATGTACAAAGACTGATTTAACAGGATACATACAGGAGTAACATCTTAGGATGCGTTCATGTAACACGAGAAATGACAACGACATCAATGCAGTAAAGTAACTCTGTATTAATTAGGAAAAACGAACGACTACGTGGTACACATTCATATAACCATATGCTCAATAAAGAACAAAAAGCAAATCAATTATTGAATAACTACAAAAATAATGTCAGTTGTACATGTGGCTATGCAAGTTGTTTGTAAGACAAGTCGACATCTGGATACATTGCAAAAAGACACCCTTTCCTTCTCTTCCTTCACGTTCCATCTGTGACGCTGGAACTCTTCGTGTTACTCTTTTCCAACTGTAATGGTGAAGAAATAGAGCTTCAAAACGACGGCTAGTCCCAGTTGCAACAAGAATATTCCAGCCACAATGAGAAACCATCTCTCGCCAGCTGACATGATGTGAGTGCGAAGATTTAAGGCAACAAATGCAGCTGACATGAACCCAGCAACGCCTGCTATCACCCATCTAAAGATTTCCACAGGTACAACTGACAGGCACTGTTCATATAAAGGATTCAGATTAGACGGTGCAAAATTTTATTGGTAAGTCACAATATGGAGGAATGGTATGAAATGAATTCCCAAATCAACAAAACACGATCAATCACTAACCGCACTTGGTAAGAACGCAAGTTTTGCCTGAAAAACTAGATATTCGATATAATTTAAATTTAGTTTTTCCAACCCTGAAGAAAATGATAGCCGGCCACAAAGATTGGAGCTTCCATTTAGAATCCAAGATTATCCATTTTAATAATACACAAAGATCATTTATGCTCTTCTCCCATCAAAACGGGGTTCCAATGGACCAAATCCGAGCAGAGAGATCCAAATAATTGGCAAAAGAATTTAGAACCCAATTTCAACCCTGTATAAGTTGATGCCTAGTACTGGCTAAGGGAACTATACGAAAAAAGTGAAACCTTGACATAAAACCTTGATGAGTAACTGTTAGAATCTACATGCTTTTGTCAAGACAGTTTAAAGTCATGCAACGAAGAAGCAAATCTCAAATTTTATCTGATTCCAGACTTTCAAAAGTCAAAACCTCAACAGATAGCAAAACCTGGATAAAGGCTTCAACCCATTGTCCTGACTTTGCTCAACAATTTCAATACGTTATACATAAAACTTTCTTCTTTTTTAGACTTCATCACGAAACCAAGAATCTTCTACTCAAAGAATTTTCTTTTATTTTAAAAATATTTTATTAGTTCAATTGTGCAATGCTTACATCTTATAGAGGTGGGGCAAATGGAAAACCAGATCTGCCAGACTCTAAACCGAAACCTTACATTGCCTCAATTTCAACCTGGATATAAGCTTAAATCACCGATCTAATGGTTTGTGAAACATTGGTACTGATATGCACCAATATTCCGAAAGTATCAAATTTGTAGGGTGCTGCCAAGAAATCTATAATTCTCTTTGGGTATCACCAAGGGGCTGTTCCTTTCGCAAAAAAAATTGGGAAATCAAAGAATAGGAAACATATTTCCTATAATAATTGTTTTGAGGTTGTTTGGTTGGTTTAAAAAAGAAGGAAATTATAGAATAGGAGATGAGATGAGATGAGTTGTCACCTTATTATTGGATGATGTGAGTGATTTTTTAAAAAAAATTGTTTTGACGTTGTTTGGTTGGTTAAAAAAAGGAAATGAATTGGAGGTATATTATTGGATGATGTTTTGAGATTGTTTGTGTTTGGTTCATTTTTAAAAATAAGAAAATAGATGAGATGAGATGGAGGTATATTATTGGATGATGTGACACATATTTAAGGAAATCAATTTCTTGTTTTTTTTTAATGTTTAATGAGATGGGATGAGTTGTCACAATATTATCGGATGATGTGTGTGATTTTTAAAAATAAGATAAGATGAGATGTGATGAGTTGGATGATGTGACACATTTCTTGTGTTTGATTTATTTTTAAAGGTAAGAAAGGAGATGAAATGAGATGAGTTGGATGATAAAAATAACATTTTATTGGATGTTATGGGTGAGTTTTAGGGATGGAAATGGATAAAAATATTATTTTATTGATTTCCTTGTACCGGTTTCCTTTTCTTTGATTTTAGGAAACCAACCAAACGGGCCCCAAATGAAAATGGTCTGCTACTGCCATATGCTTTTCTTTAAAATATAATATTTACTATGAAAGTGAAAGAAAAAGGACGGCATGTGCCTACGAACAAGCATGTCTAATACATGTGAACACAGACATCACATTTGATAGAAGTATCCATGTGAAGGATACATATTTTGATAGAGGCATTACTAGTTCTCTGCTATTTAGTCAAATTCAGTATTTTTTTCAGGATCTTAGGTTATTGAACTTCCTGTTTCAGTACCTTTTTTGCCCCTCAATGTATGCGACGGTTTTGAATCAATAAAATAGTATAACCAGTAAGACAACAATCTAAAATCAGGAGAATGACATAACATAGAACAAACTATAAACATAAAAGTAGGTACCAATGATATTCTGAACTGTTCATAAACAGTCCAGTTGCAGCATGTGCAGCATGTTTTATTCTATGATTAAAAGAAACGAATCATAATTTTTTGGGGTTTTGGGGTGGGGTGGGGTGGGGTGGGGGGTCAATGGAACTAAAGATGCTCAAATTGAACCAAGATTGCTGTCTACCAAGTAGCAGCGCATTTCATTCTATCAATCCAGTCATTTCCTTCTATCAATCCAGTAAAATAAACAAATAATGAAAGGGCCTATGTCAACCAAAAATGTTGAAGTTGAACCAAGATTGCTAGCAAGATAACCTATTAAACTGAGATTACGTGCTTAAGAGTGAGATTGGCTATTGCAGTTCTGCTTTTATTTAAAAACAAATGGAACAAGAAAATAGAAATAAATTATTTAACTTACTGAGGCAGGAATGAACACAAATAGAGAGTAGCCATATAGGCACCAGAGATGCACGAGCCCAGAGGGTGCTGAGAAGTACTTCAGAATTATATACAGACCTAAAGGAACAAAGGTCACATAACCATAGAACAAACCAGCAGACCATGTGATGAGGTTAATGTCGTAATCCCACTCTTTGTGCTGCAACTTGTGTGCCAAATATGTAACAAAAGTCCCAATAGCTGCTGCCACAAATATTAAGGTAGTGCATATCCAGAATGGTCCATACCTACCAAACTCCAAGTATTAGTACAAAAGTGCAAGATATAAATTTGAGCACAAGCATGAATCAAAAAGCTAGAAGAACCCATAAAAGAATGCTTGCGTACCCTTTGTCTATGGGTGACTGCATTCGTTGTAATTTGTGTCATCGAATATCCTTATTTATTTTATTCTTAACATCTTCCATATGAAATATTATATAAGAAAACTAATCTCAGACAGAACCCGAGCATTACTCAAAGCAAAAAACATCAAAGCATGGAAAACAAATTGAGGACCAACAAGCGAAATGTGCAGCTGTAAGTTGCAACATTTACAGTATCATCTTTTAAGCGCTTTCTCATCAAAATGAAGCAGGACTTTCTGCGAAGTTGACAAAGCTTTACTATTATATATATCAAACTTATGCCAACCCTTGCAACAAATACCTCCGAGGAAACTTGGGACAAAAGAGAGAGGCTTGCGTAATATTTGCACTTGGCCTAGACTGGGGGGATAAGTCTAGAAGAAAAGGAAGATGATGGATTTGTTATAGAGAATTACATTGAACTCCGATGCAGAGATAAATCCAATAGGCAAAAGAACACCATGTTAAATATGTAATATTACTTTAGTAGACAAAGTGGAACACAAAACAAACACCATTTAGAATATGTAACCATTACTCTAGTAGACAAAAGTGAAACTACACTGGTAAAGCAAAGCTATGAAAGTAGACAAAAATCATAATAGTAGGGAAAAAGAACAGGCAACTTCAAATCAAGAAGCAAAACTGCCACAAGCGAACATATGCAGACTAAGCTTTAACAAAAAGAGCAAAGAAAAAAGTTTACGGAACATGGCAAATGAGAGTAACAAAATGGTGTATCGAACTTAGAAGCAAAAGTTAAAAATAAAAATAAAAAATGAATAGGAGGAGAGTGAAGATTGATTTTTATGAATAAGTTAGCCAAAATGCTTTAATAATTTATAAAAAAGACTGTGTTGGAAAGTATGGTGGGCCTAAGGATCCACACACAAGTGTTCACACAAAGAAGGCAATAACAATAAGAACAACCAACAACCACAATGGACACAAAGATATATGTGGTTTCGCTAAAAAAAAGTCTACATCGACGGAAGAACAATGCCAACTTAATTCTTTCACTATGAATGGGAGATTACAAGTACAAGAGATCTCACCTACAATAAGAGAATACACAAAGCTAAGAGAATTTCTACAAAGATCGCCTCCAACAATCTCCAAGAAACCTAGAAATGGCTCTCCTTCAAGCTTCTCTCTTTCTCCTCTCTATTCTATGTTCTCTTGTTTTATCTATCTCTCTACACTAAGCCACTTCATCCCTTTAGTCAAGGCCCTCAACAAATGACAACCATTGGATCAAAACCAATCCAACGGCTCACGTTAAACATGAGCAAGTGGCTAACACACATGATCAATGAGTGGGGATTTGACTTCACCCACTTAAACTGAAATACAACTCTATGGTCACATTATGCAATACGTAGATAATTTTAGTTGTGAATCTAAAATTCTAAATATAAATTTTGATAGATTTTGGATGAAGACAATATGCAGGAGAACATATCAAAAATGCAAGGCAATATAAGATCATGGAAAGAGTAATGTGATCAAATATTCAAGGAATGAGAAATAACATTCATAGGTTTCCTCTTTTTCTTTCTTTCTTTTTCCTGTCTTTGCATGTTGAACTTGGAACGGGTCATACTTTTCTTCTTGGTTGGGTATGGGACTTGAAAAGGATGAAAATAAACATTATCCCAAGGATAAATGACCTCTGCAACTCATGTCATGCAAATACGATAACCATTGGTTTACTTATTTTAATAGGAAGCATTTTCAAGCATCACACTTCAATTCTCAACGATGCTTAATGAAATAATGATCACATATTCATGACACTAAAGCAAAAAATATTGCATGCTAAGTAGTAATATCGAAAGATCTGCAAAGTCACTAACTCACAGAAAAGTAATGTTAAAACCTTTGTGAATCTAGATGAATGAAATTAAAGTGGTGCTCAATCAAATTATTGGCTAATTCTCATCCACCCTCAATTTATTTTATTCATCAAATCAAATGGTTTCCGCTTGCTAACTCTCAGATCTTACAAGGCACATTACTAGTAGACGATCAAGAACACTAATAAACAAAAAAACAAAACTCACAGATCGGGATTATCCTGAGTCTTCTCAGTGAAGCTCCCCTTAAACGGAAACAGCGAATCCTTAATCCTCTCCAAAACATCAGAGGTATCCACATCAAAATAAGGCTTATAGGCCGCCACCGTAAACGACCTCATCCATCCCGTCGCCGGCGCCTCCTCTCCTCCTCCGCCGCCGCCGCCTC
>NC_033801.1:13904226-13917693 GCF_001876935.1 Asparagus officinalis
GCCGCTTCTCCCGTTCACCGCCGGCTTCGAGAACGTCTCTAGATCCACAAATCACAATCAAAATCACCAGATCCAGAACCAAAACCAAAAAAATCCCCCCAAAAATGAAAAAAAATCGGAGGTTAGGGCTAGAGATCTCACCGTCGGCGTCGGAGGGAGGGCGAAAGACGGCGGAGATCTTTCCTTGAGCTTCAGAAGGGGGAAATGTTTGGAGATTTGATTCTGAAGAGCACAAATTTTGAGATTTTGGGACTAGATCTGAGATCTGAGATCTGAGATGTGAGAGAGAGAGAGAGAGAGAGAGAGTACCTGTGAATTTGACGGAGACGTGATCGGACGAGACGCCTGAGAGAGGGGGGGGGAGAAAAGAGAATTAGATCTGAAGAGATAGAGAGAGAGAGAGAGAGAGAGAACGTAACGTGTCGGATTGGGCAGGGTTCGGGTGCAAGCGTACCGGAACGGAGCGGAGACGGAGGGTTCTGCGCTGTCGATGGTAGGATGGTAGACCACCGTGATCATACATCTCTGGTTCGTCTCAAAACCGAATGCGGATTTCTTCAGCTGCTGCTCTTTTCCTCTCGCGCAATATTTTAATACTTGATAGCCGATGCGGGCGAAACGAGGAGGAGTTCGAAACCCTTTTCTCTTGTTTGTTTGCGCGCTGGGGGGTGAGCTCAACGAGACGCGGGCTCGGGTTAAGTAGAGCCTGTCACTAGCTGGTGCAAATTAATAAATGAAAGATAAAAAAGCTGAAGACAAATTATTTTCAGGTTTGAATTTATGAGAAGAGAATAGAAAGCTCTCACCCAATTTGATTATGTAATCTGTAAAAAATATCATTAGAGGGTTAGAATAAAACGATAGAAATGACAAAATCAAATTTCTTTGATCGTGTTCAATTACAAGTGAGAAGAGAAAAGAATATTTTTAAGGAAATGCCTGTTAACTAAACTACAACTCATTGAACTACACTACACATTTTGATTTTTAGCCTTAACAAAACGGCTTAACAAGTGGACATGGTTAATAGAGATGATTTACTAAAGTTCTCTAATCTAAGCCAAAGTTCTTTAATTTAAGAGCCTGTTTGGTTCAATTCCGTAAATCATAGGAAACCTCATTTTCGTATAGAAATACCATTTCTAACTTACCCTTACAAAAAAAAAAAAAAAAGATGGGCGTATGGTTGACTCCGTTGACGTGCTTAAGAAAGCACGTACATATCACATAAAGAACGTCTACAATGTCTATCTGACTTGCTAACAAAAAGTAAAATATGCATTAAAGTCCGGAGTATAACCTTCATTAAAAAAGGCCAGCATTAGCAGTCCTCTTTATTAATGTCAAATTCTGCAACCCCAAATATTGATAATTTGGAAGACGAAATTTTGCAACTTCCACCGCCAGACTGACCAGTTTCTGGCAATAGATTACACCAATGAATAGGAAAATTTTCGAGTGAAAAAAAAAACCAAAAACATCTATGAAAAGAAAAACCCGTAAATTATCGTAGAGGAAAACGTAAATCCTGATCGCTTCCTCCTCTTTAATTACACGCATGGGTCTAAATCCGGAAGAAAGGATTAATCTACCAATTATACAAACAAATTATAAATCCTTATAAAAAACAGTAGCTAGCTGTGGCCATAGGCTAATGAACATAAACTCAGCTTGACATCCATTGCTGAATCCTTGTAACAGAAATCCAAGCATAGAAATAACACGAGATATATATACAATTGTATATACAGCTTCCCAGTTATACAATCAGAATTTTTTTTCCAGTTGCAGCAGCGACAACTCAGCAGATTATTCATGGAAATATCGGTTGTCAGAATACAATGCCTACTTTATGGATTCAACACCGTTAGTAAATGCCAGCTCACAAGCTAAGGCCAGATGATCGCTTCCCCATCTCTGTACACCATGATTACAAAGTAACTTTTTATAGTAGGTATGTACCCAAGTAAATAAGAGGATGGATTTAAACTAAAACAAAATCACTTCAAATACAAGGTTAATGATCAGATCTTACTCGCGTTGGAAATCCAGAAGTCCTTCGTAAAATATGTTTCGGAATTGTATCGAGTACTTTGACAGTCTGAAGGCCTTCGGAACACCTGGATGATTGTTTATAATTTAGCTGAGAGCTATCGTCAAAATACTGGGAACTGAATAAATGCACATGTTACACTTACACCTGGGTGCTAATGAAGGAGAAAACATAGTTTTACAGTACCAAAGCAAATACCGTCCAAAAGAACTGTTTGGATGATACTTCATATACTATTAATGGAATCAAGCAAGAAAGAAAGATATGGTGCCCTTTCAATACACAACCTCAGGGGAGATATGTAGGTTCATTGTACTCTTGTGTCTGGCTTTAGTTCAACAAAGATAGGTCATTTAGCATTTTCATAAATGAATCACCATGTTATAATAGCTAATAGCGGATACTTATTCCCTATGCACAGAAAATACCTCCATGTTCACAGACAGTGATCATCAGTAATGAATATAGTAGGTGTTCCCGCTCAAATTATTTCATTTTTGGAAACGGTTCATTGTGAAGAGAAGAAAACATCATAAATGGATCATTATGGATTCAGTAATGAAGTTACTCTACCCAGCACTTTGTATCAATAAGTCACCAGGTTCTATGCACAGAAAAGAATCCATGTTCACATGTCAGTGATTATCATTATAAAACGAATATAATAGAGGTTCCAATGCAAACTTATATAATTATTGGGAAACATTTCATTTTGAAAAGAAGAAAACAACATCTTAAATTGGTCATCAATTCCAAATGTCAGCAGAACTATAGAATTCAACAACAATAGAAAAAGAGGCAAAAGTTCTGTTTTGTTTTACCTAGCGAGAGGGAAGAGCATAAAAGATACTAACCATATATAGTCGACTGTGCCCATAAACAGCCTATTATAACTGGTGACTTCTGGTTCCCTGTTCGAGTCCTTAGTCCCCGCTTTATCCTGTGGAAAAGATAACATGACTTAGCCTCAGTCAGAAGAGTAGAATTTCTGCATCAACAATAATTAGAACATTCCTTTAAAATGTCACAGTAGAGATTGCACAAGTTATTTCTATTTGCTATCCCCCTTGCTATTGCAGAGTACCTACTTCCAGTATAATGCTCGTGCTTCTGGAGACTTTATACAAAGAATGAAAGCTTGTCTATAATGACAACAAAAATTTCTACAAGCATAAAATTGAACATGCCTCTAAGCTAAGAATAACAATATCAAAAGCTGTGATCTAGGAAAACAAAACATTTTATTACTATTTGTACCAAAGAATAGCTTTATGACTGGTTACCGCATAATAGAAACAAGATCAAAACGAATTTAATTTAATGTGTTGCTTGTGAGCTGGTATTGACCCTGCTACTGCAGAAAAGAACACAGCTCTATAACAGGGAATGCAATCCAATCTCTAGCTAAGAATAAACAGCAAAAACACAAAGACTTACTATGTCACGTACCTCTACATCAGTATACGCACTCCTAAGCTTCAATCTATGTTCAACCAAATTGCATTCTGGATTTCCTGATGCAGCCTCAATTTCGCTGGGAGTCCATAAATATGGATTGTAAGAATATGCCATGTTAGCAGCTGTGCTGCAGAAATCATCCTGAATCTTAGATATAAATGGATGCTGCTCTGCATCTGCATCCTCTGTTCCAAGAAGCTCCCTGAGAAAATTAGGGTCTGGATTTTCCTCTGGACCGCATAAATTGTCAATCTCGCTAGCGTCCTGACTAACATCACCATGATCCTCCAAGTGTTCCATGTAAGATTCACCTCCAGATACAGCTTTATCGAAGATTGTGTTTGATTCTTCAGGATTTGAGTCTATACATATGTTGTGATTATCTACATCCAAAGTGGCATTGTTTTCAGAGCAGGGCTTCATTTCGCCTGAGCTAGTATTCCCAAAATCTCCACTGGAATCCAAACTTTCCATCATTGTTTTGTCAACTTCATTAAGAGAATTTAGTTGTTCCATTCTGCTAGTACTTTGACATGAAATATCAGCACCGACTCTCTCTTCAGTGGCCAGAGCAGGTGATGCATCAATGTTCTCTAGTAAAGACGCTTCAGATATGGAACATGAAACCCCTGAAGCCATATCAAAGAATGTCATAGAGATACTGGAATCATTGTGAAGCTTCCTGTCAAGTAAATCCTCGGAAAACATAGTCTTTGCTGGAGATGTATAAGATTGATTATCTTTGAAAGGTAGATCCTGATTTAAATTCTCTTTAAAAATAGCAGCATCAGTTAAATCTTCATCTGTCATGGGTACAACCATATTTAGTAACTCAGAGTTGGATACATTTATTTCTCCATGTAAGAGATCTTTGGATTCCTGAGCCAGCTCCTTGTCAGATGATGAATCTGGGTTATTATTAATTAATTCATTTGACATGCCTTCATTTGATTGAGAATGAAAAGCACTCAACGTACTCTGAACAGAATGATCTGTTTGAATGGTGCTGCTATGTCCTCCATGATCCAGCTGCAACCATCAACAGAAAGCCCGGTTAGAAGAAACAGTTGGAACATTTTGTTAGATGGGCTTGAAGTGTCATCATCATAGAAGTCATCTAGCATGACCATTTTATTTATTGCTTTTGTAACACTATTAGATAAATTATCAACTTCCATTATGTTCAGAATATGTCAGAGGAGCTTAACAGCCATCGTAAACATTAACGTGTGAGATGAAGGTACCTTTTCTTGTGCAGATGAAGTCTCAATATCATTCTGATGGTTTTGATTAACATCAATTCTCTTTAAACTGCTGCCTTCCTCAATATCCATTGCCCCAGTGCCATTATCTACAGTCTGCTGCGGTCTGCAAAATAATTATAATATCTACAGTCTCTTCTCCATCTAGAAACACAGATGAACTCATCAGGTATAAATCAGATGTTACCTATATAAACGTGAACCAACATATGCCCGTGGTGCATATATAGTAGAAGCACGCTGTCCTGATATCTGATCCCGAGCAAGTCCAGACAAATCTAACTGTGGAATGCAAATAATTAAGAAATAAGTAAAGTGGGGTACATCATGACTGTACCTTTAGCTCTAACAAAGAAACAGATTTACCTTCTGTTCAGATATAAATTTGTAGAGGGGACTCTGATGGAAAAAACAAATCAATTTATCAGTCCCAGAACTAGGTGTGCAAAGAAAGAGCTCAAATCAAGAGAACAGAAACACAGTTTACGTTGGGAGTAGCATTAAAATCTCCACAAACTATGACTGGAGCATTATGCCAATTTCTAGAGACAGCATATGCTCGATCAAGGAGCATCCTAACCTGTAAGAAAGCTGAATTTAGCAATAACAATTAACATACGCTAATTGTAGGTTGAGTGCAAAACAATCCCCAACATTGGATAAAACCAATGTATCTTAAATTAAATTCATTTAAACTGCTCAGCCAAATTATGAGCCAGCATACACAAATGCATCTGTGAACTTTTTTTTTTAAATGTGTGTGTCCATATAAGCAACCCTAATGCATGTAGAACTCATCAGCAAACAGATTTTTGACACATGTATCACATGCTATTAATAAAGAGAAATGAATATTTTTACACAAAAGCACTAAAGTAAAGTATAACAAGGATAAAATTTGCCCACATATAATATTATAGCTGGATACATTAAATTAGAACGTTAATATTAACAAAAAAATTGTATTAGAGTATATTATAGCAGGATACATTACATTAGAACACTAATATTTAACAAAAAAATTGTATTAGAGTTATACTTTTTAGTTTTTTTAATCAATAAATAATTTTAAAGATTATGTATGCAAAACTTGACATACCAAATAGGAAACTGAAAACCCCTCAGATTTTTTACACTTGAAAATCTAAACACTATAATGGAGGTCCCATTTTAAAGACAAGTGCAAGCAAAATTTTGCTTTGATGATAATTAAATCTTGAGATTGGAGCACAGATAAGAGTATCTGGTGGGAATACAGCTACAGGTCTTTGGCAAAATGGACAATTTGGTGATTTTTACAGCTTGCGGATACGTTTTTTAGTTTTCTGACCATCTGTTTAAGTGTTAAACAACTGCCCTGAACAAGCACATGCAATATGCAATTAGCAAATCCCTTAAGAGTTTTGCATTTGATATATAATTTACAAGTGTAAGCAAGCATCCTCGGTTAAACTATACTTGGATGCAGCATACATTTGGAGGAGAACTACAGAACATCAGTAAATGCCTCGGTTACATGGAATATATGGCATTCTTTTAACCTACGCATTTTACAGATTAGAGGCACAATTAGAGGAACCCTTTTGCCCCCTAGAACTTTTGGTTCTATCAGTTTCAAGCTTCATATCTTACTATGGTTTCAGGGATTATTAAATGAAAGTAAATAATTAAGGGGAAAAAACTTTTAATTCTCCACCACTGAATCCGTGACTGCACGACGATCCATATGTGGTGATAAAAAGTGATAGATCTATGCTTTTTATTAAGCTAATCCAAATTCAAAACTTCCATATTCTAGTATTAAGCATCTGACAGTTAAATTGTTAAAAACTAAATTGTTATAACCCTTAAATAGTAATTTAACTATGACTATCAAATTGTCTCACATTAGCGTGAAAATGAGTAGGAAAAAGAAGCCAGAATGTGGATTAAGTTGCATGATCAAATGCTTTTCTAAACAACTTGCAGACTCAAATTAGAAATGCTTGACATGCACAAATATACTGGCTGTGCCGCAACACCAAGAAGAAAAGCCTACAAATATTAAGAGTCGCCGAATGTGATAGCGGATCATAGTTATGTGATATGTCATGTGTAACCATCATCCTGTTGCCTTATGAATCTACTAAGGATATACCTGTCCAAGCTTCATTTCTCCCCTTTTTGGATTGTACAGCACATGAATGTTGCAAATAACAATCTGGTTAACTCCTCTTGATTGATCAGAGCTGCATATTTAGTTGCACTTTTAGCAGTCAATATTAGAGTGTCCGAGCTTCTAACAACAAAAAGCACAACTATTTGGACTGCTTAATTGATGGAGAAGCTACCCAGTGGTCCTTGTCCAATGGATTGATGTGCACCAAGAGCAGTTGAACCCTGGATAAATACTTATGCAAGGGAATTGGAGATTAGTCCTCCAATCCAAGGGTTATTCTTCCATTGGTATACCATTAATCCAGTGTCCAGGGAACACTGGATAGTTGTTCCCAGTTGGAGCAGCAGTGCCTCAAAACATTTTATGAATGTTGTTTATTTACCCACTGTTGTGTCATAAAGTTGTCGGTACAACATTTGAGGGTGCAAATGGTGAAGCAGGCATTGTGCTTCAAAGTGCAATACCATCCACATATTGGGACTGAAATCATGCATAATGATGACATATTAGTAATCTATCCTTAAGATCACAATTCTGTTTAGTTTCCTTCTTCAAGAAAATATGATAAAATCATGACCTAAAAAGTCATTGTAATTTTTTTAATGATAAGTCATACTTGCAGTTAGGAGCTATCTAGGCGAACAATAAAATGTAGTTCCTGCTATGACACTGGGAGCTGCATGTAGCTAGACAGATGCTGCAACTCCAGCTACACAACTGCAAACAACCTACATTCAACTGAATCCCAAAGAAATACCAAATAATCTATGTATACCATGCCACATGTTAATGTCAACTGGTATCACATGTTTAAAGCACGTAGCATAGAAAGGAAGAAGTTGAATCAGTTTTCCTTATTCTGACTTAGATAGGACTTGAACCTGGGACTTCCGTTAACCCATACCAAAAACATGAGGGCTAAAAGGTAGATATGTTCAGTAAACACAAACCTTTCAAGAACACACAGATAAGTCTTAGATACACATCACTAGAGTTGAAGCAACCAACCCCAGCTAAATTCAAGTTTCATCAAGATTTCATACCAAATGATAATCTCATAATGATAAGTTAAAAGTTGAAGTGAAATGAAATCAGAAATAATTTAAAGAAATTTGGCACATACCTTGCAGGAGCTGTAGATAGCTTATCAACTGGATTTTGATTCCTTGACTGGTCAAGAAATGGAAGGCAGCTAGATTTAAATGGTATAAAACAATACCATCCAACAGAATGGAGAAATAAATAATACGGATAAAATAGGATCAAGTTACCTCCAAAACACAAATCTGGGCAACATTATCTCGCAGTCCAAGTTTGTTAAACTCAATATGCTCTTCATGTTGCAGCTGGAACCTGACTTACAAATAAAGAAGATAAAGCAGAGACAGTTACTTATCCTAAAAAGTGGTATGTGTAGTGAATAACATCATTGCAACACCCAAAAAGGGGGCTAAATGATATAAAACCACATTGTTTCTACATATGCAATAAATGGGCAAATATATGTATCCTAAAAGGACAGAAGTGCCTTAGCTAGATAATGATCTCACAGACATTACGGAAACGAAATGGAGAAAGATAATTTCTAATAGCAACATGCAAACAAAATCTTTGGAATCGTAGGATCCTGAATTAGTGAAAAAAATAAATTTTGTGAGCAGTTCACGTATCTTTAGGAATATAACTAAGGGTGTTTTTTGGTTAGTTAGGAAGTTGTTCACTACTATGCAAGACTAAGGAGGATGGTGCACATCGACTAAAGTAGGATGGTTGAATCGCAATGTGTCACCCTTGACCTTCATTGTTACTGTCTACTGAAGGGAACTTTACTTCACAAACACAAGACAATCCATATTTTGGGTCAGAACATTAGAGGAAAAAGGAACACAATTGCTAGAAAGTTATCAGAATGTTGGAATCATGAATGATAATATATTAAAGTACAAGAGATGAGTGCGTTGATAATTAGACATCTCCATGGACTTGATACAAAGATGAGAACACTCTACAAAGTAAGAACATCCATGGAGACCAATGACTTCACAACTTTTAAGAGATTGTAGCCTAAAGCACTGCAAAGGTTAGGTAAGGCAAGAGCATGATTGGGTTGAGGCAGCAAAGGACAACGTTTATAAGAAATGTCCCTTACCAGAGCTGGAGATAGGAAGTTATATGACCCAATTTTTTTGGATAAAAGGTGTTTTGCTACTGCAGTTATGTTGCTGTTTTTGGTATTGGTTAGACACTTAGACTGGTCAAAAGGTCAAAGATATCAAGACGTCAATCACTTCTATGTCTTTGCTTTTCAAATGGAAGGGCGTTGAACACACTAGAAGAAGTATGCTTATTCAGCTCACTCAGTTTTGGTTTTAAGAAAAATAATATTTTTCGATCTGTAAGTTGGAAAGCTACCTGTTTGTTCGCCAAAAAATTGCACATCCATCAACAGCATTTCCAGTGCGCATCTGCATAGTCAATTAAAGTGGTAGTGGCAACTGCCAAAAATTTTATCATCATATTTATAGTTAAAATTTTGAAGAATATGTTTCATTTGTAAAATGAGCTTCATGTCAAGAAATTAACAATTAATCAAAGTTAGAAATCAAGATCAGGATAACATGGTGTATTCGTGGCACCAGATTAAGAATGAAAACCATACAGCAATTTGTAGCTCATCAGAAAAATAAACTCTCTAATTGTATACATGATGAAGATGAACTTGTACTTATTTACAACGTAACCGGAAAATGGCAGTTTAAATTGCCAATGCAAATTGTCGGGGTAAGATCTAGGACAGAAGGACGAAAATCCAGCATGTCTAGAGATGCCCTTAACATGATGAAATAGTCTACAGGTGCCTCTTTTGTTTCTTCATCGCAATTTAATGCATGGAAATTCCATTGTGATGTCCAAATATACTTGTCACCTCACAGAAGAAATGCATAATCAGTATAAAGAGATGACCACGACCCTAGGGCTGGAATCTAATCCTATCAAATTGAATACTCATCTAGAATATGTGAATACAAATTTGAATTTCCTTCTACAAACCCAAATCAAGTTGCTACTTTCTTCAAATATATATTAAATACTAAAACATGCACTTGATTTGTATCCTAAAGTTAAATGATACAGAATTACTTGATTAAAGAGAGACTTCCATGTGATTAAAAGATAGAACTGTTTAATGGTATTTAAATTCATAGTTGAAAATTATTCCTATATAATAATTGTCTATAAACCTATAATTTGAATCTTCGAGTAGAACCTTTGATTTGTGTATCATTTGTTAATATTGAGGAGAATGTGAGAGTTAAAGAAAAAGACAGAGGGTTAAATGTTAAATATTGGGACAAATTCTTTGGAGATGGGTATAAAACCTGGAGAATTAAAGTATAACATCATATATGGGCAATAACACAAAATGTAAGCGATTAAATGTGGCAAACAAACATTTGATGAAAAACAATATTCACTTTGTCAATAGATGAATACCAAATAGAGTTTCTCTTCAACGCAGATGAATTATAATAAAAACCAAGTGTATCTAGCTATATGATAAAGTCAGAAAATAGAAATTTTGAAAAACAACATAAGATTGTATATCAATTACCTTCCAAATACCAGCATATCCTCGAATCGTTAGTTCCTCCTCCAAGTCATGAAATCTATCAACCTCCTGGAAGGATACCAAGGAGTAAATATAATCATCTAAACAATCTAAATCAAGGTACAGCAGCAAAAGAATAAGTTGCTGCACAAACTTATTGAATAAAAAAATAACTCTCATAACTTTGGCAATGATTAAGCATGTTTTAGGCATCAAAACTAAGAATCTAAATGGGAAAAATACACCTTAGGCATATACACAAAGTAGTACTCATTCACCATGAATTCTCTTTTAGCTCCATTTTAAAAAACCTTGCAACTTTTCTACTTGTTCATGGGTGTGAAGTCAAACTGAATAACTTGTATTAGTTATAGACACTTTAAGGAAATGTATATAATGATGGTTGGAACAAATTGCTACTGGAATTACCCAACCAGACAAATTATTTTACCAAGTGCAAAGACGAGACGATTATCTGATTACTGAAACGGCCACAATTTGATTAAACTGATGTCTCTAGTATAGAATAAGATAAATATGATGCATATAAAAAATATATCAACATTTCTCCATTTGGTGAACCAACCAATATCAGATAAGAATCACATGCCTGCCTAAGAAGTGGCTCTGGACATCAATCTAGACAGATCCAATCTTATTGCAGCCACGTACATCTTGAATAAAGATACATAAGAGGCGAAGGGACAAATCATCAAGGAACCAGGATAAGGATGTTATATTTAATTCCAAAGAGAAATGTAAAGCAGAAAACAACCAAAAATGGCTTGGTCATTACAGTAGCTCTGCCATCTCAAGGAAGTTTATATAAATATGAATCATGGAAGGGACCCACAATGTAAGGAAAGCCCTGCTATGACTCTCTTCAGCAACTAAAATAAAATAAGAGAGAGTAGCAACAGATCACAAGTCTATAGAGGACAAATCAAGGTCATAAACTACGATAAAACAACATCACCAACTGCGTGAAAAGTTAGCAACTACTGAAAATACCTGAAGACACATGATGTCAGGAGACCATAATCCAAACTCCAAGAACAGCCTTTTCTTTCGCCACTCCCAATCCAAAATGTGATGAGGAATATGAAAATATAGCTTGGAACGATGATCTCTTGCAAGGTAGTCCGCGAGAATATTGTACGCCAGTACAGTAAATCGCTCTGGTCAATTGCAGGACGTAAATTAATAAAACAATGGCTATATATACATTTCAGTGGAGACATAAAGACCTTAAGAAACTAAACTTTCATAGATATGAAGTAATAGAGAAGTTTGTATATAGTAATAAATTTTGACAATTTGCCATGAAAGAGAGGGCTAATTATTTGTGGCTTACCATTAAATTCAAACAAAATAATGTCTAAGTGTTGCAACCTAGTACATCATGAACAAACAATTAAAAGGTGGGCTATTTCAGTTATCATTGTTTATTTTATTCAAACAAATAAGGTTTCATATCAAATAAAAAGCACCCAACATTGTATTACTAAATTTCAGTTGATAAAGAAATTTAAAATCAATAAATTGGAGATTACATGGGTTCATGCTAACAACTAATTGACAGCATACTCTTGACTCAACTGGGCATAAACCCTTCAACTTAATCTCTACTTATCTAGAGGGAACCTTACAAATTATACACTAAACCAAGTTCTGTCTGTCTTTTTAACATGAGATTTGTGATTTACAGAAGGTACTATGAGGAAATAAGGTCTAAAGACACAGGAAATGTATGCGCCAAAAAACAACCTTCTCAAAATTGACAGCCACTAATATCCCTCCTTCATAAATAAAGACAAATTGGTGTAATTCCTAAAGACACAGGAAATTGACATGTGTCATAGTACGAAAACAAAAAAAGCTGACATGTGTCATATCAGAAGATGACATGTAGACACTTAATCGTGTGTTCATCAAATTAAAACTATCCACTATTAGAAAATTCTTTTAATTATGGACAAGTACACTCTTTTAATTAGTTTAAAATTATAATCAATTGTAAGGATATTTTAGGAAAGGATAAGTATTTTAAACACATTCTTTTCCAACTCTTTCTACAAAAATTCAAGTATCATCATATACCTTTCCTTAATTAACTAGACCTAATCCTCCCTCCTTTGTTTATATATATAAAAAGAATATATATAAAGAGAATAGGTGAATCACTTAAATGCCATATTCATATCCTCAAAATACCTATTCTTACAAGCAGTGTCGTGTATTGTAAAGCCTATCCATCCTATCTATTTTCACATTTTTGGGGTAAATTACACAAAAATCCCAATACATTTGCTGTTTTGCTGTAAACTCCTAAAAAGCTAAAAAGTCTCATTAAATCTCCAAATAACCTTGGAATTTCAGAAACCCACAACACAACTTTTAGTTTTCTGCACTAATGGTCATAATGGTGTTAAACTGTTACATGGATGAAAGTACCCTCAAGGCTAATTACAGTCTACAAAAATTATTAACATTACACAAAAGCCCTAAAAAATTAAGAAATTACATAGAGCCAACTAAAAATCTGAAAATTACGGACTACAACTGAAAAAAAAAGAATTTTTTTAAAAGGCACATTAAATAAGAAAACTACAAACAACCCCCTCAAAAATAAAAAAAATTAAAAAATCCTGAAAAATCATAAATCTATACAAAATCCTGAAAAACCAGGAATTGCAAAAGGCTCCAGAAAATTTTGAAATTGAAAAAAAGCCCCTATAGATTTGAAAGTTACAATGAACCCCCTTTAAAATCTAAAAATTACAAAAAACCTCTAAAAATCTGAAAGTTACAAATAGACCCCTTTCAAATTTGATAATTACAAACAATGCCTTTAAGAATCCAAAATTTGCAAACTGCCCCAAAAGTCTAAAATTACAAAACAACCCGTAAAGATATTAAAACTTAA
>NC_033801.1:13917711-13921516 GCF_001876935.1 Asparagus officinalis
TGGAAAACTGTAAACAACCTCTGAAATATGAAATTGCAAATAATCCCTCTGCAATTTGAAAACTGCAAACAATCAGTTAAGATTCAAAAACTACAAAAAAGGGCTAAAATCTGAAAAATATAAATAACGTCTTGAAAAATAAAAATAAAAACAACTAACCCACTTTAAGATTAGAAAATAACAAACAACCTCCTTAAAATTCTGAAAATTACCAATGGACTGCTAAAAAAATCTAAAAGGGTGAGCAAGAAAGAGTTTCGGAGGTTTTTGAGCAAGGAGGAGATTTGGGATCTGAAGCATTGTCTGATGGGAGGAAGAGGTAAGGGAATGAGGGTTGAGGCCTGCGAGAGGGAGGAC
Organism: Asparagus officinalis; assembly: GCF_001876935.1. Lineage (NCBI taxonomy): Eukaryota > Viridiplantae > Streptophyta > Magnoliopsida > Asparagales > Asparagaceae > Asparagus > Asparagus officinalis. The sequence continues at coordinate 13,918,069 of NC_033801.1, forward strand.
AATTGGAGTTTGTAGAGATGAAGGGAGAGGGATATATATTTTAGGATTTATGGAGAACAGATGCGATTAAACAACATGGAAAAAGGTTTAGTGAATTGATTTGGCTTCAAGCAGGGTAGAAGAAATAAGTGATTTGATTAAATCACACTCATTCGTGCAAAAATCACAGTCATTCGTGCAACCACGGGCACAACAGAAAAGAGTAAGCTGTAACCAAAAAAGGAAAGAATTTTGGCAAATTCAATTTAGAAAAGCAACCAAATTAAGATTTAAACCATCATATACAAACCAAAGAAATCATATCCAGTCCATGCGAGCATGGGCTTAAAACGTGTCTTCTAAAACAAGAAAAAATTATCTAAACTCCAGCTTTCAAGAAAAATGTTTCTCACCATAAACAACTCAACAGTATAACTCACATAATGAAATCTTCTAAGTTCTAACAAGCTTCAAACTATCTAAACTTTGATAAGCAACATTCTTTCTACACGAACAGTTCAGAAAGAAAATTCCCAGTACGAAATGTGGAAAAAAGAAGCTCACCACACTGAGGCGGCGGCCGAGAGCAAGCATTCACCCAATTCCTGTGATCATCTGGCCGGTGCTGCTGCGGATGCGGGCGAAACTGAGGGTCGCGGATTCGGTATGCGCGTTCGGTGGTTTGAAACTGAGGCGCCGCGGATTCGCGATTGCACGTTCGGCGTGAAACTGACGGCCGCCGGATTCGGGTGGCAACTTGCGGAGCGGGCCCACCGACGATAATCTTGCCCAGACCTACCCCCGGGAATCAATAATTCCCTCCATATCCCTGCCGATATTTGTAATTATCGTCCCTGACAGTGTCAGGTGCGTGTCGCCGCTCACGAATGGATGATCGCCGCCGCCGCCCCGCCGATGGCGGCCGGTGGCAGAACCCACGGTGCCATGGCCGGCTACCTCGAGCCTGGGAAAATAAAGAATCAAGAAGACGTTAGGGTTAGGGCTAAGGTTAGAGTTAGAGTTAGGGTTTTTAGGATTTTAGGGTTCAGGGTTCAGTTACGTTGAAGCGGGAAGAGGACATCGATACTGTGGAGATGGAGGATTGAAGAGAACAGGATGAGATTGAGAATCGGAGCATTTTAGCTCTAGGGATCGAGATCAGAGGAGGGTAGAATGGTCATTTTGGTGTCAGCTTGGAGAAGCTGAGGATGCGACGGCGGAGAGGAGAGGATGACGGCGGGAAATTGGGGGGAGTGCCGGAGTGGTAGGTGATAACGGGGCCGGACGGCAAGATGACCCGATTTGAATTTGACCCGAAAACTTTCGGGTTCGGATCTGTGAAAACTAAAAAGGACTAAATATCATAAAACACCCCTTAAAGCCCCTTAACTTTGAAAATATCAAAAGAACCCCTTAAGTTTATGGCTTACCAGAAACCCCCCTAATTTTAGGGGGTTTTCTGATAAAATTTGAAAGCTAAGGGGGGTTTTCCAATAAAAGTTTGAAAGTTAATGGGGGTCTTGTGATAATCCCAATGATTACGAGGGTTTTTCTAATATTTTGAAAGTCAAAGGGGGTTTACCGCTAATTGCCAAAGTTAAGGGGGTTTTCTGTTATTTAGCCCAAAAAACATCTACGAAACACGCAGTCCCCCTGAAACTTGGAGACTTTACCAAAGTAGGCCTATGTGGGATTCCTGATGAGTCGTGATACAGTAAAAATAGTAAAAATAGTATATAAAGCGTGTTATAATTACCTTTAGCTATGGTTAAATTCACGAAATTATTTCTTTATTTATTTATTTTTTTATAAAAATAGATATAGCAATTTCATTTTCAAACCTATAACTAAATAAGTATTGATGTTACTGATCGTCGGTCTAAAAATCTCATCCGATTTGTTATTGACAGCTTGTTTTCTTGTTAAATCAGTAACAAATCTTTGATGATTTTGATTGGCATAAGAAATATGCACTTCACACAGGTCATGTGACCATTAACTTATTAAAGAATATGATTAACGGATTTGGATCCTCTCCACTACAAAAAAGTAGTGGAGGGACCACTACTTTTAATCTCAAGCATTGATTATTTAGTAGGCGGTTATGATACAATCTAAATCTAACACTTATCATACCCTCGTGTATTGCACTCATTCCTAATTTGCACTAAAAGAAAAAATCATAACCATCAACTAGATAATCAATGGCTGTGATTATGTAGTGGTCCCTCCACTATTTTTTTTGTAGTGGAGAGGATCCGAATCCGCTTAATATGCGTCAAGACTAATTTAACAAAAACAAAAACAAAATCCTGAAACAACGGAAGACGAAAGAACAATAGCCAACGAAAATATAGGAAGCTTGCGGGTCCATGCATAAAGTAAATAAAAACCCAAAAATAGAAATCAGAAAAAAAAAATAATAAAGGAAAATTGCTTCTAGCCCAAGAAGAAAAACACAAGTAATTAAGTAAAGACCTCGCGGGCGATTCAAAGGCGTAGGAATAAATAATAACAGTGTGTGAGAATATCAAATGTTTTTTGAGATTAAAAAGGAGAGGAGACCCGAAAAATTCTCTTTGTTCTTCCCTTTCTTCCAGAATCGAAGTCAGTATTAATGCAAGATTTATAGTTTCTACATTCTTTCCTTTGTTTTTATGGCTAATGACTATCTAATGGAAAAAATCCCATATCCTGTATAATTTTCTTTGTGGTATATGTTTTTTTTTTTCACGGTGATCAAAATCTGGTCTTTTTTTGGATTCACTATTCAAAACCTGTATTTTGTGTATATTTCCTGCTTTTTTGAGAAACAATGCGCTTAAAATAATATTTAGCCTATTCAGGTGCAATGATCCCAAGCCCAAACTGTTTCCGGAAACAACAGTACAGTATAATGGTGTGCACCAACCAAGTACTGTCAAGATCTCCTCGATCTATAAGACCTTTCGATCAAGGCAACGATCTCCTCGATCTGTTAAAACCTTTCGGTTCGAGCAAAGATATTTCAATCTGTAAAAATCTTTTCGGTTAAAAACCTTTCGGTTCAGGCAAAGATCTACCAAGTACATACTTGTGTACTTGAATACATACAACTGTATACACTTAGGACTATGATTCTACGAAGCTATGTTATTTTCCTCAAAAAATCATGCGCGCGCGCGCACACACACATACACACACACACATTAATGACCATATCATAATATAATTATATATAATACATATATACATACATATATACTTATGTACTTAAATACATACAACTGTATACACTTAGGATTATGATTCTATGAATCTATGGCCATTTTCCTCAAAAAAATCATGCGCGCACGCGAACACACACCTATATACACACACACACACATAAACGCACACACACATTAATGACCATATTATAATATATATATATATATATATATATAACACACACATATATGAGAAATATGGACGTCCACTAAGTTTCTTA
>NC_033801.1:13921526-13933562 GCF_001876935.1 Asparagus officinalis
CCAGGCCTGGGCTCGGAGCCTAGGTTTTCCGGGTCTATCCCGGCCTCGGCCAGACACCGAGCCGAGCACGGGCCTTAGGCCCGAATGGACACCCCTACATATAGATCTTGGTTCTTCTTGGTTATAATCTCTCCGTCATGAACATAAACTAATAAGCTAAATTGATAAAATATAAAGGATTACTCCCACCTTAATTTAAATTTCCCTCCTCTCTTTGTGCATGATCATTTGCTAAAAAAATTGAATCTCTCATATTTTTTCTTTTTAAGATAAAATAGAAAGGAGTTATTATTAATAAACTGTTTTAGTCTGATGTTTTAACTCGACCACACCGTGCCTCTATATAACACACATGGACTACTTATTTTTTCAATTGAACAATTAGGAGAAAGCATCCAATGCATCATGTCCATGATATTAGTGGTGAACCAAAGAGATAATGATTCATATGTATACGCATACACACAAATCCATTGACGGATATCTCTTTAATACATGCTACAATCTAAAACTACTAGCCATTTTATTTATCTCTGACTAGGTGCACTATAATCCCAGGACTACAGTCATGGGATTGTGTTATTAAGCGACTATTTTTTTAATCCAATGTTTGTTTTCACATGGGTTAATATTCACGTACTTAAAATAGTCTAGACTAATACTTATTTTTTAATGGGATTATGCCATTGGGACTAATATCTTAAATGGAAAATTTTAACCGTTCAGTCAACAATATTATTTCTGCACATCTGTTTTGCATAATTCAAAATCTGGAAATGACATTGTCTAAAAAAACCATATTCTTGTCATGATCTAATTAACACCTCCATTCAGTTGTCAAAACACAATCTAGAAAACTGAATTCATCAAATTAATCATTAAATTCTCCTAACAAATAATCAAATAGTAGATGAATATAAAAAAATTCCTAAAAGACATAAAATATTAGAATAAAATCATAAAATGCAAATTTGCCAAGAACTCCTCATGATAAATATTTCATATGATATGACGCTCAAAGAAATTCACACAGATTCCTATGGCACAAGTTTTGTCAATCTTAAAGGATGAAGAATCATGAACCCTCAACTTGCCTAAGAAATTGATTTAAATATATATTGAGAGCAAGATGATCGCGGCATGCGTACGCAATTATAATTTTTAAATATATTTGTTGGGATTTCATCCCAATGAAGCATGCCTTTCAGCTTTTATTCAACCTTCCATGAATGTCAAATGGACGTTTTATGCCGTAGGATTTATTTTCATCGGAACAACTTTATACGACCGACGTAGTCTAGACTGTGGGGGAAAAAAAAAATAATAAGGGACTGTTTGGATAAGTTTTTTTGGGTGATAAAGAGGAGAAAGCTGTCAAAAATGTCAGCTTTTTGACAGCTTTCCCCCAAAATTACCTTTTTAAGGGGTGATTTTGGAAGAAAACTGCAAAAAAGCTGTCAAAAATATCAGCTTTTTGGCACCTTTCTCCCAAAATCACCTTTTTAAGGGGTGATTTTGAAAGAAAGCTGTCAAAAAGCTGACATTTTTGACAGCTTTCCTCATTTTTACCAAAAAAAATAAGGAACCAAACAGCCCCTAATAATTGGGCTCTGACAAAATATAGACCCCCCTCGTAATTGGGTTAGCCATAGGAACTAACATTTTCGGGTTCGGGTTCGGGTCCGTGACCGTACCTACTCGGATCATGAATTAAACAAGACTCCACTCAATCCCCATCCCCAAATTATAAATACAGCAGAAATAGATGAACCGACTTCAAAATTAGGGATTTCCATCATCAACAAATAAACCGCTCCTGAGCCAGTTTCGATCGAAACAAGCGAAAACAAAGAGACCCGCGGCGAGTAATGGCGTCGGTTGCTATCGAGACGAGCCAGGTGGTGGCTGAGGGCGGCGAGATGGTGAAGGTACGGGGAGGCGGCGGCGAGGGGCTGAGGCAGTACTACACTCAGCATATCCACGACCTCCAGCTCCAAGCTCGCCAGAAGGCTCACAACCTTAATCGCCTCGAGGCGCAGAGGAACGATCTCAACTCCAAAGGTCAGCAACGTAACCCTAACCCTAGCACTGTGTTGAAATCCTTGAGTTTACTGTTGTTTTGATGCTGTAATTGATCTGATTGTGCTGTAATTGAGAAAGGAAGTTAATAAAATTTGTGCCTTGAGAGTAAGACTTGTGCTAAGAAGAATTAGACGCTGAAGGATGTACAGTCGCACACTGTATAGATTGAATTTAAATATGCAATCATGTTTCAAGTATTAATTTGTCCATGGGAAGAGGATAAAATGAAAAGAAATTTGTTCCTTGAGAATAGGATTTTGTGCAGGGAAGAATGGACCCTGAAATATTGCCACAAACTGTATAGATTGGTTTGATGCATACAATCCTTTCTAAATAAATCACTAATCTTTAATCCATGTTAAAAAGGTGACCCCAACTGAAAACTTTTGAAACAGTTGGAGCTACTCATTCAGGTTGTCTTAAGAGCAGCCCAATACCGAAAACAGGTTTAGAACTTTCTTGGTGCAAATAATTTACTTGTATCTCGCCAGTTTGCTGTATAACATAAGCTGTTACTTCTGACAATCTAGCGTATAATTTACGCTGTAGTGTTTGTTATAAGAGCAAGGATCCATGAATGAGAAATTATTGGTCAACTTAGCTACTCTGCGGGTAGTGCTGCATACTTCTTGAGTTGTAGCAACATCATAGCTATATCTATCTTTTGATTGTGTTCACTACCATCAATTGTGTGACCATGAAAGTAGGTTCGGAACTTTGGCTAACTATTTATATTATTCTATGTTCATGATATATAACTTGCTACTTGATTCAAGTTTCTTACGTGCTGAATTGTTCTGCCAGTACCTCTTATTTTTTAATAAGAGCAAGTTTTATTGAGAAAGCAATTATTATTATTATTATTATTATTATTATTATTAGTTTGCTATATAACATAAGCTGTTACTTTTGACAATCTAGCGTATAATTTACGCTGTAGTGTTTGTTATAAGACCAAGGATCCATGAATGAGAAATTATTGGTCAACTTAGCTACTCTGTGGGTAGTGCTGCATACTTCTTGAGTTGTAGCAACATCATAGCTATATCTATCTTTTGATTGTGTTCACTACCATCAATTGTGTGACCATGAAAGTAGGTTCGGAACTTTGGCTAACTATTTATATTATTCTATGTTCATGATATATAACTTGCTACTTGATTCAAGTTTCTTACGTGCTGAATTGTTCTGCCAGTACCTCTTATTTTTTAATAAGAGCAAGTTTTATTGAGAAAGCAATTATTATTATTATTATTATTATTATTATTATTTTGTTTGCTAATTTTTTGGGAATTGTGAATGCGACCGCAGTGAGAATGTTGCGGGAGGAATTGCAACTGCTTCAGGAACCTGGATCATATGTTGGCGAAGTAGTGAAAGTTATGGGTAAATCAAAAGTTTTAGTGAAGGTATGAGGAATTTTTTTGTTTTTGATTTGATTTGTATGTAATTAGGAGATACAAAACTTTTGAAATTCTTTTCCTACCTCACAACATAATTTCTCTTCCCTGGAATTGGAATATTTTTACTTTCATTTTTGTCTTTCTTTGTTTCCTGGAGCCAAACATGTTTCCTATAGTAAAGTTTAATCTCTCTCCCTTTTCTAGGCTTTGTCTTAAATTAGATATTTTGTAGGGATTATCCTTGAGCTTAAGCAACAAGACTGCTTGGACAAACATTTCCTACCTGTCAATTGTCATTCTTTGATTTATGGGGTGCTCCTCTTGACCATAGTTTCCTTGGGAATTCATCATCAATTCACAATGTTTAACAGCAGGCTGTAAAACTTTAAGTCTTATCGATTTTTTTTGCTCCATTTCCATTTTATGGCCACATTTAGAGAAGCCATAGAAGATTGATGGTTTCTAATCAAATTCCATTCTTTCTTGTGTATTAAATGTTGTATGCTGGATGACTATATGTCAACATTAATGATTTTTGAATATTAGTGCTTTTGCTCATTTTCAGATCCACATAACTAGAATTCTTATAGCTTTGTTTACTTTATATCCCAATTGATAAGTATCTATTCTTTTGAAATATTATAGAAAAAGTAAGTGTAGTTTAATTAAAGCGGACTGCGCGCCCACCTAGGTGACTGCCTAGGCCTAAGCATTACTTCGCCTTCCCACATTACTTTGCCTTCCCATGTAATTCTTGGAGGCGCCTAGGGGAGCATGGCCTCTTATGCGGACTGCATTGCCTAGGTCATGGCTGTGATTCCCTCTATTGCCACTTCCACGTCCTCCGACCTCCATCTCCTCTGAACGCTTCCATCTCCAACCTTCAGCAAAACCTTGTCCACCTCCAGTAAAGAAAACAATACCTAGGCCCCACCTTGGCACCTGCCTAGGCACCTAGGCTAGGTGCGGGGTTGGCACCTAGTGGCGCTAGCAATTTCTGTAACATTGATGAATGAAATCTAGAAAGTTAAAAACCAAAAAGAATAAAAAAATCCAAAGAATTTTTCTTATGTCTTATTCTTTTCTATATACAGCCTTAAAGTTAATGGTAATTATTCATGAGACGCGACAGTACACTGTGGTAGTACGTAATGGAATTTAGTTGTGATGATGCTTGCACTATGTACTTATCTCTGGTGTTATACATTGGAGGCCAATTTTTTTGTGAGATCTGTATCCAAATGGAAAGTTTTATTGGATTGATTTTGTATTCAAATGAGCCCAGTAAACATTTCCAGCTGATAATCTGTGTCTTTCTTCAGACTGGGATATAATCTATAGTTAACAGTTGGCAACTGGTCCTCAAATCTCATGATTCTCGTCCTATGATCCAATAATGCACTCTATTAATAGGAAAATAGAATATCCATTTTTTAGAGAACTTTTGCTTATTGTTTCTTTGGATGATACCTCCTTCAAGAACACATTTGATATTATTTAATTCGGTCTGAAAGTTGTGTGCTTTCAGGTTCATCCAGAAGGAAAGTACGTTGTTGACATTGACAAGAACATTGATATAACCAAGATCACGCCTTCAACTAGAGTTGCTCTTCGCAATGATAGCTATGTTCTTCATTTGGTACTTCCCAGCAAAGTAGACCCATTGGTCAATCTTATGAAGGTTGAGAAAGTTCCTGATTCTACATATGATATGATTGGAGGTCTTGATCAGCAAATCAAAGAGATTAAAGAGGTTAGTTTGGTGGCAAAATCTGACTTTAAATATATTAAAGGATATTAGTTATCCTGTATTTCTTGTTGAGGTTTATCTTAAATTAATTCACTTTAAGGTCTGCTCAACTTGTTTGTGAATTGTTTTTAGGTTATTGAGCTTCCGATCAAGCACCCCGAACTGTTTGAGAGCCTTGGAATAGCTCAGCCTAAGGTACCTTGTTTCCAATTATCTCTTACTGTCTACTGTTTAGTAAGCAGTGCAATCCGAGATCTCTTATTTGTCTAATATTCACAAAATTAACTGCAAATTGTCTGCAGGGAGTGTTGCTTTATGGGCCACCAGGTACAGGGAAAACTTTGCTTGCGAGAGCGGTGGCTCATCATACTGATTGCACCTTTATCCGTGTCTCTGGTTCTGAGTTGGTTCAGAAATACATTGGAGAGGGTTCTAGAATGGTTCGAGAACTTTTTGTTATGGCTAGGTATGTCGAGATTAATCTGATGATCGTTTACTGCTACGTTCTTGTTTTCTTGTATGTTTGATGTTATATCACTTCAAATTGCAACAGCAGGTGTGTAGGAACAGTTTCCATCACATATAATATATTTCTTCACACCTCTGTATGAAAATATCCAACAGAAGCTGAAACCATTTACTGCAATACTATTTATTGGAAGCGACCTAGATAGTTCATCATTTCAAATTGTTATTATGGTGCAAGGAATGAGTTTGTTTACATTCATCTTTCTGTCCACGTGCTCACAAGTGGACTCACAATTGTGGATCTAGTTGTGACATACAGTCAATCCTACTTATGATGAGATGTTACTGCGTGCAGTTTTTTTGGAAGAATTTACATTTCAGCCATTATGGTTTAGGTTTCAGCCGAATTGGTTTCAGCTTCGGCTGAAACCGGTACTTGTGGAGAAATTGAAAGTAAAAGTTTCACTATGATCTCTCTGAAAACCAGTTAAATTTAAATTATTTTTTAAACCTTAGGTTGCTTATTGAGGGATAACCAACTGATGCGTTGCTCATGCTGCTATTGCACAGCTGCCTACCATCTTTCTTAACAAGGACTTAGATGGGATATGGCGACAACATTATGATTACAGCAAAGCATCATGGAGCATTAAATCAAGCCTGGAGCTTTTCTATAGGGATTAAGTAATCGGCAGAATATATAATTCTAGTTATTATTATTTATTTTTAGGGAGATTTAGCCAAGCGCCTATGCTGCTTGGCTGCTTAGAGTGTCGAATTAATTGGGGATATCTGCACCTCTTCTGTGAACTTGAACCTAGATTTTGAACACGAATGTAAACCTCCTTGGGACCTATCTCTTTGAGCTTGATATGGATAAAATTTACGGTTGTAGTGATTGGGCAGCTTTCTGTAGTTTAGCGCATGTGCATTTATACCTACGAAATTTCCCTTTTCAAGCATGTACATGCAGGAGCAGTGAAGTTTGCATAGTTTCTTTAAACTCACACGTTTTTCTTGTTCTAAATCTAAATCTCACTTGCATAAAACAAATTGCCTTGTATTTTGTGACGCCCTAAGTTTCACACATGGTTACAGTCCAAAGTGAATCCAAAGATGTCAAACCTGTCATGCACCCAGCACTGTGCAACAACATGTTTCACCATCACAGTAACATCTCTCTAGTGAAAGTCAAACAATAATCAAGTATAGGTACAAGCAGATAAAGATAATGATACAAGGAACACAATATAGAGAAGAGATCCAATAATAAATATAATCATATTCCAACAGAAGAAAAGAAGAACTATCTGATAAAATGAAATAAGTCATAAATTTCTAAATACAAGAGTCAACTGAATACAGTACTAAGGCACTCAGTCTCAAAATAAAATACATCTCTAAAGACTGAAAACAATAATCATAAATAGACCATGGTGGAGCATTAACTAGCTATATATGAGTGGCAGTGACTATGCTGAATCCTCGTCAACCTGCGGCTCTCCGAGACTCTTGACCTGTTACCTGAAAAGAGGTGAAATCAATAGTGTCAGAGCGCTAGCAAGAACTTCTCCCTCCGCCCCTAAGGGAAGGGCTAACATATTTAATGGAAGCTAGGCTCTACCTATAATATGCATAATCTACCTAAATCATTTACCATGCACTAAAAGGAGTTAAGATTTAGAAATCCACAACATGAGATGAGTACGTCGAGCGAAATAAGCCAAACATGGAAACCCTCATATATATACCATGCATCTCAAATTATGAATCGCTAAATATCAACTCTAAAAATCCTAAATAAAATAATTAATCAAGAAATACATTACTAACACCTCACCCAAAACATATCATATATGTCGTATCATAATATCTCACACTACCCTCGGGTAGGTGGCGCAGAAACAAATATAAAAATCCAGTGAAGATCTCATCTAGGATACGTCGTACATGACCAAATACAATCTTATACACTACCCACGGGGTAGGTGACACGGGAGCAAGTACACAATCATATGTGATCCTATACAACGATTTTTGGTGTGGAGTATATGTGCTCACCATATCATATGGCTCATCGCAATATCCTGCGGCTTACTACCTAACTCGAACACCCAACAGAGTATAAGCATATCAGCCTAATTCGGAACACTATGCAAACCAAAGAGATGTGAAGTCTCGGTGCTCACAGTATCCTGTGGCTCATCACGGTGTCATGCGGTTCACAACCGAACTCGAACATCCATGTAGTATTATGATGCGGAGTATAGATAATCGCAGTATCCCGCGGTGTATCACAATCTCGTGCGGCTCACAACCTATCTTGGCCATCTATGCATACGTTGATGTTGACTTATGCAACTCGATAGATATTGCCCCTACGTCGCGATAAGTGCAAAATATGGCTACACACTCCCGAGGATCCGTGCGTGCTTAAACCCGACACATACACTACCATGGCCTGGCATGTGTATCGATGCGCGAGCCGGTCCTTCGTGTTCATGATGAAATATGCGTGGAAGATCAATTTTTGTAAACATCTCCAGATCAATCGATTGATATTCTCCATCGGTCGTGAACGTGCATGAAACATGCACAAGAACAAACTTCGATCGGTAAACACCAACGACGTTGGTGAACAATAATTCTGACTGTCAATAGTAACACCGGCGGTGAATAGTACTTTCAATGGTAAACAATAACACTACCAGTAAATAGTAATTTTGATGATGAATAGTAATTTCAATGGTGAATAGTAATTCCGACGGTGAACAATATTAAATATTTAGAGTTCTAGTCATCAAGATAATATATTTTCTTCATTTAGAGATTTGATCTAAAACTAGGTGGAATGCACGTGCATTGCACGTGGTCAAATATTATAATTATTTACTTTTAAGTTTATTTATTTACTATAACATGGTTGTAAAAAACTTTGAAATTATCATAATATATTAAAATTTTTGGATATTTTCATGTGTGATTTTAACATTTTGTCTTCTAGAGAAATAATGATGTTTAAAGCTTTAAAATGTTAATGATTTAAGATTAATTAGTAATTTAAATGTATAATTTTAAAATATTAATGATGTAAGGGACCAATACGGAAAAACCTATTATTATAAATAAAAATAAATTCTTGAATTCATTAAGGAAAATGGTAGGTTTTATCTAGTCATTAAGGATTTTGTTCACTTATAAAATAATCACTTCCACCTGTTTATCTGTCGATCGAGTATTATAGATATTCAAGAACTTTTTTCTAGAATTTTCTAAGTTAGAATGCGCAAATTCAATCAAGAAAATATAAATTATATGCTCAATTTTAATATCTGATATTGTACTGTTTTTACATTTTCCCAACTACTAATTGATTACTCGCTAGTTTCAAAAAACTATAAAATTAGTTTGAGAATGATTTGTACATATTATGCACTCATACTGATTGTATTTTAACAAAATAATTAATATCTATCCAATATCAAACAACATCTAAAATTTAGCTTAAGGAGTTAGAAGAATACAAAATCTGCAATAATACTCATATCCAAGCTATGAGCTTCATAAGCTTATAAGAATGTGAGCAATATATAATGAATCTGCAATAATACTCATATCCAAGCTATGAGCTTCATAAGCTTATAAGAATGTGAGCAATATATAATGACAACTTAATTTACTTTGTCAAATAATTATGAGCTTCATAAGCTTATAAGAATGTGAGCAATATATAATGACAACTTAATTTACTTTGTCAAATAATTATTACGAATCATGAAAGACAAGGGGAATCAGAAGGATCATATACCCATCCAAATAAATATTAAAATTCTCTTAGAGATTCATATAGCAAAAGATTTTTAGAGTTGATGTGTAGGATAAATTTAAGGATAAATAACACAAACCAGTTAATTAAGTGATAGACTTTCTATAGACTTCACTATTATAAAATTGATATCACATGTGCCTTAAGATGTGTTTTTGTTTAAGAGTTAATTTAAAAAAAACACCCCCTCAACTATGGAGGGCATGACAACCCCTCTTCCCCCCTCATCCCCGGCAAAACTATTTAAGACTGAGTAAATCTCCACCAAGTTTTGGGTGCTTTGTAGATAATCTTTCTCAAGTTAAAAATTTTTGATTTAATCCCAGTGAACTTTTCTCATTTAGACCTAACCTCTCAAAACTAACATCATTGAGTCTTATCTATTATGTGACAAGTACTTGACTTGAAAAGACCAAAATATCAATCAATCATAAAATAATTACCTTGGTTTTTGCCTGATAAAAGAGGTGATATAGAGGGAAAAAGAATTGTAAATTGGTAGTGATCCTTTTATTATCGGTTGAGGGTTTCTTTTTAATTAAAATTACTTTCTTTAGGAGGATATTTTGTCCAAATCACATATCGAAGTAACTACGTTAAGGGGGTTTGTTGATAGAAGTGTAAATGATTAGGAGAGTTTTTATGAGATATGCTATAGTTGAGAGTTGTTTTCTAAAATTGCACCAAAGTTGTGAGGAGTTATCTATAACACCCTACATAATAAGGGGGTTTTGTCAAATTGAATCAGTTGAGTGGGTTTTTAAGACAATCCCCATAGTTAAGAGGGTTTTTAAAACACTAACAATTCTTTTAAATATGGCTTATTTATAATTTGTCCCTCAAAATTTTAGTTATTTAATATTAGTCTCTAAAATTATGAGTAATTTCAAAATTTTGTGGGAACAACATAGAATCATTGGATATTTAAAATCAAGGAACTAAAATCTAAATAACATTTACATATTTGCTCTTATATGCATTCTATTAAATATCGACCAGTATATTGTTACATCGGCTAATATATCCAGTTAAAGACTTTATCTCAGTAATATTTTATATTATTTTCTTTTGTTTGTTGATCTTTTTGATATATCGACCGTTATTAAAAATATGGCTGATAAATCCCATTGAAGATATCGAGAAAATCATGTCATTTTTAATTTGATTGTGGGTTGGGGTTTGGATCATGTTTAGAAAACAAAATCAAAACCCATAAATGACACAATTCTTCTCTCAAATCTCTCCACTTTAGGCTCTCCCAAATCTTAAGCATATATCTTAATGCAAATTCTTATGTTTAAAATTCATTAACATGTTAGATTACATATTACAAAGTCATATTATGTATGAATGTTATCTCATATGACGCTCAGTATTGCATACATATCCCTAATTTTTACAAATCGATATCATGGATTTTATTTTTTCAATAGTTATTTGATGTTTAACACTTTGTAGTAGTCCTTCAAAAGCCTCTTCTAAAGTTTTCTAAGTGAAGTATATAATTTTAGGATTATAATTTAAAATATTGAGATTCATTTAAAGTATGATGTTTTAATTTTCCAATCTCCTCTACTATATAAATATAAGTTAAGCATCTGGCCTCATATTGTATGATAAATATTATTTATCGATGGGATCATATACTATTGTTTGTGGATAACAAATATTTTAAATTTTTTGTAGGCTTAACTGAACTTAAATACCTTGTAGTTTATCAAAATTATACTTATATTATTATATACCACCATTTGGTATCTTGGTGCATTTTTTTTAAAATTTTAGATAACGAATCGTGATGCGCTTAAATATCCTAATGTTTTCTAAAATTTAATGTTTGTACCTTCTGTCTTGTTACCTAAACATAAGAATGCTCTTTGTAATATTCCTATGTGAGTTTCATGGTATAATTTAGGATAATTCTATGTTTTCTACTCTTTTCATAAATACTTTATTGACATGCAATTATCTATTAATATATTATTATTCACTACTAATAATTAATATGATGTAGAGTTTTATAATAATGTTGGAAGTTCTAGGGACCAAATTATGCAAACTTAAAGTTACGTTTAATATAATTAATCAACAATAATAATTAATTTAGTTTAGTTAGCATTAGAATGTAATATTAAAAGAGAATAGAGGTAATATAGTCTTTAGAAAGTTTTTCCATAACTTCCTCTTTTAAAGGGAGTATGATTTTATTCATCAATTTTTTATCAAGATCATGTCTTTTCTTCATTTAGGGATTTGATCTAAAATTCTATTCCTCAATTTTCATCAAGATTAAAACTAATTGCGAATGAGTTTGGAAAGAGATGAACTTGCCGTTATTGAACTCTAAAATTGGAATACCTATCCGTTCCTTCTCTTTGAACAACCAAATTTTCCTCCCTCTTTTTCCTTTCTTTTCTTCCTCTCTCTCTCTCTCTCTCTCTTCTTTCTTCCCGTAAAGGTGAGGAGAGCGTTGAAGGGGGGGGTGCATTTTATAGGATGATGAATGG
>NC_033801.1:13933572-13990414 GCF_001876935.1 Asparagus officinalis
GTTTTCAGAAAGCAATGAAACTTTACCCACAATACCGCCGCGAAATGCTAAGATCCATCTAATCAACAGAGAAATTACTAAAAATAAAAATTCAGCAAATTTTAACAGACTCGCGATACCGAGGCTAAAATTGTGAATCGATCTGAAATCGATTCCAATCTGATCCATTCATCCCCGAATGGTCACCGATCATAATAAAACTCATTTATTATTATTTACAATAATAATTTTAAAATTTCGGGGTTTTACAGATATATACATGATAGCTATACTGCACATGAAAGCATGTTTAGAACTTATAATCTAATGACTAGTAGAATACCAGAGAATCTTTTGGTTTATGTTTTGTTATGACGATAGATAAAAACTTCTCAACTTCATAATAAGTATTGAAGCTGTAGTAATGAGCATCCTAACTTAAAACTGATCAAGCAATTTTAACTTGGATCCTACATGTTATCCTCAAGTTCTGGGTTGTGCCAGAAGCCCATTAGCAAGGGCTTATAGATGCTTGGCTGGTATTCTACATAACACCATTTCTATTATCTTGTCATTTTATGTGGTTATCTTGGTTTATGACAGGGAGCATGCCCCGTCAATCATATTCATGGATGAAATTGATAGTATTGGATCTGCTAGAATGGAATCAGGGTCTGGTAATGGTGACAGTGAAGTGCAAAGGACAATGCTCGAGCTTTTGAATCAGCTTGATGGGTTTGAAGCATCAAACAAAATCAAAGTATACTTCTTTGTTTCTATTAAAAATTATTATTATTATTATTATTATTATTATTATTATTATTATTTTCTAATTACTAATTTTATTTGTTTGATTTTATTCAAAAGAAATTTAGCTGAATGTGAAAATGTCTATCCTTTTAAGGTTTTGATGGCCACAAATAGGATTGATATTTTGGATAAAGCCCTTCTCAGGCCAGGTCGTATTGACAGAAAAATCGAGTTCCCCAACCCCAATGAAGATGTATGTATTTGGATCAGGAAGTTCTTAATTAGCTTTCATGTGCTTGAGTGCCTCTATATCATCTAATGTCTGTGTATGATATTACTCTGTTGTTACATAAGCACCTTGATAATACTGACTGGTTTCTCTTCTGTTCAGTCCCGTTTTGATATCTTGAAGATTCACTCGAGGAAAATGAACTTGATGCGAGGAATTGATCTTAAGAAGATTGCAGAAAAAATGAATGGTGCTTCTGGCGCAGAACTCAAGGTACATTTCTTTCCTCCATTAATGCAGTTTTATACGGATCTGGTTTATTTGCTCTCCTAGTGTTCCTAGAAGTGTTGGAAATTATGGGCACTTTGCACATTAACACTGCAGTAGTTTATACTGATAACCCCAATATGCTCTTCCTGAACTCAAGTAAAGTGTAAAAGCCTGTAAATGCTTGGCTGAGCAATTATTGGCTACTTGTTATTGTCAGTGTTCAAATTCACATCGGAACATTTCATCTTTATTTCTTGTAGGCTGTGTGCACAGAGGCAGGTATGTTTGCACTCAGGGAGAGAAGAGTCCATGTGACCCAAGAGGATTTCGAGATGGCTGTAGCTAAGGTCATGAAGAAAGAAACAGAGAAGAACATGTCCCTCAGAAAACTATGGAAGTGATCTGCTCGTTTCATCTCGGCACCAGACATGTCTATTGACTATCACCCTTTTTTTTCCCCTTCTGTTGATGGACACGTAACTTAACTGCATACTTGTTATAATTAAGCTTCAACCTCAATGTAATTGATTTGTTTTCATCATCCGCCAAATCTGATTGCACTGCCGGCTTTGCCTTCGGCTTTGGTGGCTTTGGAGGTGGTGGTGGTGGAGGAGGTGTCCTTGACTCCACTCACTACCCATTCAACCACACTCACTACCCATTCAACCACGTCTCACTCCCCTCCCTTTTGCTCATACAGGGATAATGCGCTTAAAATGAAACTACAAGGATAATAAATTCAAAAGTGTGGTCTATGTGCAATTGTCCGTGCGTCCGCTAGAATTCAGATGTAGAAGGTTGATCTTAGTCCTTTATTCAATATACATGTAATTTCTATACATATGAAACGATTTCGTGCCATGTGATTGATGATTTCAGGTGTGTAATAGTCACTTAAACTTTATATAGTTTACAAATATATCATATTTGTGGGGATTCACGGTTATCTTCACTTTCAAAAATGTATTGGGGGGATCACTACATAATCACCATAATTAATTATCTACAATCATTAATTATTTAGTCGGTCGTTTTCTCCTAGTAAATTAAAAATGAGTGCAATACATGGGGGTATAGTAAGTGTTAAATTTAGATTGTATCATAACCGTCTACTAAATAATTAACGGTTAAGAGTAAAAGTAGTGGTCTCTTCACTATTTTTTTTGTAGTGGAGAGGATCCAAATTCTATTTGTGGGTAATTAGAGTCGATGTATTAGTGATATTTTATATGCAACATATTTTCGACGTTCCAGTAGGATTTGTCCTGATGATCGATCACAAGTCTTGAGGATTTTTCTTTAACCAAGAAGAGGAGACAAATACTCAAAACAGAAAATGGTTGCAAGTTCATGGCTGCCGATATTGTAAACATTGTGCTCATTCACGAGAAATCCTCTTCGTTACTGTGGAATCATATCGTCTTTAAATAAGTTGTTTCTTTTAACATACGATCCAGTTCCGGATACTAGTTGAAGGTTCTTAATCTGGATCAATCTTGGGTTAGAAAAGTCTTAATCTAACATAATTCAACTCATGAACACTTGACTGTCAGATCTTTTGAATGCATAATAAGCAACAAGAACGTCAATTTACCATCATATATTTATATTACAGCTTTGGATTAGGCACGTTCTTGCTTTTCTAATGAGTGACTGCAAACCAAGGACGCACTAAAATAGTACATGTAAAAATTCCGTAATTAATTTTTTCTGTCGTTTCCTGTAATAAACTTTACAAAAGGTTGAGCATTCTCAAACGTTTAGCGTGTTCTTCATCAAGCTTCGGGGGTGCGTAATTACCATGCAGGTCCTCTACCACATATTCCTGATCAGAAAGTTGCAATCATCAAATCAATTTAGAAAAGCAAAATAGCTAGATGAAGTGTTTATAATCTCTACCTTTGTAAGCGCTTTCTTCGTTAGAATATGATAGTGCCTCTGCCAAATCCTTTGGAGAACAATGGATCCCGCGAAGATACCATAGAAGATTCCAATGGCTGCAAAAATGATGACGACAATGACAACAATAATGAGCATCACAGCACAAAAGTCCCCATCAGAGTCAGAACCAGAGCTTGAGCAATCAACGAACATTGGACCGTTGAGGCAGTAAACAGGTGTCTCTCCTGAACCGGAAGGACTTGAATTATAAGAACCGGTCTCACGACGTGGTGAGCATTGTGCAATTAAGCCGACAATTCCCAGCAGTGCAAGGGTTAAAATTGCTCCTTCACCATTTCCGTCCGTGTCAAAAAGAACATATATCGTTAGGAGATTTAAAAAGCTAAGATCTACCAATACAGAATGTAACCTTGTAGAAGATAAACTGTAAATCTCAGGTTTTGCAAGGAAGTCAAATAAACTTCAGTAGAAACAACATAGATGCAAGTTAAGCAATGTATTTCTGAGGACAAATAGGTAAGAACCTAAGAGGTCATCATACTCACCACAGCAGTAGTAGAAGAATACTGGGTGACCCCAACCATGATCAATAAGCTTTATTAACTTCCCATGCATGTCACACAAGTATGTGAGACCGCCAAGCATGGAGATGATCTGAAAGACATGAATGAACTTTAGGAGAAAACCAAGACAAGTAACTATGGATGAATAAATAGAAGAAAAACTATGATCACCAAAATCTTACACCGTTCAACTGATTAGAAAATACAAACACTGTAAACATTTTTGGAAAATTTTGGATGCTTTTAGTTCTAAATTTGACTTGATATTGTTTTCTATTGTTTTCCTTTTAATGAATTTGAATGTCACAGATTACTGTCGGATATCATTGTATTTGAAGAGTTTTCACTGTCACCTGAATTTTGGGGTGAATTCACGTGGTTAAAGCATATGTAGGAATCTTTTCAGGGACAGAAATTCCTACAATAGTTCAGTTAATTCGAACCTTGTTTCCATGGAAAGTTGGCTTTATTTTGATTCGCTTGTGAACTCACATAAGTTGAAAACAGGAATTGCACAAATATAAAGTTGAAGCAATTAGCCCTTAGTTGAAGAAATTAGGATGAAGCACCGTAAACAAATACATAAGAGAATCAAAATTTGGGACAAAGGACAGGCATTCATTCAAATTACACCAAATAGAATAAAAATTAATTATATATATTAAAGGAATACAAATTAATTAGATTTTAAAGTACAACTTGAAGAACCTTTTGTAAATCTCTCCAATCAATAAAGAAGCTCATCTGATAGAAAGTGATGCCTGCAAACTAAACCTAGTGGTAATTTTGTAGCAACCAATCAAATGGACTTGCATACAAGAAGGAAATCAATATCCATTTCCTTACCATTTGTACTGCCAAAAATACAATAATGATATCTCTTGCAACAAACATGCGAAATTTTGCGGTACGCCAACAGGAACCTTCCAAGAAATTAATGTGAAGATGGTATTGTGCCTTGCATGTCATGCAATGGGAAAAAGCATATCCTTCCTGTTATAAATAATAACACAAAGATTATAAACACTGAATACAACGTTTCATGTTCACAACCATTGCACTATGTTATGACAAATTATGTATGTGCAAAGAGATTCTAACGCATGAAATGCAATGTTGACAGAAAAAGTACAGATCAAATACGTGGATGGGAACTAATTTAAGTAAAAGTTAATCAAAGTTAATATTGGCACATATATTAATGAAGTAATATGTCCATATCCATGTCCTCATGAAAGCTCCGTAAGACGAAGAAGTAAAATATCCATAATAATGTTTCAAGACAAAACATGGTTGTCTATGCTTGGTTTAGAGCAAAGTTACGAAATAAGGTTTCATCAGACCAAAACTACAAAATGAATGGAAAATATTGATTGATTCATTCTAAATTAAAACTTCTTTTTTCCTACTTGTTCACAGACTTATGCAAATAAAAATATATCCTGCAAAATAAAAGAAACGTAACACCCAATAGTTCGAAAAAGTTACCTTGACAGAACGCCAATTATCTAAGCATGAACGATGAACAAACTGGCTGGTACCTTTGCACGCACATGGTGCTATTAACTGATCCCCTGCACATGAACAAAAGTTACACGACAATCATATATCACAAGCACCCTTTTAAAGAAAATAATATTGAGAATGTATAGTAAAAGATAAGTAATAACTAATTATGTAAGACTAAGGCAACCAATTCCAATATATAATGATACACGGTTCAAAAGCGGTACAGGAGGATATCATATCAATATACTCGCGCTGAGTCCAATGACTGCCTAAGTTTTTACAATATTGATAAATGATAATGCTCATTCTTATCATAGAAGCTAGATTCTTTAGGTGTGTTTGGCAAATTCTTAAAGCTGGGCTAGGATTGAACCTAATCTAGTTTTGAATAAGTTTTTTATTGGCAAAAACTAGAGCAGCTGTGCCTAGTTATTCTTAGGCCAAAAAGAGACCATAAAATCAGTTAAGTAATGGGCCACCACCTTTGATTCAACTCTAAACTGTTTTAAAGTAGAATGGGACCAGGATTGAACCTGCCCAAGTTTTCGTTAGTTCCTATCGATTTTGTCGATTTGCTTTGTTGTGTGCCCACAAGTGGATGTACCCCCCCAAGGCCCCATGTACTAGTATCTATTGGGTACATAACATTGGATTGTTCCATGAAACTCATCTTAATGAAACACCTGATGTTATCACTAGCTGTTGCACAAAAAACGACAGAGTTTTACTAAGGTGTGTTTGATAATCAATGTGTTTTTTTATTGTGTTTTTGTAAAAAACATCATGCCATGGTGTTTTTTTTTCAAATGTGTTTTGAAAACACCATTTTAGTCAACCTAGTTTGACCATTTATATAGCGGTAGTGGACGGACGGCGGAGGCGTCTGGTACGGGGTGGCCGGCCGACAGGACGGCAGCCGGCGGGGCAAAACGCGGTGGGCGGTGGCGGCCGCGACGGCGGGTGGCCGGTGTCAGTAACGAACGGGCAGGATGGCGGCGAGCCGGCGGGGTGGCGGCCGACCGGGGCGGCCGGGGTGGCCCCCGACGGGTGCCGAGTGGCCGGTAGGTAGCAGTGCGGATGCGCGGCGGCGGGTGGCCCGATC
The DNA here is from genome assembly GCF_001876935.1 of Asparagus officinalis. Classification (NCBI taxonomy): domain Eukaryota; kingdom Viridiplantae; phylum Streptophyta; class Magnoliopsida; order Asparagales; family Asparagaceae; genus Asparagus; species Asparagus officinalis. Next base: position 13,939,877 of record NC_033801.1, read on the forward strand.
GACCGGGCGGCCGGCCGGCGGTGGCGGCGGGTGGAAGGGTGGCTGGCGCCAGCTTACGGGCGGGCGGCAGTAGGCCCAGGGAGCCCGCGGCCGGTGGCAAGCGACGACGGGCCAGCCAACGACGACCAAGCGAGCGGGCAGCGCGAAGCCGGACGACGGGGCGAGCATGTGGCCACAGAGGTGGTGGCGGCCCAAGGGCGCGCCGGCAGCCGGCAGCGGCGGCGGGTGGCAGCGGCGGGGCGAGATAAGTCAAAATAAAGTCCCGGTTGCCCAAACCGTTTCTTTGTTTTATGTTGAAAAAAAACAGAAAACAATCAAAAAACGCCAAACGCTCCCTAACTTATAGTCCCTTTCCTGCTGATGTTTTAGATAATTGACATATAAGCTGTAATCAGCAAACCCCAAGTAAGGAAAAAGCTCAAAACTTTGAAGGTTAAATAAAAGTTTTCCAGGATCACCGTCGTGTTCGAAGCAAATCCTGCAGATTGCAGCCGAATCGGCGTGCTTCTCTCCATCCACCACCACCTGCTCTTGATTCTTGATCTCAACCGACCCATTCGCTGTCGCCGAGATATTCGGCGGTGAGCTGTACCCATCGCACCTCTCAAAATCCCTATCTTTATCCCAATTTCTACTACATTTCGAACTCGAGAACTCAGGATTGTCGCAAGAATCGCTGTCCTCGCTGAGCAACGAAGTCGAATACGAATCGTACTCCTTCGTTTTCCCCTTCATTGAGAAGAATTTGGCGATGGAGTGAGGAAACCCTAGAGAACATGCGTAGGGTTTTAAAGAAAGAGGGAAGGTCAAGAGTAAGACTTTGATTGGAATTTAAAAAATTGGATAAAGAAATATTCCTTCGCTTAATCCACAAGCTTTTTAGTTTAATTTTTCCGCCAAGTTTAATTATGAGATTGTCTTCAGAAGGGAATAAACTCGGTCTTATTCTGTGTTATTTATAATTCCTAATTATTTCATTGTTAAAGGACTTTGGGCTTGGATTCAATCCCAATGGGGACCTAAAAAATGAGACTTCATAATAAAAGGCTTAACAATAACCATTTTTTTAATCTTACTATTATTAATTAATAATTACACTATTATAGTACAAGTCTAGAATAATTTACAAATTTCCAAAATTTCCTCCCTTTTTCTCTCCCATGTTCTCTCTTCCTTATTCAATCTCAGTTACTCTGTAATGAATAATGGATCTTTGATTACTTAATTTAAATTAATTATATAATTTTTAATATTTGGTAAAACACAAAATAACATATAAAAATAAAGAGTAGTAGTAATCATTCTAATGGGGTGATCTGATAATGATAACCATCATCAGAGAAAAAGGGGTTGGAGATAAGGAAGAAAATATGAAAAAGTAAAATAAAATAGAGATACAATTTAGTTTCTACGACCTAGTTGAGATAAATTGAGACTAGATTAATTCTTACTCTTGTGTATACATAGGTTAAAGGCGGGATAACTTTTTACAATTACTCAAGTTCTAATGTTAATACAGTTCTAATTGATTAACACCTTAAAAATTCATATTGTACCCATTTTAATTGACTAACATCGTAAAAATTTATCCTACAAATTATCTAGGTTTTTATTTTGAATTCTGCGTGATAATCCTACTTGACATTTAAAATCACGTGAATTCTTCATGTATTTCTCAACGTTCCAGTCATCATTTTTCATATGACGTTATCCATAACAATACCCAAAAAAAAAGTTAAATGAATAAGACTTATGAACGTAAAGATGGATTAAAAGAAATTCTAATGGGACCTTTCATTGCTTTATTTATTCACAAGAAATTTCTCAAGAAATTTCACAAAGTAGTCTTTAGTTTTTTAAACTATAAATCATATTTTGTTGTTATTGACTTAGTATTCCATTAAGACTCATTGCGGCTATATAAATTGTATTTGAATAAATTCAAGGGAAGATTGTGTCAAAGCCCAAAAGTAATAACTTCATGTGCTGCAGCTCCTCTAACTTTTTCTCATGTACTGCAACCCTTTTTTAGTACTTATTTTCTGCCAACTAAGCATTGAAAGAGAATAAAAAATAAAAAAAATCCCAAAATGTCATTATCTCTTCCATTCTTTTCTCTCTAAATCTAATGGACATGACACCTTATTCCTCCTCTTTTCTAACACATCTCCTTCCTCCTCTTCCCCTCTTCCTCCTTTTTCTCTCAGACACCGACATCCCCTTCGCCACCAGCGAACTTAGGTGCGCGCTCCGACCATATTGTTGATCGGTATATATTACATAGAGAAAAACTCAATATGATTCGTTTTTTTCTCCCACTAACTTTCCTCGCTCTCTCTTTCTTTTCCCCCAAAAAGCAAAATAAGCCCAAACTTTGTCGGCAATGACAATGGCAATGACAAAACCCTCGAATTTGTCGAAGTTCTCATCAGAGGATCCGTCAAACAACATACCAATCTCCGACACTGAAGGCAAAGAACAAGGCGGATGAGACGGTGTTGGAGGAGGACAACGACGAGCTCGTGTGTTAAGTCTAATGAAATTCGTAATTTTGAACATCGTGGAAAAATAAAAAATTTAAAGAAATGCCGGATAAATATGATTTTTTTGATGATTTTTTATGTTAAGTTCAAATCCAAGGTGAAACATTAAGTCTAATGACTTGGAAGTGAAGTCCAATGGCTTGTATACGAACGCCTCGTTTGGTACGCGGAAATGGACAAACTTGGGAATGGAATGGAAGAAGGAATGGAATGGATTGCATGTGGGAAATGGAATGGTCATTCTCATTCTCTTGTTTGGGTGCATTCGTAGAATGAAGCTAGAATGGAAATCTCATTCCCATTCCCATGTTTGGTATCACTAGTACACAAGTGAGAATGAAATCTCATTTTCTAATAATGCCCTTACAACAACATAGATTTTTAATAAGATAAAAAATAAACATTAATGATAATAACTAAATAATTTTATATACGCATATGTTATATTAATCTAGGTATGTGTTATACTAATGCTCGTGTTATCCATCAGGTGTATGTTTCGTTTATATTTTTTAAACAATACTCGCTATTTCTTAGTCTTAAAAATTAAAGAAAAATAAAAAAAAGATTATCGTATCTTTCATAGGTCCAAAAAAAAAAGAATGATATCCACAATCCACAGTTCTAGATATATAAATTAACTTATTTGATAAAGTATCAAAATCACTCAATTCATAATAGCAAAAATCCATAAAACAATACCAACTAAAATAATAAGTTTCGAAATAGCAAAATGATATACTAGCCTAAATTGTCAATCTAAAATTGCCCACTTGCATAGCGCCTCACCCAAACATTCTTTATTATTAATATGGATATAATTGAAAAATACCTAACTAGTTTTTGATTCTCACTTGAATGGGAATGATCATTCCTTATCTTCTCACTTGGAATGCTCATTCCCACAAATAGTGGGAATGATCATTCCTAGGGAATGGTCATTCCAACATCTAAAATATAGGTGTGTTTGGTATGAGGGAATGGGAAGTGGGAATTGCATTCCATTCCTCCTCATTCCCGCGTACCAAACGAGGCGTAAGTCTATTGGGTTGAATAATAAGTCCAAGGGATTATATGTTAAGTCTATTGGGTTGAATAATAAGTCTAATTTGTTAAATATTAAGTGTAATGAATTATATGTTAAGTCCAATTTGATTCGTGTTAAGTCCAGTTTGGTTCATGTTAAGTTCAATTCGGCTCATGTTAAATCAAATTTGGTTCATGTTAAGTCCAATTTGGTTTATATTAAGTTCAATCCGGTTCATGTTAAGTCCAATTTAAATCATGTTAAGTCTAATTTAACTTGTTTTAAGACTAATTTTATGTTGTCCAATTTAAATCATGTTAAGTCTAATTTAATTCCTTTTAAGTATAATTTAAACCATGTTATGTCTAATTCAACTTGTTTTAAGTCTAAAAACAAGTTGAATTAGACTTAACATGAATCATGTTAAGTCTAAATCAAATTGATTTAAGTCTAATTTCATATTAAGTCCAATTTGATTCATGTTAAGTCCAATTTAATTCATGTTAAATTCAGTTCGATTCATGTTAAGTCTAATTTAATTCATGTTAAGTCTAATTTAAATCATGTTATGTCTAATTCAACTTATTTTAAGTCTAAAAATAAGTTGAATTAGGCTTAACATGAATCATATGTTAAGTCTATTTTAACTTATTTTAAGTCTAATTTCATGTTAAGTCCGTTTTGGTTCATATTAAGTCCAATTCGGTTCATGTTAAGTCCAATTTAAATTATGTAAAGTCTAATTCAACTTGTTTTAAGTCTAATTTCATATCAAGTCTAATTTAGTTCATGTTAAGTTTAATTTAATTCATGTTAAGGCTATTTTAACTTATTTTACGTCTAATTTCATGTTGAATTAAATTTGAATCATGTTAAGCCTAATTTAACTTTTTTAAGTCTAATTTCAATCATGTTAAATTCCTTTTAAGTCTAATTTAAATCATGATAAGTCTAATTCAACTTGTTTTAAGTCTAATTTCATGTTAAGTATAATTTAATTAGACTTGAAACAAGTTGAATTAGACTTAAAAGGAATTAAATTAGACTTAAAATAAACCAAATTAGACTTAACATGAACCAAATTGAACTTAACATAAATCAAATTGGACTTAATATAAAATTAGACTTAAAACAAGTTGAATTAGACTTAACATGATTCATGTTAAGTATAATTTAACTTATTTTTAAACTTGAAATAAGTTGAATTAGACATAATATGATTTAAATTAGACTTAAAACAAGTTAAATTAGACTTAACATGATTTAAATTAGACTTAACATGAACCAAATTGGACTTAACATGAACCAAAATAGACTTAACATGAGCCGAATTAGACTTAACATGATTTAAATTAGACTTAACATGAACCAAATTGGACTTAACATGAACCAAACTGGACTTAACATGAATCAAATTGAACTTAACATATAATCCATTACACTTAATATTTAACAAATTAGACTTATTATTTAACCCAATAGACTTAACATACAATCCCTTGAATTTATTATTCAACCCAATATACTTAACATACAATCCCTTGCACTTATATATTATTCAACTCGACAGACTTAGTATACAAGCCCTTGGACTTCACTTCCAATTCATTCGACTTAATGTTTCACATTGGATTTGAACTTAACATAAAAAATCATATTTAGCCGACATTTATTTAAATTTTCATCTTTTCACGATGTTCAAACAGAAATTATGAATTTCCTTAGACTTAATACATGATCTCCTCCTCCTCCTCCTCCAACACCATCTCCTCCGCCTCGTTCTTCTCCTTTAGTATCGGAGACCGATATGTTATTTGACCTTCGACGAGAACTTTGATGAATTCGAGGGTTTCACCATTGTTATTGCCATTGCCGTTGCCATTGCCGCCTAAAATTGGGCTTGTTTTGCTTTTGGAGGGAAAAGAAAGAGAAAGCGGGAAAAATTAGTGGGAGAAAAAACATATCATATTGAGTTTTTTCTATGTACTACATACCCCCAGATCAACAATATGGACGGAGTATGCACCTAAGTTCAGTGGTGGCGAGGGAGATGTCGGTGCCTGAGAGAAAAGGAGGAAGAGGGGGGAGAGGAGGAAGGAGATGAGTTAGAAAAGAGGAGGAATGAGGAGCCATGACCATTAGATTTAGAGAGAAAAGAATGGAAGAAATAAGGACATTTTGGGATTATTTATTTATTTTTTTATTCTCTCTTTATGCTTAATTAGCAGGAAATAATTGCTAAAGAATGATTGTAACACATAGGAAAAAGTTAGAGGGGCTGTAGCACATGAAGTTATTACTTTTGGGGCCTTCATAGAATTTTCCCTAAATTCAAATAGTCTGATATCCTAATCAAACCATGCACGGACATTCAGATACAGATTCCGATAGTTATGTAAGAAGAAAAACAAAAAAATAAAATAGAAAAGACCTTTGGGAGGCCTAGTAAACATTTTTAAATTATTTTTATTCTTTTCTTGTGATTAATCGGGACAACATATCTAGAAAACATATTAACTAGAGAAAATAGATACAAAATATACATGAAAAGGTGGGAATAATAGAAGGAGAAATTAATACAAAAGATGGATAAGAAAATGAAGAAAGAATACTCAAAATTCTAAAGTAAAATGTCATCCAGTTCTGATGAGATCCTTCACTCCACAATAAAGTTATATTGACATATCAGAAAAGAAGATGATTGTACAATCAAACAACAAAATATATTTGCATCTATGGATTTATTACGAAATATTCTCTCGTTCAGGCTCAGTCTCACCAGTGAAAGTAGAACATGAGGAATTAAAACAAATTGATGAGTGCACGGAAGTGATGTACTTGTTAGATCTAAACCAAAACTTGAGATCTAAAACCATATAGCCATGATTAATTCAAAGAGATTAACAATAATCAAAAGAGTGCGGAAGATTATACCTGAATCCATAGAAGAAATCTTGATTTGGGTTTCAATGATCTTCTAACCTTAGGGTTTCTCTAAATCCGAATTTCTCTCTCTAGATAGGGGTGAAGAGAATTAGAGAGTGTAATCCTAGATTAGGGACCATAACCCCTTATTTATAGATGTTGTACATTTGTAATTTGGCCCCTCAACAAATCACAATTACAACCTGGTATCTGCACATATAACCACATGACTTATTTAAATACCCAATTAACCCAAATTAATTGATCACTTTAGTGGGTTATCCTGAAAGATAGCAATACACATTGATTAATCATATGTGCCCACAAATAGATTTATTAGATTAAATCCAACAATCTCTCACTTGGACACCATATGATTCCTTAAATTGTGTATAACCTTATGAGCTCAAAAAATTGCTATCACTGAAAAGGGTATTTCCGAACAATCTCGTCCATTGACTATATCAATATAGGATCAAAGCGGCCTTCGTCACATTTATCGTGACTCGACCCATCAATGGTCACATATACCAATACAATCAAACGACATAGATCAATCATGGATGTGCAGCATGAAAATTACATGCAATGTGATCAGTACATGTCTATTTTCAACTGATCCTCCTTAGTGAGGTCAAAACCAAACATAATGTAACAGAGTGTCTTAACTGAATACTTTATTCTGATCAGACAATACAACCAAACATAAAGCACCACAAATACAAACTCCCACTAAAACATAATATCCTCAAATAATACCACACCCATATGAGCAGTATGCTCATGAAAGACCTTAGGTGGCAATCCCTTAGTAAGAGGATCAGCTAACATGGAGTTTGTCCCAATGTGCTCTATAGATATCTGTCCACTCTGTACCCTTTCTTTCACAACCAGGAACTTAATGTCAATATGTTTTGACTTAGTTGAGCTCCTGTTGTTATTGGAATACATTACTGCAGATTTATTGTCACAATATAACCTTAGTGGTCTTTCAACATTTTTCAAAATGCGCAGTCCCGTGACAAAATTTCGCAGCCATATTCCCTGATTGGATGCCTCATAGCAAGCTACAAATTCTGCTGCCATAGTGGAGGAAGCTACTAGTATCTGTTTGATACTTTTCTATGATATAGCTCCTCCTGCTAACATATAAATGTAGCCTAATGTAGCCTGATGTAGACTTCCTGCTATCTTGATATCCAGCAAAATCAGAATCCGAATACCTAATGACCTCTAATTTTTGTAATTTTCTGTATGTGAGCATGTAATCTTTTGTTTTCTGAAGATACCTCATAACCCTTTTGACTGCTATCCAATGATCCATACCAGGGTTGCTTAAGTATCTGCCTAACATCCCAACAATGTACGCAATATCCGGATGCGTACATACCTGAGCATACATTAGACTTCCTACAGCCGAAGCATAAGGAATCTTCTGCATTTCCTGAATTTCAAGGTTACCTTTAGGGCACTGATTGAGACTAAACTTGTCTCCTTTAGCAACAGGGGTGTCACCTGGTCTGCAATCTTGCATGCCAAACCTTTTAAGTACCTTATCGATATAGCTCTTTTGTGATAATCCAAGAATACCCCGAGAGCGATCTCGATGTATCTGGATCCCTAATATAAAAGAGGCGTCCCCAAGATCTTTCATCTCAAAATTCTTTGATAGAAATCTCTTGGTTTCGTGCAACATGCCTATATCATTAGTGGCAAGCAAGATGTCATCGACATATAGAACCAGAAAAATATACTTACTCCCACTGAACTTGTGATATACACAGTCATCAAAAATGTTCATCTCAAAACCGAACGAGATAATTATTTGTTGAAACTTATGATACCATTGACGAGGAGCTTGCTTGAGTCCATAGATAGATTTCCTTAATTTGCAGACCATATTCTTTGGGTCTCCTGACACAAAGTTTTCTGGTTGCACCATATAAATCATCTCATCAATGTCTCTATTGAGAAATGCAGTCTTAACATCCATCTGATGTAACTCAAGATCATAATGAGCAACAAGTGCCATGATTATTCTGAAAGAGTCTTTCGATGAAACCGGAGAGAAAGTCTTTGTATAACCAATGCCTTCCTTTTGAGTATAGCCTTTAGCCACAAGACGTGCCTTATACCTCCCCACATTATCGTTTGCATCCTGTTTGGTCTTAAAAATCCATTTACAACCAATTGGTTTTGCACCTTTTGGTAATGGGACAAGTTCCCAAACCTTATTGTCTTGCATAGACTTGTACTCTTCATTCATGGCATCAATCCATTGCTGAGAGTTAGAACTTTTCATGGCCTGAAGGAAGTTGATTGAATCATCTTTCAACATTCCATTACTTTCCTCATGTTCTTGGAGAAATACAATATAATCATCTGGAATAGCATTTCTCCTTTCTCTCGTGGATCTCCTTAATGGCACTGGTTGTTGAGTTTGTTGAGTTTGTTCTTCTGGAACAGGGAGTTGTTCAATATTATCATCTTGAGGTTCCGGATTTACTTCTTGAGCAACAACATGTATAGGAACCTGAATATTGTTAAAAGTAACTGTATGGATTGGATCTGAAGCCAATTCCTCCTCAAAACTAATGTCTCTAACCTTATTTCTCCCCCCAAACTCAACATCCTCAAAGAATGTTGCTGTTCCCGTCTCAAAAATATTCCTTATAGTGGGATCATAAAACTTATAGCCCCTAGAGCGTTTAGAGTATCCAATAAAGTAGCTGCTAACTGTTTTGGAGTCCAACTTCTTTTCATTTGGCCTATAAGACCTTGCCTCAGCTGGACATCCCAAAATATGTAAATGCTTTAAGCTGGGCTTTCGACCAGTCCAAAGCTCATAAGGTGTTTTAGCAACTGCTTTACTTGGTACTCTATTCAGAATGTAAGCTGTTGTCTTAAGTGCTTCTCCCCAGAGTGACTCTGGTAAAGAAGAATGAGCAATCATACTTCTTACCATATCCTTAAGAGTCCTATTTCGTCTTTCAGCTACACCATTCATGCTAGGTGAACCCGGCATGGTGTACTGTGGGACGATACCGTATTTCTCTAGGTATCTAGCAAATGATTCCAAAAAATTGCTGTTCACCGACGATTTTTCAGTTATTGTTCATCCGATGCTTTTTCAGTCACTGTTCATCCGAAAAATTTTCGCTACTGTTCACCCGGGAAAAAACTTTACTGTTCACCCGGAAAAATTTCGTTACTGTTCATCCGAACAAAAAATTTACTGTTCATCCGAAAAACAAAACTGAATCTTTAACCAGAGATTTAAGATAAAAAAAAACCCAATAAAACTTAAATCCCTAAGAATTAATCAAGGTGGCTCTGATACCACTTGTTAAATCTAAACCAAAACTTGAGATCTAAAACCATATAGCCATGATTAATTCAAAGAGATTAACAATAATCAAAAAAGTGCGGAAGATTATACCTGAATCCATAGAAGAAATCTTGATTTGGGTTTCAATGATCTTCTAACCTTAGGGTTTCTCTAAATCCGAATTTCTCTCTCTAGATGGGGGTGAAGAGAATTAGAGAGTGTAACCTTAGATTAGGGAGCATAACCCCTTATTTATAGATGTTGTACATTTGCAATTTGGCCCCTCAACAAATCACAATTACAACCCGGTATCTGCACATATAACCCCATGACTTATTTAAATACCCAATTAACCCAAATTAATTGATCATTTTAGTGGGTTATCCTGAAAGATAGCAATACACATTGATTAATCATATGTGCCCACAAATAGATTTATTAGATTAAATCCAATAGTACTTTGTTATTTCTTTACAAGGTAAAATATAATACTCAAAGTCTCAAACATTGAATACGCGGTGTCAAAAACATCGATAGATACTCCGTCGGTAGAAAATACGACTTCACGTGTCAATATTTTTGTGCCCTTGAAGCCATCCTCAATCAAACCCTGTACAGTGAAAAGAGATTAACAATAGTATCTCAAGATCATCATCACTTTCTCAAAAAAAGACAATGAAATTATGTAACCTTTTCTTGAGTCGACTAATAATCCAAAATACTCAGTCCACTTGAATTATGTGTGTTCAAGGTCTCTGAGTATACGTGTGTGCCATCATTTTGGACTTTCCACACGTTATAAACTTATAATTTCTATGGAGAGATTGAACAAGGAAAATTAATCATTCACACCCCATAACTTCCACGTCTTTGTTATGACAATCAAATCTCATACTTCCTGCATTAATTAGGAGAACATAGTCTAATTAGGAGCCCGTTATTAGCTCTTAATTAACTTTTGATTTTTAGCGATGAAGTCTGTAGGTTTGATCCCATTAATTATTCTAAGAAGAAGAAGCTCTCAATTTTTTGTTTTTTTTTTACAACTAAGCCTCCAAAATTTACCGCTCTCTCCTACTATGATCTCATTAATTTAGAAAAAGACTATAAACATTAACTTATTTTATTTCTCCGTCGATGTTACAATTCCTTATCAGCCAAGTCACTAATTATGGGCATGCATGCTATCTGTGTTATTCCTCAAAAATATCTGCAAAGACCAAAGTCTTATGTGGCCTACCTTATACCCACGTACGTGTCCACAATTAGGCAGACAGTGTCCCAGAATCATGGAAGCTAGTCATAACAACACTACAGTAACAAACTAGCTAAAAAAAAATTTTTGTTCCAAGTGTAGAGATCTCAGTATCTTACTCTGCAAACTCGATGTTGATCTTCATAGCAACCGATATATCGGCAATCATGCCGAAAGCAGTTCGAGACAGAACCAGCGTCGTCCTGTTCACCGACGGCATCGAAGCGAGGGCATCAGCCTCGTCCACCACCGTGACTTGGATCATGGGCCCCCTGCCGGAGCACCCTCCGGCTGTCTCCGAGCTTAGGCATCTGACTAGGTACTGTCTCCCGCAGGACGCGCCGTTGTCCCAAAGCCCTTCTCCAGCTGCTGCGATCAGGTTGTTCGCGGGAAACTGGCTCGAATCGCTCCCGAAACAAACCGTAGCTGTATAAAAACCACAACTTCAGAGTTTTGATGCGGTGAAACAAATTACTCACGAGACCGACTTACGAAGATACGGGCGGCCGTAATACGCCGCGGTGCCGACGTCAGCATTGAGTATTGGAAGTGTGAAGAGGTGGAGGAGGAAGGAAAAGAGGAGGTGAGCGTTGCTATGTGGAGGACTACGCATGGTTCAATGGTTTGTGGGGGTGCCTTGAGGAGTGAACTTAAAATTGGAAGTAAAAAAGGTAAATCATTAATACAGAGCCACAGTCTTTCTTTGTGTGGGCATGGGCATCTTGCTCCTTACATAGTTCTAGATGCATAAAGCCAGAGGGATATGAAGTAGACTTTGGAATAGTCTGGGTCTTCTCTAGGTACCTTTTTTCTGTGGACGAGTCACATGTTGATAATTCATTCAGGGGTCTTCGAGCGCATGTGAGTCCTCTAGATGTTGTGGCAAGCGAGAGACTTCAAACGTTACTGTGTAGAGAAAGTAAAAGCGAGAAATTAAATGGAGGGAGATAATTTAGCAATTGGCTTCAATTTAACCTGGGTTATTATAACTTGTTGTATAAATATATATATATACTTCTAATTTCTTGTGATATTCTATGAAGGAGAACATCCCAACTTTTTTCCCCCTCGAACAAAAGTATATGCTTCTAATCCCTTCTAAAGTTCTAATTTCTTATGGATTTGGGTCCTCTTCTTTATCATAACAAGTGCAATTACTATCAGAACACCCCACTACAGGAGCGTCTTATCAATCCAAGGATACGGGCCGGAAGTGCCTCTCTACTTTACATTTGCGCGATCCGAAACATATTTCCTGCAGTGTGCGGGGTGTTCTGACAAAATTTTAGACTCCAGATTGGGTCTCTAGATCAAGAACATCCGTGCTTACCAAAACAGTAGTGGCATACTTATGCACAGAGAACAGAGGTGAAGGTTAGCAAGAAAGCAAGGACCTTTTCACTCCGTGTTTAGATTTACGAGATCCGTAAAGGACAAATTTTTAAAACCATCATATTTGAACATTTAATTCCAAAAAAAGGACCTGTTTTGAACATATTTGTAAAAACCGATCTGGTTTCAGCCTTGGCGCTGAAACCAGGTCAGTTTTTATGAAAAAGCTTCCGAAACATCACGGGAGTTGAACTCCCGTGAAGTTTAATAAAGCTGCTAAACTTCATGGGAGTACAACTCCCGTGAAGTTTCATAGTTCAAATTTTTTTTGAACTATGAAACTTCACGGGAGTTGAACCCCCATGAAGTTTAGCAGATTTACTAAACTTCTCGGGGGTTCAACTCCCGTGAAGTTTCGAGATTTTTTTTTCAAAAACCGACCTGGTTTCAGCGCCTTGACTGAAACTAGGTCGGTTTTTGAAAATATGTTCAAAACAAGTTTTTTTTTGAGATTAAATTTGGAAATAGATTGGTTTTGAAAATTTTGAAAATTCGTCCGATCCGTAAATGATGAGCATCAATTACAAAGATTGAAATCATATAAATAGATGTCCCGCGTTTGGATTTAACCGGAAAGGATTTAACTAGAGATTCTCTCAAAAAACCCAAAACAATCTCAAGATATATAATTAAGTTTTAGCTTATCATCGAAGTAGCTCCTATGTACTCAAACGAAAGGGACTTCCACCGTTCGTTGCTGCCGTGAAATTGTCATTAGTTTATTAGTATGACGCTGTTATGACTGGTTACTATATTCAAAAGAGTTATATTTTAGAGAGTTTTTTTTTTTCTGACCAACTCAAACTTTCAATCAATTTCTTTTTAAGCCCACTCACTTCTAAAATTACTCATTGGCGCTAATACTCTATTAATTTTATTTTTAACTTACTTCCAAAATTATTCTTAGTTAGACACTAACTTGTTATATATACACTACTCAACTTTTTGAGACTTTAAGTTTTTGACACCTTAATGTAGCTACGCAATGTTCAACTCAAAAAGCTTCCGTATATATATAGAAGTTTAAAATAAAAGAGCTTTTTCCTATAAACCCAAAGTTTTTTCTTCATTTATTTAGAATAAAGAGCTTTTTCTATAACCCCAAAGTTTTGTCTCCATTTATTTTCCATAAACCCAAAGTTCTATCTCCATTTATTTCCTATAAACCTAAAGTTTTATATCCATTTATTTTTTTAAACAACCCATTTTCAGAAAGAGTTTTTGGCATTTATACCCAAAGTTTGGTTTCACTTATATATTATTTTTAAACTCATTTTGTATTTTAACAGTTTGATATACGAGATAAGTTAGTATATGTTTCTGTAACTTGTTTGTTCTAATTCGTTAAGTGTACTGTGTACATATATGTTTACACCAAAGGTACGGTGTAAGTTGTTATTCGTAACTTACTACAATTTTTGTTCTAAGTTGTTAACTATATAGTATATTTTTAAACGAAACTCTTAACCATTAAATTTTTTTCCCACATTGCAGCATCGTGAAGTGTGGATGAGTTTTTCCATATAAACTCAAAGTTTTACCCAAGTTTAATTACTTTTAAACATGCCTTCAAAAGAGTTTTTTGCTTGCAGTCCCAAATTAACATCCTCATTTATTTTTAAATCCACTCACTTCCATAGTTACTCTTAAATCCAAAAAAGAAAAACTCCAATAATATGATTTCAAAGCTAATTTGTGCTTTGGTTGTTTGGTATACGATGTTAGTTGATATATTTCATTGTAATTTTCTATATTTTGTTGTAACTTGCTATATTTTTGTACAAATTGGTTAATTAGGATGTGTATTGTTGAACTAAATATTTAAGCCTTTATTTTTGGAGTTTTTTCCACACAAATACCGTAGCATTGTGTAGATCAATTTAATTTATTTGTTTTTATCTAAATCTATACTATTTATAAAAGAGAATACTCATGTCAAAACTTTTGAATTCCTATTTTGCCCTTTCAAATTTAAATGATGATTCACAATTATACAATTATTTATAATTAATCCTTAAATAATTATCCATAACTCTTTATTAAATTCACCTTCTAATCTTCCCCAAAATATTTGGTCAATAATATAATTATTATCAATAGTTTATAATCTTTTTTTTGAAAAGCAATAGTTTATAATCTAATACTACATACAAATGCATATATCTATAATTAAAATTTTAGAGTGTCAATGTTCACTTTTCAGACTACCTTAATTGCATGTCGGGGGGGCTTTGCGACCTGCTTTCCTCTCTAAAAAGTTAAAACAACTACATGGGTCATCAAAGTTTAAGCCATGAGAAGATCAGAGTTTTGTAGGGACTATCTAAGATAGAATTAGAGAATGGTGCACCTCATTCTTTATAAGTTTGGGTCTTTTGACCACCAACTGTTAATGAGTCCAAAATTTCAGCTCAAGACTATAAATTTCTTCCTAGTCAGTCACACAATAGTATAAGATAAAGTTAGTCAAATAATTATAATAATAAGATGTAGAGTCTAGACTATTAAAATTCAATTTGAATCAATGCATAAATTGTGAACCCAATTAACTAACAAACTACTCTTTTCATTTTCCCTTTATATAACTTCTCTTTCATCTCTAGAATATAAATTCTAAGTTTTTTTACACCCCCTTCTGAGTTCTAAAACCCTAGATTTTGGTTGCCCCCGGCCCTGGGTTGCCCCAGCCGCGGGGCTTGGTAGGCTTACCCCAGGGCCGGCCCTGAATATAAATTAGCTCATACATTGTCTTTCGCTCACCATAATACCTACGAAGCCAAATTCATACAATTATAAAAGAAAAGCTCAACCATAACTCCACTTGGATTAGAATGGGAAATCTAGCAGAGCATAAGATGCTGACTTCTTTTGATGATTAAATTTGCTCAAACACGTGTTAGAGTGATATGTTCCTATATATCAATTAGAATTTTAAAAATGTGTTCTAAAACTTGATTGGTGTAGAAATGGGTCGATTTGGTACAATTTAAATTGCTACATTCAATTTGACGATTAGTTTTCTTTTTGGAGACATTGGTATCATGCATATTAAAAAAATCTATTATAAAAAGACTAAAATAAACAAATGTATATTAAAATCTTATTAGATTAAATATTTTTAAAATTCAAACCTCTAAACATATTTCACGGTGTAATTTGAAGGCATATTATACTAAAAAAAATCTATGATGCTAATATCATGAAGTAAGGGCACGATTAGGAATGCATTATGCTAATTGTATTACCCTTTTGATGTTACTGTTAGAAATACAAAATAAACGTTCTTACCATAATTTCGGAGGAAAATTTTAAATAAATACTATAACAAGCATCATATTTACATACATCCAAAATAATTACATTTTATTATAACTAAACCCTGATTGACTAAAGTAGTATCTTCTTAAGCTTTGGCTTTCTACCTTCTAATTCATAGCTCATTTTTATATGTGACATTTATTATTTATTTATTTCTCTTTCTTCCTCTCCTTCCAACCATCCAACTTCTATTTCTGAGAAATGAAGTGCTTAGGATGGCATTAAAGATGGTACAGATTTCCATGGAAATACTATCACAATGATTTAGTGCCGAGCTGTGAACTAGAGATTGATGAAAAGAATATGAATGACATAATCATTCTCTCTTGTAATTATCACAGAACTTCAACAAGTAACAAATCCTTGCTCGCAAGGAATACCTCCATTATCCAAACCTATCAATTTTAGCTTTAAGTTTAAGAACTTTATTTGGAAAAGATCTTATTAATTAGCATTTCCTTAAATAGCTTGAACTTTAGTGTAAATTGAGCAAAGATGTCTCTCCCATCTCTAATATTAAAGCATCTTTTAATGTTATTCTTGTGTTAGCAAAAGAAGTTCGTTCATGCATAGGATTATAATGTTTTTTTTACCCTATTAATCTATGTTGGATATCAACTATTTAGTAAATTCGGTATGTTTTGATTTAGCTTCAAATACCGATGCTTAACATAGGCTTTGATAAATTAATTAAATTTGAAATATGATATGAATTGCTTCATTCCTTTGTCTCATTACCCTACACATTTAGGTCCTTCCAGCTTGTTGGCCAATCTAATTATCTAAGAGTCTTAGCGTACAAATTTCTTATTACATCCATTAATTAGGTTCCATGAATATTGGTAACATCTAATCAGCTTAAGAACATGAATCTAGACTTCTTCATTGATTAATTCATCATTTTATGATGCACATTTAAAAATTTTAACATTAAACAAGTAAGTTCACGTGCAATACACGTGCATTTTACTAATATTATAAAGAGTAGTATTATAAAGAGTAGTGAGAATTATATTACAAGCTCTATATTATTTTACTGCCACAAACAAAAGAGGAGTCTACGGTGACTCACAAATATCTTTTTGACAATTTATTAGTTGTGTATCTTCCAATTATGAAATCAAGCATCACGTGTCATTCTCATCTAATTTTTAGAAGCTATTCCCAATTAATAACTGATAAATAGAGCATCTTACTTGTTTCAAGGACAAATTTTCGTTTTAGAACTTTTTAGGAATTTATTTCCAAAAATTGACCCCTTTCAGATTTATTTGCAAACTTCAATCTAATTTTAGTAAATTTGTCATTGATGACAAATTTTCGTTTTAGACCCTTTTAGGAATTTATTTCCAAAAAAGGTTGAAGTTTGCGAATAAAGTTGAAAAACTTCACGGGATTTAGAATCCGTGAAGTTTAGAATTAGCCTAACTCCATGAGATTTTAAATCCCGGAGAGTTCAATATAACATGCTTACCATACTTGGCCAAGTGGTTTGCTCAAATAAGGCTAAACTTCAATCATTCAAGTGGTCTTGAGTTCGAATTTTATCCTAACATATTTTTTTCCTTGATCATTTAGAAAATTTTACAGGGCTAGGATTCAAACAATGTGCTTCCCATCCAAGTCTTATGAAATTTGTTTCTATATATAACTACTTATTTTATGAAATTTGTTTAATATAAACTTTACGAGATTTAAAATCCCGTGAAGTTTAGTAGCAGTTTATCGTCTGAGCCAAGACTTTTTGGTTAGCGCAATCAATTAAGAACATAACTTTACATGATTTTAAATCTCATGAAGTTTTTTAACTTTATTCATAAATTTTGACCTAGTTTTTTAGTCATCTGACTAAAACTAGGTCGACATTTGCAAATAAATCTGAAAGGAGTCGATTTTTGGAAATAAATGCCTAAAAAGGTCTAAAACTAAAATTTGTCCTTGTTTCAAAGTTGTCCTACCACGACTGCGTGTAAACATAATTTCTCCAAAAGAAATAAAAGAAGTGTAGCGTGAAATTTAACAACTTATGGGGTAGGCTTCACAAGAATAAAGGTCCAAATTGAAGCCACGCGTGGGCAGTGATAACTAGACGAAGGGTGTGTTTTGTAGGTTGTAGTTGAAGGGATTGTAATTGTAATTTCATGTAACCCGTTTATTTTTATTCAGTTTTAAGTGTTTGTTTCATTACAACTAGATGTTATAGTTAAAATTATAGTTACAAATTACGCTCTCGTTGTAGTTTTTGACTTACACATCATTTTGAACACAAGACGCACTTATAAGTTGGTTGTAACTAGGGGTGTGCAACTATCGGTTCGGTTCGGTTTTTACCAAAATTTAAACAATCGAACCGAACCGTCTATAATTCAAAACCGAACCGAATTGTTGCAAGTCGGTTCGGTGCGGTTCGGTTCAGTTTGTTCGGTTCTAACTTCATCAAACTTCTTATCAAACAACAAACCGTGTTAAAGAAAAAAAGATATCAACAAAGTAGGAGATTATGAAGCATTAAACACTGATATAATGATGTTGTTTTCAACCCATAATGATTTAGAAAATGAGTTTAGGGTTTGAGTCTTTGACTCTTTGGGGACGGGTCGGATAGAGTTTGAGATTAGAATGAGTAGTATTGCACTATATTCGGTCGGTTCGGGTCGGTTCGGGTTGAAAAGTTTTCAAACCGACCCGAACCACCCTACTCTTAACACCGATTTTTCCGGGTCGGTTCGGGTCGGTTCGGTTGGTTTTTTCGGTTTGGACCGAATCATGCTCAGCCCTAGTTGTAACTAACCTAAATTAATAAAAAATTATTATCTCGATAGTATTGTTTAAATTTTCAAAAAAAATTAAGAACTTCATTAGAGATTTGAAATAGTTTTATAAAACTTTTTTTTGAAATTTAAAATATTTTTGAAAATAATTTTATTTTAAAATTTTTCCTATAAAATATTATTTTTAAAAATATTTTTATTCTTAAAATGATCTTTTTAGAAAACTAATTTTTTAGAAATCATTTAATTTTAAAAATATTATTATTTTTAGAAAAAATATTATTGTTTTAGAAAAAAATATTATCTTTTAAAAAATATTATTTTTGGAAAAAATATTATTATTGGAAAAATTATATTCTTCAAAAAATACTATTTAACATGAATATTATTTTTATAAAAGTTTTCTTTGAATAAATTTGTAGATAACTATTTCAAAAAATTATTTTTCAAGAAAATATTATAAGTTTTAGAAAAAAATATTTTTATAAAATTTATTATTCTTCCAAAAGTACTATTTTGAAAATAACAATTTCAACTAAAATTTAGTTTAAAATTATTTCTTTTTAAAAATTTATTATTTTAGAAAAAATTTGAAAAAGAAAAAAATATTATCTTGAAAAAAATGAACATCTTAAATATATACAATTAACTAATACTAAGTTTTTAGTTTTTAGAAGTAAAGAAAGAGTTGCATAAGAAGAACTTGCAAACAATTGTAACTATAAGTTGATAATTTAAGAATTAAACCAAACAGTCGTAACTGCTATTATATGCAATAGTAGTTATAACCTCTCAGTTATATACAAGTGACCTCTCAGTTATATACAAGTGATGTTGCATCGCAACTACAGTTGCAATCTATCAAACACACCTTATGGTGAGGTTCTGATGGCTCATAAAATTTGACAGCAATTAAAAAAAGGGGAAATTGCTTCTAGCCCCCCAATTTCCTAATAACTATTCTACCCCCTCCCAAAACTTTTTCAACGCTTCCAAAACCCTCAAAAGTAAACTCATTATTCCCTGAGCCCCTAAAACACAAACCCTAAGAGTTTAAAATATGTGAAGACCATAATACCCTTTCTTTCTCTCTTTTTTTCATGATCCAATGGAAAGAATCAAGAACTGGAATCCCTAAGCCCCCGCCAGCGTGAGCTTCTATTCGCCGCCGTCCTCACCATCCAACTCGCCCTCCTCATCTCCACCTGCCATCTCTCTTGCCACCTCCGCCGTTCTCCGCCTCCGACAGTCGTCGTATCCACCGCTGACGAGTGCACCTCAGGCAAAGTCTTTGTTTACGACCTGCCCCCATTCTTCAACAAGGAGTTATGACAACTGCGCCGACCTAAACCCCTTGACCTCCCGTTGTGATGCCCTCTTCAATGGCGTCTTCAGACTGAGCGCCACCACCGACCTCGCCGGAGTCATCCCCTCAGACCTCCTCATGTTCTGGTTCTCCACCGACTAGTTCGCCTCCGAGATCATCTACTACCGCCGCATGCTCTCCCATCCATGCCTAACCCTAAACCCTAGTGCCGCCATCGCTTTCTACATCTCTAGGCCGGCCTCGCCGTCGGCAAGCACCTATAGTCCTCAACCTCCCCCTCCGGCGAGCGCGATCGAGCGTGCGAGGAGCGTGCGCAGAGCTTCTGGGATTTGTGAAGGTTACAGGTTAGTTATGAAGGTTACACGTTGGTTGTGGAGGTTACACGTTGATTGTGGAGGTTACAGATTGGTTGTGAAGGATATGCGTTGGTTGTGAAGATTACGGATTAGTTGTTAAGGTTACGGGTTGATTGTTAAGGATAAGCGTTGGTTGTGAAGATTACACATTAGTTGTAAAGTAAACCTTCACAGTCAACACAATCAACTCCGTAACATTTTATTCTCAGTGTTTAATATTATAGGCGGTGGCCATGGGTTTTATGTACCTGTAAGTTTCTCATAAATATCCTAACACAGTGAAGCAATAGCGGGAACCCACACGATCTTTTCTAACATGATATTTCTGGTGAAGACATGCAATGCTTTTTTTTTGGTAAGTTGTATGGCGTATAATTCACGTTGTAAGCCCTCCTCGCACTATTGCTGCTGTAATTTGTTAGATGAAAATAGCAGATAATGTCGGTGATTACGCCTTACTCTGATGCTTAATTTGGTTTTTATGCACCTGGTATGTGATTGGCTGTGATTTGTTTAGTTTATAGTTTTCAAAATATTATGATCAAAGAGTGATGTTATATCTTTGGGGAAATTGCTTCCAGGCCCCAATTTTCTTTCAAGTATTATGCCCACCCTTAACACATAATCTTTACAATTAACTTGTAACTTTAACAATTAACCCGTAACATTCACAACCAACACGTATTCTTCACAACCAACCCGTAACCTCCACAACCAACCCGTAACATTCACAACCAACACGTAATCTCCACAAACCAACCCGTAACCTTCACAACTAACGCGTAACCTTCACAACTACTAACCCATTCTTGACTCTTTCCGTTCTTGATTCCTAATTTTACACGAGTGAAGTAGAGCCTATAACCCCCAAAAAATCCCAAATTAAAATTGTTGATTATAAGAACTGTTCTTCTAAAATAGATCAAACCTCAAATATCAGAAAACAAATGAATTGAATATTTTCCCTCAAATTCAAGAAATGCATTAGAATAGAATTACAATGACACAATCAAATTATAATGAGACAAAAATTCAACCTTTGTCCGTAAAAAAAAAAGAAAAAGAATCTTAAGAAATCGTAGGTTATCTAAATTCATACATACAATATTTCATAAAAGAACTGATTTCTTATTCTTGACAAAAACGCCGACAATGACCCAAAAAAAGGGCGAAGTGAAATTACCCGGCGACAAACGTACTCGAGGACCCCTCAACGGGGAAGTCCACGACGCCCTCAAATGAAACCGTCTCTCTCGAGCTTCAGCGGCGCCGGGAAAGAACCGGCGGTGGCCGGTGGAAGAAGACAGGGTGAGTCCACTGCCGTTGGATCATGAAAAAAAAAGAGAAAGAAAGAGTATTATGGTCTTCACATGTTTTAAACTCTTGGGGTTTTGTGTTTTGGAGCCCAGAGAATAATAAATTTACTTTTGCGGGTTTTGAGAGCGTTGAAAAAGTCTTGGGAGGAAGTGGAATAGTTGTTAGGAAATTGGGGGCTAGAAGCAATTTTCCCTGAAAATAAAATAAAGGGTTCATACTTTTGTACGACACAATTGGAAGGCAAAAGCATTGACAAAAGGTCCGTAGAGGCAATTTCAGCACAGAGTCGGCCAACGCACTCCTGAGGTGGCGACCTCAGTGCGACCCAGTAAATCATCAGAGGTCAGCGAAAAGTTTAAAGAGCAAAGCGTATGCACGTCCGCAACAGTTCTCCCACGTCCGAACGGAACCATTGAGCAGGCGCCACGTGTGCCTAGAACGAAGCCCAGAGACGCAGGGCCCACTGTGGGTCGAGATGGTTTTTAGGAGGCGGGAAAAGAGGAGCTCGTCCTCCTATTTCGGCAACGAGAGGGAACAAGAAGGAGAGAAATTGAGAGGAGGGAAACAGAGGGAGGTTAGAGAGAGAGAGAGAGAGAGAGAGAGGGAGGGCGGTTACGGCGATATCTGACGTTCCTCCGGTGAGCATAAGGGAGCAGTTACCGCCGCCGCCTCCTCTACATTTCTCTTTTCCTCCGCTGCTCCCTCACCCTCCCTTTTTTTTTTAAAATAACAACCAGCATTCTCAGTGAAGTCCTTTTGGTGCCGATCCATTCCATCGTTTCTTTCGTCTCGAATTTATTATTTTCGGGTAAAATAAAAATCTCGGAGGAATTTTCTTCATTCTTACAAATAATAGTAGAAGCATTTTTCATTTTCGTGGTGCAAAGTGCAAACTGGGTTCTTAAATATTTTTTTCCTAATCAAAACTATGGGGTGCTATATTCCTTATTAATCTAAATGCATGATTCTTGTTCTACTCAATTACAAATTATTTATGTCCGTATCTATACATTCCTAATATCCCAAACCCTTTGACACCTAATCTAATCTTAGTCTCAGCTAAGATATCTGATGTCCTTTTGCGTCAAGGAAAAAGAAATCCTAGAGGGCTCACCACGAGAAAAGTCTTTTTGCTGAAGGATGTTTTAAACGCAGTTTACACTAAAGCACATTGGAATTAATTTTTAGGTGTATATGAATTCCTTTTACATATATATGTTGTTGTTAAAGGGGGAAAAGCAAAAAAAAAAAAAAAAAAAAAAAAAGAAAAAAAAAAGGAGGGAAAAAAAAAAAAAAAAAAAAAAAAAAAAAGAGGAAGAAAAAAGGTGCTCACCCTTTTTTCCAAGTAAATTATAGGATTACTAATCTTATATCATGAAGTATGATAACTAACATTGCATATTAAGCTAATATAATTCTCACAAGCTTCCCTCCCTCTTCAAAAATCAAATTAATTGTACTCCTTGTTACCTTTTGCTTCCTATATTTTTCCTCCTGATTTAGGCTTGTAGAGAAACATTACATGATAATTCTTGATTGATTATTTCATCTTAGAAATGGGGGCTCCACTTCAAGGGGTCATCAAGGATATCAAAGGGAGGGCACAATGCTACAAACAAGATTGGGTTGAAGGAACTGCTACAGGCTTCAGGTATCTATATATTAGGAAAATAGATCACTAATTGATTAATGTTTATGCAACTCTTGCACCTAGATTGATTCTTGTTCTTCAATTCTAGGATAATGGCTCCTACCTTGTACATCTTTTTCGCTTCTGCACTTCCCGTAATTGCTTTCGGGGAGCAACTAAGTAAAGATACAGGTGAATATTCTATTAATAAAGCTTTTTTTCTCCACGGAAACCACCTTAAAAAAGGGTGGAAATAGAAAAAACTTTCTTTAAAATTTAGTTAATACAGAAACCATCTTTAAAGAGGGTTCCAGTAGCAATCAACTGTTAGATTGGGGTGGATACCAACCTCCGCTGACGGAGGAGCTCCGACGAGCTCCAGGATGTTGCAGGCGAGCGTGGACGTCGACTCAGCGAATTCGACGACGAACGCGACCCTCGTTTGGGTCGAACGCGACCCTCGGTGGAGAACGCGACCCTCGGTGTTAACGCGACTCGACCCCCGCGTTCAGAGCTCCGACCTCCGCGTTTTTTGGGTGACGCTCGCGTCCGATCAACCGCTGGCGACGGGCTGTCGCCAGCCTGTCATCGATCTCATCTATAAAAGGAACCCCATCGCCTAGGGTTTTGGCTGCTCCTCCTCCCCCGATCTTTCTCTGGCGGCGGTGAAAAACCCCAAACGCAGTAGCGTTCAACTCTCTTAAACGCAGCAGCGTTCATCCCCTTTAAATCGCAGCAGCGATTTTGATCTCCAGCTCTCAATCCCATTTTGAGGGGAGATAAAGGTAGGGATTTTAAGAAGAGAGAGAAAAGAGAAGAGGGGTTTTATATTGTGGGTATTAACACTGTAGCTACAGTGTTTGTTTGAGGAATCTCAGTTTAGAGATTTGCTCTTGATTTGTAATTTCTTGTTAGATTAAATAAGAAATTGACTATGTGGCTCCCGAGAACGTAGGCAGTTGCCGAACCTCGTTAAAACTTGGTGTACTATTCTTTATTCTGCGTTTTTGTTGCATTAGGGGATTTAGGCGTTAAATTCCCAACAACTGGTATCAGAGCGTGAAACGATCTAGAGGAAGTCAGATTCAAGTGGGAGCCATGGCCGCAGATGAGGGAAAAGTGAGAATAGAGAAGTTTGATGGATCAGATTTCGGATTCTGAAAAATGCAGATAGAGGATTATTTGTATCAGAAAAATCTGTATCAACCTCTCTCGGAGAAGAAGCCGGAGGGTATGAAGGAAGATGATTGGAATCTTCTGGACAGAAAAGCCCTCGGGGTTATTCGTTTGATGTTAACCCGCAATGTTGCTTTTAACATTGCAAAGGAGAAGACCACGGCAGATCTTATGGCAGCACTCTCAAATATGTATGAGAAGCCATCAGCCTCAAATAAAGTCCATTTGATGAGGCGGTTGTTCAATCTGCGAATGGCGGAAGGTGCATCGGTAGCATATCATCTCAATGAACTCAATACAGTTACGACCCAATTGAGTTCAGTTGATATTGAGTTTGATGAGGAAGTTCGAGCGTTGATCCTTTTGTCTTTCCTACCAGAGAGTTGGAACGCTACGGTCACAGCTGTGAGTAGCTCATCGGGAAGCAATAAGTTGAAATTTGACGACGTTCGTGATCTGGTTCTCAGTGAGGAGATCCGACGGAGAGAGTCGGGTGAAGCTACAACCTCTTCAGTATTGCATACAAAGTCAAGAGGTAGAAATTCAACCAGAGAGAATGGACGAGACAAATCAAACTATAGAGGTAGATCAAAGGACAAGATGTTTAAGTCAAGGAATCCAAGAGGAGTGGGAGGCAAATGCAGATGTGAACGTTGCCTCCACCTCAGGAGGAGATGATGCGCTGATATGCTTTTTGGAGAGCAAGGAGGAGTCTTGGGTGTTGGACTCGGGAGCATCATTTCATGCTACCTCTCAGAAAGGATTCCTCGAGAAGTATATCCCCGGAAACCTTGGAAATGTATATCTTGGTGACGATCAAGCATGTGCCATTATTGGCAAAGGTGTAGTGAAGATTAAGCTGAATGGGTCAGTATGGGAGCTGAAGGATGTCAGGTATATTCCCGACCTGAAGAGGAACTTAATCTCAGTAAGCCAGCTGGCTAGTGAAGGCTACACGATGACTTTCCATAGTGATGATTGGAGGATTTCGAAAGGCGCAATGACGATTGTCAGAGGCAGGAAGACTGATACCCTGTATATGACAGCGGGTGCACGTTGTTCGATCTCAGTTGCGGCAGGCAATGAGACTTCAAAGCTGTGGCACCAGAGACTCGGTCATATGAGTGAAAAGGGGATGAAGGTTATGCACACAAAGAGAAAACTCCCAGGTTTACAATCAGTAGAGATTGATGTGTGTGAAGAATGCATACTTGGAAAGCAGAAGAGAGTTAGCTTTCAGACAAGTGGCAGAGCCCCCAGGAAGCAGAAGCTAGAGCTTGTTCACTCAGATGTTTGGGGACCAACAACCACCGCGTCGATTGGTGGGAAACACTACTTCGTGACTTTTATTGATGATCACTCTCGGAAAGTATGGGTCTACTTTCTGAAGAAAAAGTTAGAAGTGTATGAGGCTTTCAGAAGATGGAAAGCCATGGTCGAGAATGAGACCGGTTTGAGGGTAAAGAAACTCAGAACAGACAATGGTGGTGAGTATGAAGACACCAGATTCAAGAAGTTCTGCTATGAGCACGGTATCAGAATGGAGAGGACCGTGCCCGGCACGCCTCAGCACAATGGTGTGGCTGAGCGCATGAATAGAACGTTAACAGAGAGAGCCAGAAGCATTCAGATGCAGTCAGGTCTACCAAAGCAGTTCTGGGCAGAAGCAGTCAACGCAGCAGCTTACTTGATCAACCGAGGTCCATCGGTTCCATTAGAGCACAGAATACCAGAAGAGGTATGGTGCGGAAAGGAGGTAACCCACTCACATCTTAAAGTTTTCGGTTGTGTAGCTTATGTGCATATAAGTGATCAAGGCAGGAATGAGCCTGATCCTAAGTCTAAGAAATGCACATTCATCGGGTATGGTGAAGACGAGTTCGGCTACCGCATTTGGGACAACGAAAACAAGAAGGTGATCAGGTGCAGAGATGTGACATTCAACGATAAGGTGATGTACAAGGACATGTACAAGACAGATGATGGTGACTCAGAGAGCGAGTCAACGTTTGTAGATGCAGATGATGTCCTAGATAACCTCTCGGAAGAACCCAATGCAGAAGGTCCTCAGCCAGAAGAGACTATTGAACAGAATGGTGCGCAGGAGCCCGACGCACCAGCTCCGATATTGAGGAGAACTACTCGTCCTCCTGTGCCTAACAGCAGATACATGAATTATATGTTGCTGACAAATGGAGGAGAGTCTGAAAGCTTCGATGAAGCTTGTCAGAGTGGAGATGCGAGCAAGTGGGAGTTTGCTGCGAAAGAAGAGAAGAAATCTCTGATCTCCAACCAGTCATGGGGACTAGCTGAGTTTCTCATGGGGAAGAAGGCACGTCACAACAAGTGGGTGTATCGAGTGAAGAAGGAACAAGATGGTTCCAGAAGATACAGAGCCCAACAAGTTGTTAGAGGATTTCAACAGAATATCCAAGGAAGAACGGATCCAGCGGATATGTTGACAAAGGCAGTGACCTTTCAGAAACTGGAGTTGTGCGCAACTTCAGTTGGCCTTCATGCATAGATGATGAAGGCGGAGCCACACAAGAGAGGAGCTTAATGAGATAGCCTGTTGACGTCGGTTTGGTCTCCAAGTAGGAGATTGTTAGGTTGGGGTGGTTAGGTTGGGGTGGATACCAACCTCCGCTGACGGAGGAGCTCCGACGAGCTCCAGGATGTTGCAGGCGAGCGTGGACGTCGACTCAGCGAATTCGACGACGAACGCGACCCTCGTTTGGGTCGAACGCGACCCTCGGTGGAGAACGCGACCCTCGGTGTTAACGCGACTCGACCCCCGCGTTCAGAGCTCCGACCTTCGCGTTTTTTGGGTGACGCTCGCATCCGATCAACCGCTGGCGACGGGCTGTCACCAGCCTGTCATCGATCTCGTCTATAAAAGGAACCCCATCGCCTAGGGTTTTGGCTGCTCCTCCTCCCCCGATCTTTCTCTGGCGGCGGTGAAAAACCCCAAACGCAGTAGCGTTCAACTCTCTTAAACGCAGCAGCGTTCATCCCCTTTAAATCGCAGCAGCGATTTTGATCTCCAGCTCTCAATCCCATTTTGAGGGGAGATAAAGATAGGGATTTTAAGAAGAGAGAGAAAAGAGAAGGGGGGTTTTATATTGTGGGTATTAACACTGTAGCTACAGTGTTTGTTTGAGGAATCTCAGTTTAGAGATTTGCTCTTGATTTGTAATTTCTTGTTAGATTAAATAAGAAATTGACTGTGTGGCTCCCGAGGACGTAGGCAGTTGCCGAACCTCGTTAAAACTTGGTGTACTGTTCTTTATTCTGCGTTTCTGTTGCATTAGGGGATTTAGGCGTTAAATTCCCAACATCAACCACCTTGACTTTTAAATATTGAATATGCTTCTAGCTGAGAAGAAGAAATTGAAGGCTTAAAACACTGAAATAGGAAAGAAGATTAGGTCAATAGGAAATGAAAACAAAAGGTTAGAATTTAAGAATGTTATGGTGTTCCCATTTCGTCAAAACACAATTCATTGCCAAGCAACGGACAAGTGTACTTCTGCATACAATGCCCCAATCAACTTAGCGGCCCAGGCCCAGTGAGGATTCCGACTTAGCCGACTTGTCGAGTCGATATTCCTTCATGTCGACTCGAAAGACGATACCGGTCGACCCTTTTGTCAAAGACGACTCGCCAAGAGTCTACTCGATCATTTGTTCAACGCCTCACGAGGACGACTTGATAGGTGTTACTTCCCGGTGAAGTTAAAGGACAACTTTTGCCTCTAGCCTCTCTCACTGGCAACTTGTCAATATCATATTTAATGCATGACAGACGTATCATGCCTCTAACCCCGACAACCTTTATGACTCATCATACCACGTGTGGTACCGTCATGTCACCACTCACTTCTCGTTTAATGCTGAAGTGATCCTTCCCTCAGTCATCAGCTAACACCTGTAAAGCAGGTGCCGACGCAGCCGTCAGCCCACACTTTGCCACCGCCTCTCAGTGCTCGGTCGAAGTGACCAATCTACCCTTACATCTTTGGTATAAATAGAGGTACTATTTCAACTTGGACGGGAGCTGAACTCTGGATTCTAATCCAAATTCTCAAAAGCTGCAAATCATACTATATTCATACAAGAACTTTCACAGTTCTTATTTACCCAACTCAAGTTCACCAGCTAACTTGATCGTCAGAAGTACAATGGGGGAATCAAGCCCTGCCCTTTTATAAATTTTTGCACGTATAGATTTTTTAGACACCCAACTTAAGAACCAGATATAAAGTCGGGGAATAAAGCAGCCCCTCATCAATCCTCAACAAACTCATCCCTACATGGATACATATTGACTGTGTCATCACTAGTACATTAATAGAGAACATAATATTTTTTTCCAATAGAAATTTTAATGGTAAGGTCAAGGTGGCTGATTGCTCCCAAAGTCCTCTTAAAAGGTACTTTTCTTTCAATTGAACTCTAAATTAGTTTTTGTAATATCACCTCCATTTTAAAGGTGATTCTGTGGAGAAAACAAAAGGCCATCAATAAAACGCATCTCTCACTATAAAACTTTCTAAGAGCTCTGTATGTTGGCCTGTTGTAGATGGATTACTGACCACCGTCGACACTTTAACTTCTACTTGTCTCTGTGGTATCATACACTCAGTACTCGGGGGGCAGCCTATGTTGATATTAGGTGTTGCAGAACCCACAGTGATAATGTATTCCTACATGTATCATTTTGCCAAAGGGCGCCAAGATCTTGGCACAAAGTTGTTTTTGGCTTGGGCTGCATGGTACAGAGCATTTTGAACTCGAGAAACCTTTTTTGTTTTTTTGGCGTTCTTTTCTGCTTCGAGTAGTTTGAACTTGCTTGTGTTTATCAACTGCAGGGTTTGGATCTGGACAGCTATCATGCTGATACTTCTTGCAGTGTTCAATGCCGCTTCTATAATTGGCAGGTTTACGAGGATTGCAGAAGAGCTTTTCGGGATGTTGATCACAGTGCTTTTCGTCCAGCAGGCTATCAAGGTGAACTGAAAGCTCACTAGATGGAAGTCCTCGACCCAACTGATCAAGTACTTTGTAACTATCGTATCTTATTTACAGGGAGCTGTGGGTGAATTTTCCATTCCTAAAGGCGAGGATGAGAACCTACCGACTTTTGATTTTGTATGGAGATACACAAATGGACTATTGGGTCTCATATTCTGCGCTGGGGTGTTGTTCACATCTCTTAAGAGCAGAAGGGCAAGATCATGGGCATATGGGTCAGGTTAGTTTCTTCCATAACCGAGGCCCGTTAATTTCGCGCCGAGTTTGGATTAAATGTGTTATTATTATCATTATTACCGTGAATGCAGGCTGGTCTAGAGCTTTGATTGCAGACTATGGGGTTCCTCTGATGGTTATGGCGTGGACAGCAATGTCATATGCAGTACCTGGAAGCATTCCTTCTGGAGTTCCTCGGAGACTCTATAGCCCTCTTCCTTGGGACAGCAAATCCTTGGAGCATTGGAGTGTCGCAAAGGTATCAACTTTTTTTTGAGATAGAACTTATTCCAATTTAATGCTGAACTTAACTCAATTTCATATTAAAATAGATCTGGGGTAAGTCTAAAATTGAATGTAGGTAGATTGAACAGGAAATTCAACAGACAGTAAGGATTAAAAAGTTATTAGAGCGTGTGAATGACATATGGGGATATTTAGGGAGATATTCTAATGTTGCTAACAAAAGGTACACTGAAGTGCCAATTTTAAAACTTTGGGACATATGAATGTTGACAAAAAGCACATAAGAGCAATCTCCAACCCAAAAACCCAAAATGATGTAGTTTTTACACCAAGTTGGTGTAGTTTTTACATCAAATCACTATTCCATCTCCAACCAATTACACCAAAGTTTACACCAAAAAGAATATTCCTTTTATTATTCTTATCTTTCAACATTTTTATCTATTTAAAATATGTAACAAATTATATAATTATATAATACATTACATATAATTAATTATTATAATATATTTTATGACTAAAATAAAAATATAAAAATTAAATGCTAAATCAAATTAAAATATTATTTTCATAAATTCAACTAATTAGTGTTAATTTTTTATGTTCTAATTTATGTGTACTTTTTTTATGTCCTAATTTTTATGTCATAATAGTTAATATAAAATAATATATATTATTAATAAAAATATAAAAAACAAAAGCAAAAAAATAAAAAACCCAACTCAATAGCGCCATTCCTGACGCAACACTATAGCAGCGCACTAAGATAGCGCCCACTTTGACGCCCGGTTGGAGATGCTCTAAGGATACATAAGTACCGTGAAGTAGGGGAAACTATAAGGTATTTATGCGCTACTTAGCTTTGTCAGTTGTAGTCATCTCAATAAATTTGTTAAGAAGAAAAAAAGACTTTGTTAAGTTACATTATGCATATCTACATAGTACTGATATACCTATGTTCATTGTTCTTCTATATATTCATCTGATTATTTTCCTATAATTTTAGTTACGCAGAGTTTGACTGTGTTTCTAGTATGTCACAATGTTTCTTTTGATACTTCTTGTTTACCTACCAAACAGTTACTGTTTGGCGTTTCCACTGCACAAAGTTTCTATGGTTTAACCTTTTACTGCCACAAAATAAGATTTATCTCTTGCAACGTATATATTATCCTGTCGGTGAAAGAGACACCGCATTTTCATTGAAGAACTTAGGTGAAAATGTTTGTTTGACGAATTTCTTTCAATTTATTTCATTAATATTTCCATGTCCGTTTATCGCTTCAAAAGATAGAATTTTGTGTTGACTCTTAACTGGCAACTGCAGGACTTGTTTTCAGTTCCCCCAGTATACATATTGGCAGCTATACTGCCTGCGATCATGGTCACCGGCCTTTATTTTTTTGATCACAGTGTTGCTTCAAAGATGTCTCAGCAAACTGAATTTAATCTAAAAAAACCTTCCGCTTATCACTATGACATTTTGGTCCTTGGCATCATGGTATATAACTGTTCCCTATCATCTTCCTTTAAGAGAAAAGCAAATCTCAATTTTCCACATATTTCTCATTATTTATGAGAGTTTCTAAATTTCAGGTTTTGGTTTGTGGAGTACTTGGAATTCCTCCTTCGAACGGGGTTCTCCCTCAGTCCCCAATGCACACAAAGAGCCTTTCTGTTCTCAAGAAGCAGGTGAGAAATTTTTTTTTTTTTTACCATACTCATGTCTTTATCCATTAGTTTGATTTAGAAGTAAATGTTATGTTTTTGTGTTAAAATCTTCAGCTACTTCGGAAGAGGATGGTTAAGACTGCCAAGTTGGGCATGAAGCAAGATGCCAGCAGCTCAGAAATATATGATAAAATGCAAGAAGTCTTCATACAAATGGATGAAAATCCTGCTGAGGTCTTAACACCAAGATCCAAGGTCACAAGTCTTTTTAGTTACTTTTTCCGGAGAGAGTTTTAAGTACATTTTGTTTCTCAGTGTGATACATAAAAACCCGAAAGGTTTAGTAGTTGGCTACAATATCTTCTGCAGTCATGAGAGAAGAAGGCAGCAGCGAGCAAAAGGGTCCATTCGATCCTGACAAGCACGTTGAGGCTTATTTGCCAGTTCGAGTGAACGAACAGAGACTAACCAACCTCTTGCAGTCAATTCTTGTTGGTATTTGTCTTTTGGCTATGCCTCTCATCAAGAAGATACCGACATCAGTTCTCTGGGGATATTTTGCTTTCATGGCAATTGATAGCCTCGACGGAAACCAATTCTGGCAGAGAGTGCTTCTTCTCTTCATTTCTCCTCGTAGACGTTTCAAGTAAAGCTTCCCTAGAGAACTCCTCTTGTTTCAATTTTCCGTTAACCTCCCAACTCTGTTTGATGAAATCAGGAAACGTTCAAAATACCCTTTTCAGATTAGCACTCAAATTGTGAAACTAATTACCCTGATTAAATCCTAATTGAATTTAACACTAAAATCGGGCAAATTTCAGGGGTTACATCAAATTACCCTTAAAATTATTAAAAAGGAAATGCAAAAGTTTTTATCATCAGGGGCATTATAGGCGTTCAGGCGCATGTGATTTTCACGTGCGCAGTTGAATGTATAACAGCATAGGTTTGCGGGGTTATTTGACAAAACTTAAGGCGGGTTTTGTGAAATTTACACTAAATTTGTTTATGATTTTCTTCGCATTTGACAGGGTTTTAGAAGGAGATCACGCTTCATTTGTGGAGACTGTGCCCTTTAAGGCGATAGCAGCCTTCACAATATTCCAATCCCTGTATCTGCTTCTGTGCTTCGGGATCACTTGGATACCTATTGCCGGAGTTCTCTTCCCTGTGCCATTCTTCATATTGATCGGTCTCAGGCAATATGTTCTTCCAAGATTCTTTCGCGCGCATGATTTGCAAGAGATGGACGCTGCTGAGTACGAAGAAATTGCTGGATCCCCTGGTCGTGCGCGCTCACTCTCGCTTAAGGTACCTCACCAGGAAACCAAATCGTCATTCTTATGAATTATGTTTGATTTTATAATATTGACAGCGAGAATGAAAATGCGACTGTTCTTGCAGGAGAGGGATGATTCTGAAGAAACCACTGATCAGGATGACTGTGATGCTGAGATTTTGGATGAGATCACAACCAGCAGAGGGGAACTTAAGCTCAGGAACAGAAATGTCAATGATGACAGAATTCCACAGGCAAGATACTCTTATCTGCTAGAAATAGCACCAACTTTAGTGATTAAGTTATAGAAATTTCCATATGATGTCATTTTCTTGATGTATAATTTATTTTAACGTTTACAGGTATATCCAGTGGAGCCATAAGTGTGAATACTTACTTGACATGAAAATCTGCTCAATTTCCTCGCCTGCGACAGTCTACTGAAGCGCTGTAAGAAACACGAGCAATTATACATCAATTCTTTATTAATTTATCTATATATATTTGTAAATTTTTGGCTGTTAACTTATAGGGGACACACTGTGGAAAAAGTGGAAGAGAAGAAAAGAAAAGCGAGAGATTGCAAAAGAGTATTATAGATTGTAACATATTCATGAAGAGCTGAAGTAATTGCTCTTTAATTCTTTATTGTACAATAAAATTGATGTGGTCCTGTAATATATGTACACGTTAATCTATTTGCACCGATGGAAGCTTGGCATTGTTTGCAAATAAAAATTTCCTTCAGAGGTGTAAAACTTGAAAAGTTGTTGTAAATTCTTGTTCCTTTACGTATCATAATTCATAAAGAATGAATCTTCATGTTGTGAGCTGTGGCTCAAACATAACAATTGCTTCCGTTAGTCTACGCAGAAAATATTGCCCAAAGAGCAAATCATAAATTGTTGTGCGCGGCGGAAGCTTTCTAGGGTAACACGAACAATAACTTGAACTAAACCACAAACAATATGCAAATCACAATCACAGCAAGAACAAGAATTTACGTGGTTCGGCAAGTTGCCTACGTCCACGGGGCAAGGAGGGGGGAGTTCTTTCTACTAGAAATCAAGAGAATACAAATAGGGTTACAAATCTCTCAGACCAAACCCTAAAACAAAGCTCTAGATCTCTCAAAGCTCTCTCACAATTGGATGCAATGATTCTCTCTCTTTGGCTGCTCAAATTCGTCCAACCTCTACCCTAAACAAACAGGTTTAGGTATATATAGAACTTACAAAACGAATCGGGTCGAAAACCTGAAAGCCCAGCCCAAAACAGCGTCGGTCGACCGGACCGGTCGACCGCGATCAATTCCGGTCGACCGGCCCGGTCGACCGACCAGCTCTCAGTAGAAAACCCAAACTCCAGAGAACCGTCGGTCGACCGCGTATCCTCTTGCCCAATGAATCAAGCCGAACGTAGTTCATAATAATGGCCTCCAAAGGCCTCAGCACTGAAGGATGTTCAAAAGCTTCAAACAATGACCAAATTTTACTCCTGAAACAACTTTGGTCATCATATCTGCAGGGTTGTCATTTGTACGTGTGGACCTTCTCCAATATGACATCTCCATCATCCAAGACGTCCCGTACAAAGTGGAATCTGACGTCGATGTGCTTCGTGCGCGCATGATAAACCTGGTTCTTCGCCAAATAGATAGCCGACATACTATCACAATATATCCGAATAGTCTCCTGAGTGATCCCCAAGTCCTCCAATAATCCACGCAACCATAAAGCCTCCTTAATAGCTTCAGTAACTGCCATATACTCTGCCTCTGTAGTAGAGAGAGCCACTGTGGACTGAAGCGTGCAACGCCAACATACAGGTGCACCTGCCAAAGTAAAAGCATAACCTGACGTAGACCGGCGTTTGTCAAGATCTCCAGCATAATCTGAATCCACATAACCAATACAAGCCTGCCCGTCCTTCTCATCCTTCTGAAACACTAAACCAACATCCACGGTGCCTCGAACATACCGTAGAATCCACTTCACGGCCTCCCAGTGACCCTTCCCGGGGTCATGCATGTATCTCGATACCATGCTCACGGCCTGTGACAAATCTGGCCTCGTACACACCATCGCATACATCAAGCTACCTACTGCACTAGCATATGGGACCTTCGACATATAATCTCTGTCCTCAACTGAAACAGGTGACATCAACGCTGAAAGCTTGAAGTGGGGAGCCAATGGTGTGCTAACTGCTTTTGCATTGCCATCAAAGCTGAATTTCTTCAACATCTTCTGCAAGTAGCTCTTCTGTGTAAGCTTCAATTTCCCCTTCACCCTGTCTCGCTCGATCTCCATACCCAATATCTTCTTTGCCTCTCCAAGATCCTTCATCTCAAACTCGGATGATAACTCCTCTTTCAGCTTTCGAATAGCTGAAGAATTCCTGGAAGCAATAAGCATATCATCAACATATAAAAGCAAATATATGAGCTCACCATCCTGTAGCTTGTGCATATAAACACATGGGTCATATGGGCTCCTCGTGTACCCTCGGCCAATCATAAAGCCGTCGAATCTCTTATACCACTGTCTTGGTGACTGCTTCAAACCATAAAGAGACTTCTTCAGCTTACAAACCAAATTTTCCTTTCCTGCAGCTTTGAAACCCTGTGGTTGTGTCATGTAGATCTCCTCATCTAAATCACCATGTAGAAAGGCTGTCTTCACATCCATCTGGACCAAATCCAAATCCAACTGTGCCACCAACGCCAATAAAATCCGAATCGACGAATGCTTCACAACGGGTGAAAATACCTCGTTGTAATCAATGCCCTCAAGCTGTGCATATCCCTTGGCAACTAATCTGGCTTTGAACCGAATGTCCCCAATAGAGGATACCTCCTTCTTCGCATATACCCACTTGCAACCAATAGCTTTCTTACCCTTAGGTAGATGTGCAAGTATCCAAGTGTCGTTCTTCTGAAGAGACCGCATCTCCTCCTTCATAGCTTCCCTCCACCTGATCGAATCGGGGCTAGACTCTGCCTCCCTGAATGTGGCTGGAACCATATCATCAACGACCTCCACTGATAATGCATATGCGACCATGACATCATTATACCTAGCTGGCCGACGAATCTCTCTCCTCGGTCTATCTGCTGCAATGGTCCTCTGAACATGACCCTGTTCCTGAGTCCCATGATCTACTGTATCCTGTATCTGCCCATCTGTCATCTCATCTCCTCCCAGTGTCACCTCTGTAGGAGCCTCAATGGATACAGTGTTCTCTGGAGTGGGTGGAGTCACATCATCCTCCACCTGCTGCGATATCTCTCCTGTCTGGTCTCCCTCCACCTGCTGAGGGGCTCGAGGCCTCATCATGTACGCCTCGTCAAATGTGACATCTCTGCTAATAACTATCTTCTTGTCCTGTGGATCCCATAACTTGAAGCCTTTGACTCCATCCCTAAATCCCACAAAGACTGCTTTCCTCGCTCTCGGATTTAATTTGCCATCACTGACATGATAATAAGCTGGACACCCGAATATCCGAAGCGACTCATAGTCACTAGCCACCGAACCAAACCAACGCTCCAAAGGAGTCTTCCCGTCTATCGCAGTGCACGGCAACCTGTTCACAAGATGGCTCGCATAAACCAACGCCTCGGCCCAAAAAGATCTAGGCAATCCACTCTGCGTCATCATACACCGCACCTTCTCCAGCAAGGTACGGTTCAATCTCTCAGCCACCCCGTTCTGTTGCGGTGTCTCTCGAACTGTGAAGTGTCTTCTAATGCCGTGATCCCGGCAAAACTGCAGAAACGGATCACTCTTGTACTCTCCACCGTTATCTGAACGTAGAGTCTTCACCTTTCTACCTGTCTGCAGCTCCACTTTCTTTTTCCACTCCACAAAAATATCCAGGACCTGATGTTTATGCTTCATCGGGTATACCCAATTCCTCCTGGAATAATCATCAATGAAAGTGACAAAATAGTTGGCCCCACCAAGAGATGTGTTCTTGGAAGGACCCCAAACGTCCGTGTGAATATAATCCAATGTACCTTGGGTGTTATGAACAGCGGTGCCGAACTTCACTCTAGTCTTCTTCCCAAGTACACAATGCTCACACAATTCCATCTTGCAGGTCTTAGCACCTTTCAATAGCCCCTGTTTAGCCAATGACTGTAGGGACTTATCTCCTGTGTGTCCAAGTCTCATGTGCCATAAGGTGGTAGTGTCCTCCTCTGTAGTGATAGAAGCTGCCAGACCCCCTGTAACTGTCTTGCCCTTCAAGTAGTATAGGTAGTTTTCCCTGACACCTCGCATCACCACCATAGAACCCTTCGTGACCTTCACTGTAGCATCCTCTAAGATCACTCGATATCCTGCTGCCTCCAAAGTCCCAAGAGAAATGATGTTCTTCGTCAACTGCGGCACGAACCTCACTTCCTTCAATTCCCTCACTACACCATCATGCATCCTGATCCGGACTGAACCAATACCACCAATAGGGCATACGTGATCATTACCCATAAGCACGACATCCCCTCTTTCCAGCTCCTCAAAGCTAGAAAACCACTCCCTCTTAGGGCAGATGTGATATGTAGCTCCCGAATCCATCATCCACTCCGTGGAATCCGCATAGCAAACCGACGGTAAAGCAGGGCATGAATAGCCTGAAGAATCTGAATCTGAATGCTCACCAATAGCTTTTGCAACATTCACTTCTGAAGCTTGTGCAGCTTTCCCCTTATTCTTTCCGGCTTTTTCTTTCCACTTTGGGCAGTCAATCTTCCAATGTCCTTCTTCTTTACAATACCGACATTGATTTCTACCAACACTCTTATAGGCACTCCTATTCTTTGACTTTGAGCGGTTAAACTGACGACGGTTTGGATCTCGGCCTCGAACTGCTAACGCATCTCCCGATGCCTTCTCGGAGGGTTCACCATCACTCTTCCTCAACTCATAGTTCACCAAAGCTGAGGTCACCTCCTTGTAGCTAACTGTAGTTCTTCCATTGATCATAGTGAGAACGAACGTACCATAATCATCTTCGGGCAACGAACACAGAAGTAGCATCGCCTTGTCTTCATCCTCAACTATAATATCAACATTGGCCATATCTGAAAGTAGCTTAGTGAAATTGTTGACATGCTCCCTGATGGAAACCCCTCTCTTCATCTTGAACTGGTAAAATCTCTTCTTCAAGTGAAGCCGATTCTCAATGCTCTTCGTAAGATATTTCTCATTGAGTGTTTCCCACATCTTCTTCGCCGACGTCTCGTTCATAACATCATAAATAAGATCCGGCGTCAAGCATGACCTAATAACACCACAAGCTCTACTGTTCATCTTTCTCCAAACCTTATCCTCCAACTCAGCGGGTTTCTCTTTTAACTCAAGAGTCTCCTCCAAATTCTGTGCATCCAAAGCATCCATCACCTGACACCTCCACAATCCAAAATTGATCTTGCCATCGAACTTCGGAACATCAATCTTCGTGTTATTGATGCTCAGACTCTGTATCGCCTTTGTTAGAGACGAACCTGACGTGCTTGCATCTCCCATGTTGTCGATCTAGCTCTGATACCAATTGTTGTGCGCGGCGGAAGCTTTCTAGGGCAACACGAACAATAACTCGAACTAAACCACAAACAATATGCAAACCACAATCACAGCAAGAACACACAATTTACGTGGTTCGGCAAGTTGCCTACGTCCACGGGGCAAGGAGGGGGGAGTTCTTTCTACTAGAAATCAAGAGAATACAAATAGGGTTACAAATCTCTCAGACCAAACCCTAAAACAAAGCTCTAGATCTCTCAAAGCTCTCTCACAATTGGATGCAATGATTCTCTCTCTTTGGCTGCTCAAATTCGTCCAACCTCTACCCTAAACAAACAGGTTTAGGTATATATAGAACTTACAAAACGAATCGGGTCGAAAACCTGAAAGCCCAGCCCAAAACAGCGTCGGTCGACCGGACCGGTCGACCGCGATCAATTCCGGTCGACCGGCCCGGTCGACCGACCAGCTCTCAGTAGAAAACCCAAACTCCAGAGAACCGTCGGTCGACCGCACCGGTCGACCGATCTCCTTCCAGACGCACAGGAAGCCTTGTGCACGAATGCGGTCGACCGGACCGGTCGACCGCCGCCTGGTTTGCCTGATTCTTCTGAGTTTCTGTAATTTCTTCATAAATCAGTACATTTGTAAGATTCACTGAGAATTGCTGTCCAAGACCATTGAGAATTGGCATTTAGAAATTACTTTTAAAGCCTATATAGAAAGTATCCAATTGATCTAGTCTACTACATTTAATGTGCACCGAAAAGATGACAATTTTTGACTCGTTAGACTTTGCGATTCTAACAATTGATACAATGATTGGTACCTCTTTGGCTGAAGAAAATAGTACAGTTTTCATGAAAGGAGTAAATCTGGTGTGCAATCTGGACTATAAGATTGGACTTAAATATCGGCAAATATTTGGGACAGTGAAAGTGCAAATAGAGATGCGAAAAGATAAGAACTTTATTTCGGTATTTGTTTAAATGAGAGTAACACGTAGAAGGACGGAGTTTTTTTGACATATGATATTTCTCGTTCTAGTTCCCTCCTAAATGAGGAGAAATGAAAATTAGAAATGGAAAACTGAAAATGTTTTAACGATGAGCTTTCAGCCTTAATTTTTTCTAAACTTCAAAAGCGTAAAAAATATTGGATCAGAGTGGCGTTATATCTCTTTGCCCTTTCAGTTTCACCCTTTAACTTTCATACAAAACAAATATTTGTACAAAATATCCACTCTAAAAAATACTAGTACGTAAGATATTGTTCCACTCTTTGGCTCAACAATTTATAACAGTACTTTGCTCAGGTTAAACCACAAGGACGTGATACTACACAATATTGTTCTGCAATAGGTCCCCAAAAGCAAAAAAAAAAAAAACAGTCAACCAATTTTCTGGTCCCCTCGGTATCGAAACTAAACGCAACACATTACCAAGATGCAGAATTTTCTTTTTCTTTTTCCTGTTTGCTCATTTTAAAATTTTCATATATTTTTTTGCTTTCCTTGTATATTGTATAGTACAAAATTTTTGTCTATCTGTCGTACATTTTGCATCCGATAATCGCTAGTTTTTGACAAAAAACTTGTACGTAAGAAATGCAATCCATTTTGTTCCTCATGTGATGTACCCTTGTTTTCAGATTCAAGTCTTGAGGGAAATCTGAACTCAAATTCCTCGATACAAACATACAGACGCCTTTTTTCTCTACACATCATCATGAATCTACCATTTTTCGAACATTGTCAACCTCACCACTCCAATCATCGCTCACTAGAAGAAGGCGGTCACCATCTCTGAGAACATCCAACCCACTTATCTCGGCTCCATCTTGGCTAAGGACTTTAGTTGGCAAGAACCCAAATTTTTTAGCTCCGATCTCAAGTAACTCTTTGATAGATCCTGGCAAAAGGACGAGCTTGCCACCATTGTGCCCCTTCTCAGGACAACAAATTGTTACTCTAAGAGGATTTTGGTCATCAATGCTTCTCCTACTAAGAGGAGGCATTACTGATAGCAATCCATCGTTACTATTACTTCCATGAGCTGCTGACATGATCCCAAATAAAGAGTTCTGAAAATTAGTAATCTTTCTCCTTCGATGACTACTAATCCCATGAATCCTGCCTCTTGATGAATTTGAGCCTTCATCGGTGAAATAATGGATCACTGGCTCACTACGAAATCTCCCAATGAAATTAACTGCTGGTTCCCTGGAACTAATCTTGATGTCAATATCATCTGAGCAAGCTCTTTTGCTTTGGAAGAAACTTTTGATCTCTTCGTGATCTTGTTGATCGGCTAGGCCACGAGGGGTCCATCCAAAGTTATTGAGCTTGTCGATTTCCGCTCCTTGGTCCACCAAGAACTTCACCATTTCAATGTTTCCTTCTGAAACAGCTAAGTGAAGGGCAGTGTTGCCATCAGCCCTGGGTAAAGTTACTTCTCCTCCATAGTGCACAATGTCCTTTACTAACTCGAGGTTATTTTGCTCAGCAGCAATGCATGCAAATAAACTGACATCACCGGCAGAGAGATTTGCACCTTTGTCTAAGAGAATCTTGACAACAGCATCATGCTTTCCAAGGATGGCTTCCCACAAAGGCACGCTTCCTTGGAGATCTGAACAAGAATGCAGCAGATATGTTAGTTTGTAAACTATACTGTCCAGGATTAACTTGTTTTGATAACATTCAAGTAAATGTTAGAGAACGTGTAGATTTAATATTGTGATAGTAAAGTACTAGGGTGAAAGAGGGAGGTATCACCTGTTTCTGTGAAATGAAAGGAAACTAGACAGATATTGATCTGTTTGGTGCCAAGTAGAAAAATGAAGAGGGGGAAAAGATGAGGAAATAAAAAGATCATGACGCAATCAATTTTACTTGTTATGCCCCAACCATTATGTTACACATATGCACATGTGCATGTATTTGTCTCTGAGTATGTAGGGTAGTGCTTCATTGGGCCATCCTATCTACTAAGGGTCATCCAAATGGATAATCCGTTTCCTTCATTTTGATCAATTAATGTTTCTTGATATGATATTTGCACAAAAAGCCATATGCTTGAATGTTTACAACCTATTCATTTGATGTTTGTAAAATGAAGGGCTATTCAATACACTACAGAAGGGACTACTTGATTGATGGCTAAAAATTCCCCAAGCTGCAGGTATAAATTTCACCCACACCCATTGCACAAGAATGGCCAGTGTAGATCATGCATTTCAGTAGATGATCGCTAGTTTGTTAGGCAGGAAAAAAATTATCCATACTAAAGAACAATAAAGCATTTCTCTGTTAATATCCTTTCATCTGCCCCTTACCCTCATCTTCCTATACAAAGTGTAAATCATGAATTAAAAAGAACACAAGGAGACTGCCAGATTGTTTGCATCATACCTTTGCTGTTGGGATTTGCTCCATAATCAAGCAGGAGACGAGCAGCATTTACATTTCCTTTGGAAGCTGCTATGTGCTGATTATGACAGGGAAAAAATTGCAAATCAAGAATAATTTACTTCAACATATTTTTCACATGGAAAATTAATCATCATGAACAATAAAGAGCTTACAATCATCATGAAAAATAAAGATCTTATAAAACATACCAGTGCTGTGTGATCAGTACTGTCGGATTCATTTGGATCAAGACCACGTTTCAGAAGCTGTTCCAATATCAAATCATCTCCTCTATTAATGGCACCACATAATGTGAGCGGCAGATCAAGCCGACCTCGAGTCAACAGCCTCTGTACCTCACTTAGGATTCCACCCATTCCATTATCCTTGTGCTCTTCCAAATACTGTAATCCACCAAGGGGGAAAAAAGAAAGACTGTTCAGCTTTTGAGCATACTTTCTTAATCTGCTGAGTTTATGAATATACATATGTTTGACCAAGATATGTGTACATGTTTGAGGGCGTTTTTTTGTGTGGAGAAGCCTAAACCTCAAATTAGTTAAAAGGGTATTCAATTACGAACCTGTAATAGATTGCTCATGATTATAGTTCCATCTCCAACATTTGATTGCACGATACTAAGGAATGAAGTACGATTTAAACGCAATAGCTGACACAACTTCTTGGTGCGGGCTGTCAGCAGCTGCGGCCTATAACATAGTACTCCAATCTCTCCAAAAACATCACCAGACTTGGCCTCTCCAACAACCTGTAATTGAAAAAAAAAATCTAGGATTGCTTTACACCAACAATTAGGATATCAATCTTTAACAACTATTTGACTTATAAACCAACAAAATGAAAACTTACCTGCTCAGTCCCATTCTTTTCATCTATCAAGTCCTGAAAGGATGGATGATAAATCAATATTGGGCACATGGTAAGTTGGCTTTAAACCTTAATTAGAACTTGAAAGTAACCTTCTTAATTACTGGGCAGCGTATCTCTACATTGAATAATATAACTCCATTCTAAGTTTATCTTTTAGGGGAAAATGTTTTTTTCGTTCTTACCACAGAACCAGTGACCAGTATATAAAAGTCTGTTGGCGCTTCATTCTGCAAGACTACATCTTCTCTTGGAGGAAAATACTCAGCTCTCATTTCTGACACCTGTAATTATCAAAGTAAAAGGGTGAGTAGTGATGTACAAGGGACCAGCATGTCAGCAACATTTAGTGTCATACCAGTTGGAAAAGTAGGTCACAAGAAACCCCCTTGAATAGGTAGACTTTCATAACAAGATTATAAAACAAGTAATGAGAAATGCTAGATCGAATGGCCTTAGGTAGGGCATCAAGAGTCTCTTGTTGTTGGAGCCCCTCTGAGTCTGTCCTAAACTTCAAACAGAGATGGGCGAGCATCTGATCTTGGAGTCGGTCTGGGAGTTGGTTTCTTTGTGCAAAACTTGATGCCGCTTGAATTGTATCTCTCTGCATTTCAATACACCTATATGTTCATTGGTGGT
This sequence comes from Asparagus officinalis, assembly GCF_001876935.1. Lineage (NCBI taxonomy): Eukaryota > Viridiplantae > Streptophyta > Magnoliopsida > Asparagales > Asparagaceae > Asparagus > Asparagus officinalis. Next base: position 13,983,155 of record NC_033801.1, read on the forward strand.
ACTGGAAGGTTAAGAAGGTAAGCATTACACTTTAAGCTTTAGGAACAAGGCCAGAGGCGACAATGAGAAGGAAACTCACAAACTTTCTAGTTCGGCTGGTCCCATGAACTACCAAATTGGTCATATTTCCAATCAAATATGATGTCAATCCTAAATTGAAGAGCATGTAAGCAATGTCAAAGATCATCTCCCCCATGTTCTGGGGATGCAAGTCTCCATACCCGACAGTTGTAAGAGTGGTAATTGACCAATACATTGCAGTCACATAACGGATCCACAAGCTTCTATTATGAAAATCTGGCATAGAAGCTCCAATCCATGTCAAGCTTGGATCCGGATATCTTGCTGCAAGAAGGTAGTAGAAGCACCCAGCACAATGTACAGCAAAGAGGGTGACCTATGGAACAATCCAGTTGGATTCAATGCTGGTCTAATTACAGGGGGGAAATACGGAGATATCTAAAAGGTAAGCAACTTACACAAATAAGTTTTGCACATCGAATCAAGAAATAATTGAAGTTCCTGTCTTTCTCTAATCTGGCAAATCAAAGCACAGAAGTAGAAAGAAGATTAAAGTGTTTTCATATAATTTAGATTCAGTATACTAGAAAACTAAAAAAAGATTTGGACAAAAAAATTCCCCACATTTTTACTTCTTTTATTTCTCCTAAGGGGCTGTTTGTTTGCTAAAAAAATGAGAAACCCCCCGCCACGTCAGATTTCAAGAAACCCCCCTGCCATGTAGGATTTTGGTTTCAACCGATTTCCAAATCACATGTTTGTTTCGTTTTGTGATTTAAAGAAATGAGGGTGCCACGTAGGATGACACGTCAGATTTTTAAGAAAAGTATTTTCACACCAAAAACCTCTGAGAACACTTGAAAATGTCACTTCAATGAATTTTTAATTACTAAAAGCACTGTTGAAACAGTGACTGTGAATAAAACAAATTATTTAATTGCTGAAAACACCGTTACTATTGCGGTTGATTTCCATGTCATTTTTTTTATGTTCAAACAAACACAAGAAATGGAAATCGAAACGATGTTACTATTGCAGGTGGATTTGTTTCTTATGTGACATGACGGTGATTTCATTGCGAAACAAACAAAAAAAAGAAATGCGGGAAGTGTCTTGAAATCGCTTGAAATGAGTTGAAATGTGAGTTTTCCATTTCCGATTTTTTTTTGGAAAACAACCAAACAGCCCCTAAGCCAATGCAGTGCAGTGGGGAAGTCATTAAAATATCCCACAAATTTTCCCTTGGCAAGTTAGAACGAAAGAATCGCAGAATTATTTTTCTCTTCTTTTTCTCATAGTACAGGTTTAACTCCAGAGAACTAAGTTGTATAAGGAATATGCTTATATAATATAAGAGAAAAGTTCAACTTAAATGTTCTCCCTTGGGTTGGCATAAAAATAAATATTCTCCGTACAAGAAGTTTTATTCTTTGTCCCTGGGCAACTTGCCTGGTTAAGCGAAAATAATAACAATAAATTTTCTTCTTTGTCTGATAGTTTAGCGAAATTACTACAGATATAACAAACAAAAGGGTACTTATCCAACAAATATTTATGAGGAAGCTACATAACTCAGGTTTCATTCAGCTCTGATCCCCCAACCCAAGTTAGGGACCAATCTCCTCTCCCAAGTTAGGAACCATCCTATATTTTTAATTTCCATATTTATCTTTGTATGGATCTACCCCTACCTTGCCACTCGCTAAATTACCATCTACATTCTTTGTGAAACAGTTTCTCTGTTAAACACGTCCAAACCATCTGAAACAAATTCTACCTTCTAATCCTATCTCGGTTGAAGGTATCCCAATTTATTGAAGTGCAAATACTTTCTCATCTTATAGTTTTGTATATTTCAATCACCATCTCAATATTTATAACTTAGCTGCACTCCTTTTTCAGAAACATACTAGGTAACATGTAGTTTCTTAATATTTGACAATCCAATCCATACAAGATAGCTGGTTCTATAGGCATGTGATATGTTCTTATTCAATTATGCGTTCAAATGTTCATGTATCTTGCACTATCCTTTGGTGGGATTATTTTTTCCAAGTCGAAAATTATGGTTCAATAACAAGATGGTGTCCAAGTTGTCAATAATGTCCTCACTAATGCAGTCTACCAAATGTTGGTAATGAGCATTGAGCAAATACCAGAACGAATATTCTTTTCAAGCCAACACATACATCTGAGGCCAAATTATTTGAGTTTGGGGACATAAAGGAAGAGAAGAGGGGGAGGTGCTTCAACTAATCTTCTATATTAACCGGGAAAAAATGTTTAACATAGATATTATATTATAGTATGAATCTGCAGAAAAACCTGAAATGCTGTTTGTTTGGTACATAGATGTGGTTTAACTTGGAAAACACTTGTCTTTCAGATGCAAAATGACTATATCCAGTAAAAAAATTAATTAAGATGCTAATTGAAATTTTAAATAGATATTATATTGAACTAGGAATTTAAAGCGACAGTTGAACCATGTTAGCTGCACATGTTATAATGTGAAAGCAATTAAGTCTTTCAAATATAAAGTAAAACGTACCAAGTTAATAAAAGATATATAGTTTTGAGAACAGGATCACAGAGCGCAGAAGAGCGTGTTATGACCTACTAAGGCTAGAACTTCGTCACTTCTAGCAGAACATAGAAAAATAAACATGAGTCCAATATTTGAAAGTCTGACCTTTATAGTACGACTCATTTAAACAAACCAAGAGTTTTTAAACACCACAATACCATCAAACTAAAGGAAAAAAACATCTATAGCTTAACTAAATACAAATAAGATTAAGGAAATCCAGAGAGACAAAGATGACTTTAGAAATTGGAATGACAGGAGCAATCATACCGAGCAAAAAGAGAACTAACTCTCCGAAGACGCCACAAGCGAAGCATGTTAAAGAATCCAAAATCTCGGACATTTTCTGGAAGTATCTTCCGAGCGAGTTCATTAGGAATAGTGGAAATAAGATCCAGAATAAACCAGCTGAATACATATTTCCTTGCAATCCGCTTGTGTTCGTCTATCAGAAGATATGTGACTCTATCAAGATAGGCCACGAAAAAGGTCAAGATGATGTCCACAAAAAAGAATGCGTTAACAATATTGTCTGTAACGGCTAGAGCTCCTCTTGGTCTGTTGACGAACCCGAATTCAAATGGAGATACCCATGCTGTATAGACAACCAAAAGGATCAGAAAGGTTTGCCATGCCCTGCAACAAACTAGCAACAGGATCAGTATCAGATACATAATCAACTGGTAGGATGGAATAACTTAAACAGCAAAACCACAGGTCCTTAAATTTCCTTAATTTAGCACATAGAAAAAGAAAAAGTTTAACAAAATTCCATCTTACCTTTGTCTTTGTCTAAGATTGGAGTTATCTCTGCAACAACATTTTCTTCTTAAGAAAGAGTTAGCTACATGGAGAATTATGTGCAGTATCAACTCATTTTGTAAGTCCCTAGCCCTTCATGGACAAAGAAGCACGATTAGACATTCCTAACCTAATCAACAAATTTTAACACCATCTCATTCTCAAGAATTCTTCTCATTCTATTGTCCATGGTTTTCTCACCATTTACCAACTCAAAGGGTTGAGATTTAAAAAATAAGGGGCCATAGTATAGCTGTTTGAGCGTACTACCCTTCTAGTTTTATTTTTGCTGATAGACTCCACAAGTGATATTTTTTGGCTCTGCTACCCTCGTCACCCTCAGATAAAAAGAATTGTTTTGACAGATAGACCCCAAAGGTTTAAAGGGTAAAAAAGTTTCACACAGGGGTCTACTTGCAAAAATACAACAAGAGGGGTAGTAAGTTTAAAACAGCGAAACTACCGGAGGTCTATCTGCAATCCAATAGTTGAATTTGATAGTTATTAAACTGCCACCCTACACATCAGGACTTTTCAAAAGGATTGGTTTAAGTAACATTCACTAATAGTATTGCCAATGATCAAGTTCCAAAAAATAAAAAATAGTGCCTTGTCCTTGGACCTTAGTATAATAATATCTGGTTCACATGGAAAGTACTTGTCAAGACACATGAGCCCGTGCAGAAATTCAAGGTATTATGTGTCACCCAAAAGTTTAAACAACAACATCAAGCCTAGCACTTTCCACAAAGTGACTATAACTAGTGTGAACACCGTGCAAAACATGTTATTTATTTTTCCCCCGCTACAGTAATCCTGGTTTATAATTGCTGCAGTATTTCTGAATTTTGGATTGCTACAGTATCCGCATCTGCTACAGTATCCGCATACACTACGCTACAGTATTCCAGTGTGTTACTGTGCTATTTTCAAAAAAATATATGAATAGTGAACGTTGGGTTCTCCCATTTTATAGAGGAGTAGATTATTTGAAACTTTTCAGATTTCTCGTGTCATCCGCTATCAATCCTATCAAAATTAATCAATTGTTTCAACTTTTCTCTCGCTAAAATCCCCGTGTAAGAAAATATACAACCAGCCGATCGAAAATTTTCCACAATCCAACCCCACCATCTTAACACGTCCCCCGAGCTCCCCCACCCTCAATTAATCAATCAACGAAAATAAACAGAAAGCTACAAAACAATACCTTTTAGCATCGAGCATATCATAGAATATTCAATAGAGTTCGACCCCAGATATATCATATCATAATAGTAACATGTAATAAATTTTAAAAAATAATAAATAAATATAAAAAAAAATTTGATCTAGTTTGTCGCAAATTATTACCGATATCTCTTATCGTAGGGAGATACAATGAATCCACGAAGCTTAACCCTGCGATTGCTTCGAGCGCCGAGCGAGGGCAGCATGCCGCTGGAGAGCTATAGTGGCTGCCGTCCCTCTGATAGATCCCCTCTCGAGATCGCGGTGGCGCGCAAATGATCGGCACGTGGCCGACGAGGCTCACCCTCTTCTTCCTCCTCCTCGATTCCCTTTCGTCCATTTTGTTAAAATAAAACCCTAGTTTTTTTTTTTGCCCCCTCGCTCTCGTTCTCTTTTTATTTTCCCCCCTGTTCCTCGGCTTTCGAGTTTCTGAGCTTCGAGGTTTCCTTGAAACGAAATCAAGGGTGGTTTGGCGGTGCGGACGCGGAGTGAATCCGGGGTAGTTATATGGCAGGAGCCCGTGGAATGGTGAGGAGAAAAGACGAGTTTGCCCCTCTTTGTTTCTTTATTTTATCTTTTTTTTTAAATTTTGTCAGGAGTAAAGCGATGTTTCTATGCGGGGATTTCCTTCCGTAATTAGAAAGGAGTAGTGTTGGTAATAATTTACATCACGTTTGTCTCGCAGGAGCATGAATCATGAGAAGACGTTACTCAAAAATAAATTAATGAAATAGGGACAAGGAGTCAAGTGTTAACGCCTGTTTTGCATGATTGAAGCCAGATGAGAATGCAATGAAAGATAGCGATGAAATGGATTTGACGTGAGAATGGAATGTTCATTTTCGTTTTTATGTTTGGACGCGGTTAAAGAATTAAGTGGGAATATCTTTAAGAATGGTTCATCCAAAATTTATTTTGTTATTTTCATTCTCACTTAAGTGAGAATATCACTTCCTTGATAATTAAGTGGGAATATCAATTTCTTAGTAACTCGTTGGGAATAGCAATTGTTGGATTTTTTGGTCAAAACTGCTTTCCAAAATGAGTTTTCAAACTATATATATATATTAACTACATTTTTTGGTCAAAACTGCTTTCCAAAATGAGTTTTCAAACTATATATATATATTAACTACAAGTACTTTTCATAAATGCTTAGTAGCCTAGTGGAAAGTTTATGTTTTGATGTTTCAAAAGGTCCCTTGTCCGAGGCTTGCCAACAGCAAGCCGAGAAATGTTTTATTTGAATTAATCCCTCATAAGTTCTAGTAGACCGTGGGCCGTGGGCCAATGGGCCGGGGATCGGGGCTAATCGGGCTGAGACGCTAAGTGGCGCTTTGTTAGGCGCACTTTGCACTTCGCACAGAGGCATCGGGGCGAGGTGGCGCTGTTTGGCGCCACGAATGTTGCCTCGCAGGCTGCTTCGCAGCATGCAGACGAGCTATGTATTCGCACGAGGGTGACCCTAGCGTTCTCGTAGTTTGACGATGTTCGTTCATTCGACGACGTTCGTCTGTCATACGAGGTTCGCCTGTTTGACGATGTTCGTTCGTTCGACGAGGTTCGTCCGTCATACGAGGTTCGCCTGTTTGACGACGTTCATTTGTCAAACGAGGTTCGTCTGATTTGTTGAGACTTGACCCTCGCGTTTCGTAGCAACGCGTCCATTGATTGCCTTGTATTCAGGAGTTAATGCATGCAGCAGTTACAACAGCATTAAGAGCAATTTAATGCATTGATGTTACAATCTTAATTGTCATTAAGAATTGTAATGGTCACACTAATTGCTAGTGACTCTTGAGCTGGCCTTAGAGGCCTATAAATAGCGTCCTTGGGCAGCTCTTGGTTGCTGCTGGAAATTCTCTCACGAGCGTGGAACACGAACGTCGAGAGCTGAAAATCCTCTCGCGTGCGTGGAACACGAACATCGCGTGCTGAAAACGAACGTCGATCCCGACGTTGTTGCTGTTGTGCTGCTGCTACAGGAACTTGTGCCCACAGGAACTTGTCTTAAACCGAAATGTTTTGAACCGTAAGGTTCTGAGATTGAGAAGATCTTTTGCCTTGACCGAAAGGTCTTATAGATCGAGGAGATCTTGACAGTACTGGGTTGGTGCACACCAGAGTACTGTACTGCTGTTCCTGGAAGCAGTTTGGCCTTGGGATCCTTGCACCGGAGTAGGCCAAATATTGCTTTAAGCACAGCGTTTCTATAACGCACAACAGTGAACTAAAAAATTAAAATTACAGCACATCTATTTTCTCAGTTTAATTCCAGATTTAACCACAACTTCCAACAGCAATCCCCACATTAAATGAGAATTAATGAGAAGTGAGAATGACATTTCTAGCATCCAAAAACACATTATATTTGATAAGCATGAATGATATGTTGGAATTGCATTCCATTCCTCCTCGTTCTCGCGTACCAAATGAGACAAGAATTTAGATTCTCTCCACTATTTTATAGATTTCCAACCTATTTCCTAAAATTTGAGCTGAAAATGTGTTCCTAAAATGTGAATCAATTCATCCACTTTGAGGAAATGATTTTTGAAAGTTCCCTTCATCAGAAAGCCCCTAAAAGAAGGAAAATTTTGATAAAAAACAGCCTTCAAGAA
>NC_033801.1:13990431-13997319 GCF_001876935.1 Asparagus officinalis
CTCTTTGAAACTCATTGTTTGGTATATTTAGATAAAAAGTCATAATTTAATGATGAATAATACACTAGCATTCAGCTCATTTTTTAAGGCTTGTAGACCACTAAATATTAATGTAAGTAAAAGAAAATAATTTTATCTTTCAGAAAAAAGTTTTTCTATATAGCACAGGAAATATAATTAACACAGGCAAAAAATGGGAACATTGAAATAACATGGCAAACATGAAAATTGTCAAAAAAAAAAAAATTAACATCTTTCAACAAGTTTCGTTAAGAAGTTTACATGAAAAAATAGAATCTAACTTTATAGAAACCCTGCAATTCCTATTCTTTAGTTTGGTTTGGAATGATAATAGGATTTGGTCTCATAATAATATAGGGTTTGTGAAGAAACAGAATTCGAAAAAAAGGGAGAATAGTACAAATGCGTCAGTTTTCTGCCCAAATCCGCCTAAATCATTAGGATTTACGTTTCAATAAAATCAGCATATTTTTTTTAACTTTATAGATTCTAAAATCTATAAATTTTTGGGAAACCAAACTCAAGAATAGGATTCATAAAGAATCATTTATTTACAATTTTGCCATTATCAGACCAAATCCTATTTCTTTTCCATAAAAATGGTGAAACAAACAGCCCCTATAGCTACTAGTTTTCTATTTTGTCGAGGTAAAATCTAATTAATGTAAAATAAATTTTATATATTGTATTAATGGCATTTTTTAGTTTCATCCCAAACTAGGTCAAACCTTGCATGCCATCCCAAATGCATGTAAAAAGATATTAAAAATTTTCTCTTGACGTCAATTTTATAAATTAAGCTAGTTATTCATGATTCTATTTATTTCTTTTTCACTTTCACAGTCTCTTTTTATTTAAAGAAAACTCTAACACCAAAAAGAAAAATAAAAAAATCAATTGCTTGGCTTGTGATGTAGGATGCTTAACAGATAGTTTTATAGAGAAGTTGTACAATAACGAGCTAAATACAGACTCATACATATTGTTGACTTTCGCAAAGAAACAACCATATCTCCAAATCCGGAAGGCGGATTCTAACATATTATATATGAAAATCACTTATCTCGACGAGATAGAGTCAATCAGTTTGGTAGACTCCCATAATCCTATCAGTAACACTAGTTTTTGGCAGGATTTAAAAAAAATAGTATTTAGTTTATTTTAAATAATAAACTTAGAGTCAATTTAGATTAGAAAATAAAATCAATTTTGATTTAATTAGGACTGATTTGCTTCCTATATTATAGGGAGTCTTTTTAGGATAAGATTTGACACTTTCTATTTCTTTGTAATTCTAGTTTTATTAGGAGTCTATTTTATTTTTCTATTTAAGAAGAGTTATGTAACCCCATTGATTAGAATATTTTTCTATCAATAAAATTCTTCTTTAATATTTTCTTCGTGGATTCAAAGTTCTTCGTAGATTCAGAGATCGTTCTTTGTGAATTCAAAGATCAACCCTTGGTGGATTCTGAGGTTTTACTTCTGCGTTGCGTTAATTGGTATCAGAGCCTTGTTCCTTTCTATCAAATGGCAGGTGATGAAACCCCTATTTCTCGAACTAAGTTCAATGAGTTGAAGACCGATGTTAATCAAATTAAGATTGTTGTAGATTGACTTGCATCGGCAATGGAGAGTCTAAACATGGTAGGAGTTCAAAATCGTGTTGATGGTCGCCAACAACGTGATCTGACTCCACATGACAAATTCAACAGCGACAGTGACAACAATGATGCTCCATGCCGCGGTGGTGATTGCAGAGACCGCCGACAACGGGACAATTATGATGCTGGAGGACTTAAAAAGAAGATGGATATGTCTTCTTTTAACGGGCAACTACATATCAAATAATTTTTTGATTGAGTTGCAGAGGAGGAGAGGTTTTCAAGTATATGAAGATCCCATATGAGCGGAAAGTTAAGTTGGTGGCCTATCGACTTAAGGGTGGAGAATCTACTTGGTGGGAATTAGTGTGTCTGAATCGATCCCATCAAGGAAAATCAAAAGTCAATAAGTGAAAGAAGATGAAAAAATTATTGAGAGACTGTTTCTTGCATTCTAACTACAAATAATATCAAGTGCCTTTGAAAGATTCTTTTACTTTACCCGGCATGGTCAGTCTAGCGAAGAAGGTGCAGCGAAAACTTGAGCAGAGCGGCAAATGACCTTCGTCATGGATGTTTTTAGAGAGTTATCCAACTAGTTATGATTATGGCAAAACTAAGAAACCTCAATTCGTCTCTTAAGAAGGAGTCTGGATTTGTGAAGAGCACTGAAGAAGCAACAACGAATACTTTATCAATTATGTCAATCATAGAACCGGATGCATTTAAGACAGAATTTGCTAAGGAGAAAGTTTCTCAAGTGGTAGGCAACGAGATACTTACTATCGAAAAGGAAGATTTGTCATCATTAAGATTCAACATGAGATTTCTAATGTTGATGATAATATGTTCGTGAAGATGAATATTATACATGATATCGTGAGTGATGTTACACTTATTGATGTTGTCCTGATGGAGGAGAAGGATAAAATAGAGAGCGAGACAATTGATGATATGTGTGAATTGCTTAGTGGAGGGTTCGAAGCAAAGGAGATGAAAGAATTGTGTATAGAGTATGAGAAAGGAAATTCCTTTTTTGGTAGCAATGATCATAAATAATTTAAACAATGATGAGATGATACCGTCGACACTAGAATATGAGAAGCAATAAGAAAAATATTTAGAGAAGTTTTTCATGTCAACTACAGAGTCACTTGCTGCCAATTACATACACATAATGTGGGAAAGATTCATACCTAAGTTTAATATAGAAGAAGTCCTAGCAGAGGAGGTAAAAGAACAAATGGAGAAAATCAATGCTAAATACAAGGCGGATGCTGACCGATGCAGGACAAGAAAATTATTTATCTTTGAAGTTACTGTTCAAGCAAATATAAACTCGGGGTCGAGCTTCTTTCAACAAGGGGAGACTGATGTAGGACGCTTAACGGATAATTTTATAGAGGAGTAGGACAATAATAAGGCAAATACAGACTCATACATATTGTTGACTTCCGCAAAGAAACAATCATATCTCTCAATTTGGAAGGTAGATTCTAATATATTATATATAAAAATCGCCTAAATCGACGAGACAGAGTCAATCAGTTTGGCAGAATCCCATAATTCCATTAGTAACACTTATTTTTGGCAGGATTTCAGAAATAATAAGCATTTAGTTTATTTTTAGTAATAAAGTTAGAGTTAATTTAGATTAGGAAACAAAATCAATTTTGATTTAATTAGGACAGATTTGTTTCCGATATTATAGGGAGTCTTTTTAGGATAAAATGATACTTTCTATTTCTTTATAATTCTAGTTTTATTTGGAGTCTATTTTATTTTTCTATTTAAGAAGAGTCATGTAAACCTATGAATTAGAATATTTTTTTATCAATAAAATTCATTTTTAATATTTTTACGTGGATTCGAAGGTCGTTCTTTGTGAATTTAAAGAACAATCCTTAGTAGATTTCGAGATTTTACTTCCGCGCTGCGTTAGCTTGCTACACAAGTACAACAATCTCTATGAACTTGTATTTCCATGTAAAATTAAAGCATCAAATGCTCCTACACAAGTTCCTGCGTTCATGTAAAATAGTCCACTGATGGTTATATTATTTAATGACAATAATGACAATGATGACAAATTAAGAAGGGCAAATTCATCAATTATTATATGTGAGTCAACTTGTGGTTGACTTTTTTTAATTTATTTGCATTAACTTTTTAGTAAGGTGATGTAGTACTGATCCTTTTTTAATGTTAATCTAGTGTTGATGTGTCACCAAGCAGAAAAATTCTTAGGTATGAACGCTGCCATTAATTAATCCTTATCAACATTCTATTTAAAGCAAATAAAAAACCTCTTCTCAATAAAATTGTCGTAAATTGGAGACATGTCATGCAACTGAAGGCACGATGAATACAATTAAAAAAAATCTTATTTTGTGCATATTTTTTTTACAACTCAAAGTAATAGCTGGGTTTGGATAGGATTAGAAACTCAAATGTCATGATAAGCGTATATAATTATGGGTTTGTAAATTTTTTGGCTTCTTCTTTCAAGTTTGAAATTTTATAGACTCAATAATGTCAAGATATTTTGTAATATTCATGATAATCCGCTTGAAACTTTAGAGAAACTATTTGTATTACTCCAATAAGATTAATTAATTACATACTTCTACGTGATATTTTGGGAATGAATGCAAATTTATGTACTTGAACCAGGGGCGGAGCTACGACCTTTTGAATGGTGGTTCAAAATATAGGGAAAAAACAAAGCATAGATATAAATAGAGAGAGGATTAGGTTTGGAAAAAATATATGGTCTGCCTGGTTTCGAACCAGGGTCCTCAGGCTACATAAACACTTATCCATTCCATATTTATCCGCTGGACTAAAGGCTCCTTTTGGTTTTACATCTGATATATATTGTATATAAAGTAGTTTTCAAAACATGAGGTGGTTCAAGTGAACCACTTTGAACAGGCATGGCTCCGCCACTGACTTGAACAACTAAAATAAAACTCTAGAAAAAAAATGAGATCCTCCATCCACAAGAAGATGGAGGTTATTAAGGTGAAAGAGGGCTACTTTACAAGAGGATGAAACCGTGGTGGTAAAGGATTTTCGTTTGGTGCAGTAGTATAGTACACTTGCATAATATCAAAAGACATCATGTACAATTTCCATCAAGCCGCGAATTTAAAGTGGATTAAAAAAGATACCACTTTCGAGTCTAAGTTCTGGTCCATAAAAAGTGTACTCAATTTGTAAGGACATGTTCGAGTATGTAAACTTAAATTCAAAGTTCTTTTGTACAGGGGCAAAGTTCTTTGACAATATATAACATAAAATGCTATTCAATAACATATTATTTCTCGAACATTCTTTAGGGACCCTAATTTTTCCTACCACTCTTTTGAAGTTGGAATTATGCACAATTAGAGGTGCTCCATCAAACTTAATTAAGCTCTTTTTAGTTATAGCATTAGCATCCTACCAAACCCACTATGCCTTTAGAATCAGTCAAAACTTTTTAGTGTCAAGAAAACAATGGCAGGGCAACTCTATAAAGAGCGGCAGATATAGCTGTTGGTGGCAAAGTTCGTGAGATGTATGGTTCATGTAGACATCAAAGATAAAGGATTGTGAACTTTTTTGCCGTTGCTATACTAGCTCCCTAGCTTTCTTTGATCACATGAGTCGCATTTTCTCGCTAATTTTTTCCTTCTTTTGACTGAAAAACACGTTAAGTTACATTCATTTATTAAAAATTTGTTACTATATAAAAATATAATTCTCAGTGCTCATTTTAACTTTAGAGTTCTAGTATAATGGTTTGTAACTTTAATATGGTATCAGAGTAATCCAGATTCAAATCCCACCAACCACAAATTTAATGCGGATGATACTAGTGTGTGAGTCTAGGTTAATTTCTGCCCATAAAAAGGGAACCTCAATCATACAGAGATATGTTGTATAAAATTACAACTCTCAATCATCATCACAACTTCTAAGCTTTGGTGTAATAGTTAAGAGGCTTTAAGAAAAAAATAAAGGACTAATTGCAGGTGCATTCCTTGTAATATACAGGATAATTAGTAACTTATTATCCTTAAAAATTTTATTAATATTTAGGCCCCTTATGTTCAACAGAGTTATCTATCATTATTTGTACTTGCACTGTAGGGGTGTGTGTTTAACACCTATAAAGAATAGGGAAATCAATTACTCTACAATACACTGAAATATCATCATCTCTTTGTATGATCACAAGGTTAAATTGCTAATATAAAAGTTTATGAAGAATAAGTGATGAACCCTCTATAGTATGTGCATGTATTCATACCTATGCTAATATTTCAATTAATTTCTATAAAATTTTGTCTCATGGGTTTTACTTTTACCTTATGCTAATATTTCAATTAATTTCTATTAAATTTTGTCTCAAGGGTTTTACTTTTACCTCATGTGATGCATGCGTCTGATGTTTATCTTGTTTTGAGCTTCTTTGTTGCTGATTGTGTCTTTTCATGAAAACCTTAATCAATATTTATAGTTTCTTTTTTAATAAAAACAGAATAGCTAGACTTAATTTGGCCAAATTACAAGATTGTATTTTTTTAATCCTTTCTTGATCAGATGTCATTTGGGTAATTTTTTCTCAACCTATTTTGCAAATAGACCCAAAAATTGGCCACTGCCCAAAAAACTGGATTGGGATCCTCTCCTAATGAATAGTGGTCCTAATATCTCCTAATAATGAGATATTAGCATTTGATTTATCAATCAAAGGTCAATATCTCCTCATGAGCAAAAGTAGGGGCCCCCCTACTTTTGCTCATGAGGAGATATTGACCTTTGATTGATAAATCAAATGTCAAGATTCTATTAGGAGATATTAGGAACCTCTTTATTAGGAGAGGATCCCAATCCCAAAAAACTATGAACAGCTAATGTGAAGTGTATTAAACGGTGATTATTTTGGTAGTTAGGATTACTTGAAGCATGTGAGATGAACATGTTCCTCTCCCTCTTTCATTCAAAATTAATGTAGAAATTAGGTTAGGGTTTAAGTCAAAGTTCCCCTATTTTCAATTTCACCTTCATCATCTCCAAATTTCTTAAATATTCAACATGTCTTCTTCAAGTTCAATCTCAAATTCAAAGAGAGGTGAACTGAATCAAAATCCACCACACTTTGAATTTAAGATTGAAATTGAAGATGACATGCTGAATATTCAAGAAATTTGGAGATAGTGGAGATGAAACTGAAACATGGGAACTTAGATTTAAGCCCTAACCTAATTTATGA
>NC_033801.1:13997329-14027051 GCF_001876935.1 Asparagus officinalis
GGGGTTCAAGAAAAAAAAAATGCCAAGAAAAAAAAACCAAAATAATGCCTGGGCAAGTAAAAATATCAAAGTGGTAAAAGAGGTCTAGAAAAAAATACCAGCCTTATAATTTAGCCCTTTATATTTGTCCTTTATATATAAAGAGAAATTCGTAAAACTTCTAAATGTGTAAAAAATTAACATGTGTCATATTGTAAAGACACGAAAAAATAACACGTGTCATATCCACTTGTCCTTATATCCTATTAGAAGAACACGTAGACACGTAATGTTATATTTCGTAAGGATACTTATAAAATTAAAACTATTCATAATTAAAAAAATTAATAATCAAATATTTTATAATTCTTATCAGATTCTAACTATTCACATTTTAAAAAAAATCCCATAATCATATATTCAAATAGAAAGTAAAGAAAAAACTCATGTAGTGAGTCTCTCTACATAAAATCATAAATTAATTTAAAAAATCTCCTCAACTATAGGGGATGTCTTAGATCCCTGTTTGCGGTGAAAGTTGATGTTTCCATTGTTATCGAATCTATTACAACTTTAGTCGTTACAATAAACTCGAATAAAATAAAAAGTCGATCTTTTTATAAGATCTCCTTACACAATGAAAATAAAAAGTTTACAACTTTATCAAACAAACGCAGAGATCGTTTATCGGTCTTCTGATTGCGTGGGATCTTTGCTTGTGCCGGGGATTGCTGAAAAATTGGGCAGAGCTTCGTCGATCCGCGAGGAGATCTAGAAACTTGAAGCGCCTATCTCGGAAAAAGCGAGATATTTGCTCTTCTTAGGATTACCGACGAGGGGTAATGCTAAGGAACGGATGCGGGTGATGTAGATCTGACGAAAAACTCTCTTGCGTTGAAGAACTAGATCCGATCCCTCCTCCTCCTCTCTTGAAATCTGTGCACTTTAAGTCTTCAATCTGGCAGGGCTTCGCCGAGGCACGAGAATTCCAGATCTCGAAAAATGATGCCTAAGGCTTGTATTTATAGGCTTGAGGGGATAACGAAGCGGTTAAAACTGATCGAAAATCATCAAAAACACGTCCCAAGTGCGAGACAGCTCGGGGTGTCTCGCACCTGTGCGAGACAGTCTGTCCCCTCTTCAGTATTTTGGTCATAACTTCCTCATATGACATCCAAATGATCTGATTCTGGATTTGATGGAAATCTGACAAAGATATCTATAACTTTTCTATTTTGAGTTTCTTCAGATTCAAAACGAATCATGGTCAAAAAAACTCCACAAGTTCCGAGACACCTTAGGGTGTCTCGGCCAAGTCAAGACACATGTCTCGGCGCTATTTTAGTCATAACTTCCTCATATGACCTCCAAATGATCTTATTCTAGATTTGATGGAAAGCTGACAAAAATATCTACAACTTTCCTGTTTTGAGTTTCTTCAGATTCAAAACAGATCATGGTCAAAACAGCTCCACAATGTCCGAGACACCTCGGGTGTCCCAGTTCAGCCTGAGACGTTCCGTTATGCCCGTTTGTTCGTTTTCACCGTAACTTCTTCATCCGAACTCGGATTTGAACGATTCAAAGTGCGTTGGGAAGCCGACGAGGTGTTCTATAAGCTCCAATGATTAGATCATCTGTTGAATGCATGAGACACGAAGGGCGTTGTTCCTTTTGTAAACATCGCGGGGTTCTCGATTAGCCTGTGTCTTCGTTATTCCGAAATCCTGTCAGCTCACGTAGTTCGTCGGTTTACTTCAATCGTTCACCGACGTCAGTCGAACTCCTGTGAACCAGATAGTGACGTTCATTGTCGTTCCTTAACACTGAGCTATTCGTGGAGACCTATAGGCAATTTTCGATGCCTACAGATACCCCCTCCAAAGCGTTCCGGACTCGTTTCTTTTATAGAAGAGGCTGGAATACTTTGGATGTGATTGGTCTAGCCTTCAGTCGGCGTAAGAACCTGTAGTTATCTTCGACTCTTGACTCCTTCGATTTTCGGTCTATCCAATGCTTTGACGAATAGCCGAAGTTCTTCCGGTGCTGCGTTTATCGCTTGGCCGTCGTCGGAGTCTCGAGTCTACAACTGATGAATTGAGTATGGCTCGTGTCATTGACTTTGAACTACCTCCGTCACATTGTGTTGACTTAGGGTTTCGGATCACAGTATGTTGACTTTTTGTCGCAACGCGTTGACTGGCGTTGACCTAGGGTTACGCGTTGACCGGCATTGACCCGAGGGTTTCGAGCGTCGAACTTTAACTTTTTAGTCGCAACGCGTTGACTGGCGTTGACCTAGGGTTACGCGTTGACCGGCGTTGACCTTAGGGTTTTTGAACATCGTACGTTGACACAATTTATACTCATACGTTTTCTGGAGTATACACAGTTTAATCTCTTAAGGTATTGGAGCATGGCGGTCCCAAATGTTGGGGCTGCAGGACCAACTGTTAAAGCTGATTCATCTGCATGTGTGGATTTTATCCTGAATTTGTTGGATGCTCAAGTCACGAGACCAACTAGTGGAGCTGGTGCGTCAATGACTCGCATTTATAGAATTTTTGGCAAATTCTCAGCCATCAACGGGTTTGATGAGCCTTTACCGACTACCGTTTGAGTCGGGCTAGCATGCGGATTGTTTAAGTCCGTTCCCGTAGACTTCGTCTTTCTCACGGGAATAGACTACCCGGCAACGCGTGTTAGGCGCTGACTTATCCTTACTTAGGATTCAGGATAAAAATCCCCAGACTCGGATTCTGGTGTCTTCTTCAATCGGTAAAAGACTAAACCGGCAACGCGTGTTAGGCGTTGACTTATCCCTGCTTAGGCTTCGGGATAAAATTCCCCGTGCGTGTGAGGCACGGATTATGGTGTTATTAATAACAACCTACCACAATGTTGAGACTCATCCCTACTTAGGATTCGGGATGAAAGTCCCCAGAATTAATTCTGGTGTCTTTTTTCAATCGGTGAAAGACTAAACCGGCAACGCGTGTTAGGCGTTGGCTTATCCCTGCTTAGGCTTCGGGATAAAATTCCCCATGCATAAAAGGCATGGATTTTTGTTGCTACGATGCTGAATACGTAGACTCGGTCGTTTTTACGGGAACGAACCACCCAGCAACGCAGGTTAAGCGCTGACTTATCCCTACTTAGGCTTCGGGATAAAATACCCCAGACTGGATTCTGGTGTCTTTTTCAATCGGTGAAAGACTAAACCGGCAACGCGTGTTAGGCGTTGGCTTATCCCTGCTTAGGCTTCGGGATAAAATTCCCCATGCATAAAAGGCATGGATTTTGGGAGTTGAAAAAGGTGGTGTCTTCTCTTGGGGCAAAGACGAACCCGAAATGGGAGAGGAAGAATTTTATATTCTATCTCCCGACACTGAGGAAGAAGAATTTTATATTCTATCTTCAGCTGGAAAGGAGACTCGAGGTGGGATCTCCACTCCTAGAATCCAAAAAGATGAAACTAAGAGTGGGATCTCCACTCCGAGAATCGACAAGATTCGGATAACCCTAACTGTCGGAAGGTTTGATTACCGAACTAAAGATAAATTTCTCGTTTATCGAGAGTGAATTGTGGTTTTGGTCCTAACTGTAGGAATGTTTGACCAAACGGGGGTTTGAGATGACCCTAACTGTAGGAAGGTTTGATCACTCGAATTGAAAGTGGACCTCTCGTTCATGGAAGGAATCGAGAAGGGGATTCTGGCTTTGGCCCTAACTTTTATAGGTTTGACCAAGGAGGCAGTGGAAGTGGGGGGGTCTGAGACGATCTTACCTTTTATAGGCTTGATCGCTCAATTTAAAAGGGGACCTCTCGTTCATGGAAGGAATCGAGAGGGGATTTTAGTTGTGGCCCTAACTATAGGAAGGTTTGACCAGGTAAACAGTGAGAGTAGGAGTACAAATCACATCGAGAGTGTTAACTCATACAAATCACAGTGGGGTTTAGTGTTTATCACTTTGTTTATAATGATCGGGTTATCCCTAAGAGAATTACATATAGTGTTTTTCTGGGAACTTCCCGTTACATGAATCATCCACCCCCAGTTTCTTCGCGAAACTGGGTTTATCATTGCATTTGGTTACATGATCGGGTTATCCTTAAGAATATTACATATAAAAATTCTCCAGGAACTTCCCGTCAATGGTAGGAAACAGTTTAGACTCATATACCTATTGGAGTATCAGGGAACAGTTTAACCTCATATACCGATTGGAGGATTAAGAAGCAGTTTATACTTTTATACTTGTCGGAGTATCGCCGTTCTTAATTGGCTTATCCTAGCGTTATGACGCCGGCTTCAACCAAGGTTTGGATGCTATTCTTTAAAGTAAAGCAAGCCTTGGTGGGATGAAGGATCCTCCTGTGGTACGCGCAGTACTTCGGATCTGCAGTATCGTCAGCTTCCTCCTGATTCATGATGGGTGGTAGCTTGATCTTGTTGTTTTCAAGCAGGGTTTCGAAGATGGCTGGAACGTCCTCGTCCTTGAATGAGTACTCTTTTTGGAGCCTTGGATCCGAATTCTTCTGTTGTCTTCGGAGCCGTTGTTGTGACGTTTGATTAACGTCAATAACTGTTGTGGGTGCCTTCCCTTCATCATGAGACACGAGACTCGAATTCAGAGGGTTAACCATCAGTTGGTTTCTTTCGACCTTCCTCCTTCTGAGGAAGCGTTCGGCCTGTTCTCCGCGCACCTTCAACTCTCTCCAGGTATTGAGCGGCTCTACTCCCATAACATCCAAGATGTTAATGGACAAATTATTATGACAGGTCTGCAAGACGAACTCCTCCGTGACGGGATCCTTGCAGTTCATTGCCTGATTGCGGAAGCGTTTGATGAAGGTATCCACCGACTCTCCGTCTTTTTGTTTCTCATCGAAGAGTGTTTTGATCCACACTTCTGCATCATCCTCGAAGAAATGAGCGAGGAACATGCTCTCCAGGTCCTCCCAGCTGTTGATGCTTCCGGGCTTGAGGCGGCGGTACCAATCGAAGGCGGGCCCGCGAAGGGTGCCAACAAATGACCGGACCATCAGAGGCTCGTTGCCAGAGATCACTCCCAAATGGGACTTGAAATAGATCAGGTGCTGAGTGGGGGAACCTTTCCCGTCGAACGGCGTGAAGTTGATCAGGTTGAATTTCGCCGGATATGGGATCGAATCCCACTCTTTCGGGTAAGGACACGGAATGCCGGTCTTCTTCACCTCTCGAGCAGACATCAGGGCGTCAATTTTTCTTTCGAGATCCTTCATCTTTTCGGCCTCATCTATATCCTGTTTTGGATAATTTTCGAGAGGAATAATACGGCCACCCCCAGTGTTATGATCATTGGTGGGTCCACCCCCAGCGTCGTTATTTTTAGTGGGGTCACCCCCAGTATTTTTGGGCGGTGCGTCGGCCATGATGATTTCGTCCACTTCCGGATCGCTGTCAACTGCGGCGTTCTGGGTGCGACGGCTGGATTCAACTAGCTGATTTGACAAAGCTCGGATTTGTTGGTCGTGCATTTGTCTCATCTCCTGCATAGCCATTTCCATTTCGATTTTGAATGCTTCTTTCTGCTTGGCTAAAGCATCCTCAATGATTTTGGCTATTTGCTCGGTGTTGACCATGAACACTTCTCGAGCTTGCCCTATGCTAGACGTTGTATCGTCGGAGGCAAGTGCGGAATAAGAATCTGAGAGTTCATCATCGGAATGGATTCCTTCATGGATCCCATGGTAATCGTTATATCCGACGGCTTCTAGCTGAAGCTGAGCTATTCCCGAATTGACTCTGCTTCCTGGAGAGAAATTAGGGTCGGAACCACTTGAAACAATCGGAGATTTTCCCTTGTTGACCATGTTGATAGTAACTTCTGGGAATTCATCATCTCGAGCAACCGATCCTCTTTGGTGGAAACGCCTTGATTTGGGCTTCGTCGTTCCATCGGAGATTCTCTCGAATATCGAGACCCTCTGCGGAGCGGTCTTGGGGCAGCTACACGTTGATAATACTGCCCTGATAATTTTGATACACGGACAGTGAGAGTCCGCTTCCCGGGTACTTCTCTTTTGAGATTCATTCGCACCCCCAGCCTGATAGTACAACTCATCGACGTTGCGGTCGGAGTAACCTATCGGCTGTTTACATAGATTCTCAGGTATAACTCGTTCGTCTGTCTGACGTGTTTTCCTCTGAGTAAACATTGCCTTGTTGGCGTCTGCAAGAGTCGCACGTTTGGAATCACACCTTTGTGAGGGTGAAACCTTAACGGGCTCCTGATTTTTTGCACGCACCGCCAAGCGGGCCGTTGCAGAAATCCATTTGTTAGGAGGTCGCGTACGACCCCCAGTCCGGATGTTGGCTCGAAGCTCCTTCAACGATCTCCAGCTTTCCTTAACAAGCGCTTTTCCTCGATTCTCGGGTAGAGCACCGATACGATCCTTCAGAGGAATCCTAAACTTGGGGAAATCCACGCTGCGGTAGGGCTTTAACGTAGGTTCGGGATCTGAAGTTCACGAAGGCCGGAGAGCAACGTCGCCTGCTTTTGCCTTAGGCGCTGATTTGGCTTTTGGCACCCAAACTTGTTTGGATCTCGGTGATCTCTTAACTGCCTCTTCCTTTTGCATTTCTTGTGCTTTTCGCACAAGGGTCCGGGCATGCGCAAGCAAGGTGCGGCGCTTCTGGATTCGCTCCTCAAGAGTAGAACGGGTTCTTTGGACACGAACCCATCCGTTAATTGGAGATCGAGAGGAGGATTCTGATGCTGGTCGTGGCGACAGATTAGCCACTTGGCGCTTTCTGAGCTTCAGATCTGCTCGGTAATGGAGACCATCCATCTGATCCAAAGTCTTGGCGAATTGGCGCGCGAGGCGTTGTCGTTTCCTTTGACGCGCTCTCTTTGATAGAGTTGGCGCGCCTTCAGCAGTCGACTCCTTAATCGTGAAGGAGTTCAGATCTGCAAATTTGGCTTCATTGAACACCGGTGGATCATTGCAAGGTGCAACAGCAACAGCGGTGGAGAGATCGTCTTCTTGGATCTTCAGATCTGAAGACCAGCAGATCTTTCTGGAGGAGGAGGCACTCTTGCACTTGCCAGGAGAGGCGGATCTGGAGGAGGAGGAGGAGGAGACGTACTCCTCGAACTTTTGCTGGTCGAATTCATATTCGACCTCTTCGAGCACCGGGATCTTGATCGTCGGCTGCGGCACGACAGCTCCGGCAGCGAAGCTGTTGGCTCCCACTGTGGTCGCCAGTTTGTTTGCGGTGAAAGTTGATGTTTCCATTGTTATCGAATCTATTACAACTTTAGTCGTTACAATAAACTCGAATGAAATAAAAAGTTGATCTTTTTATAAGATCTCCTTACACAATGAAAATAAAAAAAGTTTACAACTTTATCAAACAAACACAGAGATCGTTCATCGGTCTTCTGCTTGCGTGGGATCTTTGCCTGTGCCGGGGTTTATCCGTGGACCACCGTCGATCAGATCTGATTGCTGAAAAATTGGGCAGAGCTTCGTCTATCCGCGAAGGGATCGAGAAATTGTAGCTCTTATCTCGGCGAAGCGAGATAATCACTCTTCTTAAGATTACCACAACGGGATAATCTTAAGGAACGGATCCGAGAAAACACGTCCCAAGTGCGAGACAGCTCGGGGTGTCTCGCACCTGTGCGAGACAGTCTGTCCCCTCTTCAGTATTTTGGTCATAACTTCCTCATATGACATCCAAATGATCTGATTCCGGATTTGATGGAAATCTGACAAAGATATCTACAACTTTCATATTTTTAGTTTCTTCATATTCAAAACGGATCATGGTCAAAAAAACTCCACAAGTTCCGAGACACCTTAGGGTGTCTCGGCCAAGTCAAGACACCCCAAGGGTGTCTCGGCGCTATTTTAGTCATAACTTCCTCATATGACCTCCAAATGATCTTATTCTAGATTTGATGGAAAGCTGACAAAAATATCTACAACTTTCCTGTTTTGAGTTTCTTCAGATTCAAAACAGATCATGGTCAAAACAGCTCCACAATGTCCGAGACACCTCGGGTGTCCCAGTTCAGCCTGAGACGTTCCGTTATGCCCGTTTGTTCGTTTTCACCGTAACTTCTTCATCCGAACTCGGATTTGAACGATTCAAAGTGTGTTGGGAAGCCGACGAGGTGTTCTATAAGCTCCAATGATTAGATCATCTGTTAAATGCATGAGACACGAAGGGCGTTGTTCCTTTTGTAAACATCGTGGGGTTCTCGATTAGCCCGTGCCTTTGTTATCCCGAAATTCTGTCAGCTCACGTAGTTCGTCGGTTTACTTCAATCGTTCACCGACGTCAGTCGAACTCCTGTGAACCAGATAGTGACGTTCATTGTCGTTCCTTAACACTGAGCTGTTCGTGGAGACCTATAGGCAATTTTCGATGCCTACAGATACCCCCTCCAAAGCGTTCCAGACTCGTTTCTTTTATAGAAGAGGCTGGAATACTTTGGATGTGATTGGTCCAGCCTTCAGTCGGTGTAAAGGACCTGTAGTTAGCTTCAACTCTTGGCTCCTTTGATTTTCGGTCTATTTGATGCTTTGACGAATAACTGAAGTTCTTCCGGCGCTGCGTTTATCGCCTGGCCGTCGTCGGAGTCTCGAGTCTACCACCAGTGAGTTGAGTTTGGCTCGTGTCATTGAGTTGACTTTGAACTGACTATCTCTGTCATATTGTGCTGACTTAAGGTTTCAGATTATCGTATGTTGACTTTTGGTCACAACGCGTTGACTGGCGTTGACCTAGGGTTACGCGTTGACCGGCGTTGACCCCAGGGTTTCGAACGTCGAATGTTGACTTTTTGGTTAATTAACGCCCCCAACCCTCTTAAGTTTGAGCCTATTGTAGATAACCCCCCTCGAGTTTGAACCCCCAGGAACTCTTCTCACTTTACATCCTGAAGCTAACATCATTAGGTCTTTCATGTCACATGATAAGTAGGTTCTGAGAAAAGATTAAGATATCCCACAATTATAAAAAATTACTCTAGTTTTTGGAATAAAAAAAAGAGAGGAGAAAGAGTAGGAAATTATTATAAATTGATCAATATTTTTTTATCGGTTAGAGGTTTTTGTGTAATTGAATGAGTTGATTATCAAAAGGATATTTCTATTATTTTATATTTTAAAATGATATCACGAGGGTTTGATGAGAGAAGTGTGAAACATTAGAGGGGTTTTGTGAGACACCATGGGGTTTCTCTAAGTTTCAAAGTTGAGTGATGTTATCTATAATATGTCCAAACATGGGGCAGGGAGTTCTCAAATTAAAAAAATTTAGGGTTTTTTGGGGGGCGGGGGGTCACATTAGAATTTTAATAACCAAATAGTTTGTAATTCTTACCGTACTATAATTATCCATAAAAATGTTATAATCACATATTTAAAATAGAAATTAAAGAAGAAACTCAAGTAAAGAGCCTCCCTACATAAAATTATGGACTAATTTTAGAAACCCCCTCAAATATGGGGGATGTCTCAAAAAATACCCACAATTATTTTAATCTGAGGAAAACCCTCTCAAGTTTGAGCATATTGTAGATAACCTACTGGAACTATGAATCTTAAGAAACCCCCTCAACTATTTTAATTTGAGAAACCTCTCAAATTTGAGCCTATTGTATATAACTCCCCTCAAGTTTGAAAATTTGAGAAACCTCTATCAATTCTTCTGTTTTTACACCCTTAAAACTAATATTGTTAGGTCTAGCATGTCACATGACAAGTACATAACTGAGAAAAGACCAAAATACCCCCACAATTATTAAAAAAATACTCTATTTTTTAGGATAAGAGAAAGAGAGAAGAAAGAGGGGGAAATCATTATAAATTGATCAAGATCTTTTTTTTTCCCGTTGGGGTGTTTTGTACTTGAATGAGTTGATTATCAAAATGATATTTTTAATTATTTTACATTTTAAAATGACGTCATGGAAAAGTGTGAAATATTAGGGGAGTTTTATGAGACATCCCAGAGTTGAGGGGTTTCTCTCCAAGTTTTAAAATTGAGTGGAGTTATCTATAATATGCTCAAACTTTAGAGAGGTTCTCAAATTTAAATACTTGAAATAGTTGAGAGGGTTTTCTAAAACACCCTCTATAGTTGAGATAATTTTTCTAAAATTAACCTAAAATCATATATGCAAATTATACATATGCTAAATTATCTTTAAAGTCAATAAATTAGTCTTCCTCTCAAAATATTATTGATGAATAGGTTATTTTTTCTATTGATTCGATATCATATATTTAATGATTTTTATAAAGAAGGGATATTGGTTCGCTCACGTTTCTTTTTAATATATAAATAGAACACAAGACACCATAAAACATAAAATATGTTAAGATATATAAAATTAAAAACTTTTCCATTATAGATAAGCCCCTTATGTTTGAAAATTCGAGAAACCCTTATGAACTCTTCTCATTTTACGCTTGAAAGCTAACATACTTGGATCTAGCATGTTACATGACAAGTAGGTAGCCAGAACCAAAATACCCCTCAATCATAAATATTACTCTTGTTGCTTTAGGATAAGCAAATTGATCAAGATCTTTTCTTAGTGGTTAGATGTTTCTTTATAGCTAAATGAGTTGACTTTCAAAAGGGTATTTCAATTATTTAACATTTTGAAATGATGTCATGGGGGTTTGGTGAGAAAATTATAGAAGATTAGGGTGTTTTATGAGACACCTTGTAGTCGAAGGGGGTGTCTATAATTTTCAAAGTTGATTGTGATTATTTATAATATGCTCAAATTTGAGGAGATTTTTCTCAAATTAAAATAGTTTTTTATGAGTCATGGGAGGATATTCTAAGATATTCATCATAGTTGAGGGGTATTCTAATATTAACTCTAAAATCATATATGCAAACTTATAAATGTGTCAAATTATATTTGAAGTTGATGATTAGTTTTTCTTGTAAAATATTATTGTTGAATTGGTCAATTTTTTCACTATTTATTGATTTCATATCCTATTTTTACTAATTTTTATAAGTAAGTGTTATTAGTTCACCCGCGTCTGTATTTAAAGTATTATAATAAAAAAATACACCATAAAAAATATAACATAAAAATATGTATAAAATTTAAAACTTTCCTATTACAAAAATATTCTATGCCATCCACAAAAAATAGATAAATTATTTACACAAATTACCTGAAATATAATCTCAAATTCACCCTACTTTATCTGATATTTTCTATTTATTAGATTCAATTTCTAATGGGTTATTAAATTATTCTATATTTTGGATATTTTGAAAATACATATTTTTCTAATTAAGTTAAAATTATAATGTAAGCATTACAAGATTGAGGTTTAAGCATGAGGTTATTTTAGATTATATCAATATGTGAAGGCTTATATCTTACTTAACTGTGATGTTTTATTTTATTGATTCACATTGCATGGTTTAACTGAATGTACCCTTTAGTTCATACCAAATCACCATACTTTTTTTATAATAAAAAGTTAACATAAGATGACCTTGCTGACTAGCAACATCTCCATAGTTCATATATCAAAGAGATATTTTTAGTGTTGTGATTATACAAGTAGCATCAAGTTCTTTTTATATCTTTTTTTATTTTTTAGATATTACAAAAAAAGGGATATTACAAAGGAGGGTTTAATGGTTAAACCATGTAATTTTGAATTTGAAATTTTGAAATAAAAACTATCCACGTGCTCATTCATCAAGCCTATTTTTATCTCAGAATAATAAAAGAATAGACTGGTAGTTAAACTATCTAAGTGAGTTTTAAAGTTGAAATAGAAGGGTTAAAATATCAGATTGGCCTAAAAAATGACAATGTATTACCATTTTGGCCTAAAAAGTGACACCAATGATATTTTGACCTAAAAGGTGACAATTTGATGAAAACATAGGTCTTTTCGTTCATCTGAGGTAATTTTTAAGCAAAAAAGTTAAGAAATTTTTTATATATACCCCTCAAATCTCTAATATTTTTTTTATTTTATCACCTTAAAATCTAAAATTTGTAAACAAAAAATCTTCTCCCTTCCTCTCGTCTCCTCCCCCCTCCTTGCGACCATCTTCTCTATTATTTGCTCCTCCAATCTTCAACATTCCCTCTTCTATCCCATTCTCACTCTCTCCCCTCTTTCTTATTTCCTCATTCATGCTTTTATTCTTTCCCTCTTTCTCCTATCTCATCTCTTTTTAACTTTTCCGACTTCCCTTCCCCCTGCCCTCCTCTCTTCTCTCCGTCCACTCCTTCCTAATGCTTTGGGAAGAATGTTTGATGGTAGATCTAAGAGAAAAAGAGGAGAAAGAGGTTTTTTTTAATGATTGAAGGGTGAAGAGGGAGTGGGCAAAACAAGGAGGGAAATAAAATGGGAGAGAGAGAAAGAGGATTTTGTTGGGTTTTGATAGAATGTTTGATTGGGTCTGAGAGAAGAAGAGGATTGTTGGGCTCTGGCACATGGAGATAGTGGAAAGGAGGAGGAGGAGATGGTGAGAAGGGAGGTTATTTTTAGTTTTATTTTTTTTACACATTTCCGAATCTAAGGAGTGGAGAGGGGGGTTAATCTAAAAAATTGGAGATTAAGGTGTCTATTTGCAAATATCCTTTAATGATTAGCTTAAAAATTACCTCTAATGAATGGAAAGGCATATGTATCACAATTTATCACTTTTTATGTCACAGTATCACTGATGTCATTATATAGGTCACAGTGGAAAAGAGATATTACTTTTTATGCCAATCTGGTATTTCAACTGAAATAGAAGTCATTCACTCCTTTATTTGAATTTCTTTTAACTTTTAAACTATTTGAAGAAAAGACTCCGGTTCATATTATCTGATTTTCAATAATTTGTATGCTATAAGTGGTATAAGTCATTTACATGCTCATATTCGTAAAAAGTAGAGTATATATAAAAGTATAAAAGAAGAAGCACAATTCAAAACAAATTTTGTTCAATTCAATTTAGAAACACGTGCGTATAACTAAAAAAAGAACTTTCGTACAGACCATACATATGAGAGATAAAAATAGACCCCTAGCATTTTCCAAGCTAATGATGTGGGTCCAATTCTTGCAATCCTGCTATTTGGCTCGCAAAAGCCAGCGCGCATCCAGCGCGCAAGAGAGAGGAACAGGGGGGTGGGCCCCACAGCTGTGGGGCCCACCCCCCTGTTCCTCTCTCTAGCGCGCTGGCTGCGTGCTAGCTTTTTGCGAGCCAAAAAGCTTTTTCGAATTCTTGCTACCCAATAAATATTATTCATTCTATATGTAAGATCTGCCGGCTCATAAAATACTTGTTTTCTATTAAAAGAAAAAATATTAGATAAAATGTCAATGTCTCTTCTAATATGCATTGGAACAAGCCCCTCATTGAGGATTTAGTTTAATTCAAAAAGACCATTTAAAAAAATATTAAAATCAATCCTTTTATAAAATAATGAGCAAAATCGACATCTTTGTGGCCATGTCATCACAGCTGGTCAAAAAGAGATCGATTTTTATAAACTTTAGTCTTTAACATACATGAGACTATTAGTCCTATGTATCTAGCTATCACTTTCTTTTAAAATATACAGGACAATTAGTTTGTGAGTAATGAACTCTAAATATATGAGATTACTAATCCCGTATATTTTAAAAATTATAATTTTCAAGATTAACATCTTTTGGATAGCCATGATGGCGTGATAAAAAATTATAGCTAATATTTTATAAAAGAGTTGATTTTACTAGTAAAATTTAAACCCAGTCCCAAAAATTTCTCCTTTAATTAATGAAGAAAAGGCCTATTAAAAGTCAGCTCTGAAGTCGTAAACAAGGACGAACATGATTCATTTATATATATTTTAGTGTAAGCAAGACGTTTGCACTATGCATAATTACTCCCTATTATTCTCCGTGTCCCACATTTTCTAAAGCTCAAACTTTTTTGTCACGACATTATATATATGTTCCATATTAATCGCTAAATTGTTATAACTTATAGGTCAACGTCTGGATTAATTGAGTAAATTAAAAACAGATATAGTCCTCTCCCCATGTTCACATGTAACTATTTCTAAAACTTCCAGGGTCAAAAGAACAAAAAAAGGAAAGGAAAAGGTGAATTGTCAAGGAAACTTAAAAAAGTGCACTATTTTCTAAAGCGGGGCGATGTTGAAACGTAAGATTAATATTTTGGAGCACACTATGTACAATGCGTGCATGATACAAAACAAGGAATAATTTTTGTCAAAGAAACTTAAAAAAGTGCGTCCTAGCTGAACTGTCAAGGAAATGAATAATATATTTGATTTTTTTTGAAGTGCGATGGAATTTCTTTAGTTTTTTTCTAAGTGAGAGAGTATTTTTGGCATTCTAAAATTGTGGCTCAACAAATAAAAAAGAATGTTTCTCTTCATATATATACAGTATAGATAGATAATCATCAACCATCATAATTAGTTCGAGAGTTTTAACTAGGGCTGTCCATTTTACCCGCTGGCCCGGGCCCGGCCGGGCCGGGCCGGGTTCTGGGCCCGGGCCCGGGTTGCCTCAGCGGCTCCCGGCCCGGCCCGGCCCGGAACAGTAGGGCGCCGGGCATCATCCGGGCCGGGCAGCCCGGGCCTGAGGATGTTATTAATAACGTTAAAATCCATGCCTTACACGCATAAGGGACTTTATCTCGATCCCTAAATAGAGATAAAGTCTACGCCTAACACACATTGCCGGGTAGTCCATTCTCGTGAGATTGACCAAGTCTATGTATTCGGCATCATAGCACTAAGTCTAAGAGAGTTTATTCTTTTAGCACAATGTTACACTTGGAACAGACTTAGACAATCCACATGCTAGCCCGACTCAAACAGTAGTTGATAAAGGCATATTAAATCCGTTAATGGCTGAGGGTTTGCCTAAAATCCTATGAATATTTCGGGCCCATCAGCTGAGTGGATGTGAGCCGTGATGTGGCATTTGAGAGCTTCTGCTCATGAGTAGCTTGTACTGTCGCTATAGTTTCTCTTCGAAGCTCATCTTCACACAGGTCTTGTGTGGCAAATCTCTTCAACCAAGATGCTTGCGAAGCAGGTGCAAAAACAACTCCTTTATGATAAGGAATTAACAGATCCAAGATTAGAGTTGAGATCCAAAGTATTTTAAAAATTGGTCTCAGTCAACCGCAAACTTTCAAAAACTTTAGAGGGGGTTCTATAGGCTGTCTAAAAATCACTATAGATAACTGATCCCCCATCAAACACTGATGATGGAAGTTACAATTTAATAGTTTCCAAAAGGCTACAATTTGAAGACTTTTACGTAGATCGATAAAGGTTATAATTTGGCGACCTTTGCAACAACTGATGAAAGCTCTAATCAACAGCCTTCACAATCAACGTCAGGAGTTATAACCTAATGACTCTCACATTTTTGAGGAGCCAAGATAAAGGTTACAAGACGACTATCTTTGTAATGCTCTAGCAAAAGAGACTACAAATTAACGGTCTCTTTAAATCAAAATGCAATATCTCTCAAACCGCAAGGAATTTGGCGAAACATATAGGAGCAAACCAAATCCTATAGGGTGGATTTGGTTGGCTCTGTCTCGTTGAGATAGTCGATTTTCATATATAATTCGACCGATTCTTGTTAGACCCTAGAGGGGGGGTGATTAGGGTCTTATGCTAATCTAATCCGATTTTATGCCAATTAAAACTTATTAATACGTTATCCTAGCAAGTATGAAATACAACAAGAATATAAGCTAGGATAAGCAACATGAATAATGAGATATATCCTAAATGATAGAAATATATGCAAGGATATATAAACAATACAAGGGTAAATAATCTAAACAAGATAGTGGATGAAATAAATGAGTAATGCACAATTGGCGATATAAAATAAATGCAAAAACAAATACGCCAAAGACAAACTCAAACAAGCAATATGATCACGGAGTTCGGACCTTCCGTCCTACGTATCCGCTCCACACTCCCGGGGAGAAATCCACTATCAACCGGGTTTTCTACGTTCACCCGAATAACGTTTACAACTCACACTCGGTTTTCTAGCTAACCGAAAACTTTACAATCAACACACTATGGTAATCCCACTCTACACCCACTAAGTGTTGGACCTAGCCGTGTCTCCCTCAAGTGCTCGGTTACAACCTCTCCCTAGGCTCGTC
Source organism: Asparagus officinalis (assembly GCF_001876935.1). NCBI lineage: Eukaryota > Viridiplantae > Streptophyta > Magnoliopsida > Asparagales > Asparagaceae > Asparagus > Asparagus officinalis. Next base: position 14,013,511 of record NC_033801.1, read on the forward strand.
AACCTAGGCACGTCAACCGATGCCACTCCTCTTGGGACGATCCCCGACTCTCACCACACACTCCTCACTCGGTGTACAAGTGTATTACAAAGTGAATCTCACAATAAGCACAATTTAACAAATGATTGTTCTCTCTAACAAGGTGAGAACTCAATTAAGCACAACTCTTAGTCACAAACCCACAACCCCAAATTATACTATGAATGTAAATACAATAAGCTCAATAGGTTGTGTGTGAACAAAGAGATATAAATCAAAACTAAACTCAATGTAGTTCTAGCTTAATAACAATGATAATCAAAAAAAGCTAGAGTTAAGTTTAGGAAAACTTCTCTAGATCAAGATGGAGAGATGGAGATTTGAGGCCCAAACAATAAGATAATCTCCTTCACTTGTGAAAGCTAAAACTGCTTTAAACCAAACCCTTAAACAAGCTTAAAACAAGCTTAAAACCTTTTTAAAACCCTTGTTAAAAACTTCTTTTTCTTAGTTGAAAACTAAGATCAAAGAGAGTATTTATATCCTCCAAAACCTCAGCTAAAAATCCCAAGCCAAAAGACAGAAACAGCCCCAGCAACGGTAATAAAACTAGCCGTTGGAAGCTGAAAACACTGTTGTCGGTCGACCGGAAATTTCATCGGTCGACCGGACCGGTCGACCGATAGACTCTCTGTCGCCCAGTGAGCATATGAACTCAGGTTCGGTCGACCGGTTCGGTCGACCGAAAACTGACATATCCAAAAACTGGTTTTTAAAGCTATTTTTGAGACTTTTGAAAATATGTTAAAAATAACAAATGAAGTCCAAAAATTATGAAACTTTGGGAAAAGTATATAAACATGTAAATGAACATGTTACAAAAAGAATTTTCCAAATTGCATTTTCCATTTGTGAAAAATCATCATTTTGCAAAATAGTTCAAAACATGAAAATGTAAACATGTGAATTTTGATATTTTGGCTAAACCATGTTTTGAAACTTTGCACAATGATTATATAGACTTAATAAAATATGTATATGATTATTGTTAAGTCCAAAAACAATGAATACCATATTTTCACAAAATTGTATATTCTATGCAATATTTTCAAAACACTAAATATGATTTCATTTAATATAAGCTTGTTAAATGTGAAATCATATATAGGCACATAAACATGAAACAAAATAGTATTTTCCAATTCTATTCATTTGTTTCATATATAAACTCGAAACCTATTAAACAAAAACATATATGTATATATATAAATATATATATACATAGAAACAAACGTGTATGTGCGTATATGATTGAGCTTAAACTTGAACTTGATCTTTAACTATGAATTGCAAGGCTTCAACCCGACATTCCGCCAACCTCCATTGGATATCATCGTTGAAGCTCTATTTCATCCATCCTCCAACTTGTTGTTTGCCTAGAATAAATACTAAAACACAAACACTAGACAAACAACATTAGTTATAAATTGTTTGTTAAATCATCATCAAAACAAGAAGGCTAACACTTACATGCATAGTGCTTCTGAACAAAGACTTAAAAGATGGAAACAATTTTGTAAAAGAAAAAATGTAAAGCCTAGACTAATTCCAAAAGATGTTGATCATAGGTGGAATTCCACATATGCAATGTTAAGTGTAGCAATAGAATATAAAGACATTATAACTGATTTTATAAACTATTATGCTTCTAGTTCTAGTTCTGGTAGCACTTATGGAATAACTGAAGATGAATGGACAGTTATATGTAATTTAAATGAAATGTTACAAGTTTTTTATGATGCTACCATGTTATTATCTGGCTGTTATTATCCAACCATTACTTTAGCTGCTTTACAAATTTTAAATATTCAAAATTTTTTTGATAAATATCGTTTGGATGCTACTTTTGGACCTATGGTTTTTGAAATGGAGAGCAAATTTAATAAGTATTTTAGGCCTATTCCTCATATTTTTGGTTTGGGGGTTCTTATTGATCCATGCTTGAAGGATATTGGCCTTCGAAGTTTGTTACAGTCATTGTATGGTGGACAGGTTATAGACTTAGATGATGGAACCACCCTGAATGCTACTACTCATCATTTACTTATTAGAAATTATTTTCAAACTTTATATGATGAGTATGCAGCTAGACATGGTGTAGCTGCACAACAGTCTGCAGCTTCGGTTTCTTCGAGCTCATCCCGAGCCCGAGGTAAAAGTGTAAGTTTTGATAGGTATGCAATGGTAGCCGAGCTAACTGGTGGATCTGGACTTGGATCGTCATCATCGGAGGTTTCTGAAATAGATGAATATTTTTCTGCTTCTTTAGTTAGATGTCAAGGAAATGCTTTAGATATTTTGCAATGGTGGAAAGTATATGGATCAGTTTCATATCCTATACTTTCCACCATGGTTCGTGACTTACTAACAGTGCAGGTTTCGACGGTAGCTTCGGAATCCGCCTTCAGCACAGCAGGTCGTTTGATCGACGATCACAGGACATGCTTGGATCCATATACTGTACAAGCGGTGATGTGCCTACAAGATTGGTGGAGGTACGAGAAGCGAACGCAAGGCATCGATCGGATGGCTGGAATTGAAGATAAATTTGAAGAATTGGGACTAGCAGATAGATATAAAGAATAGATTGTAGTTTTTATATCTTAGCTTACAATTTGTAAAGAATTATTTTGGAAATAATTGCAAATGATAGTGATATAGGTGAGTAGGTGCCAACCTAGTTGGGATTTACTTATCTATTGTGATGCGATTAATTCCAAAATAAATTTGTACTTGTAATTTGTAACTGATTTATCAATTATTAATAAAGAATATGTTTTTATCATTTCTTATTTGTAATTTATGTCATTTTAAGTAATTAATAAAATTATTGTTTTTGTTATTTTTCTTGTCTTTTTTTTATAATTTATAAGTTAAATAACATTAAAAACCCGGCCCGGGGTACCCGGGTCCGGGTCCCGGTTTTGCCCGGCCCGGGCCCGGATTTCCGGGCCGGGCCGGGCCGGATGGACAGGCCTAGTTTTAACAGGGTGAGAGAGACTTTACAATGATATCAGAATAATCAAGTTTATTATCATATATCACCAATCACCATCAGAATTCTAAAAACTAAAAAAAAAATTGTCGGACCAGATTCACGTCACCTCGATGACCCGTAGAGTATAAAATTATAACCTCAATTCTTTGTAGACTGAATTCTCTCTTCCTAATGACAACGTAAGCAAGCCACCGCTACTTTGGTGTAGGGGATGGGAATCATGTGAAGTTGGTCACAAGCTAATTTGAATGAGGAAGTCCACCATGATGACCTTCACGAGACTCCAGTGGTGAGTGGGCATAGATCAGTAGAGTTTGGAGTGGCTTTTGGTTTCCCTTTTGAATTCAACGGACTCTTTGCTTTTTAAAGAATGGACGGACTTTGAATAATATTGCATTATTTATATTGTTATGCCTAATCTATGAGCATAAATATATCATTCATTAGAGAAAGAAGGATTTTGTAGTCATATACTATATAACTAGAAAAAGTTTAATGTTTCTCATATTGTTTTTTTGTAAGAAAAACATATTGGATCTGACTTGAACATGAGTCTGAATTGAAGATAATACTGATGATATTGCTGCTGGTTCATTCTGTTCCCTTACAATTTTAGGTACTTGAAAATAACATATTTTACTTATTTTGGACAAAAAATTAAAATACTTATGGTTGACTATTAAAGATAAGATAGAGGAAACATCAAATACAAAACTAACAAAAATGTCAGCACACGAGAATAGAAGTTCGCCTTATCCACAGAATGATTGCGGATGACGTCTTGTATTAAGATACTACTCAAATGTAGCCTATATTTGTATAAATTTTTTTGGGGTCTCTGCCACAATGTGTCCTCACCCTATTGGATAGGACTAATCTTTGCTCGCGCTAGACGACGCTGCTAGACGACGCTGACCCAAGGAAAGTTTACTTGATGGGGATTCGAATAAGGGAAGACCGCTAGGGATCGTCCCCCTTCAGGGGCTCAGGGTGTCAACTAACTGAGTCACCCACTTGGGTTCTATATTTGTATAATTTAAAATTATGATACAGATTTGTTTTCAGATCTCCTGATGTAGAAAAATAAATCTCCCTGAAAATTAGCATGTACTTTTAAAAAAAGTATAATCTGATCTTAAGCCTGAAACTTTTTTCATTATCCGCCACTTGTAAGCAATATTAATTGATCTCTTTTCGTATCTATTTTGTTTATTTTCCTAACCATTTAAGTGACCATAAAATTAATACTTATGACATTGAAGAAAAATATATAGGACATATATAAGAGTGGAAATGTTGTGTGAATCAAAATATTGGACAATTAAAAAAACAATGAATGCAATTAAAAAACAAGTGTAGCATATAATGGCGTAGCCAGAAAATTTATCTTGAGGGGCCAAGTTACATAAGTGCCCTCATATTTATTTCATAAAAGAATAATATTTATTTCAAACCAAATTTATATGATTTTTCATTCAAAGATATTCATAAGACTAGGTCAAAATAGATACACACATATTTTTGATCATCAATAAAATTCTAACTGAAACATTTTACAAGGATGCCGATATTATAGCTAGAAAAACTGGAGCTGATTTTGTTTGGGCTCTTTATGCGAATGAGCATTGAAACTATCAGCTTGCTTCATGAGGATAAAACGAAAAATCTTTCATATTAAGCAATAGCCCCAGCACTAACCTCAAACTATTTAAAAATATTTTGAAGACTAATTTCAAAATATGAAGAATTAGGAGACTAATTTTAAAACACTTGAGATTTACACGACTAATATAAAAAACCCAAATTATCAGTGAGGAGAAATTTAAAAAGATTTGCTAAAAAGTTAGAAATTCTGATCACGGTCAAAATATGAAGAATTAGGGGACTAATATATAATATATAAAATAAAAAAGCCCAAGTCATTAATGGGAGAAATTTAAAAAGAGTTGCTAAAAAGTTATAAATTTCGACCAGGGTATCTCTACCCCCCTCAACTCAGCTAAAAAGGTGGGCCTCTGGGCCTGTTTTCTCTTAGCAGGCCCTCCCAATTGATTAGCTCTAAGTTTGGAGGGGTCACTCAAGCAGGGTAAGAAATTACAACAAATAAAGGTAGCCCAGTGCACGGGGCTCCGACCATTGTAAGCTCTAGAGAGGGTCAGATATACACAACCTTACCCCCGCACACGCGAATATGCTATTTTTAGGATTTGAACTCATGACCTCAAAGTCACAAGGCAATAACTTTACCGTTGCGCCAAGACTCACCCTCTAATAAATTACAACAAATCATTGTATAAACTACCTATAGGTAGTAAAAGATTTTGAGAGTACCTAGCTCCGCTCCCGATAGCCTAAATGAGAATGTTATAACAGTCTTTCAGAGGTACACTAAGATAAATAGAATAAAGAAGCAATTTCATGTGTGTGTGTGGGGTGTGTGTGTGGGGGGGGGAGGGGGGGAGGGATATCCGATTGAGATGGTTTTCTCATGTACGATAATGCCACTTAATATATAAGTTAGTAGAGGTGATAAGTTGATTAATAACAACTTGATCGGAAATAATTAAGAAAGATATGCTAATAGTTAATTTAATATATATAGCAGATGACTAATAACATAAATGAATTAAACAAGACTCATGTCGGTGATCCGAAAAAAATTAGGACGTGTATATTGTTGACCGTTATTGGGCCTCTTAAGAAGCCCAGCCCAAATTAGCACTAGAAGCGCACGGCTTCTGATAACAATTCAGGGCATCATCAATTGTGAACAAATTTGCTGTACCTACTTCGTTTGTTCTTCCTCGGCTTCGTCTCGTCTTGATAAGAATCGGCATCATCAAAGGTACTAAAATATTTTACTCTTATTTTTTTCCTTGATGCGTTATTCATTACTGTGCTTAGTCTAATCAGTAGACGGTGTGCAATCAATTCGCCCCTAAATTTGTTTTTTTTTCTCCTTAATAAACTGAAATAATTGCCTCTGTGATTGACTCTTGGTGCTCTAACAATGCAATAAAACTTCGTTATCTGCATTCCTTTAGCCTTGGGTTATGTTGGGCGCAGAGTCACGCCCACCGCCACGGAAGCGATATCACCTGAGAGAGAGCTCTGGCTTTTGTTGTCACAAAAGCACAAGTCAACCTCTATATTCTTGTTTCTCAAAGGAAACGAGAATAGATAGTGAAATTCTTATTTCTCAAAGGAAACAAGAATCGAAAGTGATATATTTTATCAAAGTGAAATATACACTCATCCTCTCATCAGCTCTAAGACCGAATATTGAGGGAACCTACAAGCAATAGCCAACAACCAGAAAATAATAAATACACGAGATTTACGTGGTTCGGCAAAATTGACTACGTCCACGGGAGGGGTGAGGGGAGATTCCACTATAAGGAGAATACCGACGACTTGTACAATCCACAAGCTCGTCTAAAAGAAAAGAGATCTGATTGTACCCAAAAGAAATTAACCTCTCTCTTGTAAAATCTCTCTTTTTCTCTCCTCAAGATCTCTCTTTTTCTCTCCTCAAGATCTCTCTTTTAGATCTGAAAAACTCTACTTTTTCTCCTCTAAAAAACCCTCTATTTTTCTTTAACAGCCGCAAGAACTCCTCTGTTTTATTTTCTTTGCCTCGCTGTAATTTTTCTCCCACACCGCAGCCGGCAAAAAAAATTCTCCCCCACTCAAAAACCTAGGTAATACATGTGTATTTATAGTGAGATCACGTAAGGGTCTTGGGTGGGCTTGTTCCCTACTCACATAAATGTCTTGGGTGGGCTTTGGGCCCGCTGCACATGTCCACGTTCATAATTCTCCACCTCGTACATCATTTGATAAACCTCAAATTTTGGACGAACACCAGAAGAACACCGCGAACATCACCAGAGAAATCTGAAAACACCAAACCAGGCTAAACCAGCTGCGTCACTTTACCGCGACTGCCTACGTACCCTCCACCGGGATCAAGCTAACCGTAGTTCTATCATTGTTCTCCATATAGTCTCCACCTCACCCCATCACCGCCCCGAAGGGCCATGCCCTCTTGGGCAGATCAACACGAGCTAATATGAAGCAAGTCCAAGCAATGCTTAAACTTACTACCTGTGACCACCTTGGTTAACATGTTTGCGGGATTCTCATCCGTGTGCACCTTCATGAGAGAAATATCACATTCCTCTATGATATCCCGCACAAAATGATACCTGACATCGATATGCTTGGTACAAGCATGATGAACTTGATTCTTCGCCAAGTGAATCGCACTCTGACTGTCGCACCACAAGTTCACGTTCTCTTGCTCAATCCCCAAATCATCTAGAAGACCCCACAACCACAATGCTTCCTTCACTCTCTCCGCCATGGCCATGTACTCGGCCTCTATAGTAGAAAGAGCCACTGTAGCCTGTAACATCGATCGCCAACTAACTAGAGCTTCATGTATCTTGAATACATAACCAGTAATAGATCGCCGTCTATCTAGATCTCCCGCATAATCAGAGTCAACAAACCCGTCAATCTGACATGTATCTCCACCAAAACACAGACCCGTAATCACGGTACCTTTTAAGTACCTCAGGACCCATTTCACCGCTTCCCAGTGCGCCTTTCCCGGATTCGCCATGAACCTGCTGACCACACTAACTGCTTATGAAATATCTGGACGTGTACACACCATGGCGTACATCCAACTGCTAACTGCACTAGCATAAGGAACACGCTCCATGTGTGCCTTATCTTCCGCTGTAGTGGGAGATTGTTTACTTGAAAGCCTGAAGTGTGGAGCCAATGGAGTCGCCACCGACTTAGCACTTTGCATCCCGAACCTCGCGATCACCCGCTCTATATAGCCCTTCTGACTCAAGAACAATCGCCGATTCGCCCGCTCTCTTCTAATCTCCATACCCAGTATTTTTCTAGCAGCGCCCATGTCCTTCATCTCGAACTCTTTACCAAGTTGAGATTTCAACCTATCTATCTCCACCCCGCTCTTAGAAGCAATAAGCATGTCATCCACATACAAAAGGAGATAAATATAATCACCTCCACGAAGCTTCCGAATGTAAACACAACAATCGTAATCGCTTCGGGAAAACCCATACTTCAGCATGAAGGAGTCAAATCGCTTGTACCACTGCCGAGGAGATTGCTTTAGTCCATAGAGTGACTTCCTCAAGCGACATACATGATGCTCCTTATCCTCAACCTTGTAGCCCTCAGGTTGATGCATGTAGATCTCTTCATCCAAGTCTCCATGCAAGAAGGCCGTTTTAACATCGAGTTGTTCCAGCTCAAGATCACCATGAGCAACAATACTCAATAGCACCCGAATAGAAGTGTGTTTCACCACCGGAGAAAATATCTCATTGTAATCCACACCCTCTCTTTGTGCAAACCCTTTAGCCACTAGCCTCACCTTATACCTTGTACCACCGAGCTCTGAAGGATCTTCCTTTCTCTTATACACCCACTTACAACCAATAGCTTTTCTTCCTACGGGCAATGGGACCACCTCCCATGTTTGGTTCTTCCGAAGAGATTCCATCTCCTCCTCCATCGCAGCAACCTCCTCCTGCTCAAGCTCATCATCTACCTGATTTCTCACTTGAACATGACTAGAACCTGATTGGTCTTTAGGTTCTATCTCAATAACCTGGGACTTTGAAGTCCCAACAGTCCCAACACCATCATCCTTGGGCGTCCTAGCAATCATGGATTTTTCATCAAAGGTAACGTCCCTGCTGATCACGAACTTCAAATCTTCTGTACACCAAAGACGGTAGCCTTTTACGCCCTTTGCATACCTTAAGAATATCGCCTTCTTGGCCCTCGCGTCAAGCTTTTCCTCGTTGACGTGATAATAGGCGGTACATCCGAAAATTCTGAGCCTCTCATAATCCGCATGTTCCCCTGACCACACCCTATAGGGTGTATCACCATCCAATGTCGAATGTGGAGAACGGTTCATAATGTAACATGCTGTAGCCACCGCTTCTGCCCACCATTCGTTGCCCAATCCAGCATAAGATCGCATACTCATTGCCTTCTCCCGCAATGTTCGGTTCAGTCTCTCAGCGACCCCGTTTTGCTGTGGTGTTGACCTGACTGTCCAGTGTCGAACAATGCCCTCTTGATCACAGAACTTCTTGAAAGCACCATCTGTATACTCTGTACTGTTGTCAGATCTTAGTGTCTTCAATTTCTTGACCGTCCTGTTCTCAACCATTGCTTTCCACTTCTTGAATGTCTCGAATACCTTGTTCTTATGCTTAAGAAAATAAATCCAAGCATACCTCGAATGATCATCTATGAACGAGACAAAATACCTGGAACCACCCTTGGAAGTTGTCTGAGCCGGACCCCAAACATCCGTGTGCACATAATCTAGTATACCTCTGCTCTTGTGATTGCTTTTCAAGAATTGGACCCTGTGCGCCTTTCCATACACACAATCCTCACAAAAATCCATACAAGGTTTCTTCAGATTCTTCAGCAAGCCCTCCTTACCAAGCAGAACTAGACCCTTCTCTGACATGTGCCCAAACCGCCTATGCCATAACCGTGTGTGCTCACATGGGTCTCCACCACTTCCTTCAGTTCCAACCGCTGCATCTCCTGTCACCGTCGTACCCAAGAGAGTATATAGATTACCGTGACGAACACCTTTTCTCACTGTTAGGGAACCTCGAACAACCTTCTTCACTCCGTTCTCTGTAACAATCTTGCAGCCACCGGAGTCCAATGCACCCACTGAGATAAGATTCTTCTGCAAGTCGGGAACGTGCCGCACGTCTGTTAGGGTTCTGACCACTCCATCATGCATCTTGATTTTTATATCACCGAGCCCCACCGTTTGGGCACATATGGTAAGAGCAACCCGGATCAAGTATCCACTTACCGGAGATATTTTCGCTACCCGTAACAACATAGCATTCTTTATCACTCCCTTCCTCGGATGCGTAACTCGCCTCTTCCTTGCCTTCTCTTCTCTCGGTCTTGTTGTTGTTCTTTTTCCCACCTACTCTCTTGTTAGGACAGTCGACCTTGAAATGCCCAACTTCACCGCATTTGAAGCACGCTCTTCCCGCAAGGGGTCTCGATTTAGATCTAGACTTTCCTCCCTTGCCTTTTCCTCGCTCGTTGCCCCTTCCTCTAGCAAACAATCCCTGCGCTTGTTCTTTGTTACCACCAGTAGTCATGTCACTGGTTGCAATCTTTCGAAGGTCATCCGCTAGAAGCGCCGTTCTAGTCTCATCCATCGTCAAATTGTCTCCCACAAGCATCAGTGTTTGCACCAGGTTCTCATAAGACTTCGGTAGAGATAGAAGTAGTAGAAGCGCCTGATCCTCGTCTTCTACAGTCACATCGATGTCCTTCAAATCCGATATTATCCTATCGAACTTGTTGATGTATTCCCGGATTGATGAGCCCTCCTCCATCTTGCAAGTATACAATTTGGATTTCAAATAAATCCGGTTCTTTAGACTCTTCGTCATGAAGGTGGTTTATAACTTTGACCACACGCCCGCAGCCGTTTCCTCTCCATCTACCAAGAAAGCTACATCCCTTTCAAGGCAAAGGATAATCGACGCCCGTGCTTCCAGATCCAGCTCCTCCCAATCATCATCAGACATATCCTTGTGCTTCTTCTCTTTTCCCGCCAAAGCTTTGCGAAATCAATGTGTTCTTCATCTGCATCCTCCAATAGGAAAAATCATTCTTCCCATTGAATTTTTCAATCTCGTATTTTCCCACTTTAACTGTTTTACTTGTTGACGCCATTCTCCGCTTGTATTAATAGATCCGCTTCTCTCAGGAAATTGCCGAGCACTACCTCAAATCAGAAGCTACACCACTCCCAATCTGAATAACAGCTCTGATACCAATTGTTGGGCGCAGAGTCACGCCCACCGCCGCGGAAAGCGATATCACCTGAGAGAAAGCCCTGGCTTTTGTTGTCACAAAAGCACAAGTCAACATCTATATTCTTGTTTCTCAAAGGAAACGAGAATAGATAGTGAAATTCTTATTTCTCAAAGGAAACAAGAATCGAAAGTAATATATTTCATCAAAGTGAAATATACACTCTTCCTCTCATCAGCTCTAAGACCGATAATCTGTTACAATTGCTGAATACAATTGTTGAATACTTGCTACAGGAACACTAAATTTCAAATCTCAGTCTTATACCATGAGTTGTTACCAGTCTCTCAGCAAGTGCCATGGCATAATACTGTTTGGGATCAATTGTGCTATCCTAAACATTCATTTATTAGTTGGCTTGCTGTTTTGAACAAATTGCTTACTAAAGACAGACTAATGAAGAGGGGGTTAACAAATATCGGTTCTTGCTGCTTATGCTCAGGAGCTGTGTTGGAAGACAGGAACCATCTTTTCTTTTCCTGTGCTTATTCTTCTGAGGTCTGGAATGGCATAATGTGTTGGCTTCATTTTTCCTGGAAATCGTGCGAATGGGATCATATCTTGGAATGGTTTTGTACAAAGTTAAGAGGAAAAGGATTCAAACAGGGAATCAAAAGAATGGCATTGACGGCTGCTATCTACAACATCTGGTATGAGAGAAATCTCAGAATCTTCCAACAGGAACAAAGAACTGCTGATCAAGTGATTAAGAGAATTAAGATGGACATGCTATCTGTTGTTCTCAATTCACAATTCCAGGAGGAGTATCGGGACTGGTTGCAAGATTTGTGAAACCTGTCAGTTCTTGAAGAGTACTTGAAGTTACTGTAACCAATGTATTCAGTTTGATCTCTCATTTACTATGAGATCTTGATGTATATACATTTCTTTCATTGGTAATGAATAAAATTTTCATTGACCAAAAAAAAAAAAAGCTCTAAGACCGAATATTGAGGGAACCTACAAGCAATAGCCAACAACCAGAAAATAATAAATACACGAGATTTACGTGGTTCGACAAAATTGCCTACGTCCACGGGAGGGGTGAGGGGAGATTCCACTATAAGGAGAACACCGACGACTTATACAATCCACAAGCTCGTCTAAAAGAAAAGAGATCTGATTGTACCCAAAAGAAATTAACCTCTCTCTTGTAAAATCTCTCTTTTTCTCTCCTCAAGATCTCTCTTTTAGATCTGAAAAACTCTACTTTTTCTCCTTAAAAAACCCTCTATTTTTCTTTAATAGCCGCAAGAACTCCTCTGTTTTTTTTTTCTTTGCCTCGCTGTAATTTTTCTCCCACACCGCAGCCGGCAAAAAAAATTCTACCCCACTCAAAAACCTAGGTAATACATGTATATTTATAGTGAGATCACGTAAGGGTCTTGGGTGAGCTTGTTCCCTACTCACATAAATGTCTTGGGTGGGCTTTGGGCCCGCTGCACATGTCCACGTTCACAGGTTCTCTCTTAATGTCCTGCTACTGCAGAGTATCTGAGGTAGGAAAATTGAAACAATACCAATAATGGAAATATAGAAGTTTGCATCTTAACATGGATGAAGATGAATTGAGAAATTTCTGATTGTATACTTGAATGTGATACACACCCATTGTGTTGTGCTCTGATTCTCCCTTGTTGCTTTATTTAACCCTGTATTTAGTCTAATCAGTAGATAATGTACAATCAGTCTGCCCCTTTTTTTGTTTTTTTACCCCTCCTCAATAAACTGAAACAATTGGCTCTACTAGACATGCGCAATAAAACATTGTTCTCTTCATTCATCAGTGCATTCATAGCTTTGGATTCTCCCTTTACAACCTTTTTTTTTTCGTGTCCTAGCCAATTACATGTCGTTTTTTTAATAGCTAGTGCAACTCCCTTTACAACCTTTTTTTTTTCGTGTCCTAGCCAATTACATGTCGTTTTTTTAATAGCTAGTGCAATGCTTCCTACTAAAACCAATCAGATTGGATTCCTCAACAAGATGAGGAGATCAGTGGCTATGTACGCAGTGTTAGTAGATGTGTTAAAGAGAATCCAAGGGATCAATCTTTAGACATTTATTCCTCTATTTATATATATCTTAAGAATAGCCTGGCATACAACAACCACCTCTTTCAAAGTATGAGTGCTCCCCTTCAGTATCTTCTGATGATGGCGCAAAATAAAGCCATTCCCTTCCTCTTATCATCTATCATCCTCTTATTGGTTAGTAATTTTCTTACTGTCCAAACTCTAGCCCAACTCTTGCCTATTGTTAACCCAAACAATGAAGCTAATACCCGTGAAATCCAAACCTACATTGTCCAAGTAGATGGGATCGACGATGCTGGACTCCTCAGCTATGAAGATCGTGAAATCCAAACCTACATTGTCCAAGTAGATGGGATCGACGATGCTGGACTCCTCAGCTATGAAGATCGTGAAAGTTGGTACATGTCCTTCCTTCCAAATACCACCCTCGACTCTGGAGAGCCGAGGCTTCTCTACTCCTACCGTCATGTACTCAACGGGTTCGCCGCTAGGCTAACTAACGAGGAGTTGAAGGCTATGGAATCCATGGATGGGTTTGTATC
>NC_033801.1:14027061-14028008 GCF_001876935.1 Asparagus officinalis
GTCCATCCACTTGGCACAACCTACACTCCACAATTCTTGGAGTTGAATCAATATGGGAAAAGCATATGGGCTAAGTCCAAAGGTGGCGAGGGAGTTGTTATCGGTGTTTTAGATACTGGTATTGTGCCGAATCATCCCTCCTTTGATGACACTGATATGCCGAACCCTCCAACCAAATGGCGCGGGTGTTGTCAACTTCAAAACACATTTTGCAACAGATTTAAACCATCCTTTTGCAACAACAAACTCCTCGGTGCTAGGCTATCCGGTTTACCTGGGTCTCCATTGGACGACCAGGGCCATGGGACCCACTGTGCTGGCATTGCGGCAGGAGTTGAGGTTTACGATGCTAACGTCCTTGGCCAAGGTAGGGGGACCGCGGTTGGCATGGCACCTAAAGCTCACTTAGCGTCTTACAAGACATGTACACCAAGCGGGTGTAGTGACTGGCGGGTGCTGGCCGGCGTTGATGAGGCCATTGAAGATGGAGTAGATGTGCTATCAATGTCCATCGTTGGCGGTTTTGTGAATTTCTATGCTGACGGTGTCATTAGAGGCTCCTTTGTCGCAATGGAGAAAGGTATCTTAACTAGTGCTTGTGCTGGGAATGATGGGAGAATACCGTTCTCCATATCCAACGATGCACCGTGGGTCATGACGGTTGGAGCCAGCACCACTGATCGAGTGATGAGGGTGCTTGTTGAACTTGGTAACGGGATGAAGTTGTATGGGGAGTCTGCTTACCAACCGAAGGGTTACAACTCACCGTGGCTACCTATAGCCTACCCGGGTATTATAGATACCGATGCAAAATTGTCATGCATGAAAGGGTCCTTGGATGATGAGAATGTGAAAGGAATGATGGTATTGTGCGGGGAAATGAACAGCTTGAGATTGGACAAGGGCAGGACTGTTAAAGAAGCCCAGGGGGCCGCCCTGATAGTCCT
>NC_033801.1:14028018-14044200 GCF_001876935.1 Asparagus officinalis
GCTGAGGCCCACGTCCTTCCCGCCGCTCACTTAAGCCACGTCGACTCCCTAAAGATCGTCAATTATGCCAAAACCGAAGCAAATCCTAAAGCACGGTTAGTTTTCCAAGGCACGCAGTTTCACAAGCGGCGGGCACCCGCGGTGACCGACTTTTCTTCTAGAGGGCCAAGCACGATAAACGGCGGAATACTGAAGCCGGATATCATCGGCCCTGGTTCAGACATTCTATCGGGTTGGGCTTTTGACGTCGGGCCTGACTCTTCCGCCCCTTCAGAGTCCGCATTCAATTTTGCGAGCGGTTGTTCGATGGCAACACCTCATCTTGCTGGAATCGCAGCGCTGATCAAAAGCATCCATAACGATTGGTCGCCGGCTGCTATTAAATCGGCAATCATGACTACTGCTGACGTACTAGACCGTGATGGATTGCCTATTGTTGACGAGCAATCCAACTCCCTGGAAACAGCCACTTACTTTGCGATGGGTGCAGGTCATGTGAATCCCTCTAGAGCGATGGACCCGGGACTCGTCTACGACGTCGATCCTGAGGATTACGTTCGCTACCTGTGCGGCTTGTACAGCAATGCTAATAATATCAAAAAAATCATCAAACGCGATCCACAATGTTATAAACTTCAGAAAATAACTCCGGAAGAATTGAATTATCCGTCGGTCATGGTATCTTTAGCTTCGTCGTCTGCCAAGACGATAAGTCGAACCGTGACGTTTGTGGAGGAGAAGGGCCCAGCGGTTTATAAGCTAAAAGATAGCAGTGACCCTGAAGGAACGGTCATGGAAATCGAGCCGAAGGAACTTCATTTTTCATCTCCAAAAGAATCTAAAACTTTTACTGTGAAGTTCAGCAAGAAAGGAAGCTCCCCGAGTGAACAATACACGCAGGGACAGTTCTCATGGGTTTCCGGCGAGCACATTGTCAGGAGTCCGGTTGTTGTTAAACACTCGAATTAGTTATCTAATTTTCAATAATCTGTATGCTGTAAGTGGTATAAGTCATTTACATGCTCATATTCTTGTTAAACACTCGAATTAGTTATCTAATTTTCAATAATCTGTATGCTGTAAATGGTATAAGTCAGTTACATGCTCATATTCGTAAAAAGTAGAGTCTATATAAAAGTATAAAAGAAGAAGCACAATTCAAAACAAATTTTGTTCAATTCAATTTAGAAACACGTGCGTATAACCAAAAAAAGAACTTTCGTACAGACCATACAGATGAGAGATAAAAATAAACACCTAGCATTTTCCAAGCTAATGATGTGTGTCCAATTCTTGCTACCCAATAAATATTATTCATTCTATATGTAAGATCTGTCGGCCCGTAAAAATACTTGTTTTCTATTAAAAGAAAAAAATATTAGATAAAATGTCAACGTCTCTTCTAATATGCATTGGAGCATGCCCCTCATTGAGGATTTAGTTTAATTCAAAAGACCATTTAAAAAATATTAAAATCAATCCTTTTATAAAATAATGAGCAAAATCGATATCTTTGTGGCCATGTCATCACAACTGGCCAAAAAGATGTCGGTTTTTATAAACTTTAGTCTTTAACATACATGAGACTATTAGTCCTATGTATCTAGCTATCACTTTCTTTTAAAATACACAGGACAATTAGTTTGTGAGTAATGAACTCTATATATGAGACTACTAATCCTGTATATTTTAAAAATTATATTTTTCAAGATTAACTGTCTTTTGGATAGCCATGATGGCATGATAAAAAATTATAGCTAATATTTTATAAAAGAGTTGATTTTACTAATAAAATTTTGAACCCGGTCCCAAAAATTTCTCCTTTAATTAATGAAGAAAAGGCGTATTAAAAGTCATCTCTGAAGTCGTAAACAAGGACGAACATGATTCATTTATATATATTTTAGTGTAAGCAAGAAGTTTGCACTATGCATAAATTACTCCCTATTATTCTCCATGTCCCACATTTTCTAAAGCTCAAACTATTGGACAATTAAAAAAACAATGAAGCAATTAAAAAACAAGTGTAGCATATAATGGCGTAGCCAGAAAATTTATCTTGGGGGGCCAAGTTACATAAGTACCCTCATATTTATTTCATAAAAGAAGAATATTTATTTCAAACCAAATTTATATGATTTTTCATTCAAAGATATTCATAAGACTAGGTCAAAATAGATACAAACATATTTTTGATCATCAATAAAATTCTAACTGAAACATTTTACAAGGATGCCGATATTATAGCTAGAAAAATTGGAGCTGATTTTGTTTGGGCTCTTTATGCGAATGAGCATTGAAATTATCAGCTAGCTTCGTAAGGATAAAACGAAAAGTCTTTCATATTAAGCAATAGCCCCAGGACTAACCTCAAACTATTTAAAAATATTTTGAAGACTAATTTCAAAATATGAAGAATTAGGAGACTAATTTTAAAACACTTGAGATTTACACGACTAATATGAAAAAACCCAAGTTATCAGTGGGAGAAATTTAAAAAGATTTGCTAAAAAGTTAGAAATTCTGATCACGGTCAAAATAAGAAGAATTAGGGGACTAATATATAATATCATATCATACTCCCTTTAAAAGCACGAGTTCGAAAAATCTTTCTGTAGATAAAAATACCCCTGTAAAGTTTGAACTATCCTATCTATAATCAAATTCTAATTTTTGAATTAAATTTAATTATTTATTCCAGATCCGAACGATGTAGATGTGAACGCCTGCTGCATATAAATATTGATTATAAATATTCAATGTCACATTTTTATCTTATCTGTAGCCGCATTGAAAACAAGCTGCACGCATTGAAAACAAATCCCCGATTGACAATCAATCTGTTGCTATTACATCATTTATATTACTTATGATTGACAATCAATCTGCTGCATATAAATTATGATTAAATATTCAATTTCACATTCTTATCTTATCTGTAGCCGCATTGAAATCGAACTGCATTGAAATCAAACTGCATTTGAAAGCAAATCCCCGAACAGTGTAGATATGAACGCCTGCTGCATATAAATATTGATTAAATATTCAATTTCACATTCTTATCTGTAGCCACATTGAAAACAAGCTACATTCATAACAAAGCGCAGAACGGTGTAGATTTGAACGCTTGCTGTATATTACAAATCCCCGTTTGATTGTGACACAATTCAAATCATAATAAAACTCTAATTATGACTATTATCCTATCACATGCAATACCTCATGCCTATATATAAACCAAGAAATTACATAATTTTTATAGTAACTCCATCTCTCCTTCAACATGTAAGTTTTTTTTCCATGATTATTCTATAGAAATTTTGTGTATTTGATTTAAGAGTGACACTTGTTCGACACTACAATTACTTTTTATGGCAATTGATATTATTTTAAAATTTATTCAATTTTTAATTTTTCATGCAGAATTTAGAAGATTAATTAAAGATTTGATTGTTGCAGGTTTCCACATCAAGGTAAATTTTCATGTTTGCTATTATTTTAATATAGATTTATTTGATTATGCATTTTAATTAAATAAACCGAAATAGAAAACATATACTTTTCCTTTTTTTTCTTTGCATGCTTTTAATTAGTTTCTATTTTTGTGTACCATGGCTTGAGTAATATTTAGTCCCTTTTATATTTGTTTTGTCAATTCTACATCCCTCGCAAGTTCTTCTTCCATTAAATGATTGTTCACGTGCATGCATAGTGCATACGATCAATAGATGATGGCAGAAGTAGCCAACAGAAACAGATCAGCCATTGTCAACCTGCTTACGAAATGAACACAAATTGCAAATAAATCTGCATTAAGAACCATAAATCTCTATCAGTTCAAAACATAAAAATATAAGTTCAAAGATCCTCATTATATAAGTAATAAGTTCAAATATTTTGTACCAATGCATTGACCAACATAATTTATAGAATAATCTTCTTATCAGAACTATGACTTGCTGCAAAATGATACAAATAACATGTATATTTAATGCAAAATGTCCAAATAATGTTTACCCATGGCCAGTTGTTGTAGAGCGCAAGCTCTAAATTAAAAAGATGAAATATTAACCAAACTACAAGCAGCTGCCATCGTGACCATCCAGTTTGGTTGTCAAGGAAATTACGTGAAAAGAATGTATCCTGATCAAAACTTGATGCTAGATGACAAGCAGATAAAGAACCTCCATAGAATCGCGAGCAAATGATGATGGAGCAACATAATAAAACATCCAGGAGACAAAAGGATAGTAGTAATGGTAGTAGTAGAACAAAATAACTAAAAACAAAAAAGTGAAAAACAGTAATAATCAGAGAGAAAGTGTAAGAAAACTAAGCAGAAACTATCTAATTGACAAACAAATACTGGAGGGAGTTATTTCAGCTTACAACACAATGCCTGAAAACCATATAGTCAACATCACAACTCAAGTTCAAGCTAATAGTCGATCACTAAGTCCTAGAATGATATACACAGTAAAAAAACATGAACAAAATAAAGGATTATGAATTATATGAAATAAAAAAACAAACTTAAAAGTCCTACTGTAAGACAAGACAACCTTATACACAAAAGAGGAAACATAACAAATTATGATAATAACAGATTATTATAATAAGAGAACTATTTATCATAACTATTATCAGATTATTATCGGAAGATTATCAGAACTATTTAGATTAACAAATTATCGGAACTATTATCAGAACTATTATTGATTAAATATTCTAATTATGATCAAATCGTAATAATTTTCATATTGTTTTCTTAGTTTCTGACACATATTTTTTTACCTACAGGATAATACCATCTCAATTCCAATTTCATATTAACCTATGCGGAAGCGTTGCACGCACACACAACGAACTTGAGATCACGGAAGAAGAAAGCCACACTCTTGCACAAACCAAGACAAATACGACAAATCAAATCAAACACAGAGATAAACGTGGTTCGGCAACTTGCCTACGTCCACGGGGAGAGGATGGGGAGATTTCACTAATTCAAGGAGAGTACAAAGGGTTACAATCACACAAAACTCTCAAACTAACCCTCAACCAAAGATCTCACATTGCTCACAATATCTCCCTCTCACAATGCTCAAAAGATTCCTCAATCTCTGATTAAAAACCCTAACAAATCGTTTCCCTATTTATATTAAAACAAAAACCCAATCCGACTGCAAACATGAAACTTGATTATGCAAAAAACCCATCGTAAGTCGACTTAACAGAGAGCATAAGTCAACTTGGCAGAGAGAAAAACAGCAACTGGAGCACACTTCGTAAGTCGACTTATCAAACCTGATAAGTCGACTTGGCAGAGGAAAAATTCACAATTCCAGCGTAGATCGTAAGTCGACTTGTGCACACTGTCAAGTTGACTTACCATAAGTCGACTTACCCTTGTGCATGAGTCGACTTATGCCAGAAAATCTGGTTTTTCTGATTTCTCCACATTTTCCTCTTTTCTTTGAGAAGTACCTGTAACTCTTCTTTGTTAGGATACAGAAGTTAAATGAAAAAACTGACGCTTATGAAAAGATCATAGCTAGCACTCACTAGCCGTTAACTCGTATTTGAATGTTTAGCTAGATAGGGTCATATTTATTGAACAATTCAGAGATAAGTACAGTTAAAGAACAGAACAATGTTTTTTTAAAGGATTATCCTTCATGTGGACCTTCACAATCTCCACATCGCCATCTTCAAGAACATCTCGAACGAAGTGATAACGAACATCAATGTGCTTTGTCCGCGCATGAAAAACCTAATTCTTCGCCAAATAGATAGCACTCATGCTATCACAATGAATAGTGACGGACCTCTGCGATATACCAACTTCCTCCAAAAGTCCTCAAAGCCAAATAGCCTTCTTCACAGCCTCCGTAACTGCCATATACTCTGCCTCCGTCGTAGACAAAACCACCGTAGACTGTAAGGTGCATCTCCAACACACCGGCACATGGGTCAAAGTGAACACATACCCCGTAGTAGACTGGCGTTTATCCAAATCCCCGGCATAATCCGAATCAACATAACCAATGCATAGCTGCCCACCTGTAGTGTCCCGCTCATAAACCAAACCAACATTGAGCGTACCTAGAATGTACCTCAAAATCCATCTCACGGCATCCCAATGACCCACTCCTGGATCGTGCATGTATCTCGACACCATGCTCACTGCCTGTGACAAATCCGGCCTCGTACATACCATCGCGTACATCAAGCTCCCAACTGCGCTCGCATATGGAGTCTTCGACATAAACTCATGGTCTTCAATTGACTTCGGTGAAAGGCCAGCTGAAAGCTTCAAATGGGCTCCCAACGGTACACAAACTGGCTTCGTATCCATGCTAACATGGAATCGCTGTAGAACCTTCTTCAAATAAGCCACCTGTGTCAAACAAATTCTGCCCTTCTTCTTGTCTCTGCCGATCTCCATCCCTAAAATGCGCTTCGCCTCGCCCAAGTCCTTCATCTCAAACTCATTCGAAAGCTGAACTTTCAACTCATCTATAGCTGACCTGGAACTAGAAGCAACCAACATGTCATCGACATAAAGCAACAAATAAATGTACGCACCTCCTCTCAACTTGCGAAAATACACGCAAGGATCAAACTGGCTCCGAGTGTACGAATGACCAAGCATAAAACCATCGAATCGCCTATACCACTGTCGAGGAGACTGCTTCAAACCGTATAGCGATTTCTTTAACCTGCAAACCAACTTATCTTTCCCTGCAGCTCGGAATCCCAATGGCTGAGTCATATATATTTCTTCATCAAGATCACCATGAAGAAATACCGGCTTCACATCCAACTGATCTCACTCTAATCCATATTGTGCCACCAAAGCTAGCAGAATCCGAATCGAAGAGTGCTTCACCACCGGAGAGAAAACCTCATTGTAATCAATACCTTCCTCCTGTACATAGCCCTTCGCAACCAACCTAGCCTTGAATCTCACTGGAGTGCCCTCAATGCCCTCCTTCTTCGTGTACACCCACTTGCACCCAATCGCCTTCCGCCCCTTTGGAAGCTCTACAAGCTCCCATGTATCGTTCTTGTGAAGAGACTCCATCTCCTCCTGCATAGCCACCTGCCACGAATCAGCCTCCGAACTCTGCTCGGCCTCTCTGAATGTAGTAGGCACCATCTCATCGATACTCTCCACCGGAAGTGCATATGCAACTGTGTCGGCATACCGTGCTGGCACCCGTATGTCTCTCCTCTGTCTCCGTGCCGCAATAGAATCCTGAACCTGAGCCGTCGGTCCCTGATCCTGCTCATGAGTACCCGTATCCTCCGCATCACCGTCGTGCTCGCCTGGCGTCACCTCAGTCGGCACTCTCATGGATACTGCACTATCTGGACTCTGTGGAGCTGCATCAATCTCCACCACCTGCGAAATCTCCTCTGTCGGGTCGCTCTCCACCTGATGAGAGCTGGGAAGCTTCAAGATAGAAGCCTCATCGAATGTGACGTCCCTACTCAGCACAATCTTCTTATCAACTGGATCCCAAAGCTTGTATCCCTTGACACCACGCTTGAATCCTACAAATATGGCCTTCCTAGCTCGAGGTTCTAATTTATCAGTTCTAACATGATAATATGCAGGGCAACCAAATACCTTAAGCTGGTCATAGTCATGTGCTGTCTCTCCCGACCACATCTCCATAGGGGTCTTCCCCTCAATCGCAGATGAAGGCAGCCTATTAATGAGGTGGCTCGCATAAGAAAGTGCATCAGCCCAAAAGATCTTCTCCAAACCACTATGCGCCAATAAACATCGAATCTTCTCCAGCAAAGACCGATTCAATCTCTCCGCCACCCCATTCTGCTGCGGTGTATGACTAACTGTGAAGCGCCTCTCTATACCCTCGTCTCGATATAGCTGCTGAAAGGGGTCTGAAGTATACTCGCCGCCATTGTCGGATCGCAACGTCTTGATCTTTCTCCCAGTCTGCAGTTCCAATCTCTTCTTCCACTCTACAAACAAATCTAGGACTTCACTCTTATGCTTCATGGTGTACACCCAACAACGCCTAAAGTAGTCATAAACAAATGTGACGAACTAATGTCGACCACCAAGTGATGTCGTCTTGGTGGGACCCCAAACATCTGTGTGCACGTAGTCCAAGATGCCCCTCGTCCTATGAATGGCCGTCCCGAACTTCACCTTCGTCTTCTTGCCAAAAACACAGTGCTCACATAACTCAATCTTTCCACTCTTGGCTCTCTTCAATAGCCCCTGCTTGCACAAAGCCTGCAGTGACTTCTCTCCTGTGTGCCCTAACCTGTAATGCCAAAGTCTACTCATGTCCGCCTCTGAAATAGCCGAAGCAGCCTGGCCAATCTCGGTGCTCCCCTTCAGATAGTATAAGTTATGACTGCGGACTCCCTTAATC
Source organism: Asparagus officinalis (assembly GCF_001876935.1). Taxonomy (NCBI): domain Eukaryota; kingdom Viridiplantae; phylum Streptophyta; class Magnoliopsida; order Asparagales; family Asparagaceae; genus Asparagus; species Asparagus officinalis. The sequence goes on from NC_033801.1 coordinate 14,036,430, forward strand.
ACCACCAAAGATCCCTTAGTAACCTTTGCTACAGCATCCTCAAAGGTCACCCTGAATCCCTTCGCCTCCAAAGCCCCAACTGAGATAAGATTCTTCTTAAGTTGAGGAACGAATCTCACCTCCTTCAACTCACGGACTACTCCATCGTGCATCCGAATCCTCACAGTACCTATCCCACGAACGCCACAGGATTGATCATTTCCCATGACAACAACACCTCCATCGAGTCTCTCAAATGATGAAAACCAATCTCGCCTAGGAGTCACATGATAAGTAGCGCCAGAATCAAGCATCCACTCCGATGCATCCAAATGGTTCACCTCCGGAGTAATCAAAAGAGAAAAGCTCGAATCATCGAAATCATCGCCTTTCGCAACATTCACCTCATTGGCCTTCGAGCCCTTATTCTTGCTATTCTCCTTTTCCTTGACTTTCGGGCAGTCTCTCTTCCAATGTCCCTGTTCTTTGCAGAATGCACATTGGTTCTTTCCAAGCTGGTGACGACCTCTTGACTTTGACCTGTCACGCCCCGCTTTCCAAAATACACGGGAATCGGAACGTGAACAAGCCCGCGACATATTAGACTGAGGAGAGATAAGTGCTAGACCCCGTCTTCTCAATCTAATACGCTAAGCGTCTGGAAATAAATACAAAACGAAGTCACAGGTCCTCGATCACAGTAATGAGAATATAATAAACAACTCAGAACCAAAAGATACATATCACAACTGAAATGATCATCCAGACATAATATTCGGGCCAAACATGCCCTTATACAAACTATCTGAATGAAATACTGGAGAATATAAATATATACCGAACGAAAGGAAATGAAGTAATACAAAACAAACTGAAAGGAAATGACTAAGCTTCTGCTTCTTCTTCTGCTACGTCTGCAAGGCACTCATGCTGAGAATCCTCTGACTCCTGCTGAAACGTACACCAGAGAAAACAGGTGTACGTCAGGTGCATGGCGCACGGCAAGACCCCACAAAAGAAAATAGGACAAACGAAAACCAAAGCAAGAAATGATACGATAACAGAAATGACAAAAAACGTGCAACTGGAAAATCCAACAAAATCAATCAAATAACAAGTCGATCATGCAACTAGCGATCAGAACAATCATCCAACTAACCAGGTCATACAACTAGATGGAATTAATACTTAAAAATCTACAACAAGAGACGTAGTACGTCGAGCGAAATAATCCAAACAAGGAAACCCTCATGTATATACCATATGTCTCAAATTATAGATAATTAAATATTAATCCTGATCTATGTATGAAAAGAAATATAACCGGCCTACATCTCACAAGAAGTCATACCTAGCCAAGAAACGAGGTCATGTAACTAGCCATCCTATAACAGGTCACTGGTCCACATCTCACACAGAGTCAACGCTCATATTACCGGATAACTGACTGTTCACAAATCCTCTACACGCATCCAATACCGCTACACGAATCGGTCAGAGGACTACACGCAATCCGATCTCGGCCTGGTCCGAACTCAGGCAAAGCTCAGGTGACTACACAAATTCACTGACTAAAGTGACTACACGAATTCACTTTAGCCCAACAAACCAACCCCAGTGACTACACGAATTCAATGGCGCGAGCCTGGAAGATACATCAACAGTCTTATCTGTAGGCATCGAAAATTGCCTATAGGTCTCCACGAACAGCTCAAAGCTAAGAGAAGACGATAAACGTCACCATCTGGTTCACAGAAGCTTGATTGACGTCGACGAACGCTTGAAGTGAATCGGCAAACTATGTGAAGCAACGGAGTTTCAGAATAACAAAGATACGAACTGATCGGGAGCCTCGTGTCACTTACAAAAGACAAAATGCCCTTCGTGTCTCATTTATTCCACAGATGATCTAATCATTGGAGCTTATAGAACTCTTCGTCTGCTTTCCAACGCACTTTGAATCGCTCAAATCCGAGTTCGGACGAAGAAGTTACGGCGGAAATGAACAAGTGTACATAACACGGCGTCTCAGCCTAAATGAGACACCCTGAGGTGTCTCGGCCCACCCAAGACACCCCAGGGTGTCTCGGCCAAGGCTGAGACACCCCAAGGTGTCTCGGCCAAGGCCAAGACACCCTAGGGTGTCTCGGATCAGTTTGAGACACCCTAGGGTGTCTCGGCCCAGTTTGAGACGCCCTAACCAGTTTGAGACACCCTGAGGTGTCTCCAACGCAGATTTGGGCCCTTATGCGATTTTAACCGCCCGTTATCCCCTCAAGCCTATAAATACAAGCCTTAGGCCTCATTTTTTCGGGGCTGGAATTCTCGTGCCTCGGCGAAGCCCTGCCGGATTGAAGACTTAAAATACACAGATTTCAGAGAGGAGGAGGAGAGATCGGATCGAGTTCTTCAACGCAAGAGCCGATTACATGAACATGGACTTCCCCATCCCAACTCTCTTGTATTTTCTAAGTCAACCATAAACCTCATTGAAACTCGGATTCACCACCTAAACTCAGTCAACACACTCACACATGTCGCTAAGTCTACTCATAACGCACGAGGCCACTAAGTCATAACTATCAACGGTTCTCCATCGCAACAAGACATAATAAATCATGTACAATAATATCATGCCATATCAGATAATCAAGATTAAGAATTTGAATCATAAAATTGTTCTAAAATAATATTTTGAAATAATAAATTTATTTACTTCAAAATGATTTCTTTTACAATTTAAATTCTTTTAAGTTAATTTCAAAATAATCCATTTTTCCAAAATAAGTTATTTTCTTATTATAATAATTCTAAAAATAATCTTTTAAAAGAATAAATTCATAAATTCAAAATAATCGTTTTATAAGATAAATCCTCTTTAATTCAAAATAGTCTATTTTCCCAAATAATTTCTTTTTAAAAATATTTATCATCCTAAAATAATTTCTTCCACAAGATAATTTCTAAAAATTATTATAATTATTCTAAAATGGTTCTTTTTCCAAGATAATTCCTTTTAAATTATTATAATTTTTCTAAAATGATTTCATTCTCAAATAAATTCTTTTTAATTGATATAATTATCTAAAAAATAATTTTGCTGCCGAAATAAATTCTTTTAATTCATTATAATTATTCTGAAAATGTCATTTATCATAATATTATGATTTACATAATATTATTCACCAAACAATCCCACGCAGATAACTATATCACAACTAAAATATGCAGAAATTCATAACTTCATCAACAAGCCCACGCAGATAATTATATCAGTCTAAAAATACTTGATAAAATACAAGATGAGCAAGGGATCTTACCTCGGCGTTTCGTTGGGATGTCTCGGCTCCGACGGGCTCGCTGACGGTTAGAATGTGGCGGTTCTGCAGCTGGATGTGCGTTGGCAGTGGCGAGCTCGACAGCGATGGGTTGCTCACTGCTGGTTGGAGGTGTCGAAGAGGGGCTCACGGCAAGGGCAGGGCGAATGGCTACGTGGGAGGTGTTGGGTGAGGCGGAGCTTGGGGCAGAGCTCGGGTCTGGTGGCTCGGTGGCTCGACGTTCTCTTGGGGAGAGAGATGAGATTTGAACTGCAAATCGAGGTGGAGGAGGCTGGTGGGTGAGCGGGCTGTCGGCGACAAGCAAGGAAGGCGGAGGGGAGGAGCTCGGCCGCAGTGCGGGAGGAGCAGCGGCGAGGAGAGAGCTGGGGGCGCGGTCTCAGCGCAGTCGAAGTGGAGACGAGGGCGGCGAACTGGTGGTCGGCGGCGTGCGCGGGGGCGTCGGAGGGACTCTGGTGGTCGGTCGAGCTGGGGCGCTGACTGGAGGTCGGTGGAGGTGGCTAGGCGTGGCGCGGGTCGGAGCTTGAACTGGAGGTGGGCGGTGCGGACGGTCGGGCGACTGAGGGGTGATGGGAGGGAGGGTGGTGCGGCTTTGGAGGAGGAGCGCTGGGGTGGAGCGGCCGGAGTTCGACGGTGTGTGGGCTCGTCGGAGTGAGAGAGTGAAGTAGGGCGTCAGATGGTGGACGAAGGAGACGAGCTCGGAGCGGCTGTCGCTAGGGAGGGGCGGCGTGGATGAGCTCGGCGGATCTCTGGTGGCTGGAGGGAGGTACACGGCGGCTGATGGATGTTAGGCGTATAAAACTGCTTATAGGTCCCTTGACACAGCTCGCGCGTGTATGATTCGACAAATCGACGAACGTTCAAGCAACGAAACTGAACTAAAGAGGCTACAAAGCTAACGAACTGCATGGTGAACAACGTTAGTGGTTCGGGGACGTCGACGGTCTTCCAACAAAGTGGATTTGAACTCAAACACCGACTGAGTGTTACTGCCAAATCCGCGAATTCAATGTCAACAAATCAACAAAAAACCGAACAACGGACAAAACAACCGGAAACAACGCGAAAACGACAAAACCAGCGCACCTGGGGAACTCGGCCCGAACCGAACCACCCTAAGGTGCTCGGCCCAAGCCGAGCCACCCTAGGCGTGGCTCGGTGGCCGAGCCACCCCAGGGTGGCTCCGAGCCACCCAGGGTGGCTCGGCCAGGCCGAAGCCACCCATGAGGATGCTCGGCCAAGCCGAGCCACCCCTGGTGGCTCGGCTATGGCCGAGCCACCTAGGGGTGGCTAGGCTCAGAACTGTTGCAAACGCCACAGTTCTGAGAGCCTATAAATAGGCCTGGTACTCGTTCATTTGGAGGGGCTTCTGAAACTTTTGAGAGGGCCGAAAACTCTGCCGGATTGTCACCTCAACTCGGAGATCTGAAGGCCTTGAAAGACTTGGAGACCCGGATTTTGAGTCTTAGCGAGCACCGCCGCACCGAAAAAGGCAGGGTTCGAGAGGAGTCTAATCCTCAGGATCTACGTCGTTACACTCCGGATCTAAGCTTTGGTTCTTAGATCCCGAGATTCGAGCGGTCGTTTCCTTGGTGAAACGATCACCTCCCGGCATTAAGTCTCCCTTGGTGGGATAATACCCGTTAATACGTCGTAGATCTGCTTGGATCCAGATCACGCAGTGGTCCACGGTAAGCAACCCCGGCGCAGGCAAACAACCCACGAGAAGCAAAGACGGATAACAGGATCTGCGATTTGTTCGGTAAGCAGAGAAGTTGTAATTTGATTTCTTGTTTTATTTTGATTTTCTGTAAGCCGGATCTTATAAAAAGACCGGATCTCTTTGTAACGCATAAAGTTGTTAACTGAGTGCAATGACACTGATAATGCAAGAAAACACCAACTCGTTTCCTCGCGAACAGATCTGAGTCCGACCAACAGTGGGAGCCACCGATCTCGCTGCTGCAGATCGGAGCGTCGCACTGCCGGCGGATTTCTCCTTGCGAATGTGCGCGCGCCGTTCGCCAGCTAGAACATCAACTCGGTGTACGGTGAGTTCGGTTGGGATGCTGTAGTGGTACGCTCGAGGTAGCAGTGATCGGGGATCGGCTCAGCAACACACAGATAAGTTACCGAGGAGAGCTTACTGGAGTCCTTCGTCCTGTGCGAAAATGCAACAGGTACCTCCTCTCTCTCTCTCCCCAGCAGTGAGCATTGGTCGTTTCCGAAACGTTTCCTCCATGGATACTACATAAACGTCCTTGTTTGCGTGCGCAAAGAAGTGAACCCAGTCTGACTCTCCTCAACCCATTCCCAATGTGCTGAGCTGGGAAGGGTTGCGTTCAAGGGTTGATAATCCGTACCAGGGGGCATCGACAGCTGCAGCGTCAGGTCAAACTCCGCCCTGCGCTCGTTAATAGAATTATGCATGTGGTGATTCTCTCTAAGAGAGCTCGCCAGGAACCACATCTGGCTCAGTTCGCGAGACGTCAATTAGCCTCGCGCAGCAATCGCCCTGGCTCCTCGATACCGGCCATTGAGTCTGTTGACGGGGTCGTTACCATGCGGATCCCTTGAAGAATACACACGATGTGCAGAGACGATTCAGCCTATGATCCACTGTGAAGGTGCGAACTGGATCGCGCTCCAAAGCATAGTCAACTAATGGAGTGGCGTTCGTGTCAGAACTGAAGTTATTGATATGATGCAGACCGCATCGACACTGGAAGGGAAACCTGTATCGCATATAGCGCCCGACGGCTGATTAGTTATCTGCGCAACAGCAGCTGGGACTGAAGCCTCTGGCGAAATAAAGACCGTACGCAGTAGCTTACTATGCGTGATGAGTTCAAGTGGGCCGTCAGACACTGCACATCAGGTGCTAGGTTTGGAAGCCGGACTGTCGAGGTCTGAGCGTTCTACAGACTAACGGAGCCACAACCCAGCAACCGTCAACGGGTTGCCAAACACGTCGCGCGAGACAAATCAATCCAAACGGCCCGGTGATTTCTGAACTGCTCCAGGAAAATCCTGCAGGACCATCCGCTCCCAGTGAAGGACAAGTCAGGTTTTGGAGCGCCTCGGTCCTATCAAAGAACGAGGTAAAGACTCCAGTCCAAGAAGCGCTTGGCCAATGAAGAATTCCCAACAATATCACATGCTTGGGGGGTCGCGCAACCGCGGCACTTGGAGAAAATTGCGGCCGCCCAAGCGCACAATTTGCCGCATAGAATACAGGAAGCCTGCTGGAGATTACGCTCACACCGCGGCGTGGCGCTGCAAGGCGTGCGACTCTGGACGGCCCGAAAAGGATAACCTCATCCTGAAGCAACAGCAGGGCGTTGTTTGTCTCTCTTTGTATCGCGACGTCGTTAGTGACGAGGTACGCGCGTCGGTAGACGTGCTGTACGACTCTACCCACACGATGGGTTGCTCTTGAGCTGCGTCAACGGTCCTAAGCAGTTGTGGGGACGCCGCGAGCAGGTCGGCCGGTGATCCGTCTCTTTGCGCATGAAGGGGGACGGAATAAAACCAGACAGCAGGAAGGATGCGCGTCAGTCAGATTAGAAGCGCAATGTCCTTCTAAGCTTATTCGGGCAGATTGACTCTCAGAAATGCAACTGTACATGTGCTCAGTTGAGCAAAGACAGTCTCGCACACCTGCAGGGTTTCTGGTCTCTCTCGAGAGCTTCGCGTTCTAGTAGGTCAAAGCCAAATACCCAGGCGATAGGCGTTGTCACGAAGAGAATAGGGTCAAGACGGGGTGAACATCCGAGGGTGCGCACTCGCGGGAGCGGGCCGTTTGACAGCGTAGTCCTCCGCGCAGACGCGTGTACGGCATGTCGCTACTCTCATGCGCGTGTGTCTTGTATACGAGTGATCGGCGAAATCCAATGCTGTGAAGACAGCGATCGGGGAAGAGCACCCCGTCAGTCTCTCTCATGCGGTTCCGCGAGGCACACGTGGTTGAACGGGAAGCACACCTATGGTGGGTCGTGACAGGTACCCTTCGTGAAGTGAAAGGATCGAATGTCGGCCTCACGCTGGCTCACTGACCGTTCGGTCTTTCCGAGCTGAGACTCGAGCGCGGACTCTCTGACGCTACTTTGAACAGATCTCGAGCAGGCGGAGTTGGCAACAGTGAACCAAGGCGAGCTTTCGTCATCGCCCTGACTCGATCGGACTCGGCGGTGGCTGGCGAGCCTTGGGATGATGAAGGTCTGCTGGAACAGTTGATGGCCAAGATGCTTGAAACGCTCGTTGGTCTAGTCGAACATAGCAGAGAATTCGTGTCATATTTGAAGGATGGATACTCGATGGATAACGTGTGACCTCAACGCAGGCGGATTTAGTGCCCCGTGCTGACTGGGAGGAAAACTGAACGTGTGCGCAGCCTCTCGTAGGCGAAATGCATTATCTCTCGACTGATCCAAAACCCAATATGTATTGTTTGGCGT
>NC_033801.1:14045200-14058143 GCF_001876935.1 Asparagus officinalis
AGATTGGAGAGAGAGTAAAAACGGCGGAGAATTTAATGAGAGGGATTGTGCGGGATATGGTGGTTGGGAATGGGAGGACGTGGGTTGAGAGTCGGGGGAAAACACGAGGCGGAGGGGTTTGCATGAATTGGGGAGAGGTATACAGAGTGAACACCAGTGAGAGAAAAAACACAGGGAAAAATACCCCTTTAAATAATTTAAAAAATATCATAAAATTTATTTAAAATAAATATTAAAATTTATGATCAAAATAATAATAACAATAACAATGATGAATAATTAACTATTTATTTAAAAATTTTACCAAAACAATTAAATTTATAATTAGCAAAACTTATTAAAATAACATAATATCGTATTTTTAAATCGTAGAAAATTCTAGAGAAATTAGGAAAAATACAAATACTCTTTTAGAAAAATAATATTTAATATTTAAATACCATAAAATTATTTAAACCCGTATTAGAAATTTACGGTCATTACATGACCTCCCTCTATTTCCACCTTTCTGATATGAGCTTCTACCTCTCGTCGACAAGGCCTCTCCTGAAGTACTAGCGCGGGAAGTCTCCTTATCCTTCCTCCTCAAATCATAGTTCGTCAATGCGTTAGTCACTTCACTATAAGTGATAGAAGATCTCCCGTTCAGCAACGTAAGCACGAAGGTATCATACTCCTCATCCGGTAAGGAGCCCAAAAGAATAATAGCCTTGTACTCATCTGTGATCTTCTCATCCACGTTCGCCAAGTCCGACAACAACTTAGTGTAGTTGTTCACATGAGCCGCAAGCGAGGTGCCTCTGGACATCTGAAATCTGAATAATCTTCACAGCAAGTGCAACATGTTCTCAACACTCTTCGTGAGATACTTGTTGTTGAGAATCTCCCACATCTTCATTGCAGACGTCACCCCAATCACATCGTATTTCAGCTCCTATTCCAAACAGGACCTGATCACCCCGCAAGCATTTCGATTCATCTTTTCACATATCGCCTCTTCATATTTAGGTGGCCTCACATCGATCATGATGGTCTCCTCCAGATTTTGAGCATTGAGCGCATCTTGTACGTCGCTCATCCACAAACCAAAATTGATCTTACCGTCATATTTCACTACACTAATCTTAGTGTTCTGAAAACCCACTTGAACTGTGCCTGTCATCTTGCTGCTTTCACCAACTTCTTCACCCATAATCACAAATTCCAAATTGTAGAGAAAGATCCAAACTTTGAAAAGAATAAGAAATTACCCAACTGAACCCTAGATTGGATTCCAAATAGAACTCCTAACCACACGAGGAAAGCGAGATCTTCAACGGCAACTTCAAACCCTAACTCCACCAAAGCCTAGAACTCCAAGAACCAAGCTTCCAACTGAATCTTCCTCCACCTAATCCAAAACCCCAGATCTGAAATCTGAGCTCTGATACCACTTGTCGCGCGCCTATGCGGAAGCGTTGCACGCACACACAACGAACTTGAGATCACGGAAGAAGAAAGCCACACTCTTGCACAAACCAAGCCAAATAAGACACATCAAACCAAACACAGAGATATACGTGGTTCGACAACTTGCCTACGTCCACGGGGAGAGGATGGGGAGATTTCACTAATTCAAGGAGAGTACAAAGGGTTACAATCACACAAAACTCTCAAACTAACCCTCAACAAAAGATCTCACCTTGCTCACAATATCTCCCTCTCACAATGCTCAAAAGATTCCTCAATCTCTGATTAAAAACCCTAACAAATCATTTCCCTATTTATATCAAAACAAAAACCCAATCAGACTGCAAACAGGAAACCTGATTATGCAAAAAACCCATCGTAAGTCGACTTAACAGAGAGCATAAGTCGACTTGGCAGAGAGAAAAACAGCAACTGGAGCACACTTCGTAAGTCGACTTATCAAACCTGATAAGTCGACTTGGCAAAGGAAAAATTCACAATTCCAGCGCAGATCGTAAGTCGACTTGTGCACACTGTCAAGTCAACTTACCATAAGTCAACTTACCCTTGTGCATGAGTCGACTTATGCCAGAAAATCTGGTTTTTCTGATTTCTCCACAATATATATATCATGTATGTGTATGTATTTATAAGACCATATGAATATTTTTTAAACAGAAGGTAACACTCCAATCTCCATAATTAAAAAAAACTAAATATTCTCGGTTGAGTGATGAGCAGAAAAAATTTAACTCCAGCCTGATATTACAATTGACGTAGATGATGAAGATGCTACTCTAGATCGAGTTGCACAGAAAAAAGATAAAGGTGGAGAAAGATTGAGCTTGGTTCAATTAGAAATTTTCAAGAACAATATTTTTAAATCATTTTATATAACAACTTAATTTTTCATTACAATTAGAAATTTTTATAAGGCATTTTTATACAAAGTTATTAGTAGTTTTGTATGCTTATGTGATTGCTTACATCACATAAAATTACTCTTTGATATTTAACCATTTTTCTATATTTTATTATTGTCTATGGATATGATCCTGCATTTCGTGAGAGGCATTTGATAAAAATCTGCTTTTATTGATCCTGTAAATGCATATATTGTCAACTAGACGTAAAAAAATCTTCGTGATAACTAGCGCAGCATGTGATCTACCATTAATGATATACAGGTGGCCTCTTTAACCATTTGGCAAAGAATTACTGTTGTGATGATTTTGCTTGGGGTTGTCACAAACTTCAATATTCAATGTTTTAAAAAAAATCATTGGCTTACTAATTGTTACTTGTCGAGATTGTTGTCATGTTGAATAAGGGACCAAATTTGATCAAGATTTACTTTCATACTTTAGTTCCTGTTAGGTGTTAGTGGTGGTGATCAATTTAAAATTCTTAGAAGAAAAAGAATTTACAAGTTTGTAATAAATCAAACAATTATCTTAGTTTTTTGAGTCAAAAAATATTTGAATATACTTAAATTTTTGAAATATTTTCTTCATTACTATAACTACAGTTCATAATAACAATTATAATATCACAGTTACATATATTCATCCAAGTTTAGCTTAAAATCCATTATATTTATTTTTATTAATATTTAAATAAAATACTAATAAATCTTATAATTCAATTATACATATTTGAACCCAAGATAAATCTCACTTATTTAAAGTATTGAAATAAATATAAAAAAAATATTTTTTGATATTTAACCACATGCATTGCATGTGCATAAAAACTAGTAAAATAAAAAAGCCCAAGTCATTAATGGGAGAAATTTAAAAAGAGTTGCTAAAATTTTAGAAATTTCGACCAGGGACTCTCTACCCCCCTCAACTCAGCTAGAAAGGTGGGCCTTTAGGCCTGTTTTCTCTTAGCAGGCCCTCCCAATTGATTAACTCTAAATTTGGAGGGGTCACTCAAGCAGAGTAATAAATCACAACAAATAAAGGTAGCCCGGTGTACGAGGCTCCGACCATTATAGGCTCTAAAGAGGGTCAGATATACACAACCTTATCCCCGCACATGCGAATAGGCTATTTTTAGGATTTGAACTCATGACTTCTAAGTCACAAGGCAATAACTTTACCGTTGCGCCAAGGCTCACCTTCTAATAAATTACAACAAATCATTGTATAAACTACCTATAGGTAGTAAAAGATTTTGAGAGTACCTAGCTCCGCTCCCGATAGCCTAAATGAGAATGTTATAACAGTCTTTCAGAGGTACACTAAGATAAATAGAATAAAGAAGCAATTTCATGTGTGTGTGTGAGGTGTGTGTGTGGGGGGGGGAGTTGCTCCGATTGAAGATAAAATGTGAGAATATCCGATTGAGATGGTTTTCTCATGTACGATAAAGCCACTTAATATATAAGTTAGTAGAGGTGGTAAGTTGATTAATAACAACTTGATCGGAAATAATTAAGAAAGATATGCTAATAGTTAATTTAATATATATAGCAGATGACTAATAACAGAAATGAATTAAACAAGACTCATGTCGGTGATCCGAAAAAAATTAGGACGAGTATATTGTTGACCGTTATTGGGCCTTTTAAGAAGCCCAGCCCAAATTAGCACTACAAGCGCACGGCTTCTGATAACAATTCAGGGCATCATCAATTGTGAACAAATTTGCTGTACCTACTTCGTTTGTTCTTCCTCGGCTTCGTCTCGTCTTGATAAGAATCGGCATCATCAAAGGTACCCATCTTCAATCTAGTCCCCATTTTAGTTTCACCTTAATTGAAAAAACATTTGTACTAATATTTTATTCTTATTTTTTTTTCTTGATTCGTTATTCATCACTGTGCTTAGTCTAATCAGTAGACAGTGTGCAATCAATTCGCCCCTAAATTTGTTTTCTTCTTCTTAATAAACTGAAATAATTGCTTCTTGATGCTCTAACAATGCAATAAAACTTCGTCATCTGCATTCCTTTAGCCTTGGGTTCTCTCTTTATGTCCTGCTACTGCGGAGTATCTGATGTATGGAAATATAGAAGTTTACATCTTAACATGGATGAAGATGAATTGAGAAATTTCTGATTGTATACTTGAATGTGATACACACCCATTGCATCTTAACATGGATGAAGATGAATTGAGAAATTTCTGATTGTATACTTGAATGTGATACACACCCATTGTGTTGTGCTCTGATTCTCCCTTGTTGCTTTATTTAACCCTGTATTTAGTCTAATCAGTCGATAATGTACAATCAGTCTGCCCCTTTTTTTGTTTTTTTTTGTTTTTGCTTTTGTTTTTTTTACCCCTCCTCAATAAACTGAAACAATTGGCTCTACTAGACATGCGCAATAAAACATTGTTCTCTTCATTCATCAGTGCATTCATAGCTTTGGATTCTCCCTTTACAACCTTTTTTTTTTCGTGTCCTAGCCAATTACATGTCGTTTTTTTAATAGCTAGTGCAACGCTTCCTACTAAAACCAATCAGATTGGATTCCTCAACAGATGAGGAGATCATTGGCTATGTATGCAGTGTTAGTAGATGTGTTAAAGAGAATCCAAGTGATCAATCTGTAGACATTTATTCCTCTATTTATATCTTAAGAATAGCCTGGCATACAACAACCACCTCTTTCAAAGTATGAGTGCTCCCCATCAGTATCTTCTGATGATGGCGCAAAATAAAGCCATTCCCTTCCTCTTATCATCTATCATCCTCTTATTGGTTAGTAATTTTCTTACTGTCCAAACTCTAGCCCAACTCTTGCCTATTGTTAACCCAAACAATGAAGCTAATACCCACGAAATCCAAACCTACATTGTCCAAGTAGATGGGATCGACGATGCTGGACTCCTCAGCTATGAAGATCGTGAAATCCAAACCTACATTGTCCAAGTAGATGGGATCGACGATGCTGGACTCCTCAGCTATGAAGATCGTGAAAGTTGGTACATGTCCTTCCTTCCAAATACCACCCTCGACTCTGGAGAGCCGAGGCTTCTCTACTCCTACCGTCATGTACTCAACGGGTTCGCCGCTAGGCTAACTAACGAGGAGTTGAAGGCTATGGAATCCAATGGATGCGGTTTTGTAATCTGCTGGAACCTGACCTGGTTTCATCCACTTGGCACAACCTACACTCCACAATTCTTGGAGTTGAATCAATATGGGAAAAGCATATGGGCTAAGTCCAAAGGTGGCGAGGGAGTTGTTATCGGTGTTTTAGATACTGGTATTGTGCCGAATCATCCCTCCTTTAATGACACAGATATGCCGGACCCTCCAAAAAAATGGCGTGGGTGTTGTCAATTTCAAAACCCATTTTGCAACAGATTCCAACCAGCCTTTTGCAACAAAAAACTCATCGGTGCTAGGCTATCCGGTTTTCTCGGGGATCCATTGGACGACGAGGGCCACGGGACCCACTGTGCTGGCATTGCGACAGGAGTTGAGGTTTTCGATGCTAACGTCCTTGGCCAAGGTAGGGGGACCGCGGTTGGCATGGCACCTAAAGCTCACTTAGCGTCTTACAAGACATGTGTAAGAGGCGGGTGTAATGACTGGCGGGTGCTGGCCGGTGTTGATGAGGCCATTGAAGATGGAGTAGATGTGCTATCAATGTCCATCGTTGGCGGTTTTGTGCAATTCTATGAGGACGGTGTCATGAGGGGCTCCTTTGTCGCAATGGAGAAAGGCATCTTAACTAGTGCTTGTGCCGGGAATGAGGGGAGAATACCGTTCTCCATATCCAACGATGCACCGTGGGTTATGACGGTTGGAGCCAGCACCACTGATCGAGTGATGAGGGTGCTTGTGGAGCTTGGTAACGGGATGAAGTTGTATGGGGAGTCTGCTTACCAACCGGAAGACTATAAGTCACCATGGCTACCTATAGCCTACCCGGGTATTAAAGATACCGATGCGAAATTGTCATGCATGAATGGGTCCTTGGATGATGAGAATGTGAAAGGAATGATGGTATTGTGCGGGGAAATGAACAGCTTGAGATTGGACAAGGGCAGGACTGTTAAAGAAGCCCAAGGGGATGCCCTAATAGTCTTGAACCAAAAGTGGAATGGGTTTACAACATGGGCTGAAGCCCACGTCCTTCCCGCCGCTCATTTAAGCCACGTCGACTCTCTGAAAATCGTCAATTATGCTAAAACCGAAAAAAGTCCTAAAGCAAGGTTATTTTTCAAAGGTATGCAATTTCACAAGCGACGAGCACCTGCAGTCATTGACATTTCTTCTAGAGGGCCAAGCACGATAAATGGTGGAATCCTAAAGCCTGATATCATCGGCCCTGGTTCAGACATTCTATCAGCTTGGGCATTTGACGTCGGGCCTGACTCTTCTGCCCGTTCGGACTCCGCATTCAATATTGAAAGCGGTTGTTCAATGGCAACACCTCATCTTGCTGGAATTGCAGCACTGATCAAAAGCATCCATAACGATTGGTCGCCAGCTGCTATTAAATCGGCAATCATGACTACTGCTGACATACTAGACCATGATGGATTACCTATTGTTGACGAGAAATCCAACTCCCTGGAAACAGCCACTTACTTTGCGATGGGTGCAGGTCATGTGAATCCCTCTAGAGCGATGGACCCGGGACTTGTCTACGATGTCGATCCTGAGGATTACGTTCGCTACCTGTGCGGCTTGTACAGCGATGCTAATAATATCAAAAAAATCATCAAACGCGATCCAAAATGTTATAAACTTCAGCACATAACTCCGGAAGAATTGAATTATCCGTCGGTCATGGTATCTTTATCTTCGTCGTCTGCCAAGACGATAAGTCGAACCGTGACGTTTGTGGAGGAGAAGGGCCCAGCGGTTTATAAGCTAAAAGATAGCAGTGACCCTGAAGGAACAGTCATGGAAATTGAGCCGAAGGAACTTCATTTTTCATCTCCAAAAGAATCTAAAACTTTTACTGTGAAGTTTAGCAAGAAAGGAAGCTCCCCGAGTGAACAATACACGCAGGGACAGTTCTCATGGGTTTCCGGCGAGCACATTGTCAGGAGTCCGGTTGTTGTTAAACACTCGAATTAGTTATCGCTTGCTTGCTTGTTTGTCCTTGAGAAGAGTTTGATACTCTACTGCATACTCTTTCGTTAATGTATGAATAAGGCTTTGAATATTACTGTGGCTATTTTGTAACACATGACTTATTTTCCTCTTTGGTTGACACTCTAGATATTTTTCCTCTATAATAGTTCAATCCATTAGAAGCATGATAGGTAATTATAAGCATATATATGCGTATGTGTGTGTGTGTGTTTGTATGTAATTTGATTCAGGTTGTCATGAACAACTCTATGATTTGAATTATCTGGCATTCTTGAGTTTCTTTTTCTCTTTTTTCTTATAATTGCTATATTGATCAGGCCTAAATTAGATAGTGAGCTAAACGGAAGAGAAAAGGGATTTGTGCTCGACCCAAAAGATTGAATTCAAGTCCCTTTTTGATGATGTTATGGTTGTCCTAATTCGTGGTCGGACTAGAAAACTTCCACGTCTTGATCTTATTCCAGCGCTCCAGGATAAAAAAATGTAATAGATACATGATTGTTTTTCAAGTCTTGGCCTTGTTCCTTGAATTAGCTCAAGGGATTGCTCAGAAATACTGGATGCATGACCAACTCTATATCTATTCTCTCAAGACTCAATTACTGAAAGTTTCGGAGTGACATCGATATGTTGTATATAAGAGGCAACTGAAGGTTTTCATGAGAGTTTGTGTTCAATGAAACAAATATACAAAATATTAAAATGATTATGCGTTCTGCTTTACATTTATTCTTTTTCTTATGTATGTCTGTTCAAAGTGCATTGAATATATCATTATATGGCTGGGATAAGTGTAGCAGTCACAAGAGACTTCCTTTTCTAGAATCTAGTAAATCTTTGTCTTTTGCCTCCTTTTACATTCTCATGTGTGTAAAATTTAATGCTTGAATTGATGATTAGCAAGTGATGCATTCAACAAGCTGTCGTTTACTTTACTATGATTAGCAAGTGATGCATTCAACAAGTGATGCCATCCATTGCATATCTTGTAGTCAAAATTTCCTGTACCTACAAGTGATTCACTAAATTCTGACTTCGTAATAATTCGGCAGACTTCTAGGATGAAGATTGTATTTTAGATGCCAAAGGAAAATAGTTGACAAGAATTGGTGATTATATTTTTCTCTTGTTTTGTTGCAGATTGTGATGGATTAAGATTCCATTTTGGGCATCCCAAGAAAATCGATCTCCTGAGACAAATTCGACCACTCTCGTTCATCGGGTTAGTTAAGTTCTTTCAACATAGGATGTAATGGAACTGATGACAGTAGTTTATTATTATTATTATTATTATTATTTCATCATCAAAGTGGTTTACCGGGACAGAACAAGACATTGCTATTGTCAATGTCTTGCTTTTGTATTGAATAATTAATTTTCAGACCTGCAAAATTAAGTTTATGATAATATGAAGTTTCATCTTTTAAGAGAGCACCTGGTAAGTTATTAAATATTGGGTTATGTTAACGGGTCCCCTAAGGGCACGCGTTAATGGGTATTGGTTACCACCTTAACTACATCCACTATGAATAATTTTTCAAAACAGGCTGATTTAGCTTTTTATTTTTCAAAACCGACCGTTTTTTTTTATTTATCAAAATCGACCCGGTTTTGTGATTAGCAGGTTAATCACTATCCTCAATAGTCGGGGTTGTCAATCCTGACTATTTAGGAGGGTGTTAAACCCTAATTAAAGACCTTAAACCCTAAAAATTAATGTCCTAATTAGTCGGGGTTGGCAACCCCGACTATTTAGGATAGTGATTAGCCTGCTAATCACAAAACCGGGTCGATTTTGATAAATAAATAAAAAAAACGGTCGATTTTGAAAAATAAAAAACTAAATCGGCCTATTTTGAAAAATTGTTCCATCCACTATTACTGAAAGTAGAGAATCCATAGGAAACATGCAACATTTAATAAATACTTTCACAAGGTAAACTATTAACAAAATTACCCCGACTTGTTCTCTTGCTTAATTGTAAGACTAGACATCAATGGAGGATTTTCTCTTGGTTTCATGCATGATATTCATGCATCTTTCCGAGCATTTTATCTAATTTCTGTTGCTTGCTTATGAAATATTGTTGTATCTTTTAGAGAGCTTATCTATTGACAAAATGTAATGACTAACTTATCATAGAAAAAAGCTATACAAAATTGTCGATACTCTTAAACCTATAGATAATAAATTGAAATATAAATAATTGATATAAAGCATAATACTAAAATTTTGGATCATAAACTAAAACAAGTAATTTATCACAATTTTTTTATAGAAAAGTAAACATAATAATAAAGTCAAAATACATCACCTCCTTAAGAAATTGTTAATCCTTAGTACTTCGAAGAAAATATAGGATTCAAGCCAATATCATTTGCAGAAACTCTTTTTTTTAATCTACTTGATGAATGAATCTTTTCTTTGTCCAGACAAGCATTAGAATGAGTCTTCCTTCTTTGTTTTCTCAATTTAGCTCCACACATCATTCTACTCTTCTTTAGGTGACCTTCGTTGTTGATTTTGGAGGACAATTGACAAAATTTATTTCATCAACACCAACATCATCGCGTGCATCATTAGAGTTCCCATCAAGTGATTCTTCAAGCATTAGCATTTTTTTTTCACTTGATGAGTCTTTGCACCATCTTGACGGTAACTACATCAGTGGAATTTCATAACAATCTTTATGAAGGAATATCTTATGTACATGATAGCAAAGTATATCCCAAAATTCAAAATGCTTGCAAGTATAGGAAGCCACCTTAATTACCATCCCAAAAGACTTTGTGCCTTTGACTATCATTCTCCTTATATTATTGCACTACAAGTTTTAGGCTATTCTCTTGAAGAATTGAATATCGAGTTGCTCTCTCAAATTCCTCTTGAAACTTTTTGAAATGTTGTCTAAACATGATAGGCTTGTTCTTCTAATGGAGACAATGTCCTTGAGGAAGATACTCTATATGTTGCCAACATCGTGTTATGACAATCTTTTTGTTCAATATCTTTGATAGCTATATTGACCTAAAAGAAAAAGAATTACCCGCATATCATTTCTTTAAAAAAAATCAACATGACCAATATGATTTTTGAAAGAGTTAAAAACAATATTTTAATTTTTTTAAGCAAAAATATGTTATTAGTTATTATTTTATAGGAAAGACAACGAAAAAAAAGAACAGAAAAAGAATAACTTAACAAAGACGATTTTTTTTGTAGTGTTTTTTAGAAAAACACCATGCCAAGGTGTTTTTTTTTCAAAAGTGTTTTGAAAACACGATTGTTAGTTACTATTAATATACCAGCAGGTGCGAACAGCACGTGGTCGACGGTCCTCGGTCGTCCCCACGGGCGACGGAGGGCAGGTGGCGGGCCGTAGGGGCGGTGGCGCGCCCGTGACAATGGCCGGCGGCGGCCCGCGTGGCGCTGTCGTTGGGGTGCATGGGGCTCGCCCTGCATCGCGCCCATGAGCCGACGGCGGCTGTGCGAACCGCGATGCGAGTCGTCGCTACGGCATACGCTGGTCAGGCCTGACCCATACCGACTCCGCCGGGCCACCCTGCGCGAGCGGCGTGCCGTCAGCGCGCCCTGCCGGGGGGGACCGCACGGCGGCGACGGGCCGGCGGTTGCTCGCGCACGGGCTCGGCTCGGCGGCGGCCGGTGGCGGCACACCCGCCAGGGGCGCCGTCCCTTCACGCCGGGTGGCGCCTTAGTCGGCAGCGGCGGATCTCGCATCAGCACCGCCTGCTGGCCACCGGGCGGGCGGATCCCTCACGGAGCGCTGGGAAGCAGCCCCCGCGCTTGCGGCGGCGACGGCCGAGACGGCATCCCGGCTCGGCCCCCGCGGCTTCGGTGGCGCCACCCCGGCCGCCACCGCGGGCCCCGCGCGTCTCGGGCGTTCCCGGGTTTTGTGCGCGAGCGTTGGGCGGAGCTGCTGCGGCGGGCAAGCGAGCGGCGGCGGCTTAGATGAAAAAAACGGAATCTCAAAACACTTTTTTGGTGTTTTGAGAAAAGTATTTAACTTTTGGATTTTTTAAAGGGTCAAGTCAAAAAAACGCCCCGGTTGCCAAACGCGTTTCATTGTTTTTTTTGGAAAAAAAACGGAAACGGCAAAAACGCCATGGTATCCAAACTCTACCGTAACGTACTTGCTTAGCAACTTGTTCCAACCGTACATGGAAGGCAATAAACAGTTTGATAAAAGCATGGACGCTCTCAGATCTACCAGTTGTAGCCATTCCTCCGAAAAAGTATCCACGAAGGTATAAGGAACCCAACAATCTTTAATTTGGTACAAATCTTTCACATCTTTGTTCAAATGCAACCCATATTTTGCAATTAGGCCATTCATGTTCAAACTCTTATGACATATCTAATTTGTATAATTTGTATAATTTGTAAAAGTCAGCACACCAACTTTAATATCGATATGAAGAGTCGCTGTGAACCAACCACTAAAGTTGGAGTTGGAAATAATATGACAAATGTGAAGCACATGCTCTTTTGATATAGCTTCTGTAAGCTATCTATCTTGGTCCGTCAAAATTGCTTCGGGTCGTGTTTTCATCTAGGCCAAAAATGTCTATCAACCAAAATAACCAAATTAATATAAGTGGGCCCGATTCATAATCACAACTTTATAAGTAATTTTAAGAGATAATAATTGAGATGTAACATGTCTAATATAACAATAGAATAATATATTGTTTGGGTCAAAAATCATTGTTTTCATTGTGATTGAATCTGTTACAACTTTAATCGCTTACAATAAACTCAAATAAAAAATTGATCTTTTTATAAGATCTCCTTATACAATGAAAATATAAAAGATACGACTCTTGTCAAACAGCGCAACGGACGTTTATCACCCGCTGATTGCGTGGGAACTTTGCTTGTGCCGGGGACGTTAATATCCGTGGACCGCTACGGATCAGATCCGGTTGACAGATTAAGTTGATCAAAGCTCTTACTTCACGAAGGAAGTAATCGCTGCAGCGATGATCTCGACCAAGCGAGATCACGGCTCTTCTCGAGATTTAAGACCAAGCTTAAATCCGGAGGAATAGGGGACGGGTCTCAGATCTCTCGAACTCCACTCTTTATGCACAGCAGATCGCCGAGATCTAGCTAACCCTCTCTGAAATTCGTGGCTATGCACTTGAGAAACCGGCAGCCCCTCGCCCTCTTGATCTTTAGCCCTAAGAAATGAGCACCCGAGCTCGTATTTATAAGCCTCGGAAGCCGGTATTTGGATAACAACGAGGGATTCCTCCTTATCTTCAGTTAAGAACTGATTAACCATAGTATCAGACCAGTTGGGATGCTCAGGAACGAACAAATCCCAAGAAAATTCATCAAAACCGAAAAATCACACTTTTAGATCGAAACAGGCCGAAACGTCACCCGGTGGCTCGACCTTGGCCGA
>NC_033801.1:14058498-14061777 GCF_001876935.1 Asparagus officinalis
TGGGCACACGGGCCACTTGGTGGTGGCCGGTGAGCGTGCGGGCCACGTCATCCATAGTTCGTTGATTCGCTGGTCGGTGTTGGATAATCCTCTTTGACTTAGATAATGGCGTTCATCACCTTCTCTCTATCTCGAGTTGTGTGTGAATACCTATAGGCATTTTTAGACGCCTATAGATATCCCTTCCAAAATATTTCAGACACATTCTTTTATAGAGGAGTCTGGGATACTTTGGATATGATTGGCCCCCAACCTTCAGTCGGTGTCGAAGGACCTGTGCACTGCTTCAATTCTTGACTTCTTCAGCATTCAGTCTATTCAGTGTTTTGTCGAATGGATAATGTTCTTCCGGTGCTGCGTTTATCGTTTGACCGTTATCAAAATCTTGAATTAAAATTGGTGAGTTAGTTTTGGCTCGTGTCATTGAGTTGACTTTGAACTGATCATCTTCGTCGCAACGCGTTGATCGGCGTTTACATAGTTTATACTCGTACGTTTACTGGAGTCTACACAGTTTAAGCTCTTAAGGTGTTGGAACGTGACGGTCCCGAATGTTGGGGTTGCAGGACCAACTATTAAAGCCGATTCATCTGCATGTGTGGATCTTATCCCGAATTTATTGCATGTCCAAGTCACGAGACCAACTAATGGGGCTGGTGTGTCAGTGACTTTCGCGTATATAGGATTTTTGGCAAATCCTCAGCCCTCAACGGGTTTGATGAGCCTTTACCGACTATCATTTGAGTCGGGCTAGCATGCGGATTGTTTAAATCCGTTCCGCATGTAACGTTATGCTAAAAGAGTTAACCCTTTTAGTGCTACGATATTGAATACGTAGACTTCATCTTTCTCACGTGAGAAGACTAAACGGCGACGCGTGTTAGGCGTAGACTTTAAGGATTTTGGCAAACCCTCAGCCTTCAACGGGTTTGACGTGCCTTTACCGATTACCGTTTGAATCGGGCTTACAGCGGATTGTTTAAGTCTGTTCCGCATGTAACATTATGTTAAAAGAGTTAACTCTTTTAGTGCTACGATATTGAATACGTAAACTTCATCTTTCTTACAGGAATAGACTACCCGGCAACGCGTGTTAGGCGTTGACTTATCCCTACTTAAGATTTGGGATAAAATTTCCCGTGCGTGTGAAGTATGGATTTTGACGTTATGAATAATAACCTGCCACAATATTGAATATGTGAGCTATTGTTCTTTTTACGGTCAAGAACTTGTTAGACCCTAGAGGGGGGGTGATTAGGGTCTTATGCTAATCTAATCCGATTAAATGCCAATTAAAACTAATTAATAAGTTATCCTAGCAAGTATAAAATACAACAAGATACGTAAGCTAGGATAAGCAATATGAACAAATGAATATATCCTATCAATGAGATATTACAAAAATATGAGCAAGGATATATGAACTAACGCAAGGGTAAAATAAACAATCTACACAAGTGATAGGGTAATATGATGAGCAATACACAAAGGCGATATAAGATATGAAAACAAGAATAAGAACGCCAATGCAATCACAAACAAAACGATATGTTTACGAGGTTCGGTCCCCACGACCTACGTCCCCGCTCCTCACCTCGAGGAGATCTCCACTATCACAACCGGGTTTTCTACGTTCACCCGAACAACGTTTACACCTCACAATACAATCACTATGTAATCACACCTCACACACTAAGTGTTGGTCCTAGCCCGTGTCCTCCTCCTCAAGTGCTCGGTTACAACCTCTCCCTAGGCACGTCAACCGACGCCACTCCTCTTGGATTCGACCCCGTCTCTCACCACACACTTCTCTCGGTGTACAAGTGTATTACAAGTGAATCCTCACAATAAGCACAATATAAATCAAATGATTTGTTCTCTAAACAAGGTGAGAACTCAATTAAGCACAACTCTAAGTCACTAATCTCACAACCCAAAATTATACTATGAATGTAAATACAATAAGCTCAAAAGGTTGTGTGTGAACAAAGAGATATAAATCAAAACTAAACTCAATGTAGTTCTAGCTTAATAACAATGATAATCAAATATATAAAAAAGCTAGAAATAGAGTTTAGAAAACTTCTCAATATATCAAGAGTTGGAGGGAGAATAGTTGAATGCCCAAACACCAATAGATGATCTCCTCAAGCTCTTGTAGAATTGAATCACAAAAACAAACTCTCAATTTGCTTAAAAGCTTTTTAAACACACTTAAACCAAACTAAAACCCTTGTTAAAAACTTTATTAAACTTGATTAAAAACCCTCTTGGTTAGTTTAAGAGTTGAAGGCAATGGGGTACTTATACCCTCTCTCAACTCAGCCAAAAACCTGAGCAAAAGACAAAACACAACCCCAAGGCAACGGTCAAAAAACTAGCCGTTGGAAGCTGAGAGAATACTCGTCGGTCGACCGGAAAATTCGTCGGTCGACCGAAAATTTTCATCGGTCGACCGGACCGGTCGACCGACAGACTCTCTGTCGCCCAGTGAACATGAGAACTCAGGTTCGGTCGACCGGTTCGGTCGACCGAAAACTGACATAAATAAAAAACAGGTTTTTGACACATTTAAACAATTTGTAAAATATTCATTTGACTTCTGAAAATTATGAAACTTTGGGAAATGTATATAAACATGAAAACAAACATGTTACAAAAAGAATTTTCCAAATTGCATTTCCCATTTGTGAAAAATCATCATTTTGCAAAATAGTTCAAAACACGAAAATGTAAACATGTGAAATTTGATATTTTGGTTAAACCATGTTTTAAAACTTTGCACAATGATTATATAGACTTAATAAAATATGTATATGATTATTATTAAGTCCAAAAGCTAAGAATACAAAATTTTCACAAAATTGCATATTCTATGCAATGTTTTCAAAAACACAATAGTAAATATGAAATATGAAATATGTGATTTCATATTATAAACATGAAAACTCAAAAACACATGTATGTATATATATAACTATATATATGCATAGAAACCAAAACTTATATATATATATATGACTATATATATATATATATATATATATATATATATATATATATATATATATATATATATATATATATATATATATATATATATATATATATATATATATATATATATATATATATATATATATATATATATATATATATATATATATATATATATATATATATATATATATACACGAAGAAACCAATAAATGTGTGTGTGTATATGATATTGAGCTTAGAGTATCAAACACACATAATATAAAACCTAAACTAAAATTA
>NC_033801.1:14063069-14074290 GCF_001876935.1 Asparagus officinalis
CACCAAATTACTCTTGGTACCTAAGAGATTAGGGACATGACCCCTATCATTAAAGCTCAAAGTCCTAGGGTTATGAACCCTCTTGGACATATATGGTGCACGGGATCAGTCATAGCAATAATTACTCAAATGACCCTTCCGATTGCAATAAGTACAATGGAAAGGAAGCATTTGCTTATGTTGACCAAACGGTTGTGCACGGGAAACATTAGAATCATTTGCAAACATGGATGGTCTTTTAAAATTATTTTGCAAGTGTAAAACATTTTTAAGCAAAGGTGGTTTACTTGAGAAATTTGGCAAGTTTGAACATTTTTTCAAATCATAGCAAAACTTCGCCAAATGGCCAAATCTACCACAAACATCACATTTAAAAACATGTGTTCTACTAGAAACATTTGGCAAACTAGAATTCTTTTTCAAATCAAAGCAAAACTTTGCCAAATGGCCAAAACGACCACATAGAACACATTTATACACATTAGCATGCTTATGATGAGAAATAGATGCATGTGCATGTGTGTGTGCAAAATGTGATGATGAAGCTTGATGAGATGCACAAGGAGGATTAAAGTGAATCTTGGTGGGGTTATGTGCATCATAGCAAAATCTAGCAAGATGGCCTTTACGACCGCAATTTGTGCATTTGTAGACTTTGCTATACATGTGTGCATGATGAATAGGATGTTTAGATGTTTTAGCATGAGACTTAGCACACATGTTCATAAGCTTATCATGATTAACAATACATGTTTTAAGGGTTGAATCTAAAGATGATATGTGATCCTTAACATGATTCAACTCATCATTATGCATACAAGTATTGTTATTAGAAGTAGAACATATATTGTTATTTATAAAAGAAGCGGTATCATTTTGTATGTTCTCTACTTCTAACATGGCATTATTTTTAACATGAGATAAGCTAGTGATGGATGAGGTTAATTTTTTATTTTTCAAATTTAACATATCATTGTTTTCTTTAAGCATTATATTTTCATTTTCAATGATGTCAAATTTGGACACTAGCTTCTCATGATCGGATTTCAATTCTACATGCTTGCTTTTAAGATCAATAAAATTATTTTGTAATTTTGTATAGGCATGCAATAATTTCTCATATGCACAAGCGAGTTCATTGATGGATATATCACTTTCGGATTCCGAATCGCTTACCACACTAGGGCTATCGCCTAGTGGCCGTGTGCATGATGATGCTCCACACTCACTTGAAGAACAATCCTCCAAACTACGTCGGATTTCCTCCAAGTTGCCTTGATGTGCTTCTATGAATTTCCATAAATTGTAAGCACTATCAAAATGAACAAATTTGTTAGAAAATGATGAGTCAAAGGCATTAAGCAAATACTCTAACAAAAACTTGTTCATATTAAACATTTTCTTATCATGATCGCTCCACTTGGATTTCTCCAATGTGGGCACAATATAAGCACAATCAATAATTTTCCATAAGTCAATATTTCTAGATTCAACAAATAGTTTAAATCTAGAAGCCCATTGTGCATAGGGAAAATTAATGAATTTAGGAGCAACATTGGATTTATAGCCTAAACAAAATACATTCATATTCAAGATATATATATGAACATATGCAAGCAAGACAAATGCAATCATAACTAGATTAGCACAAATAAGATAACTTGGATCTTTAACTCAAGGTGGTTAGACCTTAAATCAAAGAGCACCAAGCTCTGATACCAATTGTTAGACCCTAGAGGGGGGGTGATTAGGGTCTTATGCTAATCTAATCCGATTAAATGCCAATTAAAACTAATTAATAAGTTATCCTAGCAAGTATAAAATACAACAAGATACGTAAGCTAGGATAAGCAATATGAACAAATGAATATATCCTATCAATGAGATATTACAAATATATGAGCAAGGATATATGAACTAACACAAGGGTAAAATAAACAATCTACACAAGTGATAGGGTAATATGATGAGCAATACACAAAGGCGATATAAGATATGAAAACAAGAATAAGAACGCCAATGCAATCACAAACAAAACGATATGTTTACGAGGTTCGGTCCCCACGACCTACGTCCCCGCTCCTCACCTCGAGGAGATCTCCACTATCACAACCGGGTTTTCTACGTTCACCCGAACAACGTTTACACCTCACAATACAATCACTATGTAATCACACCTCACACACTAAGTGTTGGTCCTAGCCCGTGTCCTCCTCCTCAAGTGCTCGGTTACAACCTCTCCCTAGGCACGTCAACCGACGCCACTCCTCTTGGATTCGACCCCGTCTCTCACCACACACTTCTCTCGGTGTACAAGTGTATTACAAGTGAATCCTCACAATAAGCACAATATAAATCAAATGATTTGTTCTCTAAACAAGGTGAGAACTCAATTAAGCACAACTCTAAGTCACTAATCTCACAACCCAAAATTATACTATGAATGAAAATACAATAAGCTCAATAGGTTGTGTGTGATCAAAGAGATAAAACAATATAAACTCAATATAGAAATCTAGCTTATGGAAATTAAGATCAAAACAATAAATAGCTAGAATTGAGTTTAAGGAAAACTTCTCTATAGATCAAGAGTGAGAGAGAGATGAGTTGAATGCCCAAACACCAAAGAATGATCTCCTCTTTGCTCTTGTGAAATTTGCTTCACAAACTAAACTCAAACAAACTCTTAAACTCTTTTAAACAAAACTTAAACCCTTGATTAAAAACTTTCTTAAACTTGTTTTTAAAACTCTCTTGGTTCAATCTGAAAAGACATCAGCAATGGGGTATATATACCCACTCAAAGCTCAGCCAAAAACCCCAAAACGAAATGACCAAAAACCCCAGCAAACAGCTCAGAGAAAGAGCCGTTAAAAAGCAACGGCTATATTGTCGGTCGACTGAAAATTCCGTCGGTCGACCGATGGAAAAATTCGGTCGACCGATGGAAAATTCGGTCGACCGATGGAAAGTTCGGTCGACCGTTATCCAGGTCGAAGACAGGAAATCAAGCAAACACTTATCCGGTCGACCGGTGCGGTCGACCGATGGAGCTTTTCGGTCGACCGGACCGGTCGACCGACCAACTCTCTGGACCATGCTGACGAAAAAACAAACGAGCGGTCGACCGGTGCGGTCGACCGAAAACAGACATTTCAAAACCTGATTTTAAAGCTGACTTTTAAGACTTTGGAAAAATGTTAAAAATAACAAATGAAGTCCAAAAATTATGAAACTTTGGAAAATGTATATAAACATGTAAATGAACATGTTACAAAAAGAATTTTCCAAATTGCATTTCCCATTTGTGAAAAATCATCATTTTGCAAAATAGTTCAAAAACATGAAAACCTGAAAATTGATATTTTGATATTTTGACTTAAACAACATTTTGAAACCTTATGAGATGATTGTATAGACTTGATAAAAGATATAACATGTTGTTATGAAGTCTATAATCTAGAAATACAATATTTTCATAAATTTGCATATTCTATGCAATATATTCAAAACACTAAATATGATTTCATTAAATATAAGCTTGTTAAAGGGAAAATCATATATAGGCATATAAACATGAAACAAAATAGTATTTTCCAATTCTATTCATTTGTTTCATAGTAAAACTTGAAAACTATCAAACCAAAACATATATGTATATATATAACTATATATATACAAAATCCAAAACGTGTATGTGCGTATATGATTGAGCTTAAAGTACTAACACACATAATATAAATTCCTAAACTAAATTACCCAAGCAATCTTGATCTTCAACGAAGCTCTATCTTGGTAATCTTGCGGATGAAGCTTTAACTTGGATCTTGAACTTTGAATAGCAAGGCTTCACCGACATTCCGCCAACCTCCTTTGGATATGATCGTTGAAGCTCTATTCCATCCATCCTCCAACTACGTTGTTTGTCTACAATGAATAGATAATACAAGCACTAGACAAACAACATTAGTAGTAAATTGTTTGTTAATCATCATCAAAACAAGAAGGCCAACAGAACTAACCGGCAACGCGTGTTAGACGCTGACTTATCCCTACTTAGGATTCGGGATAAAATTCCCGGTACGTGTGAAACATGAATTTTGGCGTTATGAATAACAACCTGTCATAATGTCGAATATGTGGGCTTTTGTTCTTTTTACGGTTATGAACTAACCGGCAATGCGTGTTGAGCATTGACTTATCCCTGCTCAGGATCCGGGATAAAATTCCCCACGCGCAAAAGGCGTGGATTTTTGTTGCTACGATACCGAATACGTAGACTCGGTCATTTTTACGGGAATGAACCACTCATCAACGCGTGTTAAGCGCTGACTTATCCCTACTTAGGCTTCGGGATAAAATACCCCAGACTTGAATTTTGGTGTCTTTTTTAATCGGTGAAAGACTAAACCGACAACGTGTGTTAGGCGTTGACTTATCCCTACTTAGGATTCGGGATAAAATTCCCCGCGCGTGTAAGGCACGAATTTTGGGAGTTAAAAAAGTGATGTTTTCTCTTGGGGCAAAGACGAACCCGATACGGGAGAGGAAGAATTTTATATTCTATCTCCCAAAGCTGAAGAGGAAGAATTTTATATTCTATCTCCAGTTGCAAAAGGAAACTCAAAGTGAGATCTCCACTTTAAGAATCCGGGAAGGTGAAACTAAGAGTGGGATCTCCACTCCGAGAATCAAAAAGATTCGGATAAACCTAATTATCGGAAGGTTTGATTACCGAACTAAAGATGGATTTCTCGTTTATCGAGAGTGAATTGTGATTTTGGTCCTTACTGTAGGAAGGATTGACCAAGCGGGAGTTTAAGATGATCCTAACCGTAGTAAGGTTTGATCACTTGGTTTGAAAATGGACCTCTCGTTCATGGAAGGAATCGAGAGGGGATTTTGGTTTTGGTCCTAACTATAAGAAGGTTTGACCAAGTAAGAGTGGGAGTGTGAGATGACCCTAACTTTTATAGGTTTGATCACTCGATTTGTGGAACTCTCGTTCATTGAAGGAATCGATAGGAGATTTTGACTGTGGTCCTAACTGTAGGAAGGTTTGACCAAGTGAACAGTAAGAGTGGGAGTACAAATTACAGCGAGAGTGTTAATTCGTACAAATCACTCAAAGATGGTTCTTAGTGTTAAGTGGTAAATACTTAACACGGAGTAGTTTGACAATTATCAATGATTGGGAGATTAAAATTCCGAGTACTATGTCTGGACTCTAACAACGGGAGTGTTGAGTGTACAGACGTAGTGAGAGTTTAAATGGGAGTTTCGTGAGGGAAGATTGATCAAATGAAGTAATCGAATCTCATCTCAGCAAAAGAGTGTTCGGAAAACACAGTGGTGTTAATCACTTTGTTCATAATGATCGGGTTATCCCTAAGAAAATTACATGTAGGATTCTTCCGGGAACTTCTCGTTACACAAATCATCCACCCCCAGCTTCATTTGCGGAACTGGGTCTGACATTATACTCAGTTACATGACTGGGTTATCCTTAAGAATAATATGTATAAAAATTCTCCAGGAACTTCCCGTCAAGAGTGGGAAACGGTTTAGACTCGTATACCTATTGGAGTATTGAGAAGCAGTTTATACTTGTATACTATTCAGAGTATGAGAATGAGCAGTTTATATTCTTATACTTGTTGGAGTCTCGTCATTCCCATTTGGCTTATCCCAGTGTTATGATGCCGGCTTCAACCAATATTTGGATGCTATTCTTGAAAGCAAAGCAATCCTTAGTAGGATGAAGGATCCTCCTGTGGTACGCACAGTACTTCGGATCTGCAGTATTCTCATCTTCCTCCTGATCTGGGATATGTGGTAGCTTAATCTTATTATTTTTAAGGAGGGACTCGAAAATAGTTTGAACATCTTCGTCATTGAAGGAGTACTCTTTTTGGAGTCTCAAATCCGAAGTCTTTTCCTGTCTTCGGGGTTGTTGTTGTGACGTCTGATTAACGTCGATAACTGCTGCAGGTACATTGCCCTTACCACGGGAGGCGAAGTTCGAGTTCGGAGGATTGGCTGTCGGTTGGCTCCTCTCGGCCTTCTTCATTTGGAGGAAGCGTTCGGCCCGTTCTCCGCGCATCTTCAACTCTTTCCAGGTGTCGGATGGTGCTACTCCCCTAACTTCTAACACGTCCAAGGAGAGGTTGTTGTGACAGGTTTGTAGGATGAAATCCTCCATGATCGGATCTCTGCAATTCATCGCCTTATTTCGGAAGCGCTTGACAAAGTCGTCGACTGTCTCGTCGTCTTCCTGTTTCTCATCGAAGAGTGTTCTGATTGATACCTCGGCGTCATCATCAAAGAAGTGAGCGAGGAACAGATTCTCCAGGTTGTCCCAGTTGTTGATGCTTGCAGACTTGAGACGGTGGTACCAATCGAAGGCGGGCCTACGAAGGGTGTCAACGAATGACCGAACTATCAAGGCTTCATTGTCGGAGATCATACCCAAGTGGGATTTAAAGTAGATCATGTGTTGAGTGGGTGAACCATTCCCGTCAAACGACGTGAAGTTAATCAAGTTGAACTTCGCCGGGTATGCTATTGAATCCCACTCTCTTGGATAGGGACATGGAATGTCGGTCCTTTTCACCTCTCGAGCAGAATCAGAGCGTTGATTTTGCTCTCGAGATCTTTTATTTTCTCATCCTCGCTCGTATCGGGCTTTGGATGATTCTTAAGAGGAACAATGGGACCACCCCCAGTATTGTCGTTTTCGGTGGGATCACCCCCAACATTATTGTTTTTAGTGGGACCACCCCCGACGTTCTAGTCAACGGGAGGGTTATCAGCATTGAGGCGTTCATTCGCATCTGAATCGCTACCTGCTTGATTAGCAGTATTACGACGGCTGGATTCGCCAATTTGATTGGATAAAACTCGGATTTGTTGGTCATGTTCTGCCTTCATCCGCTGCATAGCCATTTCCATTTCAATCTTGAATCAAATTAACATGTGATAAACGTTTTGTAACAGTTAAGAGAATTAAATTTTGAATCGGTAATATTCATGAGATTTAAATCAGAATCAAAACGGAAAATAGTTTTTATGAGAATTAAAATCGGTAATTAAAATAAATTAATTGCGGATTTATGAGTAACGGATGTTTTAAGCCTATAAAAGGACCTAAATCTGAAGAGTTTGATACAGTGTGAAAAACACAACGTATTCTCTCTTCTTCTCTGTCATTCCTCTTCATATTACTGTTGTTATATTTTTGTTGGTTCCCTGAAAGTCACGAAGAATTCACAAAGCCTTCTTAAAGCTCGTGCCGACGATAAGGAGGTCGCCTGACCGATGGTCGTTGTATCTCCGGGAACTTTTGTCGCGTAGCCCTGTACGAGAGGGGGCAATTAGTTTCTTGGGACAGTGCTTGCACGCATCGACCATCAGGCTATATTCTAAACTCAGTTTAATTTTATATCTATTTTGAATCATTATCTAATTCTGTTAAAACTGTATTTTGTGCTAATTATACTCTAAACAGTTTATATTCCCAACAGGCGGTCACGGATCTGAAGGTGGGGCAGATGCCGGCGGAGCTCCGGCGATCTCCCTTCGCGGGCGGCGATCACGGCGAGGAGGCGCTCCCGGAGGCACGAGGCGCAGACGCCGACGCCGAGCTCGTACGGATGCCTTTTACACTTCATTGCTCGTTTCTGGTCTCTTCCGTCATTAGAGGAGAAGAATTTGATTCAAATTCGGACGTAGCTCGTGAAAGAACAATTTAGTAAAATTTATTTCTTTCTTCCCCCATCAGTCGCGTGTCGAGCTGTTTGGGGTTTTTATTTCAGATTTAGACGAGCTGGTACGGGGGAGCAATTTAGCTTAGCCGGATCCACGGACGGGGCGAGAGCCGAGATCGAGAGGACAAGAATGAAAGAACGCTTTTTGCCTTACTTTTCCACGGTCAAAGCGTCTGACTTCGTATAGTTTTCTCGCTCACCACAAATGGATCTCCGCGGAAACCTTCACTTCGACCGGCGGCGGGCCCGGCTTTACGAAAGAACCCTTATACATTTCTAATTTCTTTTTTGTACAGTCTCTTTCCTTATTTAATAGACTAGGAGTGGTATCTTTAATTCCTGGAAGAAGAAAACTGCTGCTGATGTAACAATGTCACACATCTCGGTTACCCGAAATAAATATGCAAACTGGTCCACATTTATTGAATAGTAGATGCAACATTACTTACACATCGACTTGGTGTCGCAACTCTTCAAAATATTTACTATTAATAGTATTATCCTGTGCCGCTCCGGCAATAGGGCAGCTAAAAACTTGGAAAATTTGCAGTGACAATAACTTTTTTTTTTAATATTGGAGAAGTGGCAATAGTTACAAAAGCTGCAATTTTTGAATAAGTCCCGCATAATTAAAAGAGGATCGGGCACCGCCCCCAGCCCTCGTGTGGGTCCACGCCTCATGAAAAAGGTTCGGATATAGTCTCATTATGCATTCTTGGATCCGTACCGAAACAGCAACAATTATAGCTAAAATTGAATTACCATGAAGATATAGAAAACATATAGCCAGACTTACATCTATCAAAGGATCTCAGCCTGGACTTGCAAATTTGACACGACCTTAGGTCCTTACTAAGGATGCATATAAGACATAAACATGTCAACCGACCACCTAAGTAAAACAAGGCATATAGTAGGAGATTTCAACTATCTGCACTACAGTTACAAATATCAATTACTAAGAATCTTAAGCACAAGTCCCAGGTGCAATTGTATGCATTAACCAACGAACTCAAGGGATCTTCAAACCGTGGCGGCTACTATGAGAAAGAAGTTTACCATTCTCTCATACACCTAATACGTTAAAACGATGCTGGTACTGAAGGATGGTACTGAAGGATTCCACTTTAACATAAAAGGAACCTTATTGCTGATCTCAAGACAATCCTTCAGCTATCGCACTTCCCACTTTTGGAAGCTCAGAAGAAAACTGGAAACAACGGATTTCTCATAAGGAATTAGACCAACTCTTGTAATACAGCACATTAAATCCTTAAGCACATGGTAAGATGAGCAAATTCACAGCCTTACTTCAATTCCGTGGTGCAGGGTATGACCCCTTTTATGTCAGAGTCAGAGATAGAGCAAGTTTTTACGTCTGAGTCAGAGATAAGCAAGTTTTAACCCAAAAGCTTTCTGTCCAAAGCACAATTCCTTTCCATCGTACTGAAGGAACATACACCTGACGAAATTTTTTCCTGAAGGCTCACACATGTCAGACACCGACCACAGATAAGCTTCTGTTTCTGTAGCTCGCTTCTCATTCTGCCTCTTGAATAGTTCTTTCTCATATCCTGTGTAAAAAGTCGGGAAAGCAAGATAATTAGCAAAACAGTTGCGAGGTTCATATAAGCTAACAAAGACCATTTAATTGGTCTATCATATTCCTTACAATTCCATATACTCAGTACATTAGACACTAATGCACAATCAACCAGGAGATGCCTCCACCAAGGTTTTAGAGAGAAAAAAACTCAACAGCTAGATTCTTGAAGCTCAAAAGAGCAGTAATCGACAAAAGAAATAGATATACACTGCATAAAAATTGATGGTGTGGAAGAGTTTAGGAAATCATTATCTATGTACAAATAATATCAAACTTGCAGTTATACTGTATTTATATGCACCAAGGAGTAAGATCAATTGAATTCCAAGGTTATCTTAAGCTTAGAGGGAAAATAAGGAAAATGAATTAAGCATGGACAATACCTATGTGACTCAATGCAAATATTATCTTAAGCTCAGAGTGAATTATCGCATAAAAACAACAGCAGTAAACAAAAACAATATGACTCCATGCAAATGCCTATGTTACTGTCTGTAATAACAAAAATATAACCATCCTGACTGATAAAAGAACAGTAGTAAGACTAACCATTACTACAGTCAACTCCATCCCAGTGCCGCCCTGGCCTTATACCATATCGATTTGGAGGAAAATCAATTCCCCGCTTTATCCAACTATGACTAGGAATACTTTGAGGAACTATAAAACCGGATTCTTTCATCTTCTCGTCAGTACCAAGATCTTCCAAGACAAGCTCTGAGTTCTTCTGTTACATCGATTTAAAATAAATACGTTAGCAACTGAAGATGCTAACCAATACAAAGAGTACAAACAGCTTTTTCATAAAATACCTTGACCAAATGCGCCATAGGATCACCCCATCTGATCCTCTCTTTTAACATTTTATCGAGTTCTGGATCATCTCTACAAGCAGGAAACGGAGTCAAAAGTTGATGCTAGAAATTCAACTAATACAAATAACATAACTATTTATCTTGCATAATGCAAAAAGGGAAATAACAATATATATAATATTGATACATAACAATCATTTCTCCCAAGGAAAATAGCAATCTATGTGATGCAAAAAGGGAACATGAAAAGAGTTGGCCAAACAGTACATATTCCAAACAAGCCAAAAAATCCAATATTGCATGTCAGCTTCTGAAGAACAAATTTTGTCGTAAAACGTAATAGAAAGGACTGGATTTCACAACAAATACTCTCTTATCATATTATAAATGTTGAAGTAGAGAATAGCATCATGAGGCACAATACCAACTTCACAGGTTTAAAGATTCTCTGCCACCTTTAGGTGAATCTTCCATTAACAATTCAAAATTCAAATCTTCAGGTTCCAACAAAAGTGCTTTTGTTCCATCTATTATGGAGTGCTACACTATTAAATGGTCATACTTTGTAAAAAATTATGGAACCCAATACTTAAAAAATACCAATAACGGGGTTATAAGTATACAGAACAATAGGAATAGATATTGACAGATCTATTGTTGTTGTCATCATTTAGTAGTAAATAACATAGCTGCAAATATTTTTATACTGGATAGTCCATTCCATTAGGTGTCTAGGGACATGCTGAACCATCTGTTATTCAGAATGATTTGTTATAATTCCTAAATAATGGAGTTACATAGTAATAGTTTTCATATTCTTGGCTGAGCTAAAACTACCTTCACAGGTGGCAATGAACCCTTGATAGCTTAACTACTGAGCATAAGCAGCCCTGTCTTCCAGGCAAGAATCTACAAAGGACATAAATAGGGGTTTGGTTTTTTTCCTTTTTCCTTTTTGGTTTTTGTTTTTTTGGGTTTTATTTATTTTTGGGTTTTTTTTTTTTTTTTTTTTGGGGGGGGGGGGGGGGGGGGGG
>NC_033801.1:14074300-14075931 GCF_001876935.1 Asparagus officinalis
GACGTCACAGGGTTACCAAAGTCGTCGAAATCAAATATGCTGGTTAATTGCTAATCGATGGGGAACTCTTTTTTCCTTTAAATCTTCTACCTTCCTCCTCATTTTTTAATATACAAGTAAATCAATGGGGAGATCATTCCTTCTTAAGCTTTTACCTTTCTCCTCATCTTCTGCTCATCATTTTCTTCCATTCTCTTTGTCACCACTTTTTTCTTCCTCCTTCCTCCATATGCACATCCAATAGTTGGACGCTATGATACGAGTTACCGTACGAGCACCTTTGATCGCGGAATTATCAAAGGTGGGTTGAGAAGAGGATGACAGAAACACAAGCACAATTCAGTAGATGGCGAAGGAAAATACTTTCTCTAGATTATGAGTATGAAAAGATTACAATCTCTCTCTCACAATCTCACTAGAATCGAGGACAAACTCTTAATTCTCACTAAACCCTAATACAATGATTAGAATCTCTCTCTGAATCTATCTGATTCTCTCTGATTGTTTAGAAACCCTAAAACAATCCTTTATATAGGTGTACAAACGTGAACGACAATTTGGTAAATAACCAGACCCAAAATCAACAGGAATTCGTGTGAACATAAATCCAAACAAACCAGGAAACCATCGATGAGTCGACTCATGACTGAGATGAGTCGACTTGTCAGAAACTGGACAAAACTCAGAAACCAGCGATGAGTCGACTCATGACTGTTATGAGTCGACTCACAGGCTGAAAATTGGATACTTCGATTCTTCTGCTCGTCGTCTCGTTCCACGCTTCCTCCTACGTTCTCTTGTACTGTTTGACACCTCTATTCTCATGTTATCATGAGAATCATCTATCCTCAAGCTCCCATGAAGATCGCTAAGTTCCGAAGAGAAGATACACTCGTATCACGCTAGGTAGTTCCCATCCTATCTACTGTTAAGAGCCTTGTAAAGCCCACTATATTGTTACTAACTGCTATCTTTTTACAATCAAATGAATTATATTTAAGAACTATTAACCAAGGAAAATTTAAATGTAATGCATATAGGTGTCCCCTGCATAACATCTCCCACAACAACTTTTGATGGCCTAATATAAACAAACACTCAATAGTTGTAATAGAGCGGGAACAGACATTCTTTGTTAATCAAAAGTGTCTGTTGAAAAGAATTGTACTTCTGGTAACATTATGAACTAATTTCCACTGAATAGGAGATAAGTTAGTATCTATTAACAGCGGAATTTTCATTACTATTCTCAATTGCAGGTCTTTTAACTTCGCTAAATATCCCAAATAAAGAATGACAGGACAGTAGCTCAAGCACCAGCTAGAACTAGATAGACCGAGAACAAGATGGATTGTGAAAGTAACAGAGATTGTGACTCCTAACTTAACAGAGAAGGTAGCCCCTAATAAAATCAGAGGGGTTAATATAATTGTGCCCAACTTTCAAATAAAGACATCGATTGTTATTGTCAATTTGTTGTTATATCTTCTTTCACCATACTCATGATACTCCCTAACAATCTAGGGGGAAACGGTGCATTATATGCACATGACATGCAATTTACAGCAACGAAAAAGGGGAGCGAAAAGGACAGAGGAAGAGAAGAAATAAAATAGAAAAGAATGAGTATG
>NC_033801.1:14075941-14088356 GCF_001876935.1 Asparagus officinalis
AGATTGTCGTCACCAGACTCACCACGGTTGGCAACCAATGGAATGATGTAAAAGCTTGAAGGCCTAATCATGTCTCCTTAATAAGAAATGGGGGCGGAGGCAATATAGCCGGATGCGGTTGGCAATGAGAAAAGGTGGTGCAGAAGTAAACCCAACATTCAAAAAAATTTTATATTTTCCTTTCTTTACTTTTCTCTTCCCTACTTTTTGTGTTCATGCTACAGAACTTTCGTATAATCAGATGCAATGCAATTTGTATGAATACATGAATGACGGTCTCCAGAACCGATCTAAGAATTATGCTCACATATGTTTTGAAATACTTTATCGTCCTCCTATTAATTCATTGCAATTTGCAAACATTCATGAAATTTTTTTAGTATGTAGACTTTGCTGGACACAATATAGAGTCGTCTATGGGAGCTCTTACTTCCTACTATCCCCATCCATACTTGTTAATTGTTATCTATTCATCATTTCTACTGCCTGGAAGCAAAGCCATCAAATACCGTCCATAAAAAATTTCCCTCTTCATTTAAAACTACTAACACTTAAAACCATCATATGAATGCTAGTTTGATTCCATAAAAAATTTCCCTCTTCATTTAAAACTACTAACACTTAAAACCATCATATGAATGCTAGTTTGATCTTATATTTCTACCAAAACCTTTTTTTTCACTACTAACACTTAAAACCATCATATGAATGCTAGTTTGATCTTATATTTCTACCAAAACCTTTTTTTTCTTGTGACTTTCCACTTTCTCATCAGGGAAATAGACCATTAAGTAATTCATTGCCGTAATTCATAGCTAAAATTCATGAAACCTTTTTAAGTCTATGGACTTCTCCCGGTACAGTATCTAGAACCGTCCACTGACATCTTTCCTCTCATCCTCGCCCATCCGGTTACCTATTTATTATTAGATTTTCATATCCTTTCTTCTGTCGGAAGTAAATCATCGAGTACTGTATCTATACAAGTTGTTCCTCTTAAATTAACCCTCCCACAGATTATCTTACATACTATAACCTTGACCCTCTTTCTTTAATTAAAACAACTAAAACCATCGAATAGATACTGGTATTCATCTAGTATTTTTACTGCTGCCTTTTTCTTGTGATTCCAAGAGAGAACATGTTTCAGTTTATTCAATATAGTAATAGACTAATAGTCATGGATATAACTTTTTATAACACACACCTCATCCTCTTCTCCTGTTGCATCTTTTACAAGCAAGAAGATGCAATGCATGATTATTCTGATGCTAGAGTATTTCACTGCCCGATGTTCCCAAGTATGTAGAAAGTAAAAAGAGACCGATTTTACTAGACTTGTCTTTTTCTTAAAAGTTAAAACCCTAAAGGTTTCTTTCCTAAAAATTCAACCAACAGGCAAATATATCTCAGATAAGCCTATTATCCAATAAGGGGTTGTTTGCTTGATTTCCGAAAAAGGGCAAAAACTGAATTCCAGCTAAAATGCCCTAAATCCGTGTGACCGTGTACAAATTTCTGTCCAATTCACCCAAATTCCCATTTCGAAAAAATTCAACTAACAGACAAATACATCTCAGATAAGCCTATTATCCAATAAGGGCTGTTTGCTTGATTTCCGAAAAGGGAAAAAATTGAATTCCAGCTAAAATGCCTTAAACCCACGTGACCGTGTACAAATTTCTGCCCAATTCACCCAAATTCCCATTTCGTACACCCTTTCGTCCACTTACAAGAGGAAGTTCCCTATTTTATGCCAAACAAACAAGAGAAACACAAATGTAGAATGGATTAGGGGCTGTTTCCTAGATTTCCTAAAAAAGGGTAAAAGTTGACTTCCAACAAAGAAAACCCCAACCCACATTAACTTGTCAAGTTTTTCCCCATTTCGGCTCAAATATCTTTGAAACGGATTTACTCTTTTAGGGGCCCTTTTCTCCACTTTAGAGAGGAGATTTCTTCGTTTTTGTTGCCAACGAAACAATGAAAACAGAAATAAAGATCGAAAATTCGTTTGCCCAATGTTACATTCGCTTCTAGGCGTCGAACTTGGCGCCCAGCGTTTAGTTGCCTAGGCGGGTGCCTAAGCGGTTTCTGGGCGTTTTTTCTTTTTTATTTTTTTAATTGTGATACTTGAAGATAAATATACATATACTCAATCAAAGATGCATAAATACTAAAATACTAACACTATTAACTAATTATTTGGTTTACCAATTACAATAGCTCTTTTTATGTTTATACTTCTCAACTCAAATTATAAGTTCATCTCAACAGTGAAAAACTCATTCTCAACGCAAATTACTATTAACGTATAAGTTACTGTTAAGTTTAAGTTAACAATAAACTTGAACTTACTGTTAACTAAAATATTGTTAAATTAAGTTTACTGTTTACTTAAACTTAAGTTTACCATCAACAAAAAACTTAAAATTAACTTAAACTTAAACTTAAACTTAAGTTTACTGTTAGCTTAAATTTAAGTTTAACTTAAACTTAAACTTAACTTTACTGTTAACTTACACTTCTTAAGTTGAAGTTACTGTTGTTAACTAACTTAAATAGATATTTAAGAAGTACTCTTTACTTTGTTAGTAGTTACAGAGATCGGGAGAGCTCGATAATGTTACAGAAGGCGCTAGGCAGACTAGGCGAGCGAGCGCCTATCGCCTAGACCCCTGGGCGTGCGCCTAGACGTTTGACTATTTTTAAATTATTTAATTATAATAATTGATAAATATATATATATTAAATTCATATAAATTTTCAAAAAAGGATAACAATCTTAGTTCCACAATAATTCATGCATACTTAGATACTAAATAGCCAAAATAATAATTAACAATGCTAGAGCCTAAGATGTTTTTTATTTTTTAATTATAATAATTGATAGTGAATGTCAATGTTATAGAAAGCTCAGATGTCGGACTGGTGTCTAGGCGGATTTCTTTCTTCATTTAAGTGGTGGTTGATGAGGTTTTGCTAAAGGTCGGAGGAGGTAGTGGAGGTGTTCATATTTGGAGGTTAATGAAGTTTGGAGGACGTGTAGGCTACAACACATAAAATCACAACTAAGACCTACAAGGTGCAATCCACATAAGCAGACAATGCTCCCCTAAACGCTCGTAAACTTTAAATGGGCAGCCTAAATACCACCTAGACACTAGTTAGGAGGTCTAGGTACCGCCTAAGCGCTAGGCGTTAATTAGGCGGCCTAGGTACCGCGTAGGTCTAGGCGTACGTCTAAACGGGCTAGGCGGAGGTTTTGTAAAACAGTGTGTTCGTCTAAAAGAGTGAAACCACTTTTCATTGTTTTTTGCTCCAACCAAACAGACCCTTAATGGAAGTGGGTCTCCATAAAAGGGGGAAATCACTAGTCTAGCTCCGTTCCCATCACCAAGGCACACGGTTCTGTGTAAACCCAAGAGCTAGCATGCACACACTAAGGTGAACCACATTTGTTTGTAACAAATTCCAATGTCATCGCTTAAGACGTTAATATGCCTGATTTGTATCAAAATACATCAGTTCTGTCATTCTTAAAGTAACAAAAGGTCGTGAGTCAGTAGGGGTGGGCATGGGGCAGGTCAAGCCTGAATGGGTCTGGCCGACGGCTCTGACCTCGGGTCTGGGATTGGACCTAGCCTGGCCTATGGCCCTCTTAGGGTCAGGCCAAGCCAAACCCAGCCTATGACAGGTTGGATCATGGGTCGTCGACCGACGAATTTTTATACCATTTTTATTTTTATTATTTTTCTTTTTTATCTGTAGCCTTATTTGACCATCCGCCACCAGACCAGACGATAAAACCTGCAACATTTACAATTTCACGATCTCAACACGTGTCAGGATAATGGTACAGGTTGTTTGATTCAATTTTTAAAACAAACCCCACTTTCAAATTTATATTTTGGATTAGTGTAATTAGCGCTAGTAACAAAGAATGCAATCAAGTTTTATACTTTCAATTGCTTCGTTGAATACAATTATTGTAATTTCTTGAAATATGATTAAAAAATAATAATGTAATATCATTGAGTTAATAGATTTCAACTAACAAACTGTAAATAGTTTTATAATACAACTAAAATTGATTTGTTAATCAACAATTTGTATACCTAACTAAATATTGCATTTATATATGTGTAATAGTAACATGGTAATTCACTATGGTCATTTTAATTCTTGTGTAATCAGAGACAGTTAATAAATGTAAGGAAAAGTAATTAGTGGTGTATTTATAGCATTTGCAATAATTGTTTTTTAATATAAAATATGATGCTTATCATTTTTTAAAAAAAATTATGTAGGGCGGCTGAAATAAAAAAATAAAACATAAATAAAACGGGCCGGGACGAATCAAGTCAGGTCCGATCGGGGATGGGCCGGACCAATAGTGGGTCGGACCTATTTCTCTGACACCGGGTTTAGAGGAAAACCTAGCCCGGGCCTGATTGAATTGTGGGTCGGATTGGGCCTAGCCCATTGCGGGCCTGGTTGGGCCAGACCCGTTGATGGCCACGTCAAGTCTTGAACCATGGCGGGCTGGGCGGTTCGACCCACAGTTCGAACCTGGGGCAAACAGGCACGTGCCCAC
The DNA here is from genome assembly GCF_001876935.1 of Asparagus officinalis. Taxonomy (NCBI): domain Eukaryota; kingdom Viridiplantae; phylum Streptophyta; class Magnoliopsida; order Asparagales; family Asparagaceae; genus Asparagus; species Asparagus officinalis. The sequence continues at coordinate 14,080,539 of NC_033801.1, forward strand.
ACCTATGTGTCAGCACATGTAAGCTCTTAGGGAAACACCATAGAACAGACACATAGCGTAAAGATTTTAAAAAAAAAAGACAGATTAGATATTGTTACAACAGAATCTAAAACTTCCAAGCATAATATAGGGAACAAGGGACTATATTCAATCAGGCAATGGGTTGAGCTTTTGAGTATCTTGATTTTGTTTAACATTAGAACCATATATGTCCATCCTCATAGGTTTCTTTCTTCCCATTTTTAATGAAAGATGGATATATGTCCATCCTCATAGGTTTCTTTCTTCCCATTTTTAATGAAAGATGGATCCATTAAGTGCAAATTACATGTAGTTTTGGCTTTTCGTGCAAGTATTCAAGTGCAAGGTAAGGATCAGAATTTTTCTAAAATATCATCCATAACTTCGGCACTAATAGAATTCTGGTATGCTCAAGTTGCAAAATCTCAATGCCAAAAGAAGAGAGATCACAAGGGCTGAAAATTAACAGTCAGGATGGTGGAGTAAAACAACAATGATTCACGTCCTAACCTAAGCACATCCTACTTGAATACCACACCACTGCTGGAAAAACAAATGTTTTATATTTCCTCCAGATGTAGAATTGAATAGTTATTTATTTTATTGTTTGATTCGAAAAACTACAGCAAGATTACTTGACCAGCTCCATCATACAAGGGTTAAGACCTCGTACATTTCCTCAAAATATTCATGAAAATTGCCCATTTATTCACAACATAAAGAAGGTAGATGCATGTCTTCACATCATTTAAGGATGACACGTTTGTTTAGGTACAGTTTTCTCGATCCAAGAAATGTGCAACTTTCAGATAACCAAAATTATGAAATCATTTAACCAATACTATGAAATCATTTAACCAAGCTTTTTATGAGTCAATTTAATTATTTTCTTACAATAAGGCCAAAGGTCTGTCAAACTTCCAGCCATGACCCTAATAATCGTTCAAAAGGAGACAAATCTCCAGCCAATACTTGGTAGCAGCCCATATACTACAGAGAAGAAATCACAAAGTAACGAGGTACATACTCATGTAAAGAATCAAAAGAGCTCATCCAAGGTTTCTGGAAAATTTATTAATTATTTTTAATGACATATCAGAAAAGGTTCCATTTTTCACCCTCCTCCCTTAACTATTTCATTTATTAATTATTTTTAATGACATATCAGAAAAGGTTCCATTTTTCACCCTCCTCCCTTAACTATTTCAAGTTTTCACTCACAGGTTTAAACAACATAATTTGCAATACTATAATCAAGTTTTTGAGAAAATATATTGATTACTTTTAATGAAATCAGAAGAGCTCCCATTTTCCACCTCCTCTCCAATAACTATTACAAGTTTTCACCCACAGATTTAAACAACAGAATATGTAATACTATAACCCAAGTTGTTAGATCAACATATCATATGAATAGTGTAGGTGATGGAGGTCCTTGATGTCCATGTATAATTACATCTTTTAGTACATAAATCCCAGCTGGAAAAATAACTTCTCAATGAACTCACTAATTCATCTAAGTTTATCCGGCATACATGGACCAATATTAGCAAATAGAAATATTAAGTTTTAAGTTATTTAAAAAATAAATGCTCCATATATTCTATAGTGCAGTACCATTAGAATATTACCTAGTGCGTGCAAAAGGTTTATCCTTCTCCAGTTCCAAGTCCTTGATCCTAGCTTCCGCTTCTCTCTTTTGTGCCAACCCTTTACCCCATTCCAAGTTCTTTTCCTGAACAAAAGCCTGCATAGGACATAAAGATTTAAGTCAATAAAATAAAAAAATTAGCAAAATTAACCTCTGATCAAAATGACAATAATCTGGAGGGAGGGAGGGAGGGAGTCCTACTTTTTTATATAATAAATGGCATTCCATGAAAATTTCAAATATGGTCAATTTCACAGAACGACTACAAACTATTAGAGAGATGTTACAAAGCATCCTACTTTTTGCTCTACTTTTTTATATAATAAGCCGATATGCCATGAAGATTTAAAATATGGTCAATTCCACAAAACTACCATGAACCATAAGAGGTTTCACATAAATATTTTTATTAGAGAAGAATACAAAAAATGACTAAATTTGCACGATCAACAGACGTAGGGGTAAGCTGGCAAGTGATACACATGTGATATTTTAACCTTAATTACTTTGAGTAACTACAGTCACCATCTCCTTTTCTTAACTGCTAGGGGTATTTAGAGTTCAAATAACACTATTAATGCCATTAGGATAATTTTTGATAGTATGTGGTATTTTCTACAGATTTAAGTCTGGCATTTTTTCCAATAAAAATAGTGTACGGAATTTTTTGCAAAACACTTAATAGCTCATAATAATTCCATGAAATTTGCCCTTTAAGACAGGAGATTCAGTGTTGCCAAGGACGATTCATAGTTCACTACGGCAGGTTAGTCAGACCATCTACAAGACAGGAGATTCAGTGTTGCCAAGGACGATTCATAGTTCACTACGGCAGGTTAGTCAGACCATCTACAAGGGAACAGTAGTAGCTCAAGTTAGTCATGCAAGATATTTCCATAAGATATATCAGTCCTCTTCTAATCAAAGACTCTGAACCTCTTTTTAAATGATTATGTAGGTATATCCCTATCACCTGGGAATAAGAAAAGAAGTAAGGTGCAGGTCTTAATCCATCATGGGATTTTATCTCAGCACTTGTACACTTTGCTTTTTTGTCCTCTTCCAAATTCTTAAGATTTTCTTTCTCGAAGAGATTTTATCTCAGCACTTGTACACTTTGCTTTTTTGTCCTCTTCCAAATTCTTAAGATTTTCTTTCTCGAAGAGAAAAGCCATCTACAATATTATTAGTGGTTTTGACAATGAAATAGACTTGGCCATCAGTCCATAGGGTCTTAAATTTTTGATATTTGCTTAAGCCCTTTATTTCAATTCTCCTGTAGCATAGAAAAATTCCAATTGATAAACTGTAAATCTACTGAGACCCTCATAATATCACAAACAGGGGTGTTCCAATATTCACCTTATGCCTGTCCTTCATTTAGTTCCCTACTTCTCAAGAGCTAGCACTATAGTAATCACAATAATCTCTGCACTTAAGTCCTATAATATCACCAGCAACACTTCTAGTCTCAACTATGTCATTGCATTTAAGTGCAACTTAATTAAGTTGGCTACAAGGAGCACCCAATAAATCTTCTCATCCAGCATATGAAATCTAGTTCATACTGTTTCACGTGTTCAAAGAATGGGGTTTTGTCGCAGCAAACATATTGTTTCGCGTGACCCAATATTCAACAAATATAAGGGGTTTAGATATCAATGCATCAGTTCATATTACTGGTATAATTGCTAGTATGACCAAAAAAAATTGACCAGTATTTTAGATGCTACGGACCTGCACTAAATACAAATGTCTTCCTGAGTTTTTAAGAATAGAAAACAGCATGTCTAACTCAAAGAGAATATACCAAACAATACATTAGCTTCTAAGATGATATGTAACAGTATACGAGACAATGTATCATCTGCTAAAGCAAAAAAGTGACAAGACAAACTTTGTTTTAGTCATATGATGCTTACATATTAGATCTTATTTCACAGTACTGAGCATTAATCAAGACAAACTTTGTTTTAGTCATATGATGCTTACATATTAGATCTTATTTCACAGTACTGAGCATTAATCTGATTACACTAGTTGTACCTTGCCTTTTGCTTACATATTAGATCTTATTTCACAGTACTGAGCATTAATCTGATTACACTAGTTGTACCTTGCCTTTGTGCCACAGGCCCACGGGAAATGCTAGGGCAAGAAAAAGTAAAACCAATTGGCTAGTTATTGTGCATTATTCACTAGCATGTACAAATTGTTCTGGCTTATGAAGTACTATCCACAACTGTCATAAACTAATAACAGAAAGAAAACTAAGCTTATTCTAAACATAATGTCTTCGCAACAACAGTTATGAAATTGTATGGCTCTTAAGAGGATTTTATAGAACAAGTGCTAACAATTTCTTCTGAATTAACAAGCAACAACAATTGCAAAAGTGTGTGGACAAATTATTCTGAATAACATGCAGAGATATGACAAACCTTTGGTTTCTCTTCTTCTTGTGCTCTCGCAAGCTGTTCTGTATTAATGCGCCTACCTATAACAACATCATTTTAAGCAATAGGTAACAATATACAATCAGCTCTCAAAATTCAATAGGCAAATATACAGATAGCTAAGGGAATTTTCATCAACCAAACCTTCTTTATCACGAAAAACTGGTTGTGCTCCTTTTCCACTCATAGATGGATCCATAGCAGCAAACCTGCATAATCATAAAAATACAGTCAGCTATCAGCTTTATGTGTAGATCAAATAACAAAAACAGCAAACATAACTTTTTTGCAATACATGAAAGAAATTAAGCATGACACCTTGATATTTCCTCCTTCCTCTTCTTGTCATTCTCCTTTTTAATCTCCTCAGCTGATAACAACCCAGTCCTCCTTGATTCTTTTGCTGGAGATGGTTCCTTTCTCTTTCTTGGAGGTGAAAGATCTTCATCCTTAGACAAATATGGTTTTTTCGCCTTCTCGGGGGTGAAAGGTCAATGGAAGGAGATACTCCTCTTCTCGAAGCCTCGGCCAACCGTTGCCTGCTTCTCCTTGGAGAAGAAAGATCATCACCAACTTCAGGAGATTGATTTCTATTTCTTCGAGGAGGAGAAAGGTCATTTACGGGCTCCTTTCTATTTCTCCTTGGCGGAGAGAGATCAGCATCTACTTTGGGAGATCGATTCCGATTCCTTCGTGGAGGAGAAAGGTCATCTACAACCCCCTTTCTTCTCCTTGGTGGAGAGAGATCAGCATCCTTAGCGTCGTCTGCATTCGGTTCCCTATCCGATGGTGGCGTGTCCAATCTCGACCGTCGCTGGCGAGGCGGAGAGAGATCTGAGTTCGAGATCGAAACCCAACCGCTTCCATCTTCCGAAATACCGCCATAGGGTTTCCGAGAACGAATCGCTTCGAGCCTCTTCAGACGCGTCACCTCAACATCTTCATCTACTAAAGGCACTTCGTCGTCTGCAACAACAAAACAGGAATCAGAGAACACGAAATTAGGAGAAGTAAGGGAGCTTAAACCTAGGGTTATGGTTTGGGGAAATTACCAGCGGATTCTTCTTCTTCATAAATTACAGGCTTTTGCCACACGGGGTCTTCGTCGACGACGAGGAAGCCGGCGGCGGCGGGATTGGGTCTGAGATTCTTATCTTTCTTCTTCTTCTTCTTCCTCTTGGTTTGGTCGTCAGATCGAGATAGATACTTTTTCAGACACACTTTACATCACTTTATTCCCCATCCACATAATTCAACAATCTTTATTTTCTATCATCTCTACAGCAAGAGTTTTTTCAAAAGATTTTTACTTTATTTGGGACCCACTAACCCCATCACTCCAACATATATACCCCACCTTATTTATTCATTTCTTTTTCTTATTTCATATATATTACTACTACTACTATTAGTATTACTAATATAACTCATTTATTTATAATTATAATTTTTTAATATTTACATAAATAATATATATTATTAATTTAATTTTTTATATATAAAAGTTTTTTCAAAAGATTTTTTTTGTGTCCAAATTACACAAGACTAATCTCTATTTATAGAGGTAAAAAATAAAAATTATTGATATAAAAATTATAAATTAATTCCTAGTATTTATCTCCCAATATATCATTTAAAAATTAGGAGTAAAACAAAAAACTCCAACCAATCAAGCCTTGACACATGGCTTGATACATGAGCTCAATTAATTTCACCCCCCAAAAGCCGGTGGTGAAATTTTCACCCATCCGAAACCGATTTTCCATTTCACCCCCCCAAAAGTCCACCTGCTGGAGCAAAAAAACCCCCCAAAGCCCACCTGCTGGAGATAGTCTTAAAGACGAAGAAGGCGTTGAGGACGAGCTTCAATTGGGTCTCCAGAGGGAACGACAAGTGAGAAGAGGGGAGAGAGCCACCGCCTTTGGGCGGTAGGGATGGCGACGGGTCGGATCCGGATCCTTTGTGGGTTTGTAGTATGGATCTGGGTTTCAAACCCGACAGACTTGAGAGGATCCAAAAGGGTGGGATGTGGGCAGGCTGGGCCTAACCCATAAACCAGCCGGGTCGTGAAGTTTGTCTCCAAGTCAGGACAGGACTCAGCCGGACTCACTGTATATATGGTTAGGCCGGGTTCTTCCGCTCACTTTTTTTTCGCTTTAGTTGTTTTTTTCTTTCCATTTTTTTCCTTTTTTATCTTTTTCTAGATTAGTTAAAGAGTGAAACATTTATTTCATCTTGCTACAAAGTCTAAATCATATAATCTTATAATTAGTGATGTGGTTATTTCAAATGATAAAAGATTCATAATAATTTTAGCGTTTTCAATAAATCAAAATGACTATAAATAGTCATCAAATACTAAATATAGCTTAGAAAATCTCTAATACTGCTAAAATCGCAATTCAAATCTACGAAACTTGTAATTGTCAATTGAGTTGCTTCTCATATTATGTTGAAACATCTAAAAAAGATGTTAATGTCTATTTGGACTGCGAATTACATTACTAGTCTATTTTGTACATAGTTTGAGTTGCGTATTATTGTGACCTCAATAATACATCAAGACTATCTTAGAGAGTTTTTACGAACATCAGACTATGGAAAGATAAAAAATCTACATTAAAAAGTATGAATCACTGCATGTTAGCCTGCCTCATGGGTCATGACCTATGGGTTGTTTTTTATAATGGGATGGACTTGTCGTGTCATTAAATAAGTGTTGATCAATATTCAACTGGCTGACACATGTCTCAAGCATACTGCGCCCCAAGCTAGTCCAGACAGGTCGAGCAAGGTGTCCTTCGTGGAGAAGAAAGGTCATTTACGGGCTCCTTTCTATTTCTCCTTGGCGGAGAGAGATCAGCATCTACTTTGGAAGATCGATTCCGATTCCTTCGTGGAGGAGAAATGTCATCTACAACCCCTTTTCTTCTCCTTGGTGGAGAGAGATCAGCATCTACTTCAGGTGATCGATTCTGGTTCCTGCCGAAGAGGAGAAAGGTCATCAACAGACCCATTCCTGCCCTCCTCATTCGTGGAGAGAGATCAGCATCTGCTTCCGGCGATCGATTCCTATTCCTCGCAGGTGGCGCGAAAGATCCTCATTAGCCTCACCCGATTCCCAGCCAAAGGTCTTCGCTCCGGCGACGGCGTCTGATCCAAACCGTCGCCGCCGCCCGCTGACGTGGGCGGTGAGAATCACCATCCTTAGCGTCCGTCTACATTCAGTTCGCTATCTGATGGTGGCGTGTCCAATCTCGACCGTCGCTGGCGAGGCGGAGAGAGATCTGAATTCAAGATCGAAACCCAACCGCTTCCATCTTCCGAAATACCGTCATAGGGTTTCCGAGAACGAATCGCTTCGAGCCTCTTCAGACGCTTCACCTCAACATCTTCATCTACTAAAGGCACTTCATCGTCTGCAATAACAAAACAGGAATCTGAGAACACGAAATTAGGAAAAGTAACGGAGCTTAAATCTAGGGTTAGGGTTTGGGGAAATTACCGACGAATTCTTCTTCTTCGTAAATTACAGGCTTTTGCCACACGGGGTCTTCGTCGACGACGAGGACGCCGGCGGCGGCGGGATTAGGTTTTGGATTCTTATCTTTCTTCTTCTTCTTCTTCTTCTTGGTTTGGTCGTCAGATCCAAATTGGTACTTTTTGAGATACTCTTTGAGAGACGTGGCA
>NC_033801.1:14088366-14125391 GCF_001876935.1 Asparagus officinalis
CGCCATTAAAGAGGAAGAAGGCGTCGAGGATGAGCTTTAATTGGGTCCTAACCCATAAACTGGCCGGGTCATGAAGTTTGTCCCCAGGTCTGGACAGGACTCAGCCGGACGCACTGTATATGGTTAGGTCAGGTTCTTCCGCTCACTTTTTTTTCACTTTAGTTGTTTTTTTCTTTCCATTTTTTTCTTTTTTATCTTTATCTAGATTAGTTAAAGAGTGAAACATTTATTTCATCTTGCTACAAAGTCTAAATCATATAATCTTATAATTAGTGATGGAGTTATTTCAAATGATAAAAGATTCATAATAATTTTAGCGTTTTCAATAAATCAAAATGACTATAAATAGTCATCAAATACTAAATATAGCTTAGAAAATCTCTAATACTGCTAAAATCGCAATTCAAATCTACGAAACTTGTAATTGTCAATTGAGTTGCTTCTCATATTATGTTGAAACATCTAAAAAAGATGTTAATGTCTATTTGGACTGCGAATTACATTACTAGTCTATTTTGTACATAGTTTGAGTTGCGTATTATTGTGACCTCAATAATACATCAAGAGTATCTTGGAGAGTTTTTACGAACATCAGACTATGGAAAGATAAAAAATCTACATTAAAAAGTATGAATTACTGCATGTTAGCCTGCCTCATGGGTCATGACCTATGGGTTGTTTTTTATAATGGGATGGACTTGTCGTGTCATAGAAATAAGTGTTGATCAATATTCAACTGGCTGACACATGTCTCAAGCATACCGCGCCCCAAGCCAGTCCAGACAGGTCGAGCAAGGTGTCCTTCATGGAGAAGAAAGGTCATTTACGGGCTCCTTTCTATTTCTCCTTGGCGGAGAGAGATCAGCATCTACTTTGGGAGATCGATTCTGATTCCTTCGTGGAGGAGAAAGGTCATCTACAACCCCCTTTCTTCTCCTTGGTGGAGAGAGATCAGCATCTACTTCAGGTGATCGATGCCGGTTCCTCCGAAGAGGAGAAGGTCATCAACAACCCATTCCTGCTCCTCATTCGTGGAGAGAGATCAGGCATCTGCTTCCGGCGATCGATTCCTATCCTCCGAGGTGGCGAAAGATCCTCATTAGCCTCACTAGATTCCCCAGCCATAGGTCTTCGCTCCGGCGATGGCGTGTCCAACTGCGCCATCGCCGCTGACGTGGCGCGTGAGAGATCACCATCCTTAGTTTCCGTCTGCATTAGTGTTCGCTATCCGATGGTGGCGTGTCCAATCTCGACCGTCGCTAGCGAGGCGGAGAGAGATCTGAATTCGAGATCGAAACCCAACCGCTTCCATCTTCCGAAATACCGTCATAAGGTTTCCGAGAACGAATCGCTTCGAGCCTCTTCAGACGCTTCACCTCAACATCTTCATTTACTGAAGGCACTTCGTCGTCTGCAACAACAAAACAGGAATCAGAGAACATGAGTAACATACAGTTCACCATGTCCATTAGGGTTCTATTCTTTCGTTCAGCTACCCCGTTAGACTGTGGTGTATAGGGAGCAGTAACCTCATGAATAATATCATGTTCTTGGTAATATTCAGTCATATGATTTGAGGTATACTACCCCCCACGATCAAATCTTAGAATCTTGATCTTCCTGTCAAGTTGGTTCTCAGATTCAGCTTTATACCGCTTAAACCTATCTAAGACTACATCTTTAGTTTTGAGAAGATAGGTATAACAATATCTTGAGTGATCGTCTATACAAGTCACAAAATACCTCCTGCCCCTTCGGGTGAGAACTCGGTTTGAGTCACACACATCACTATGAATTAATTTGAGGGGTTCGGAGTTTCTAGTTATAGACTTGAAGGGTTTTTTAGTGTGTTTCCCTTGAACACAGATTTCACACTTAGATGAGGGATCATAAGAAGATTTAGGAATGAGGTTTAATTTACTCATTCTCTGCAAGGTTTGGAAATTGATATGTCCAAGTCGTCCATGGCAAACATCACAAGACTCAACAATTTGAATAACAGAAGACTCAGAAATTTTATTAGAACTGGAATTGATTACATTGAGTTTGAAAAGACCATTACAGATAAAACTTTTTCCTATAAAAACATTAATCTTTGTAACCACAAATTTATTGGATTCTTTCACAATCCTATAACCAGCTCTAAGAAGAAGAGATTCACTAATCAGATTGCGATGGAGAGAAGGAACATGATAAACGCCTTGCAGATGAAGAGATTTCCCAGAAGTCATGGTGAGCTCTATACGTCCACTTCCTATTATTGATTTAGTGGAGTCATCTGCTAAGCTTATGCTTCCTCCACGTGATTCCTGATAATTTGAAAACCAAGAGCGGTCATTACAGACGTGGATATTTGCTCCGGAATCCAAATACCAATCAGTGGAAGAAGTTAGAGAATTTACAAGATGAGATGAAGAGGCTAACCTGAAGGAGGTTGGATTCATTTCAATCATATTAACTTTGTTGGATCCATTTCCTTTAGGGGCAGGTTTGGCTGGTTCCTTCTTCCGAAAGAAATAGTTGTGAGCCATGTGGTTGGTTCTACCACAGACAAAACAGAACTTCTCATCAGACTTATGGCTGGAAAAATTGTGATTTGATTTGAAGGAGGATTTGTTGAAAGATTGTTGATTTTTCTTGAATTTCTTCTCTTTGGGTTTGAAATTCTTAGATTTAGGCTTATCTTCTACCAAGTTTACTTTAGCTTTTGTTTCATTCTTGGTGTTGGAATTTTTCCTATGCTGGTCTTCAATACGAATAACCTTGAGGGTTCAGTTAAGGTTAGATCTCCTTGTTTGTGTCGGAGATCTCCAGCAAATCTAGACCAGGAGGGAGGAAGTTTGTCAATCAAACAGGAAACTTTATAATCGTCAGTAAAAGTGTTTCCTTTTGATTGGAGATGACGGAGGAAATCTAGAAATTCATGAATTTGTTCATTAATGGGCTTGTCATCAACCATCCTGAACTTATTGAAGGAGGAGGAGGTGAAACGCAGAATTCCGGCATCATCATAGCCATATTCTGCTTCAATAGCATTCCATAGGTCTTTTACACTTTTGAACTCATAATATATGTCATAAAGGTTGTCCGCAAGTGCACTAAGAATCCTATGACAACAATGATACTTAATTTCTTCTGGTTTCATAGAGCTGGAAAACGAGCTAGCACCAGAACCAGAAGTGGAAGGAGCAGGTTGAGCAGGATTAGGAGTCAAAGGTTGAGAACCACTAGTAGATGACTCAGAAGTGTCAATAGCAGATAAAAGACCTAAGGTAGTGAGCCAGTATTTTATCCGATTAGCCCACCATTTATAGTTAACACAGGTGAACTTCTTAGGTTTGACATTTTTTGAATGATCAGGAATTGCCATAAGTCCAATTCAAGTTTACTAGTCTAGGTAGATATAATCTGATCAAATAAAGGATTTTGTCAATACTACTAGATCAGAAACTTAATTAAACTTGCTCTTAACCAAAAACTCTAAAAGTGAAAAGATTAAAGTTTTACTCGGGTAGTTTGGCCAGAAAGGATAGTACTAGAGGTTGATCAAAGATCTATTAAGTACCTCGTTTCTTGCATAGCGCTTTACACAATCCTTAAACCTTGCCTTAGACACAACTAATCCAAGAAAACTTAAACCAGTTCACTTAAAGATTTTTTGTTTTCTATTATATATTATATTATATATATATATATTATTATATATATATATATATATATAATATATATATATATATATATATATATATTATATATATATATATATATATATATATGTGAAAACTCCTATCAACTTAAGTGGATAGGAAATAGTGATCCACCAAACTTTTTATCCTTGGATCTTGCCCTAGGCGACCTTGCATGATATGAAGAGACTTTTTATATTAATAAATGAGTGGCTAAAAAAGTTTGGTGGATCACTATTTCCTATCCACTTAAGTTGATAGGAATCTTCTCTCTCTCTCTCTCTCTCTCTCTCTTTCTCTCTCTCTCTCTCTCTCTCTCTCTCTCCTCTCTCTCTCTATATATATTATAATATATATTATATATATATATATATATATATATATTATATATATATATATATATATATATATATATATATATTATATGAAAATTACAGATACAGAAATTGAGTACAGAAGCAGCAAAGAAATAAATATTTTTTTATAACTAATTTAGATACAACAAATTAAAACAATTAACTAATACAATAAGTAATTATAAGATATAAAGATTCAAGTGAACAATAATCCCGATGAACAGCATTTTTTTTAATTTTAAAAAAAATTTAAATTTTTTTAATTTAAATTAACAGCAAGAAATTTTACTTAATATTCTAGATTGCTGTCAAAACAGAAATATAATAATATAAAAACCAAATTAAAGAGTTAGAAAATTCAGGCCTGATCGGGAGTAGTCGTGATGTCACTGCCCTAGAAGATTAATGACCCGCCTATCGCCCTGACGTAATTTTTCCCCTCTCCCTTAGCGGTAAAAACCCCCAGAATCAGCCGGCCTCTGCACTCGGGCGTGAGTCACAGAGCTTATGCTCAGAGGAAAACGATTGCCCAAAATATAAATATAAATATGTAGCCAAAATTTCTTGGAGAAATGAGAGTAGAGAAGGAAGAGAGCTTAGAAGTTCTTCTCTTCGTTGGTGTGTTTTTGAATGAGCTCCAAACTTGCTTATATAGGTGAAGAGAGGTGTAACCCCCGCTGAATCCAAGGGACCGTTACGCACAAATCTTGCTTCCGTTACCCCCATGCAGCCGTTACAGAACGTGTAAAATGTGCAAAATAAAAGCTTGAGAAGCAAAAATGTGTGCGTGTGCGGTGCGGCGGGGCGTGCGCGCGCGTGTGGTAGATATGCAAAGCCCACTAAACCCAAAACACTATTCAAAGCCCAATAAGGAGAGAACCATTATATACCCTATACTATTCATCTCATTTTTCAATGTGAGACTATTCACAAAGGCAAAATTGTCTTTTTATGAACAAAGCATCTAACAGATCTAGCGTCTCATCAGAATCTATGTTCTAGAGTAGTTGGTATAAAAGGATCACCAGTTTAGTGATCATTTCTGTATCTATCTTGAGGTCTAAACTCATTTTATTATCAACAAACAATTCAACTCTGTATCCATGTTTCAAATTGTCCCTTATCTCTGCATCTATATGGGGTGGTACCTTTATTTTGTATCGGTGTCCATACTTACAGGTTTTAACTATTCTCCTGGCTTCACTCCTCTCTTTCTCTCTCTTCGTTATTTCCCCCTCATTTACTCATTTAGTTCTTATTTTTGTCACCCTCAATAAGGTAAATCTCTAATGTGGGAAAAGGATTGATGAATATTTACTGAAGAAGGCGTATTATTAATCACAAGACTCCTCCCTTTTGAAAATTTGAAACTGAACTCGTCCATCTATGGAACTGAATTGGTCCAGCTACAATAGATAAGTATAGAGCACAATCACACGTGATATCTCTTTGATAATCTTTGTTGCATTTGGATGTTTAATGCACGAGAACAAAACAGAATGTGATTAACAATTCGGCGGAGCTTGAGCCAGTTATCACATGTATATTTTATGTCATGTTAACATGTAAAGTAAATTCCATTATAAGGTGTGTTCTTTTGAATTATTAGGAGCATTAAAATTAACATGCACAACAGATGCATCCTTCCATCTTCTTACTTTCAAGTATGACGTAGGATATGTGCATGTGTATTTACTTGTCGATTATGATGTAGGATATGTGCACATGTATTTACTTGTCAATACTTTTAATTCGAACATGTTTTCTCCCTTAACTTATCACATATCATACATGCTTTTCTGCCTTAGCCTGTCATATATCATGCATGCATGTTTTTCTTGTACTTTAAAAGGTATATAGTTTCTTTTAGGATCCCAGATTGAACTTATGTTAAGAATTACTATTGTTTATTACATCCACATGACTTTTCCTATCAAGTACAGACCTAAGTTAGGAAATGAAAATTTGGTATTGAAAGTGGTTGATATAAAAGTAGGTCATTATTTATGCCATACCCATAACCCAAGCCTGAATTGATGACTCCTTGTATGAAATCATTTTTCAGGAGAAGGATGAGATCAAAGAGATTCTGACCCCAAAATAATTCTGTCAAGTGTTAGTATTGAAGAAATGCGTAGTAAATAAGTTACCAACAGATAAAAGATTTTTGATCTCGTCAGGGNTTTTAGTTCTGGGGGGCCGCGTACAAAAGATAGATAAAAAAATTTCTTAATGTAATTTTATTCACAAGAGATATACCACAACCCACATAAAACGAGTAGAATAGCCAACATCAATATCTCCAAAATATTTCAAAAGAGAAAGATAAATATTATATAGAAAATAGTCAAATAAACATCATCTATTTTTTTATAACTAAAATTTCTCTAACTAAAAGGAATTCGACGTTCCTTAAAATTTTCAAAGCCTTCAATGATAGTATCAATTCTCAGACTTTTAGCAATTTCTCTTTCAATAAACACCATTAATGTGTCGGAGAGGAAAGCATCCTCCATTTTGCTTCGAAGTCTAGTCTTGACGATATTCATAGCTGAGAATGATCGTTCTGCAGTAGCGGTAGAAACTGGAAGAGTAAGCACAAGTACGATCACTCTAGAAATGAGGTCGTATGTAGCAGATTTATTAGTCTTTACCAACCATTGACCCAACTCAGAAATGGTTGAAAGAGTTTTGAAGTCTGACCCTTTGACTACATTATGATCATAATGTTTCAGTTGCATCTTCAAACTCTCTTTTTCTTCACTTGTAAAATCTTGTGCATAAAACTTGCCAACCAATTTGCATATATCTTGTATTCTCAAAGCCTCATATGCATTTTGAGAATTTAAGGCAGAACTAAGCATGAGCAATTCTGTCGCATCTTCACTAAAATGCACATTAATTTCTTGCATTTGTGAATCGATCGTGACATAAAGAAAGTCTAATCGATAATGATGCCCAATGGTGATGTCTTGATGACCACGAGCTCATTCTGCCCATTCGCTAAATACCTCTCCATAAATTTCCAATTTCAATGAAACCCCCTTTATTAATCTTGTTGCTACTCATGGTAATATATTTACTATTAATATATACATAAAAACCCTCAAATAATTAATATTCACAAACTAATTTTTTTCCCCAAATTAGGAATAGAGCACCCTAATTTTTTTTTTTTTTTTTTTTTTTTTTTTTTTTTTTTGGGGGGGGGGGGGGGGGCGTGGCCCCCCCTGGACTGTATGTAGATCCTCCCCTGGATCTCGTGCAATATCATCATCACTTCTTCCTACATACACCTTCACCATTCCTTACATGAAATTATTGAACTTAGATACTTCTAGCATTGAATTCTTTGTGCAGTACTCGATCCTCATGATGAATATTATTTGCTAAAAAATATCAATTAACAAGTGTCAGACTTTCGACTCCTTTTGGATTACTTGTTAATTGAACACATCTGTTTCCAGCAAGGTCTATGTGATCCCCTAGCATATTACTAAGTGTCACTTTAATGTTAACATGAATTCGGCTGTATGTCCCTCACAAAATTTAATTTACAAACTCTTGCATGTCCCTCCGACCATCAATTTGCACGGGCCGTGCACGTGACTTGGATGGAATTTCTCCTAAGCTTAAAGGGTAATTAAGCTTCTAGCGGCAATATAACATCTAAGCTTTACTGGATCCAAGTTCCAAACTTTATGATGGCGACTTGATGATATGAAACTTATGGTTTATATTCGCATTAGGTGTAAGTTAGGTTCCATATGGGGCATAAACAAAACCAACCATAAGTTTGCAGACAACATTCCATGTGATCACGTGAGGCTTTAGTTTTCATTTGAAGTTAATTATGGGCCCTTATCAATCGACATGCATATGCAACAATCTCCACCTTTACCCTTAAAGAGGAGGAGTTCCCAAATTCTTAAAAAGAAAGATAAAAAAGAGTTAAATACATGAAACAAAACAATATTACATATATAGTTGCAACTGAGAAGTTGAAATTAATATTTTCTCAACACGCACACTTTATTAATCTCACAAGCACATTAATTCAATTACGTTGCGAACTATTTATCCACAATTTTTTTTTTCACACAAATGCTGCCCTAGCTAGCTTCTTTCTCATGTTTGTAAAATCTCTGGAATAATTCAAGAATTTATGTGACCATGCATGCACATGGCTCTCAAGAAAATCAAATGAAAAGAAACTTGATGATGACACATCCAACGCATCGGACTATGAGAGGAGCATTTCACTCTTTTGGAATGTGGATGAGCTCTCAAGAAGTGAGGACACATGCATGCATACTTGAATGCGCCCAACCGTAGGTTACTTTTATTATTGATAGATATAACATTATGCATTATTTTGTACGTTATAACTACCAATCTCTATCCCCATGCTTTGCGGTCGTGAGATCTCCTGGCCACCGTCAATTCCTTCACTCAAAAACCCTTGTCGCATTTGATCTTGTAGGGACAACAGTGGGCCCAATTTAACTCTAAATTTGTGGTGAAATTATTCTATACTGTTTTTAAGTTCAAAATTGCAGAAGCTAGATAAATTAATAACGGGTAGATCAAATCTTGTAAAATATGAAAACTTTGATCAGTGTATTTCATGGCGCCATCAGTAAAAAGATTATACAATGATGGAGGTGCCAAGCACCTTGTTTCTAAATAATTAAGAAATTCTAGCCATATGTTGGTCCCTCGGCTCGACCTGTTGATATTCCTATTCATTTGTTTATTTATTTATTTTCTTCTTTTCTCTTTGTTTATGTAAAGTTTCTCGCTTCCTTTCCGGAGAAAATTACTTGGTTGTATTTTTGCCCAGATCATCCGTATATTTTGTTTTAATGAACATTTTCACCCGTTTATTAGGATCCATGTCTTATTGTCAATCATTCATTTCCTACTAGTGGTAATGGCGTATGGTTGTCAGTTTTTCCTTAAATTAATATTTTCTATAATATAAAAATGTATGGATGAAAACTCATCATTCTTTCTCCAAAAACTCACATAGAAGTAGATAATGAATAACTATAAGCAAATAAATGCAGGTCTAGGTAATATTTTGTCCGATCTCTTGCTATACGATTTTCCTCTAACAAACCATCAATTCCGGCATGAAAATCCTTGTCGTATTAGAGATTGGAGAGACAAAAGTAGTCGTCGTCAAAACTACTAAACCTTAACAAGACAAAATTTGCGTTTCTGGCTTAAATCATCATAATATTTCAAAAAAATTGCATTTTTTTTAATGACGAAGTCAAATAGTTTATAATTCTTTTTTTTCCCCCCTTCTGTTCTTCATTAGATCTACCTTGATCTCGGTCGGCATAAGAGTCCAAAAAGAGGAAGAGTGCCTCTGAATGTGGCTTGGGCTCGGTGGTGGGCAGCCTCACATGGGGGGCCCTTTCTAGGTGTCCCCTGAGTTTAAGGAGTAGTGGGCCCACATTGATTATCAGATGAGGCCACGTGGCTGATTTTGTGGGATGACGCTGCGAGCATTGTTCGGTTTGTTTATTCCCTTGTAGTTGTGGGGGAATACATCTTCACTGCAAATTACAATTAAGATTGTAACATCAATGCATTAAATTGTTCTAAATGTTGTTGTAACTACTGCATGCAGAAACACCTGAACATGAGGTAATCAATGGATGCGTTGCTACGAAACGCGAGGGTCACGATTCAGCAAATCAGACGAACCTCGTTTGACAAACGAAACTCGTCAAACATGCGAACCTCGTCGAACGAACGAACATCGTCAAACATGCGAACCTCGTCGAACAAACGAACCTCGTCGAACAAGCGAACCTCATATGACAGACGAACCTCATCGAACTAGGAGAACGCTAGGGTCACACCTTCGTGCGAATGCGTAGTTCGTTTGCATGCTGCGAAGCAGCCTGCGAAACAACCATAGTGGCAGCCAACGTGGCGTCACCTCGTCCCGATGCCTCCGTTCGAAGTGCAAAGTGCGCCTAACAAAGTGTCACTTAGCGCATCAGCCCCGATCCCCGGCCCATTGGCCCACGGGCCACTAGAACTTATGAGTGAATAATTCAAATAAAACACTTCTCGACTTGCTGTTGGCAAGCCTCGAACATGAGACCTTTTGAAACATCAAAACATAAACTTTCTACTAGGCTACTAAGCATTTATGAAAAATAATTGTAGTTAATATATATATATATATATATATACATATAGTTTGGAAACTCATTTTGAAAAGCGGTATTGACCAAAAAATCCAACAGAAATTTCTGCAAATTGGAAATCTTAAATCATGTCGTTTCCCAACTGATCATGTTGCCGCATCGGATAGACGGATTTTAGGTGTGATCAGCGGAAATTACGTACTTTGATTTTCCGTTAGGTTTGTAAGAAATCGTCTCCCTCGATGTTATGAACAAAATTCATTTGCAGCGGGACAAAACTCGATCTGGTCGAGTTTGTCTTGGTGCAAATCCCCTTCGCTCCCTCTTGCAGCAAACAAGTTTTGAAACGAGTTCTTCAAGATTCTTCACATGCGTCGAAGTGCTTGGAGACGTAAATCTGAGAATCAAACAACCTAAGTACGTGGTGCTTCAATGATAAAATCAGGAAATGGTTCGATACCGACGATACGAAGCAGAAATTTGAATATAAAGACGCGCTGAATGAGTAAATAGTCTACTAGTTGGACCGGTCGTGGGTGCGGAAAAGAATAAGTAGGTGGGGCCCATGGGGGAACAAGATCTCGTACCACCTCGTGGGCTGTTTGCAATTATGAGGGCTCTTCCGTCATTAGACGACTCTTCTTACGCGGGACGCATGTTATCAATATATTTTAGATTTAATTATAGCAAATATTTTATTAGCATAATTTTGTTTTAATCCTTTTTTATGGTTTGCAGATTGCGGGAAAACTAGCAGTTAAGGCCTCCCTCAGAATCTTATTGTCTACCCACGACCTGCCGCAAGCACCGAATGTTTTGCATTAATGGGATTATCTGCCAAACCGTGCGTTAATAAAGAAACAACACTTGTAAATATTATATTGCTTTTACGCACAAATGAGAGTGAATCATCTTCATTGCTCTTTGTGCTTAATAATCATATTGGTATTTTAATTCCACCCCATTTGCCAAGAAGAAATAATCATATTGGTATTTTAATTCCACCCCATTTGCCAAGAAGGTATTTTAATTAGGTAAACCTGCTTTGAGGCATTTTAATTGATTCAACTTACCAACAATGCCATTTTTCTCGTCGGCGACCAGTTTTCCGGCGAGAGCTCGTCGCATGCGTAGCACGTGATGACTTAAACTGTTTTTTAGCTGCTGATGTGGCACAGATTTTCTGACGTGGATAAAACAGTTGGGCGAATCTGTCCTATTTTTGGTGAATTGGGATTTTTAGAGGGTTAATTCCCGCCTTTAAACACTGTCACGTCAGAAAATCCGTGCCACATCAGCAGCTAAAAAATAGTTTAAGTCATCATGTGTCACGCACGTGATGAGCTTTCGCCGAAAAACTGATCGCCGACGAGAAAAAGGGCCTTCTTGGTAAGTTGAATCAATTAAAATACTTTAAAGCAGGTTTGCCTAATTAACATACCTTCTTGGTAAATAGGGTGGAATTAAAATACCAATATGGATATTTAGCCTATTTAGATCCATTACATTGTGCCCAAGTTATATCATGGATCTGCGTGCGGGTTTCCAAGTTCTGTGACACAAAATACTTTTGGTGCATCCTTAATGCTCATGGACAGATTGTATGTACTTTCTCGTTAAAAAGTTATTTTACAATTGTAAATTGTTATGCATGCAAAATACACAGATTCTTTAAATTGGAGGCTAAAAATATCTCTTCTTTTTACTCATTAGCATGGAATAAGGTAAAATGAATATGGCCTTTCACACAACCCTTTTAATCCTCTACTATTTCTTTTTTAAATATCATTGTGACACCTGAAAATACTGTAATATTCTTAATTTAGCTCTTTACTAATGCAGAAGAATGTTTCAAGGACTGACTCGATATGTAAATATTAATTGAAGACTAAACTGCTATTGAGAAATAGATAGGAAAAAGTAATTAAGGATGCTAGCTAGGAAGCCTGACCAATGAATAGAAAATCTATGCTCCTTCCCTTGATTGTTGGATGAAATGTTGTTAGTTAGTCGAAGAGTAGTATTGTAAACTCACACCCCAATGAAAAGGAATCACGTCCAAAAAAAAAAAAGAACAGTGCTTTCTTCTTCTCTTTTTCTAAAAGTTTCATTATCCATTTCAACACTCGAACTAGTTCTTCTTTCTCCAAAACAGGTTCAACTAGTTCGCACGTGGACAGACCACGACCAGAATAGATGCCGTTAGAAAAAGGGACACGCGTAAGCTTACAACATCGAAAAAAAAAAAGATTGGGCCGGGGTGGCAATTAAAATAATCTTGAGATTTGGAATAATTAATGTTTTAGTCTCAAATACTTCAAGAAACTATTAATATATGCCCTAATCCGAAACTTCAAGAGACAAAGACCATGTTGATTACAATGTAGATCCAAAACAAGAAGATTACCTAGAGACAATAAGGATTTTGTTAAATCAAATGAGTTCGTTGTAAGCCTTGTAGGCTTGTAGCATACGAGCTTATTGTTATTTAAAAAGGGAATAATTCCACATATATAACAGATACATGAGATCCCATGTTATTCCGATCCTCTTCAATTATGTTATAATTGGAGCGGGTGCAAGTTTCTCAATGCTTATCTTCTATCTCAATTCCAATGGATAAGATCACATTACCTAAGATTTTCGGTATCACGTACAAATAATGGGTTTTGCTATAGTGATTTTTAAGTTCACTAGTAGTTTTCCGCACCAAAGTGGTTTTCAAGATAACAATAGAAATCTTTTGGGCATGATCTCATCTGTTACTAGTGATATAGAAAATAAAGATCGAGAAAATTTGACCACCTCCAATTACCGCATAATTGATGAGGATCTTGATCCTAAGATCAAAATCTCTAATGGAGATACAATTTAAGCTAACGATGATAATTAAGCTGTCTTTATTAGAACCAAATGAGTTTGTCAAGAGGTAACTTCTATTTCGTCTCTCCTTCATAGTAGGAGTGCCTTCTTAGAACCTTCCCTATTTATGCTGGAGGCGTCTAAGATATGTTGCATAATGACATAAATCTTTATTATTAGCTAAGTCTAAATGGTACTTACATGTGATTCAAAGTTTTAAAATTGAATGCATGTGCGCCTTGATTTGACAATCATATCACGGTAGTCTCCTTTCCTTTTAAAATTTTATAAATGATGCAATAATTTTAGTTAACCTTCATGCTCCATAAAAATGGAAAGCATTAAGTGTTCTAATATACGTAGCTAGACAAGATAATTGTTGGTAAATGATAGGTCTACACATGTTTAAACTCAGGGATCAGAATTTACTTTCGGCTATTGAGTATTATTTGGAAAATAAAGCTAACAAATCAGAAGGAACTATGATGACCACATTTGTCACTTGAAAAGAAGAAATAAGAGGAGAAAAAAGGAAACATAAAAATATTAAAAGATTCACATAGATCAGTAAGCATAATTCAACTTAAATAAATCAAAACAAAACATTTCCATCCTGACTAATATTTTTTTTCGAAATTCATTAATTTACGATATTCCTTTAAAATTGTATTACCCTATTTTCTCCAAAGCAAATATCAGAGAAAAGTTTCTGTCAACCTAAGGAAACTCAGACTTAATTTCATCCTCAATTTCTTTCTCACGTAGATTGCTTTGAACTGTTTATCGATGTGCGATGCACATCAAAACTATCTTTTTCTCAAGATCCACACATATATATTAGCACCCATTTCAGAACAAACCAAAAGCATTAGAAGATTGGTAGATGGAGCTCTTACAATTTGCGGGGAGCTTTACTTTATAAATAACACTCCATATTTGTGCATCACTCTATTTTTCACATAAAATTTCCAAGCTCACTCAATTTGCGCCAATGCAAAATGAGAAGATCTCAATTAGACGGTTAAGACTAGGATAAAATAGTCGTAAGATTTGTCAAGTAAACACTCATACAACCTACATAACAGCTCAAACCCAGCTCGCACGAGAAGAACGAGAAATAACCAAACTACCCTTGTGGGGGCGGGGTCAGAGTCGTAACTTCACCCGACATGAGCTCGGATGCCGCACATTCCTCCCCTCAGCAGCTGGGCCGCTCGACACGTGTATATTAAATGCATCCGGGGTAGTGGCAATCCCGATATTATCATGAAGCCCAGGGGCTCTTCCACCCCCCGCTGTGCATATAAGCCCCCCATAACCTCTGCTCGTTTCATCCCAACTCTCCTCCTTTCTTCCTCTCGAGTTCACTTCATTTCTCGCTCGAAGATGTTGCGCTACACTGCGCCGCTGCTGCTACTGTGCGCCGCGGTACACGTTGCCGTAGCCATCACCGATGGTGATCTCTCTCTCCCTCTCTTAGTTGTCATTTTTAATGTTCCATTTGAGCTTAACTGTTCGAGCTTAAGCTGTCAACGTCAAGTAAAATACCCATTAATTTATATTTCTTAAAAAAGAAATCACGATGAAGATTATGTCCAAGACTTCAGTATATTTACCCATTTATTTTGCCTGCACTTTTTGAGGGCAAGAATTCAAAATTCAAATTTTGGTATATTGTACTTGGATCCTTTCGGGTGATGAGCTCGTCAGAGCGTAAATTTTAGGGGAAGTAAAATAGTAAATATATTTTATTTTATTTTTTTGTGAGTACGAAACCTTTTTTTTCAAAAGGCCACGTTCTGTGAAGCTCTGACACGACGTTCACGTGCGTATCAGCTCGTCATGTGCCTTTTATTCCTGATTACCTAAAGTACCCTTTTAAGATATTTTTTCATCCCCCTCTCTTTTCCATATTCCCTTTCAAGAACTATAGATATTCGATGTCTAAATCTAATCTTTCATATTTGAAGTCACTAGTTATAATTTCAATATTTTGAAGGCTAAATAGCACTTAAGTGCCTTACAGTTTTGCTCACTTTTTGCTCACATATCCTCACTTGTTTTTTTCACAGCATTTATACATCCATAAATTGTTTAAAATCAACACTTAGTTATCATTTGTCGTGTAGACAGTCAAAATTTTTCCTTTTAAAGATCTAATTCGGCACTTAGAGTTAGCATGTGGGTGTCACGTGAGAACGTTTGAGTGAAAATTTTAATATCTACGGAACCGAGGGTAGCAAATTGCCAATTTTAAACAACTTAGGGTGTATAAATTTTGCGAAAAACATGTAAGTCACTTAAATGCCATTTAGTCTATTTTGAATATAGTTTTCAACTTTATTAAGAATGAACAAAGTAGAAACAAACAACAACAACAACAACATGTCTACAACTAAAAAACATTTTGAATCATTCTTGAAGTGTCAAAAACAATGGTAAGGACTGGACTTGGTTGTCATTCTCCTAAGAGTACCAAAAAAATTCTTGCATCTGTCATCATCACCTCTATGTTTAATCCTCGACTATAATCCTTTTTAAGTAGTTTTTGATAGAAACGTATGAGTGGATATGGGACATGAGTTGCTGTCACATATATCTTGGCTGTCCACTTTCCACATGTATATATTCCAACTCTATCTAGTTGTTGCTATTGATTTTGGTAATTTCCTATTGCACGTAGAATCAAATCATAATGGTCCCCATCTCTGCACATTACTTGATTCGGATCCAATCCCGAACCAAACTCGACCCATGTATTAATTCTAGAGGGACCAAAACCCATGTGACCGCTGCTAGACCGTTTCAAGAATTTATTTCTGGCATATTTCTTTTAGAAAAAAGAGGTATATAGTACTCTAAAAAGAAAATTAAAAAAAAAGATGGGCAGAAAAGAGCATAAAAGTTTCAATCAAAACATGGAAATAAGTTAATATCAAGAGTTATTAATGATTTTTCACTCGTCCATTGAAGTTAATATTATTATTATTATTATTTACTTCTCTAAGAAAAAGGGGTTTTTAATAAGAAAGAAATGAGTTTAAACTTTGATCAGGCCGAAGTCGGTCAGTCAGTCACGACTCGAAATTAGAATTGGAATAGTTTGTAGGATAAAACACAATTTTCTGTTGGAAAACCCCCTTCAAGATTGTTGATAATGACTCCTGTTTCGTGTTCCGTTATCAAACCCAGGACTACTGCCTAACGGTAACTTCGAGCAAGGCCCCAGCCCGGGCAAACTCAAAGGCACAGAGGTGAAATCCCACGACGCAATCCCAAGCTGGGAGATTTCTGGCTTCGTCGAGTACATAAAATCCGGCCAGAAGCAGGGCGACATGCTCCTCCTCGTCCCCGAGGGAGCCTACGCCATCCGCTTGGGCAACGAGGCGTCCATCAAACAGAAACTCAAAGTAACAAAGGGGATGTACTACTCCGTCACGTTCAGCGCAGCGCGAACCTGCGCGCAGGAGGAGCGCCTCAATGTGTCTGTCACGCCAGAGTTTGGCGTGCTCCCGATGCAGACCATGTACAGCAGCAACGGGTGGGATTCGTACGCGTGGGGGTTCA
Source organism: Asparagus officinalis (assembly GCF_001876935.1). Lineage (NCBI taxonomy): Eukaryota > Viridiplantae > Streptophyta > Magnoliopsida > Asparagales > Asparagaceae > Asparagus > Asparagus officinalis. The sequence goes on from NC_033801.1 coordinate 14,105,008, forward strand.
GGGCGATGTTCGACGAGGTGGATTTGGTGATTCATAACCCCGGGGTTGAGGAGGATCCGGCCTGTGGACCGTTGATCGATTCGGTTGCCATCAGGACTTTGTATCCTCCGAGAATTACAAACAGTGAGTATTTCCAACCCCCTTGTTTTGAAGTATTTTACTTGTTATGCTTAATTAAAGATCAAAGAAAATGGTTAAATTAACTAGTAATATGCTCTTTTAGCGAACACTAGTTTATGTATATCATGTACATAAGAGCTAAATAGAGCTGCTGCAGCAAATGTTAGGATCAAATTGAAAATATTTTCAGGTTTTGGTTAAGAAAAAGCTACTTAGGAATAGTAATTGGATTTTTATTGTGGATGAAGAAAAATACGGCACTTGTTACAGCCAATTTGCATGTCAGCTCAAAAAAATTGCAGATAAACTAACACTTGATTTATAATAGTAATGCATTTACCATACAAATCCGACAACTTTTTTTCTAGCTAACCAAACATTGAATTTAAAATTTGAAAAAAATTGTGCCTGACAAATTAACCGAAACAGGTTAATTCATTCCATTTGATTGGGAAAGATATATAGTAGCTCCTAATCATTGCTCGCTTAACTCATTGTCAAACAACACCATATGGATTGCCAAGCTATTTACTTAAGCATTGAAACTTGATGCAAATCTAAATTTCCCTTTGCTTAAGTACTCCCTTAAAATCAAATCTCAAATAACTAATTCGAACTTTTTTTCCCTCCCAATTGTCACCAGCCAACCTCCTAAAGAACTCCGACTTCGAAGAAGGCCCCTACATATTCCCCAACACCTCATGGGGAGTCCTCATCCCCCCAAACATCGAAGACACACACTCCCCTCTCCCCGGCTGGATGGTCGAGTCTCTCAAAGCTGTCAAATACATCGACTCCGCCCACTTCTCGGTCCCGAGGGGCAAGCGCGCAGTCGAGCTCGTCGCAGGCAAAGAGAGCGCACTCGCCCAAGTCGTCCGCACTGTCCCTGGGAAAACCTACTCCTTGACTTTCTCGGTTGGCGACGCAGCCAATTCCTGCGAAGGTTCGATGCTTATTGAGGCGTACGCTGCGAAGGCCAACGTGAAGATTCCTTATGAGTCGCTGGGGAAGGGAGGGTTTAAGCGCGGGGTTTTGAGGTTCACGGCGGTTGAGAAGAGGACTAGGGTTGTGTTTTTGAGTAGCTTTTATCATAGTAAGACTGACGGGTCGCTCTGTGGACCGGTTATCGATGACGTGACGCTGGTTAGTGTCCGTGGCAGTGGCCGGAAACTGAGGATGTGAAGAGAATGATGAATGAGTTAGTGTTTGCAGCGAGTATTGAGCTTGAAAAATATGTATGTAGGTAGTTAAAACATATAAATATGCGTACTAAGAAATGAAGATTTGGGGGATGAGCTTTGATGTTGTGTTGTAGAAGTTGGACGCAGCTTCTTGCTGCGCTTTACTGTAGTTTGCTGTGATATCAATCAACGTGAAAGAAAAATGTTTCATAGTCCGAGATGGTGATAATTGCTGTGGCTGGCCTGTTGATGTAGTCATGATGGTCGTTTTTGTTGGGCAAAAAATATTAAAACAGGGGTTTTAAGGCCAAACGTCCTTTTGTTCAGCTTTACGAAATTAGTATGGATTATTTATCTATTATTATTATGGGAAAAGTATTCCTAAGGTGACTACTTAGATAATCATCTAAGGATGTGGCCTCAAATCACATGATTGAACTACATTGTGGATGATCCGCTCCGTTGAACTTGATCTACATATTCTAAAACCCTAACGCACCAAATTTGGGGTGAACCCATCGTCCTTTGACCCTCCGTCGAGCCATGTGAAAAGCTCTATTCATTCAAAACCGTTAAAATCAATACGAGTGGATGAAAGGTCAAACGACGACGGGTTCACCCCAAACTTGGTGTGTTGGGGTTTTAAAATATGTAGATCAAGTTCAACAGAGCGGATCATCCACAATGTAGCTCAATCATGTGATTTGAGGCAGCGTCTTTAGATAATTATCTAAGGTGTCACCTTAGAAATACTTCTCCCTATTATTATTGTTATTTTCTTGAGAGCAAGAGGGGTCTGACGTCCTCCTTTCACAGTCCAGAACAATGTGAGTAGCACAAGTGCTGCTTTCTTAATAATTAGAAATTAAATATTAGTAACAAACATGTCATAGACACGGATCGACCATTAACTTTTGAGCTTTGAGCCAAGGCCCCAAGCCCCAACCGGTAGAACACTTGCGGCACTTGCAAGGGGCTTGTACTAGAGTTTAAATTGCCTGCTTTCCAACTGATATTTCGGCCAATTGAAAAAGCTGACAGATAAAATATGAAAAATATATCACATTAAAAACCTAGTCACCTCTCTGTACAAAAACAAAGAAAAATATCAATAACTTGTGATGCATAGAAAAATATCAATAATTTGCGAAGCACTTAGCAAAACAGACTCCTATGGTAATAGACTGTACTCGTATAATTGATGCTCTTGTATTTAAGTTGAGTCAAAATTGAGCCAAACAAGCCCCCAGCAGCTGGTAACAAACTTTTATGACAACCAACCAGCTTTCCAAACGTTTTAAATCAATCCGTTCATTGACAGAATTTGACTTGAAGATCCAGAATTTGAACTCAAATTCATTTCCTGTAAGCAGCGAGTAACCAGAATTCTTACAGACTTTCAAACCGATAATAAATATCCGGTGACAATATTCCATAGTAAGACAGCAAAAAGACAGTTCCTTCAACTAAGAAGTCCTAGAAGAATAAAGTCCTTTGGACCTAAGCTGAAAGAGAAAGCACTATGAGGTCTTCAGGAATCCGCAATCGTTGACGAAGCACCGGCACTGAAAACGGACGGATGGAAACCAAATGATCTATCTTCTACCATCGACTCAGATACTTCCCTCTTCTTTTAAACATGCCAATAATCTGCTCAAAGATCACACACAAACAAATGAACATGCAGGTCATATCAGCATCACAATTAAATTCCTCAACAGACAACATACAATTCTGAAAAACCCCAGACAAATTAAAGATAGCATAGAAGGATCACATAAATTATTATCCGCTACTAAAAACTCTAATGATTACATTCAACAAACGAACAAGATGACGTTATTATCTTCCTGCTTTAGGCATGTTCTACTTTCTTAAATTGTAACTGACAAAAACAAACAATGCAAAAGTAAGTTAAGGTTCGTAACTTTCAACAGATCAGTCTGCTGCAGAACTAGTATCCCTTACCCTTCTTGTGGCAATCTCAGCAGCACCTACATGTGACAATTACTGACATTCTTTCAAGAATTAATGCACCAACAGTTACATTTCCATTAAAATGAATCAGACAAATCAACTGTAATTATGAAGCAAGACGATGGTTAACCACAGGGAATCTGGTACATAAAAAAAATTCTCCTAATGGAATTATCCGATGACTGAATCTGTCCACAGATGCATAAATATCCACATACTAACAAACCACAGGCGCACTAATTCTTGGACTTGATAACACAATCTTCAGAAAGGGAGAAACACGATCAAGAGAAACATTTACAATGACTGAATCTAACCACAACCTGATTGTATCTCCATTCTTAGACTTGATAACCAAAATAGTACAGTGTCCCAATCCCCATTAAGAATAAAGAAGAGGGGTATGGGAACCTCATCACTCAAATTCTTTGCCATCCTTTTAAAAAAACTACCTTTAATCACAAGGTCCTATGGTCCAAACCAGTCACTTCATAACCATTTTCACAAAAAACAGAAAGTTTTGACCCCTCAAATACAGTGTAACCACCCTGAATCCTCCTGACAATATTCAGCACCTTAAACATTCAACTTCCTAATTATTAGAAAGATATCAAATTATAAATTCACTTTCATGCAACAATGCTTGGTTTGGTAAAGATTTTATTATCTTTTCAGTCTCTTTTCTTCAGAAGATATAGTAGAGCAACAACAACATGAAGACATCAAACAAACAATAGACAATCATTCTGTTGGTGAAACAATGACAGAAATAGACTTCATCTTCAGAAAAACAACTAGCTTTATCTTTTAAGGAATAAACCTTTTTCTAGTCATAAAAAATAAATAATTAATAAACTACAAAGCAGCAGTGACTACTTGAGTTGTCCCATAGAGCCACATAGCATGTTCCCTGCCATATAGGCAAACACATCGTTTTCCATAGATGTTGGTACCCTGCAACGTAAGATAAGCTAGAACCCTTATATTAGTTAAAATAATACATTGAGAAGCGTATATTTCACAAGAATCTAGACAAATTGAAAGCAAGGAGTGATCAATAACCATGAAGGAGTGATCAATAACCATGAAGAAGTGTAAAAACTGTCGAGAGAAAGTACAAGTACATGAATAAGGAGGGGGAAAAATCAAAGTCCAATGACAGAATATAAGGTCTTCAACGAAATGACAACAGATAATTCGATGGTACAAAAAAATTGAAATTTAAGATGACAACCTAGCAAGTTTTTAAACCAAGTTTGTCACCCTTATGGAAAAAAAGAAGAAGAAAAAGGAAAAAAGAAAAGAAAAGAAAGCACACATACTTACATCCATCAATCATTCTTGATTTTTTTCACTATTATCATCTTCAAGTGATCTCTTCCCCACTCTATTACACTTTTTCTTCCCTTCAAGTAACAACGTGTAAATTTGTCAAGGCCTTATCAACAAATAGCATACGCATAGAGAGCTCGTTATATACTCGCAAATTAAAAATTAATTAATCAATAATTACTAACATCTACTAGAAATTAATGGTTTTTATCTGTCTACCCTTTTTGATGGAGCTACTTGGTCCTCCTTCAAGTTCAAAACAGCCTTGGATAATTATTCAAGCGTTCTCTTTCGAAAGACCATGTTCTCTCCCAAGTCCATTCATCATTGACTCCCAATATGATAGACATGACACACACACACACACAGATAAATATATGTCAAATTTCTTTCTCTTCACCTCCTTCACAACTGTGATTATACATAACAAAACCACCGCATTATAAGGTCCAACATGTGGATTGACTAATTGAAGTGAGAGAGTTAAGGGCTGATCGAATTTCGGCAGAAAGTGGAGAAAGAAAAGTAGGCTTGATGATAGTTTTGTAGGCGCATTAACTAGGCAGGCAAGTTAGACTCGGATGTTCTCTTTTGTTAATTATTCTGAAGCTTGCAATATGTAACTAAACTTGAACATTCTTAATTTAATGAGTAAGAAATCCAATTATAAATCGAATCAACTTCCCTAGAAAATGGCATATTGTAAAATATGAATCATGTTATAAGATGCATTAACTGTACCATATCCACAAGATATATTGACCTAACAAATACCTGCATCAGATACACATCAATTTCTGTATATATAGCATTGAATCATAGTTACATATTACAAGTCATAAGATATTGACAGCCATACTACTGAATTTTACCTATTGCATATGCACAAGCATTATTTGTTTATGTAACATAAACAAAATAGTCAATCATATCTGTACACAAAATTTGAGCAAAGAAACCAGGACTTCGCTAAATGGTTAGTACAAAAACATGCACAGTACAATCAGAATTAGTAAGTAATGAAAATGCGGAAGTTTATGAGAGAAAGATTAGAATAAACCTTTTGAGTCATGTACATGTCAATTATTTGTTTGTACATCTTTTGATTGGCTTCTCTGACTGTAATTCATTCATGAAGTAAAGGCACAACATTTTTTTTGAAATAGAAGTAGAGAAGGATACCAAATGATCTCCACATGCTGATGGGAATAGTCAGAGACAAGTATCACAATCCAAGATATATAAATAGATGGCAGTCACCACCTTCATCTTGGATGTAAGACAAACTTAAGGAGTCTCCAACTTTGGCCCTGAAAAGGCATGGGAGTAAAATCATTTTCCCAAATTGAGCCGTTAATAGTGCCGACATGTAAATGCAGCCCAGCATTTCATATTTATCATGAAGAAAACGCATTATCTGCTCGTATTCAACATCCATCAAATTAAACAAGCTGTAAAGAACAATTGTTTTGACCTAAGAGGAAGTAGTGGCGAGAGGAAAAGAAACTTACTAACATTATCACCATGAAAATGAAACCCCTTGTGCATCGAATGCACATTCATATGCACAGTTCCAGCATGCATGATTAAACACATTACAAACTTTGACTTCTAACAGCCTTCCAAGCTCTTCAACAAACGTTCCTTTTCTAAAAATTATGAAAGTCCCATGTTGTACTAAAAAGATGTCTTAACTTGATTTGTCCAAAAGACATAGCTCATAAGCCACAATAGAATTGTTTGCTCACCGTGACTAAGCTCGTGCTGTACAAAACAGGTAGTTAGTTCCTGTATATAGTTAGAAGTTAAGATACAATTGAACACCACAACAATGCCGATGTTACAATAAAATGATCTCATGAAATTTAACCAGGTATCTTGCTAAAAAATGTATACATCTTGCAAATGTTGAGAATTTACGCAACTTTAACCAAATTCTGGATGCAGAATATACAAAATAAATAATATTTGACAGAAGGCAAGAATAATAATTGAATGAACTTCAAATATAAGATGTTACATTGCTTTAGAAAATTTATTGTACAGAAGTTCTAGGTACAGCAATTCACTTCATTAAATTCAAACTTTAAGATCTCTTATAGTTACATGTCTCAATCCCCATCATACTTACACCAACAAAAACATTAAATTGGCCAAACATCAGGTAGGATTGGTCACTGGTGAATGGATTCATAGAATTCTAAGTTGAAGAAAACCTACATCCTAGGACAAATTCCAGTGCCCTATGAAAAATATCTGTTTTTAGCAGATGTTAAGCTCTTCAACTCCAAAAGGTGTTCATCATTTGAAATGTTGAGCATAAGCCGGAGGTTTGTCAACAAAACTTCTTTATCCCAACTTAAGGGCCCAGATGCATATAATGCCATCATAGTAGAATGGTATGCATTTAACTCTAGACAATGAGTTTCTTCAGGTAATCCCTCTTTTACAAGAAGTGAGTTTTCACTTCCTGATTCGTGAGATGATGCAGTGTCATCATAATGACTACGTGTGCCATGAGTTTGACTAGTTATAAGGTAGCCCAGTGACTTATTTAGCCCACTGCTAACAGTACAACTACCAACTGATGAACATGTACTCTTAGCATCATCATGTTCTAAACAACCTACAAAATTATAGCCAACGGAATAATTTTCCTTTTGCTCATCCACATCTGTTTCACAAAACCTGCTTGTTCTGTATTTTAAAGATGCAGACATACATTTTGCATCGTGAATTATTTGTGAGGAAGCATCAGCATCTACCTTTTCAAGTAGATGCGATGAAAGTGTCCCCAAGGCTCTCTGACTCCTCTCCATTTTCTCGACAAATCTCAACTTCTTGCGAGCTCCAGTGCATGTATCCGTCTGAGGCAAGTACAAGCATTGCCTTCTCTTCTTGCCTTCTAAAGTCACCCAGCCGCATTCGTCAAGACCACCTTCATATTTGTGGGAAAACTGATCATTTTGGCCAGAGGATTTCCCCTCTATACCCGACTGAGGCATTCGGTTACTGTCATCTCCTGCTTTAGACTTGCTGTTCATGAACCTATCATTACCTCCTTCCTGCAAAAGAAAATGACTAATCAATCAGAATGAAATGGAGGATGAAAAGCAAGGCTATTCTAGATAGCCATGACATCCTAAGCAAAGATTAAGCTACCTTTAAACTGCATGAATACAACAATTTATGTAAAAGCTAAGAACTCAAACGACATCAAGAACAAAAAAAGGCTAGGGCACTCTCATGAACAACTGTATCACAAATACAGATTAACAAGATTACCTTCTGAATTACAATCCAGCTGTTATCTTCCCACACCTGCCGTGGCCTGAGTTCGGACATGTGAGCTCGAAGTTTCTTAGAGTAGCCAATGAGCCGAACAAAGAAATACTTCCCTTTAACTACCTTTAATACTTCAGCAAGCTTCCATGAGTTTTTCTCGAATACCTCCACAATGTCACCAGGAACCCAACACCTTGTGTATAAGACTGAAGGAGGGCGGGGCCTAATTGCGCCCCTTGGTACTCTTTCGACTGTAACACCCGCATTATCTGAATAACAATCATATTTGATACTGTAGTAATCTCCATCACCCGAGATGACCTCGGCACACAACCAAGAGCCGCTGGGCACTTCTCTCTTATCCAACACCTCCACCTTGCTTCCTTTCTTAAACTTCATGATCACAATGATATTTGATAAGCAATTTGTCTCTCTGTTTCAAAACCGAAAAAAGAAAAGAAAAAAGAATTAGGAATATATAAACTTCGTTAAGAATTTTTCGAACGTAGAATTAAGCATACACCAATAAGATCACAAGTGATGACGAAAAAGATTAATGGAACAAACTAACTGTACAGAATAAAACAACAAAACTATGATTCGTATAGAATAAAGAATAAATTTCAAGAAATTTCAAGCAATAATATAAAGGAAATAACATCTCAAATTTTATGAAAGATGTGATTTGTTGCAATCCTAAAATTATTGAATCCCGATAACTTTTATCTTTTTGAGGGGAAAAAATTAGGGCTTTGAGGATTCAATAATTTCTAGTGTTCCAATTAATCATAGCTTTCATAAATTGTATCAGATACATCGATAATATCTAATTACCTGAAACTCAGATTACAATCACATACTAAAAAATAAGTAGATCCGTTAAATTTTTATAAAAAATCAGCAACACAATATCAAAATTTCACCGACAAGAAATTACCTAAATCCTTGATATAGAAAAAAATAATAATAAAAAGGTTATAGAAACCAACGCTTTCAATAACCAATCAACTAATACTAGAATCGAAGTATAAAACAAGAATCAGCACTAACCTTTCGTTGTATAAAACCCTAGAAGATCAATCGAGGGGAAGAAAAATTCTCTCCAGTAAATTTTTTTTTTTATCTCCAAGAAATCTGAAGAGAATTAGGGCGAAAATCAAATAATAAAGTGCGTTTGATAAGTGGACAGGAATTTATTTATTAATGCGACTTGCTTCCGGGTTAAGCCCGAAACCGAAACCGGAACCTAAACGGCACCTGATTAAGTTCAAGCAATCTCGACCGTTGTTTGAGGATCAAACGGTGGATAACGATGGGGATTTGGGTGAGGGGTGTACGTTTGTTGTTTCTTGGAGAAATACGCGAATATGCGATGTTCTAGATGCCTAAATTTGGACGATGGAGCTGTGGCGGTTACAAACTTAACCGTGAGTATTAGGGTGTGTTTGTATCTAATCTAATACTATTATAAAAATTATATGTCATGTTAAAACATTTCTTCCTGAAATTTATTCATCTTATATCTAATCTAATCATATCATATCATACCCCCTTTAAAAGTACGAGCTCGGGAAAATCTTTTCATTGTCAGCATTACCCTTAACTTTTTTAAATATTATATTGTTATCCTAATATATTCTATTTATCTTATCTTCTTTGAATTAGTAACTAAATGATTTATCATATTAAAAATAAGATTTAACATGTTATTGGATAATTAAAATATGTTTGATATAATTCAAATCCTTTACTTATTTCAGATCACAGAAAAATCTAAAAACATATGCTAGTCAGCATCTAAAATTTTCGGACTTTGTAAAAAAATCCTCCAAGTTTTTTAAATTACAAAAACACCCCTACAAATTTAAAATTTTATTAAAACATCTTAAAAATTATAAATTTTACTTATTTCAATTCAGTGAGAAATCTAAAAAATATATGCTAGCTAGAAATAAATTTTACTTATTTCAATTCAGTGAGAAATCTAAAAAATATATGCTAGCTAGAAACTAAAAGTTTTTGACTTTGGAGAAAATATCTTGTAAGTTTTAAAAATTACAAAAACACCCCTAAAAATATAAAATTTATAAAAAACACCTTCAAAATTTCAAACTTATAAACACACTAAAAACCTACAAATAATATTATAAAATTTACAATAAACACTCTAAACTTTTTACAAATTGCAAAATAAAACCCTCAGAATTGTAAATTTATAAAAATTCTGATAATTTATAACCTAATAGTACATTAAAAATATAGGAATTATAAATATCTCTTACATAATTTATAATTTAAAGAAAACACCCTTGAAGTTTCAAAAAAAATATAGGAATTATAAATATCTCTTACATAATTTATAATTTAAAGAAAACACCCTTGAAGTTTCAAAAATTACAAGCAAAACCTTAAAATTCGAAAACACCCTTGAAGTTTCAAAAATTACAAGCAAAACCTTAAAATTCAAAATTTATAAATAACACCCTGAGAATTTCAAACTCATTAGTAAATTGAAAGCATGGGAATTATAAATAGTCTATAAATAATTTACAATCGGTAGAAAAGGTTTATAAGTTTAAAAATTTACAAAAAGCCCCTAAAATTTATAATTTATAAAAAAATACCATGAGAATTTTTAACCTATGAACACAAAAATGAATATACAAAATTACTAACAACCCTTAGAAAACTAAATTTTACAAAAATATCATACTCACTTTAAAAGTATAGATTTAGGAAAAATCTTTCATGGTCAAAATTACCCGTAACTTTTTTGAAAAGAACATAAATGATTGAAAATCTATTAAAATTTAAATTTACAGAAAAAACACCCTTAAAGTTTAGCACATTGCAAATTACCTCTCCAAAGTTTGGAAATTTTTAATGATTTTTTGTAATTTCTTAATTTTAACGTAATGTTTAATAGTTTTGTGTATTTGTAAATTATAAAATTTTAGGGTGTTTTTTTTTTAAATTTTAAAATTTTTTAGGGTGTTTCTTTTGTAGTTTTTTTAATTTTTATTGTGTTTTCAGTGTAATGCATAAATACGTTAATTAATGATAATATTAAAGAGTAAGTTGTTCTTAATATTATTAGTCTATAATTAAGTGTACAACACATCGCTGTTCCTAGACAGTGTAATTTATATATGCAAAAAAATTATATAAAAATTCCTTTACGAATTGAATGGTCACCCATCTTTTGAAAACTTTAAGATACTAATAAATAGAGATGTTATACTATATTAATGTATTTATAACTCATAAATAATAGACCAGTCTAGATTGAAGGAAACAATAATGATAAGATTATTAGACCATAGTTAAGTATGTACATCACTATTTCTAGGCAATATAGTTTATATATGTAAAAAAATTTAGATAATATATATAGTTGTTAAAAAGTTTTTGATTTAATGTACTATTTTTTTATAGATTATATTTAATGTGAACCCACCATATAATTTTGACTGTGGTCATCATAAATTTAATACGTTTGATTGATTGACTATAAACTTATATAGATCATAGATTACTTTACTTTCTCACATGAGCTAATATTTGGTACTTAATAATTTAAATTATTACTTTTAAATTTAATATAAAGATGAGCTCTAATAACATTTATTTATTTACATACAGCATAATACAATCTTAATTTTTATTTTTGTTGGAGATTTATTTCATAGTTAAGTGTATCAAAATAGTAACTAAAATAATAATTAATTATACTTAAATTAGGATGATTATAGTTGGTCACTCACTATGAAGTTTTTATGAATATATATGCATTACTTTTTATAGCTATCTGCACTACTCATGTATAATTTACAAATTACTTATTAATTTGACACATTAAATTACTTTTTCTTTGTACAAATTTCTTTTTAACTTTTAGACTCTGTAATCACTATATCACCATTTTAGAGTAGAAAGGACCTCACTCTAAATGGCTTCAAGCCAATATTTGAGTTGAACTGAAGTACATACTTTTGCTACTATGTGTATATATTTTTTAAGAAAATTATATCAACACTTTTTAAGTAGAAGAGAATATTCTACCCTCTGATATTATAAAAACTCAACACTTTTTAAGTAGAAGAGAATATTCTACCCTCTGATATTATAAAAACTAAATATAACTAATTGAATGATTAACAAAAGAGAACTTACATCAGAAACGTGTGAATAATAAGATAAAAAAGAAAGGTAATAACATTGCTAATAATACTACAAATAGCAAACTACAATGTAAAGTTAACATATTTTGTGGAGCCTTAACTACTCACTATAAGCATTGAGTTTTCTATATATACTTTATAATTTATTTAAAAATATCATATATAGTAATATTGTTGTAATAATATCGTTATTAGAAAAATTTCTTCATGAATCAATATGTTCGTTACGATATATAAGCTATGCACTCCAAATTCTTGTGTCTTTTATAGAGTTAAAAAGTTTGAATACGAGCCTCTAACATGTTGCTCTCATAACAACAAATTCCACTTAGCAGTTGTGGATATTCCATATGAGTTATGTATCCTATATACAATACAATTACCCTAGACAAGTGAGTTATAATAGTATTTTTTATTCATATTGTTTAGGATAAGATTTGATAGGGACCTTGTATCAAAAAAATATTTAGAGCACATAGCGAAATATATCATAATCTTGTTGTTTTAATTTCGTAAGAAAATAATTCTTCATACTTTCAGTTTTACTTCTATGATACAGAGAATGAGTTATAAAATTGAATGAGAATATTAGATAATATAAATATGAGTGAAACAATAGCTAAAAGTTAATGTGAATATGAGTCAAACCACAACTAAAAATTTAATGGACATATTACAAGTAAATTCATATCCAAAATTCTTTTTACGAATTGAATGATCATCCATCTTTTGAAGACTTTAAGATACTAATAAATAGAGGTGTTGTATTAGATTAATGTGTTTATAACTCACAAATAGTAGATCACGTGGCCACAGTCTGGGTTAAAAAAAACAATGATAATATTTTATTTAAGAGAGAGATTATTGAGTTGATCAATCCCACAAAAAAAATTTATTTTCTTTTTTTATTTTTACTCTATTGTTATCAATTTAAATAATCATGATATTCAACCTATTTTTATCTATTTTTATTTTTACTTTATTGTTATCAATTTATTTTATTGTTATCAATTTATTTTTACTTTATTTTTATTTTTATTTTTACTTTGATAAATAATTTATTTTATCAAAGTTTGTGTTGAATTGGCAACCCGACAGTCGAGTGGACTTTGGGTTGGGTGTATAATCGAGTCGTCTACTCGAGGAGTCATCTTAATTATGAGGGAACGACTGATCCCGTTCTTCGAGTCGGTCATGATGACCTGTCGGACGGAATAAGGCTTGTCTGCTCGTCTAGTCGAGGGACTTGGCTTTGACTGTGCAGGTATTCTTCCGATACTTCTATTTTGGTACGGTGAATGACCATAACAGTTGCCATGTTACTTCCACATCCATGCATACATACATGAAGTCATTGTTTGTGGAAAATTTGTAGTAAAAAGACAGTGAAAGAAAATTAACTTGTATTCTCTCAAAATCGATTGCAATTTGGATTTCCTGATTACAAAAGAGAGGAGAATGAATTTGATTCTCCCTTTTGTTTAATTCTGGGTTCTTCTTGGCAGCGATGGAGTGCCTCCCTCGAATGCTCGCGTCGAGTTTGCTCTCCGTTGACGATCCAACATTTTGATTCACTAGAACGATGTCTTCTCCTCACGATTTGACGTTGTGGAGAACTTGCGTGGCAAGTTTTCTCTCAAAATCGATTGCAATTTGGATTTCCTGATTACAAAAGAGAGGAGAATGAATTTGATTCTCCCTTTTGTTTAATTCTGGGTTCTTCTTGGCAGCGATGGAGTGCCTCCCTCGAATGCTCGCGTCGAGTTTGCTCTCCGTTGACGATCCAACATTTTGATTCACTAGAACGATGTCTTCTCCTCACGATTTGACGTTGTGGAGAACTTGCGTGGCAAGTTTTAGAACTCTGAACGAGTTGATTGATCTTAACCGTAATTGGTTAGACAAGCCAAGGATCTCTTCTTTACTGCCTAAGAGCCGGATCCAAAAGCCAGCCCCTCTAAACTGATTTTTTAGTTATTTATAAGGGATTAAGGGGTGTAACCGCCCCCTTAATTCGCTCCTAAATGGGGCTAATGGGATGTAATCACCCCTTAAATCACTCCTGAGTGGAGTTGTGATCCCCTCAGATTGTGGGAAACGGTTTTGAAACCGTTCAGCTTGTGTTTGAACGAGTCAAACGCAAGATCCGCGTTCTGATGTGAATTCTGCGTTCAAACGCAGTGTCTGAAAGCTTGAACGCAGTGTTTGAAGGCTCGGACGTAGCGGCTGGAAGCTCATTTGGCTGCTTGTTGGAAGCTGCGTTTGGCAACGGATGAAAGCTGCGTTGGCAGCTTTCGGAGGCTGCGTTTGCGGCCGAACATGAGCTGCGTTGGCAGCTAGATCTGAGTTGCGTTTGCAGCGTTTGGAGCTGAATGTGAGCTGCGTTTGCAGCCAGGTTTGACCTGCGTCCCCGGTTGAATTGGTGCTGCATCTTGATGATGGTACGCGGGGAGGACTTCCACGTCTTGGTTTGAAGAGACCGTCGATTTGTAGTCTCTTTCTGTCAGAGCGTTGCAAAGATGGTCATTTTATAATCTTTGCTTTAGCTCTTTGATATGTGAGAGTCATCAGATTGTAACTCCTGATGTTGATTGTGAAGGTTATTGATTAGAGCTTTCATCAGTTGTTGTGAAGGTTGTCAGATTGTTACATTCATCGATCTACGTAAAAGTCTTCAGATTATAGCCTTTTGGAAGTCGTCAGATTGTAACTTCCATCATCGGTGTTTGATGGGAAATCAGCTATCTATTGTGATTTTTAGACAGCCTACAGTCATACATACAATTTCTTATAACCTCTCAATTGATTGCTATTAATTTCCAAATTAAACAACCACACATAACAATCCTCTACTAACTCTTGATACACACTAAATATAAATTTATTTGCACTAATGATAAAAATGTTACAACTATTCCTCTCCCAATCAATCATTATAAATAACAATAAAATTTTATCTTACTTCTCTAATCAACATTCCAATTCATAATTACAATTTAGATAGAGAAGAAAAGAGTATAATCTAGCTTGCTTTTCTCCTTGTTGCTTCAGCATTCTCAAGATTGCTAATAGGTAGAGACAACTAAGAATGACTGTTTGGTGGGAAATTTGTAAGAAGACAATGAAAGAATTGAATGTTTTATTCTCTTAATCTTGATTACAATTTGAATTCCCGATTACAAAAGAGAAGAGAATTGATCTGAATCCTCCCCTTTGTTTAAGTCTGGGTTCTTTACGGTGGCGATGGAGTGCCTCCCTCGAATGCTCGCGTCGAGTTTGCTCTTCGTTGACGATCTGAACGTCTTGATTCACTGGAATGGTATCTCCTCCTCACGATTTGACGTTGTGGAGAACTTGCAAAGCAAGTTTGAAACTCTTAATGAGTTTGGGAACTCTGAACGAGTTATAACTCTATGAAAGAGTTGATTGATTTAACCGAAAATCGATTTGTAAGCCAAGTATGAAGAAAGCTTATGTTGTCGATCTCCAAGGCTCTAGCAATTCCCCCCTAAAGCTAGCCAAATATCTCTTCTTCGCTGTCAAGTCGAAGGACCGAAAGATCCGAACTCAGTTGAGTTTACTCCTATTTATAGGGGATTAAGGGGTGTAACCGCACCCTTAATTCACTCCTAAGTGGGGCTGAATGGGGTGTAACCGCCCAATTAAACTGCTCCCTAAATCATGGGGAAAACGATTTTGAAACCGTCCAGTTCGTGCTTTGAACGAGTCAAACGTCGATTTGGACGTTCTGGGTCCGAACTCTACGTTTTAGACTTGAAACGCAGAGTTGGGCCTGTTTTTGGCTGAAAACGCCTTGTTCGCACAGCATTGTAAATCTAAAACGCAGAGTTTGGACGCAGAGATAAACTCCGCATTTTGAGTCCACAAACTTTGTGTTTTTAATTAGAGTGCTGGGGATGACCTCTGCGTTTTGACTCTGAAACACGGGGATGACCTCTGCGTTTTGACTCTGAAACACGGGTATGACCTCTGCGTTTTGATGTTGTAACACAGGGATGGTCTCTGCGTTTTGAGGTTGTAACGCAAGGATGACCTCTGTGTTTTGATGTGAAGAGACCATCAATTTATGATCTCTTTTGCTGGAGCGTGTAGGCGTATAAAACTGCCTATGGGTCCCTTAGCACAGCTCAGCACGGTGATTCGACAAACCAACGAACCATCGGGCGACATATCCAAACACGATCGTTAGTCCATAATACCAAAGCCAAAAGACACGCAACGAAGCGGGCGACGAGGCTAACGAACCGCACGCAAACAATGGAATACATCCACTCGCATGCGGAATCAAGCTAACGGTTCGGTGAGTCAACGAGTCATCCAACCATAGAACGGATTCGAACTCAAACACCAAGGCGGATTTACTGCCAAATCGGGATCCGGACTTCCAAATCAGAGTTCAGATCAACGACGAAGCGGATTTACTGCCAAATCGGGATCCGGACTTCCAAATCAGAGTTCATATCAAAACCGAAGCGGATTTACTGTCAAATCAGGATCCGGACTGCCAAATCAGAGTTCAGATCAACAAATCAGAGTTCGGATAAACCGGAAAATAAAAAAACCAACATTTGGAGGACTCGGCCAAAACCGAGCCACCTCTAGGTGGCTCGGTGGCCGAGCCACTACAGTTCTGAGTGCCTATAAATAGGCTAGGGGGGCTCATTGTTGAGGGGTTGGAACTTTTGGAGCCAAAACTCTGTCGGATTGAGAATTGGACTTGAACTTTCGGAGCTTTGAAGACTCGACTTCCAGATCTGGTTCTTGGCGATCATCCACGCCAAATAAGGCAGGAGTTCGAGAGAGATCAGATCTGAGATCTACATGGTTATCCTCCGGATCAAAACTTGGTTTTTTGATCCCGAGAAGAGTCTCGATTTCGCTTGGTCGATTTCGATTACTAGGGCGATTATTTCCTTGGTGAATTAATCCCCCCCCGGCTATTATTTCTTTCGCGAAATAATACCCGTCATATCGTGTAGATCCGACCGGATCTAGATCGCGCGGTGGTCCACGAATAAACCCCGGCGCAGGCAAAGAACCCACCAAAGCGAGTGACCGCAAAACAGGAGCTCGTGATTTGTTCGACAAACAAGGAAAAAGTTGTAATTTTTATTTTCTTTTGATATCGTTGTAACCGGATCTTATAAAAAGACCGGATCTTTGTAATCGATAAACTATTACTAAAGAGTGTACAATGACTTCAATTAAAGCTACGATTTTTCCCGCGAACAGAGCGTTACAAAGACCGTCTTCTTGTAATCTTCATCTTGGCTCCTTAAAAATATGAGAGTCATCAGATTGTAACTCTCGATGTTGATTATGAAGGCTGTTGAACTAGAGCTTTCATCGATTGTTATGAAGGTCGTCAGATTATAACCTTCATCGATCTACGTGAAAGACTTTAAATTATAGCATTCTGGAAGTCATCAGATTGTAACTTTTATCATTAGTGTTTGATGGGGATTAACTATCCGTTGTGATTTTTAGATAGCCTACAATGACCAAAATTCATTTTTTATAGCTCACGGAATCATAAATTTTAAACTCCACAAAATTATTTGACAATGGATAAAAATAACTAAAATAAGATAAAATTTATCGGTTATAGCTCATGAAATTGAGCCTTCACAGAATTATTTGTTGATGGATCAAGATACCTAAAAATGGCTAAAGCTCGTGGGTTATAGCTGTAAAACCCTAAAAATTTGAAAAAAAATAAAAAATAATTTTATATGATAATAAATGAGTTTTATTATTGTTTGTGATCATTCTGGGATGAATAAATTAGATTTGAATCGATTTGAGATTGATTCACAGTTTTAGCTTCGGTATCGCGAGTTTGCTGAAACCTACCATATTTTTATTTTTAGTAATTTTTCTATCGATCAGATATGAAAAATATTTGCATCATTGATCTTAGAATGTTGAGACCGTTTATGGGTGACGGTATTTACTTTTGTCAAGGATCACACATGATTTGTATATTTGCTTCCGTGTCACCTACCCGAGGGTAGTGTGAGATACTGTGATTTGACATGCATGACATATCCTGGATAAGGTTTTGGTGATGTACTTCTTTATTGCTTGTTCACAGGATTTGGATTTGATATTTAGTGGTTCACAACTTGAGATACATGGTATATATATGAGGGTTTCCTTGTTTGGATTATTCACTCAACGTACTCATTTCGTGTTATGAGTTTCTAAATCTTAACTCCTCTTAATAAAGGTATCATGAATATATATATATATATATGATATATATATATATATATATATATATATATATATATATATATATATATATATATATATATAATCAGTGTGTGTGTGCTGCTGTTATGCACCTATGTGTAGTATTATTACTATACTAGGTTTTATACATGTGCAATGCACGTGGTTAAATATCATGATTAGGTATTTTTGGCTTATTTTCAAACTAAAATTTGTTTCTCAGTTCCACTTTAATAGTTTATACTCATTTTTGTCTCTAAACTTTAATATTGTGATTAGTTGTTTTCTTTGATGTTTGTTTAAATGGGATAAACCTAATTTAAATTTTCATGTTAATATTTGAATTGATAGAAAACGAATATAATTTAATGCTAATTTAAAATTTCATATTATTTCAACTGACATGAAACCAAGTTTTACTTGATATAGTACAGTGTTGCAAAAGTGAAAAATATTGAAACAATGTTATACAATGAAGGTGAATATTTAAAACTGTTTGTTGGAAATTTTGCAATAAGAAAATGAATGAAAGAATTGCGTTTGACTTTATTCTCTCTAACTGCTTAGAAAAAGAATGATTACAACTCTCTCTACTCTCAATTACAATTTGAATTCCTGATTACAAAAGAGAAGAGAATGATCTGGATTCTCTCCTTTGTTTAATTCTGGGTTCTTCTTGGTAGCGATGAGATGCCTCCCTCGAGTGCTCGCGTCGAGTTTGCTTCTCGTTGACGATCCGACTATCTATACTCACTGGAACAACGGTCTTATCTGGTTGATAACTCTTGACGAGTTTCGTGGTTCAGAACGAGTAACAAACTCTGATAAAAAGAGTTGTTTGAACCGAAAATGATTCGGTTAATAAACCAAGTATCTAACGTCTGGATTTCTCAATGGATGTTGATTCCCCAGACTGTATAAAGAGTTAATTCTCCAACTCTCTCTCTAAGATCCTCTCCAGAAAATCCGATCTCCAATGATATCTCGTCCCTCGATCCGATTATCAAAAATCCGATCCTTAACTCTGTTGAGTTGGTTGGTATTTATAGGGGGATTAGGGGTGTAACTGCCCCCATAATCCGCGCCTAAATGGGGGTTTAGTTACCCCATTAATCGGGTGTAACAACCCACGTAAACCACTCCCTATATCGTGGGTAGAGAACAGCTTCGAAGTTGTTACGATCACGTTTGAATGAGTCAGAACCTTGACCTGCGTTCTGGCGGTGATTGAGCGATTGATGAGCTGCGTTTGGCAGCGGTTGGTAAGCTGCGTTGGGCAGCGATGGAGCTGCGTTTGGCAGCGGTTGATGAGCTGCGTTGACAGCGATGGAGCTGCGCTTGGTGGCGGTTAGAGCTGCGTTCGAGCTTCTCTGTCTTTATATATGAATGACACCAATGACCAGTAAAGAAGGTCTTATTCAGGCCATTTGTGACAATTGAGGCATCTCAACAACGCTCTATCAACTGCAGGTCATGATCTCCACTAAGATTTCTTTGCATGGTTTAACCATGTGCTCCTCAGTGTGTCGAATATCATTACACTGCTCATCAGCATCTCTAATAGTTGCTAATATAATATTAGTCATGTTGTTGTCACAGCCATCGAGATCAATCATCTCACATAAGAAGATGCATTCTTGTTTGCAGCGGTTGAAGCTGCGTAGGTAATCAAATTGGTGTTGTGTCTTGAAGATGGTACGTAGGGAGGACTTCCACGTCTTGGTTTGAAGAGATCGTCGATTTGTAATCTCTTTCTGTCAGAGCGTTGCTGCAGATCGTCGTTTTGTAATCTTTGCTTTAGCTCTTTGATATGTGAAAGTCTTCAAATTGTAGCCTTCTGGAAGTCGTCAGATTGTAACTTCCATCATCAGTGTTCGATGAAGACTCAACTATCCATTGTGATTTTTAGACAGCCTACAGAACCCCCTCCAAAGTTTTCGAAAGTTCGCGGTTGACTGGGATGAATTTTCGGAATACTTTGGATCTCAACTCTGATCTTGGAGCTGTTGATTCCTTGTCACAAAGGAGTTGTTCTCTGCACTCGCTTCGAAGG
>NC_033801.1:14125426-14138665 GCF_001876935.1 Asparagus officinalis
GCGTTCGGAAGTTGAAACCCCTCTTTTTGAAAACGCGAGAATCACGTTTCGGGTGAGATTTTGCCTAAAATCCCGCTTCGATTTGACAGCTATAGCTGTGTATAAATGAGTTATTGAGGTCAAATCAAAAGGTCATTCGACTTTTCCCCTTTTTACTCGATTTCTAAACAGGGCTCCTGTTCATCTTCTCCAGCGCTTCAACGCATGTCTAAATTTTAAACTTTTTATAATTTTAGGGTTGTTTTTTATAGTTTGAACTTTTGAGGGATTTTCTATAATTTTTTTGATATTGAGGATGTTAATTAAAAAATTTAAATTCTTCGGAGGCTGCTGTTAATTTCTTAATTTTATATTTGTTGTTTTAAGGTTTGAAATGTCAGAAATTTTCATGTGCATTATGGTAATCCCTTGAATTCATCTATGTTGTTTGTAAGTTTTGAAATTTTAGAATTTCAGATGCTTATTTGTAGTTTAAACTTTTGAGGGTGTTTCTTTAATTTTTAAGATAATGAGATATTATACACAAATTTTAAATTCTTTACTATTAATTTCTTGATTTCATATTTGTTGTTTCAAGTTTTTAGATGTCGGGATAGTTTTTATAATTTTAAACTTTTAAGGGTATTTTGTGCAATTTTAAAACTTTTTTGATGTTTTTTTGTAATACTTTATGTATTATAGTACATTAGCTACATATAATTTCTTTATCTTTACACACTAATATCATATAAAGATATTTTATATATTTTATTAATATTATTTTTTAAATTGTTAAGCTATAGATAGTTCACGTAGGATTAAGATAAAATATAATTATGATTATGATAGATTAGGATATAAATAAAATATTTAAAATAATGAAGGGTAATATTGACCATAGAAAGATTTTGCCGAACTCGTGCTCGTTGTTTTCCACCTTTTAGCGGGTCGGGAATTCGGAGAACCGCAGGTTGACAGAGATTCAGCATAGTTTACCGTCATCCACAGTGGACTATTCATGGTTTTAGTCTATTAGAGATGTATTTTATTTTTGAGGCTGAGTGTCTTAGTATTGTTTCAGTTTGTTCTTATGTTTTAGAGACTCATTGTTATTATCTCAA
This sequence comes from Asparagus officinalis, assembly GCF_001876935.1. Lineage (NCBI taxonomy): Eukaryota > Viridiplantae > Streptophyta > Magnoliopsida > Asparagales > Asparagaceae > Asparagus > Asparagus officinalis. The sequence goes on from NC_033801.1 coordinate 14,126,527, forward strand.
TTTATTAGGTGTAATTTCTTTTCCTCTGCTAGGACGTATTTATAGATACTGTTGGATATCTCTTCTCCATATTTTCATTTTGTTATATCTGCTTGTACTCTCATTACTTTACATTTGACCTCTACTAGAGTGACAGTGATAGTGAAACATGTTTATGCACAGTGTTGGGTGCATGGTATGTTTGCCATTTTTGTGTTCACATTGGACTGCAACCATGTGTGAAATCAGGGGCGTCACAATACCTCATGAAATCATGAATTTGGACTTCGCAATATTATTTGCTAGAAAATCAAAATAAATAAATTTTTTGAAAATCATGAGTTATAGCCAATAAATCATGAATTTTTGTCTCCACAATAGTTTTTTCCCCTTGAAAGTGAATAAAAATTAACAAAAATTATTGATTTGCTCATGACATAATGAATTTAAGAAGCAACAAAATTATTTGCCAATGATTCAAAACGTATAAAAATGGCTAAAAATCTTAGGATATAGCACTTGAAATTATTAGTTTTAGGCTCAATGAAACTATTTGCCAACAGATCGGAACGACTAAAAAAGGTCAATAATCGTGGATAATAACTCATGAAATTATAAATTTTAGACTCTCTAAAATTAGTTACAAATGGGATGAAATAAAAAAATATCCTAAAATCATGAGTTATAACTCATGAAATCGTGAACTTTAGAGTCCATAAAATTATTTGCTAGGGGTGGATAAAAATGGCTAAAAACCGGGACTTATAGTTCATGAAGCCATGAATTTTGGGTTCTATGAAACCATTTACCAGTGGGTCAGAAGGACTAAAATGACTAAAAACTATGGGTTATAGTTTATGAAAAACCAATTTTGGACTCCACCAAATTATTTACCAATTAGTTGAAATGAATAAAAATGGCTAAAATCATAAGTAATAACTTATAAAATTTTAATTTTTTTACTCTACAAAATTATTTGCTACTGGGACGAAACCACTAAAAATGGCTAAAAATCCTTGGTTATAGCTCATAAAATTCATAAATTTTGGACTCCTTGAAAATATTTGCCAATGGATAGAAATACATAAAATGGCCTAATTTTTTGGATTATAGCTCATGAAATCTTAAATTTTAGACTCTACGAAATATTTACCAAATGGGTTGGACACTAGTGGAAATTGCCAAAAATCACGGGTTATAGCTTATGAAATGATAAACTTTAACCTCCGCGAATTTATTGCCAAAAGGTTTGAACTACTGAAAATGGCCATAGATCATATGTTATAGCTCTTGAAATCGTGAATTTTGGACTCTGCAAAATTATTTACCAATGATTCAAACAACCAAAAATGGTAAAAAAAATCATGGGTTATAGCTTGTAAATTCATGAATTTTGGACTTCACAAGCTTATTTGCTAATGGATAGAAACAACTAAAAATAGCCAAAAATAATAGACTAGCATATGAAATTGTAAAATTTTGAAGTCCATAAAATTATTTGCCAATTGATCAAAACTAGCACAAATTGTTAAAAATCATGAGTTATAGCTTATGAAACTATAAATTTTAGCCTCCCTGAAATTATTTGCACATGGGTCGGAACAATTTAAAAATGATAAAAAATTATGGGTTAGGCTCATGAAATTATGAATTTTTTTACTCCACAAAGTTATTTACCAAAGAGTTAGAATGACTAAAAATAGTCCAAAGCATGTTTGGACACCATGAAATTATTCCCCAATAGGTTGAAAAAATAAAAACAACCAAAAATTATGGTTATAGCTCAAAAAATCGTGGATTTTGACCTTCATGAAATTATTTGCCAATGGGTCGGAGTGACTAAAAGTGACCAACAGTCATGGGTTATAGCCATAAAACTGTGAATTTTAAACTCAGCAAAATTATTTGGAACAACAGAAAATGGTCGAAAAATCATGTGTTATAGCTCATGAAATCGTGAATTTTAGACTCCACGAAAATATTTGCTAATGCATCAGAATGGTTAAAAATGGCCCAGTAGCTCATGAAATGTGAATTTTTGACTCTATAAAATTATTCGCCAATATGTCGCAATGAGTAAAAATAGCGAAAATTTGTGGATTAAAGCTCATGAAATATGAATTTTTGACTCCACAAAATTATTTGCCAATGGACCTAAGGACTAAAAATGATAAAACATCATTGGTTATTGCCCATGAAATATAAATTTTTGATTTTGTAAAAAAAAATTCCCTTAGAACGAAACAAATAAAAATGGTCAAAAATTATGGATTATAGCTAACAAAATCGAGAATTTTGGATTCTGCAAAATATTTTTCACTTGGTTGCAAAGAACAAAAATAGACATAAATCAAGGGTTATAGCTCATAAATGGAGAATTTTGGGCTCTTTGAAATTATTTGTCAATGAGGCAAAATTAATAAAAATAGTCAAAACTTATGGGTAATAGCTCATGAAATCGTGAATTTTGGACTCCGCAAAAAATATTTATCAATGAATGAAATAAATAAAAATGGCTAAAAATCATGGAGTTATAGCTTATGCAATTGTTAACTTTGGACTCTATGAAAGTGTTTGTCAGTGGCTCGAAACAAATAGAAATGCCCAAAAATCATGGGTAACAACTTATGAAATCGTAAAATTTACACTTAGTAAAATTATACACCCACGGGTGGGAATGATTGAAAAAAGCAAAAAAATCATGTGTTATAGCTTATAAAATAATGAATTTTGAATACCACAATATTATTTGCCAACAAGGATAAACATGTAAAAATGGCCAAAAAACATCTACTATTGCACATGAAATCGTAATTTTTAGACTCCTTGAAATTATTTACCGATGGGTAGAAATGACTAAAAATGGCTAAATTTTGTGCGTTATAGCTCATAAGGTATGAAATTTGGCCTCTATAAAATTATTTGTTAATGGATCAGAATAACTTAAAATGGCTAAAAATCCTGGGCTATACCTCATGAAATCGTGAATTTTGGTCTTCGTGATATTATTTGCTAGAGGGTTGAAATGAATAAAATATCCAAAATTATGGGTTATAGCTAATGAATCGTGAATTTTTGTCACGACAAGACTTTTTTGCTTTCGATGAAAATGAATGAAAATGAGCAAAAAGTACTGGTTTACTCATGAAATCATGAATTTTGGATTCGACGAAATTATTTGCTACTAATTCGAAATGTAATAAAAATGACCGAATATCTTGAGTTACAACTATTGAAATCGTTAATTTTAGTCTCTACAAAATTATTTGTCAATAGATCAGAACAACTAAAAATGGCTAAAACTCGTGAGTATTAGCTCATGAAATTGTGAATCTTGGACTCTATGAAATTATTTACAAATGGGATGAAATGAATAAAATCATGAATTTTAGACTCCACAAAATTATTTGCCACTGGGTAGATAAAATGGCAAAAAATCGTCACTTATAGTTTATGAAATCGTGAATTTGGTTTTCATGAAATTATTTGCCAATGGATCAGAAAGACTAAAGATGGCTAAAAATCGTGGGTTATAGCTTAAGAAATAGTAATTTTAGACTCCATAAAATTATTTGATAATTTGTTAAAATAAACAAAAATGGCTAAAAATCATAGGCAATTGTGACGCCCCTGTTTTCACACTTGGCTACAGTCCAAGGTGAACCCAGAAATGTCAAATCTGACATGCACCTCTACTATGTAACAACATATTTCACCAATCATAGTAATATCCTCTAGTGAAAACACATATAAGTGAATGTACAAAATAGGTAAAATAAGGAAAATTAATACAATAGACATGATGCAGAAAGATATATCTCACAAATGAAATCATGTCTCAAATAAACTAAACTGGAATACAACCGATCTCTGAAGTAAATATCAAATATCCCAAGACGAAATCAACTAAAAATCATACTAAGGCAAACTGCCTTAACAATATGGATACAAATTTAAATGACTGAAGAGAAACATAAGACAATTGTAAAGTTCCTACTAGTAAAAATACGCGACAACGACTATGCAAAAACTCCGTCACCCTATGACTCTCCGATGCTCTGAGCCACCTAAAAGTTTAAAATAAAATAAAAGAAAAAAAGAAGAACAACAACAAGAGCGTCAGAGCGCTACAGCAAGATTACCTTTATCCGCCCCGGGAGATGGCTACTAGATGAAGTGGAAGCTCTATCTATTAAGCATAGTCTACCTAGATCATTTTTTCCCGTATCTAATGGTATTAATACTTAGAAATCTACAACACGAGACATAGTACATCGAGTGAAATAATCCAAACAAGGAAACCCTCATGCGTATATCATATATCTCAGGTAGTAAATTACTAAATATTAACCCTGAACTAAGCAACAGAAAAATAACTGAAATAAAATAATAAAGTGCAACATCATAAGCGACATCAGTATATGTATATGTCTTGTGTACTCGAAATCATGAGTAACTCGGTAAAGAGGGCAACTCAACAATGAATCGCATCATGCTAAGTGTCCACCAAGGACTCAAAACAATTGGCTAACAATATCATCATTCTCTATAGTTTCTCAATAAAACATATACTTGTGTGATTCGGCAAAAGGGTATCATCGCATTACCGTGCGGATCGACGAATAGGTATCATCGTATCATCGTGCGGATCGACAAAAATATATCATCGCATCATCGTGTAGATTGACCAATAAGTATCATTACATCATCATGTGGATCGACAAATAAGTATCATCGCATCATTGTGCGGATCGAGAAATACGTGTAGTGGAGTGAAAAATCCTCGCGGTCTCATTTACGGTGTAATAACTCACAATCTCAGATGTATAAGCATAAAAATGTTTTCTCAAAATCCCTTAGGGATACTCACATATGTATAATAACATATTCGTGATTATAAGTGTAACATCGAGCGGCTCAAATTCCGTAACACATTTCAAAATGGCGCAAACTAACACAACAAGAAGACTGGAAAAAATAGTCGGGACTTCTGTTAGTAAAATGAGCATATATTTCTTTAAGAAAACTATTTTTAGGAATGGTTTTCTGTTTTGAAAACTATATTCACACATCTTTCATTTGGCATAAGTTTGGTTCAGTTTTGAGATTATTTGTTATCCCAAATCTCCAGTTAAACATTATACACGTGTAGCAGTTTTCCTGCATGACATGTTGTTAGTAAAAAGAGCATATCTTTCTCTATACAAACTCTTTTTAAGAATGATTTTCTGTTTTACAAACTAAATTCACATATCTTTTATTTGGAACTAGTTTAATTAAATTTTAAGTTCATTTACTATACCCAATTTTCTGTTCAAGTCTATACATGTGCAACAGTTTTCTCTAAGGATATGTTGTTAGTAAAATGAGAATATCTTTCTCTATACAAAATATTTTTAGGAATGGTTTCCTGTTTTGAAAACTAGATTCATATAGCTTTCATTTGGAACTAGTTTGATTAAATTTGGAGTTTATTTTCTATCTAAAAAACTTAGTTAAATATTATATAAGTACAACAATTTTCTACAGAAAATATATATATCACAACCTTAAGTTTAAGCATGATTAGTTTACAAGAAGAACTCAAATAATCAAATAAACTAGGATTTTAACATGGTAAATCTTAGTTTACAAATTTAAAATGAAATTTATATTAACCCTAATGATCATGATCATATTTCTAACATAAACAACAAGAAAAACATTAGATCTAACATTTGGTTAAGAATTAATATCAAAATATACTTTTTATCATGTTATAATTAGATCTAAGCATCAAAACAACCTTATTACTTCATAAACACATGATTTTTTTGTACTCTGATACTACTTGTTGTGCAAGGAAGCCACTTTTTGTGCACCGAGGAACCAAACCAAACACTGAGAGAGAAAACAACTCAAATCAAACAATAATGACACAAACTCAAACACAAAGTTTAACGTGGTTCGGCAAGTTGCCTAAGTCCACGAGGCAAGGAGGGATGGGGTTTTCACTATAGAGAAAGAGAGTACAAAATAGAGATTACAAGATCACTCAAACTAACCTCTCAAACAAAACCCTTAAATCTCTCACAAAACCCTTAAACCATTTGCTCAGAAAAGAACTCTCTTTTCTATGCTAAAAACTCTCATTCAAGTTACCTCAAAAGTGATCAATATGATCCAATAAACTCTAAACAAATCATGTTCCTATTTATATAAAACAGGAAACCCAAACAGTGTAGGAAACCAAGCCCAGACCCAAAACCACATCACGGTCGACCGTCGCGCCAGTCGCGGTCAACCGTAGCAAACGACAGAAACACAAAATGCACTATAGAGTCTCGCGGTCGACCATCGCGCCACTCGTGATCGACCATCACGCTACTCGCGGTCGACCGTAAAAAATCCAGAGACTTTTCTGTGTTCATGCACGTTCGCGGTCGACCACAACGCCACTCGCGGTCGACCGTGCAGCATCCGAAATGTTCCCTGCTTCAAAAAATCCAAACTTCATCGCTGTGTCGCCAATTCTACAGATTTACACTATGGGTAAGGTTTGGATGTAGATAATCTTGCCTCAAGGTATTGTTAGACTCTTTGACATGAGCATAATGCCTCTCCTCCGCTAATTGTCACAAATCCTTGCGCGCCTTTCCTTCAACAAACACCCTTGGATCTCTCCCAAAGCTCACAAATTGAGTTAGAGTTTGAGGAGGGAGGTGGCTGAGGTTATTAGCAATTGAAAGAGGATTAAGAGAGCTTTAAGAGGAATATATACACTTAGGGTAACAACTGGGTTTGGGTTAAACAAAACCCAACCTGAAACCTAAAACAGATCTGGAAACAGACAGATATTCTGAAATCTGTATTCGGTTTAATGGTTGTAACTTTCTCATCCGATTTTGGAATAAGATGATTTAAGATTTGTTAGAAATCTGTTGATGAGAACTACAACTTTTGCTTTTAGAGTGTTTTCAGATTCTAACTGTATCAGTGTGAAAAATATAAAAACTTTTAACTGGTCATTTCACCAGATTTGCATTTGCACTCGTATATTCACATATATACATTGAATTGATCTCAAATCAATTCCTAGTATACTCAAACATATAGATATGATATTTATCACCATATAACATATTTATTATTAATTATAACAAAATATTTAAGTTTTCGAGTTTTACAACAATAACTCATTAAATTGTGAATACTTGACTCTACAAAATCATTTGTCAATGGGACATAACCACTAAAAATGGCCAAAAATCTTATGTTATAGCTCATGAAATTATAAATTTTTGACTTGACATAATTATTTGCCAATAGATGGAAATGATTAAAAATGACTAAAAATTATGCGTTATAGCTCATGAAATCCTGAATTTTGATCGTCGTGAAAATATTTACCAATGGTCCCACACTACTAGAAATTGTCAAAAATCATGTATTATAGCTCATGAAATTATAAACTTTTTCTTCTGCGAAATTATTTGCCAAAAGGTTTGAACAACTGAAAATGGTCAAAATTCGTGTGTTATAGCTCTTAAAATCATGAATTTTAGACTCCACAAAATTATATGCCACTGGGTCAAATAACCAAAATTGGCAAAAAGATCATATGTTATAGCTTATAATATCATGAGTTTTTGACTTTGCAAAATTATTTACCAATATATAAAACGACTAAAAATGACCAAAAATCATAAGCTAGTTCATGAAATTCTGAATTTGGAGTTGGCGAAATTATTTACCAATGGATTAAAACCAGTAGAAATGGGTAAAAATCATGAGTTATGGCTCATGAAATCATAAATTTTAGCCTTCTCGAAATTATTTGCCAATGGGTCAGAATGTATAAAAATGGCAAAAAATCATGGATTATAGCTCATAACATCGTGGATTTTTGGCTCCACAAAATTATTTGCTAATGAATTGGAATGACTAAAAATATCTAAAATTATGGGTTATAGCTCATGAAATATGAATCTTGGGCACCGTGATATTATTTGCCAATAGGTCGAAAAGAATAAAAATAGCCAAAAATCGTGAATTATAGTTCATGAAATCGTGGATTTTGACATTCTTGAAATTATTTGCCAATGAGTTGGAGCAAGTAAAGGTAGCAAAAAAAAAGCATGGGTTATATCTCATGAAATCATGAATTTTGAACTCTACGAAAATATTTTCCCATGGGTTGGAACAAATAAAAATGACCCAAAAACATGGGTTATAGCTCATGAAATGTTAATTTTTTACTCTACAAAATTATTTACCAATGGATGCAATGATAAAAAATGCTCAAAAATTTATATATTTTGGACTCCGCAAAATTTTTTCTCCTTAGGATGAAATGAGCGGAAATGGACAAGGATTTTAGCTCACGAAATTGTGAATTTTAGACTTTACAAAATTATTTCCAATGGGATGAAAGAAATAAAAATGGCCAAAAATAATGAGTTATTACACATAAAATCATGAAGTTTGGACTCTTCGAAATTATTTGTCGATGCGTCAAAATGACCAAAAATGGCTAAAAATCATTGGCTATAGCTCATGGAATCATGAAATGTGGACTCCACAAAATTTTTTGTCAATGGGTTGAAATGACAAAAATAACTAAAATCCTTTGTCGTTGGTTAGAGCTCATGAAATCGTTAAGTTTTGGACTTTGAGAAATTTTTTGCCACTGGATCAAAACGAATAAAAATGGACAAAAAACACGAGTTATAGCTCATAAAATCATGAATTTTTTGCTTTGTGAAATTATTTGTTGATGGGTCGAAATGACTAAAAATGACTAAAAATCATAGTTTATGAAATTGTTAATTATAGCTTATGAAATCATGAATTTTGGACTTCGCAAAATTATTTGTCAAATGGCCAAATTGAATAAAAATGGTCTATAATCGTGGGTTGTGGCTTAGAAAATCGTGAATTTAGACTTCTAAAATTATTTGCCAATGAGTCAAAACGAATAAAAATAAGCAAAAATCGTGGAATCTATATCACTTAGAGTTTTTCCCTTCTTTATAAATGAATGGAAATCACATGGAAACCTTCTGACATGACACCCTAGAAAACATTTCACAAAAAAGGACTCCTAATCCTTCAGTTGGTTCAAAAGTTTTTTTGGGAAGACACATTTCTATAAAGTGAAAAAAAAACCCTTAAATTTGTGGAAACTCGATTTCTAGTTTTTTGCTATGAAACCTAATATATTGCCAAAAAAATTTACGGGTGACAACTCATACTTTTTGACAATCCATCATTTTCTCTCACCTTTTCCTAAGACATGGATTCTCACTCCAACCTATGCCTTCCATGAAAACCAATTCCTTCCTTGATTTAAGGCTAAACAAACACGTAAAATCCTTTTTTTAAAACAATACTCAGAAAATGTCTGGAAATACATTTTAAGAATGAAAATGATTTCACAAAATTTTAGGAAAATAACCAAAGACGAGCTAGAAAGAACTTTTCATTTATTTTTCTATGAGCCTATGATTTTTTTTGGAAATATATTATCTGTTTATATTAAAACATTAGAAGTTAGAAAAATACATGATTCTGTGGATTTTTTATTATAATGCCAGAATTCAAAAAAGGGGGAAAGCGATCTCTCGAGACCAAAACAACTCGAATCCGATAACGGAACCCGAACCCGGTCTATTAGCGCCTCGAATCCGACCCGTTCTTAAGACTGAGTATTTCTTCTTCAGCGAGGAGAGAGAAAAGCACGAAATCCCCCAAAAAAGTTGAAAATTTTTCGAGCCCTCTTTCATTCGCTCCGATCACCACCACGCATAAACTCCATAAAATTTCAGGTAATTTTTCACCAAATCACATTTTAATCATCCTTTTCCCATGAAATAGGGTTTTGATCGTTGCAATTGACCCTGGTTGACTCCGAACGAGTCGTTTCTTTTATCTCCAATTTTTTATTTATTTCAGGTGATTATTGAAGAAATAAGAATCAGAAAGAAGAACTCTTGATCGATCTCTTGAGACCTGAAGAAAAACTTCGCTGGTAAAAATTCCTCTTCAAATTTGTTTTTTAATAATTTTTTTTATTAATATTGAGAGCATTGGTGTATGTGGCTCTAATACTAATTTATTATCTTTTACTCATTCTGCTGATTTAGCTTGATACTTATGTTTTCTACTGAAAATAGACACCTGTTAGTTTCTCTTCAATAAAAATGAACAAGAAGCAGTATATGTTTTCATTTTCATGGAATATCCGTCAAGCTTCCCTTTTATATCCTTTTTGTTCTCTTCTTTTAAAGGCATTTTGTAACTTTTTGCACACAGAGGTAGCAATTATCAAGGGTTGATGGCCACTAACTGCTCTTAACCCTCTCAACCTCTCAGTGATCTCCAATCACTGATCTCCAATCGAGGATTTAGTTTGACCCGTTCTCGTTATCCCACCTCCAGTGCAGAACAATTTGTACATACCATGTGTTTTTATTAGGCACAAGTTCTCCTGATTGGTTGTTCTAGTTCTTTGATGGATTTATTATGTTTATATATCTTATCATTTTCTTAATCATTTTGGCTGACGAAAGCATGACATCTCTTTGATAGCAGACTGGTTCAATATAATTTCGATTGTGCCTATGCAAATGAAGGAGAGAGATATCTATGTCCTTACAGATTAGAAGCAATTAACAAATCTGAGGTGCAATTATCTTATATCAGAAGCTTCTATACTCTATAGGTTGTTCAGTTTGCAAATTTAAGGTAGGTTTGATAATCTTAGAAGCTGTCTTACAAAACTTGATAGGTTATAAATCTAAAAAAGTGAAATTGTTGAAAAGCAGACACTCCGATTTTATGTCTTTCTAGCAAATCATCCCCGTAGGGAATTTCTACTCGGTGCCCACAAACAAAGAAATTCATGCAGACACATGTTAATGCACCTTCCTCTGCATCCTCATAAACATCTATGTGAACATGCCTATGCGCATACCAATGGAATACACAATCAGAAAAACATTAAACACAAATGGAGAATGAAGGATGAGATTACTTGCCCATTTATGAACTCGCATACATGCAGACAACACGTACAGAGGCACGCACCTAGTCTCTCAGCCAATCCATACCAAATCAGCACAAGTACCTGATTCCTTGTAGTTAGTAAGTGACTGCAAAAAGGTTGTTACTTTGACTGCAAGCTGAGTCAGGTGACATCTCGGTAACGTGGAAAAAGCAGAGGTGTGGCATTGCAGCCTTTGGTGATGTCTGTGTAAGGCAATTGTTTACTGGAATTCTTGGTTCAGAATGACAGAACAACTATGTAGCATGCACTGTTCTTTAAATGTAGTAGTAGATATTGTTTCTGTTATGTGTACTGCTGGTGTAACCTTAGTAGCCCATATTTTGGTTCCCTTACTCCTTAATTTCCATGCAGAAGTGCTTGAGAGTCATTATATCCATCAGCAATGCCTACACATTCTTGGTTTCCTTCATCATTGCTTGGGTCATCAAGTGCTTCACATCCTTCCACACCTACAAGTTCCTCTAGCATGAGTCCATATAGAACATCAGATCGACCACAGTCTCCATCTACTGGATTCCCTTCACCTGCTGAAGCTGCAGGAGTGATTGCTCGTTTGAGGGACAAAAGGTTGGTGTCTACAAATAAGTTGTCTTAATATTTAACTTTGTAATCATCCATTCATGGGTGCTACTTGCTTGAGACTATCTTGGCAATTTACCCGTGTTTAGTCAAATATAGTTCCTTGTCTTATGCATGTACAGTGTTGTGTATAGGGAGACAGATTGAAGTAATAATCTACTGGATAGCTAATTGGTCCGTGCAAATTATATATCATTAGGTTGACTACAGATTGCGGTTACCAATGCTATTCAGACTGTAACAATCATTTACTTTTCCCTCTTATGCTCTATCTTTATGGTTTTAGAACAGATATGGACTTGAACACTTCAATTTCCTAAATCTAGCGCAAGGGTGAGTCATTTACAATTAATGATACTCACTTGAGGTTGACTACAGATTGCGGTTACCAATGCTATTCAGACTGTAACAATCATTTACTTTTCCCTCTTATGCTCTATCTTTATGGTTTTAGAACAGATATGGACTTGAACACTTCAATTTCCTAAATCTAGCGCAAGGGTGAGTCATTTACAATTAATGATACTCACTTGA
>NC_033801.1:14141443-14160309 GCF_001876935.1 Asparagus officinalis
AGAGCATATCCTATGAGATGCAAGTTTCCTGTAGGATATAGGATACACTAATCCTAACCATCTATTTTAGATTTAAGGCCAAGATTAAAACTTGATTAGAACTTAATCACGTGACTCTTTTTCCAACTTAAATACTTGTTTTGTTTTCAATCGTTGCCAGTCATTTCTAGAGCATATCCTATGAGATGCAAGTTTCCTGTAGGATATAGGATACACTAATCCTAACCATCTATTTTAGATTTAAGGCCAAGATTAAAACTTGATTAGAACTTAATCACGTGACTCTTTTTCCAACTTAAATACTTGTTTTGTTTTCAATCGTTGCCAGTCATTTCTTTCTGTCTTCAATGTTTCAATTAAGTTCTCCAATTGCTCATGGAAGATCAAATCAAATCTCAATGGCGGTTGATTCTGATCACAATACCGTCTTTAATCCCTTAGCTATTCCATCAAGCAACTGCCTTTGACTTGGTGTAGATCCATATAAAATAAAATTTGAGGCTTAAAATACACATTAGTCTCTCCATGATTCTATAGGTTTTCATTGTGCTATGGTTATCAAGATGCAGCTAGATCTCCTACACATGTGGAATCTGGGATAGTTCTATGTATAAACGAATAATTGGGTAAATTATATTGTGGATCTAACGTTTAGATGGATGGAAGAATGATCAGGAGCAAAAGCTCTGGCAGTGCGAAATCTTGATTCTCACTAACTTGGTTAGCGGGGGAATAAACGAAAAATCATCAACAGTTGAGAGAGGGAAAATGATGGCCAACAACGCATATAGAAGGTGTTGTTTAGGATGATTGGAATGGGAGAAACGGCGGCCAACGGGACCATTGAAGGAGGCGTCGAAGGGCACTTACATTGATATAACCCAGACATTTTGAGAGGTGGGAGAAAACTTGACTGCAGGGGAGACACGTGATTAAGCTCTAATCAAGTTTTAATCTTAGCCTTAAATCTAAAAATAGGAAACTTGCATCTCATAAGATATGCTCCCTATATATCTATATATATATATATCTTTTATTTTTTAAATTTTCTCTTTTATCATCTGCATTTCTATCTTCTCTCTCTCTTTCTTTATATATATATATATATATATATATATTCTTTTCTTTTCTTTGTTTTCCCCCTTCACAACTAATTGCATCAGAACAATATGTGATAGATACTGAGTGAAAAGTAAAAATCTGTTTGGCATAAATGTTTCAAACCCAAAGGTCGGATCTGGGAACCAGCTTAGTCTGATCTAAACTTCAGGTTAATGTTTTAAATATTAATATAACAGGAGCATGAGATAGGTTCCACTTAAGTCCACCTCTTATTACCTCTAGCTCAAATGGATTGCAATATTAAGCTTTGTCTAAATTTGGTTTAAAAGTCAAATAACATCTGAAAAAGAAAACCAATGCGGAAGTTACTACTAGCTGGGCTCTGACATGCATAACAATCACTTGGAAGACCCAGTCCATCTGTGATTATTCCCTATAAGTAATTAACGAAGAAATATTATCAACGTCAATGGATAGTTTACTGTCTACCGATGCCATCTTTGTTGGTATTTTAGTAACAGATTAAAACAGGTTGCTTAGAAGTTGTCGGAAATTATTGGAAGTTTCTTTTCCTCCTAAACTATATTGTAGATCTCCTTTGAGGCAATTAATGTGGTAGGTTGTTTACTAATCAAGTGCTTGGTGGTTGAGATAATGGCAGCATTGAGGAGCTGAGGAAGCTTTTAACCGATAAAAATGCGTATGAAGCCTTTTTCAATTCACTCGAGCAAGTAAAAGACCAGAACAATGTAAGTCGATTAGGTTCTATTCCTTTTGATTTTCTTCTGATCTCCTGACCTCATTTCATTGCACGCATATACGCATATAATTATATTTATGCCATTTTGATAAATTAGTTGGATCTTGCTCCTTTTCTTGTTTGTTGGTCCAAAGTAATAGTACCAGTATGAAACTTATTTTCATGGGTTGTTGACTCACATGGGAGCATATTCGTTGCTTTTTGACATTTCCTTCAAACTTCCTTGGTCTTTTGCTATATTATTTTTATGCATTATGTTTATTTGTTTATTGTATCTGGAGAATTGGTAACTTATTATAGGACAGCATCTACTTGAACTTTTCTTTCTTTTCAACGACCAAGCATGTAACTTATGCCCTTTTTGTTTGGTATCCTTAGCGTCCTCGTTTTTTTACCAGCATGTTTATTGCATGTTCAACATCTCCTTTGACTTTAATTAATTGTGATGATTCATTGCAATATCTTGATATCTTGATAGTTCGATATCCCTTTGAAAGTTATTAATAATGCTTATGCTTTTAAGTTCTCTCTAGCTTGTTCACCCACCATGCATGCATGCAAATGTGTGCCATTTTAATAATGCAGTATGCAACAGCTGGGGTGCATGCTGCTTTTCGGATGTTATTTGAATTATTCCAATTATTTATGTTCTTTATACTTTAAACCACAGTTGGTGAATGCTGGTCTTAGTTTTCAGTATCTTGTACATTTATGCATGTATTGGGAGAGGTGGTGGGTGTCTTTCTTCTCTTGGTCTTCCGCTCCCAATGCAATGTCATCCTGCAAATCTAAAGCACCTAACATTCCCTTATTTGTTGGCTAGCCTTTTGCTTTTAGATTATTGCATGCCTTATTAGTGACAGACACCATTAATTGCTCTTGTTACAGCTACGCCGTGAACTTCAGGAGGAGACCTTGCAGCTTGCAAGTGAGATTTGCTCTTATCATTTCAGATACTTGTTTTGCCTCAGTAGTGAAACATAATGCTTACTTCAAGACTTTTTATTACAGGGGAGAACTTAGAGAAAGAAACTCGCATCTCGGAGCTCCGAAACCAGGTGAGCTGTACTTAATTTTTTGCCCTTCGCTTAAAAGGAAGTATCACCTTTAAAAACAAAGATTTTAGTTTTGTATCCTATGAACATTATCCCAGTTTTCTCAGTAATAAATGAATGTTCAGGCTCCACAGTTGAGACAAGTGAAACTATCCTGTGTAACAATAAGCTTGAGGTTTATGAATATGAAGGAACCTGTGAGACAATGGAAGTACATGGGCCTTGAACCATGAGCTTGAATTTTTTGAATTTAACTTAACAGATGAATACCAGTCTATCCAGATAGCATTACTTAGATGAGAATCGCACACTGTGAATTTCCTCAATTTCATGGTTAATCTTAATTCATAGGCCTGGAACTTTTATAACCCAGTTGTTGTATGCGTTTCACATATATCTTAGTATAGTTAACTCATCTAATCTCTAGCCTCAAGCTTTACTGATTTGTGTAACTCATGTCCTTACAAGAGTTGAAGGATCAAATTACTTGTATGTACACAATCCATGCCTCTTTAATACCTTTAAGGCTTACTCATAAACTTCAGGGTTTTTTTCTTAGAAACCACCTTTAAAATAGGTCATTCTACCGAAACCACCTTTGATTGTGAATTTATACATAAACGACCTTTAAAGGGTTTTTTGTTGAAATCCACCGCCTTTGATTGTCAATTTATACAATTGACCCCACCTAACCTCCATTAAGGATCATATCTCTAATATGCTCGGTATTTGACAACTATTTATTATAGCAAAACCGGAAAAAAATTTACTGAAATGTGAGTCTATGTGGTCAATTGCAACAAAAATTCGTTTAAAGGTGGTTTATGTATAAGTTGACAATCAAAGATGGTTTCACTAGAGTGGCCCTATTTTAGAGGCGGTTTCTACGAAAAACCCCTAAACTTTACGAGGAAGTTAGTGTTGACGCATATAGTTCATGACTAGTCCTGCAAAGTTATGGAAAAAGTGCTCATCTCAAAACTCAATCATGTCTTTTTTGTTAGGTTTTTAACTAGTGTTTTACCCTAATGCTTGTCATGTGCTTTGTTCGGAGTGCAGAATTATTTTTTACGTCGTAAAAACAGACATTATGAGCAGAAATAGGATTTCTAAGTTCAATTCTCTTGAACATAACAGTGTAGGATTATCCGAACAACTGAGCTTGCTGCTGCCCAAGAGAAACTAAAAGAACTGGAGAAACAAAAGGATGAGATTCTGAAGTTCTATTCTCCTCAGTCAATGCTCCAGAACTTGCAAGGTGAGCTAGCTGGAAAACCACCATAAATGTTGCTTTTAGAGCAGTCGGCTCATAACTTTATTTGATTGCTTTATAGATGCCATGAATAAGAATGAAGAGGAATCCGAGATTCTACACAACAAGCTCCTCGAGAAAGACATTGACTTGGCAACTTTCTTACAAAAGTACAAGAAACTTCGTAACACTTACCACCGTAGAGCTCTTACGCATCTTGCTGCCAAGACTTCTGTTACTTAACAAATGCCAACGGCTTGACTGATGATTGTACTGTTGTTATGAGTTTCTATATTCACACCCTTTGACTTGTTTGGCTTGACTGGTGATTGTATTATTTATATGGTCATAAGTTTCTATATTGACGTTACCCTCTGACCTGTTTCTAGTTGTGTTATGATAGTTGTGTAATATTTCCAATTATCGTGTAATATTTCCATACCCTTCAACTATTTTGGATCTTTTTGCTTATTAGTTCCTTGCGCTGATTGTATTTGTTTGTTGATCTTTAAGCTGATAAGTGTATTGAAGTGTTAACAAAGTTTCTCGAGTGTCGAGCATTCAGGTTTATTGCATATGTTCAAGGCAGAGCTTTGTTGATTCAGTATAACGTAAAAGCTTGAAATGAACAAACTACTGCAGGCCAGTAGCAGATACTTTCTGCCTAGAAGCCTAATTGTGTTTGTTTACCGAGTAAACCTCTTCATGGTACTTAAATGGAAAGCATTATGAAATTAAATTGTGAATATTATTGCAATTAAGGGCCTCCGAGAATGACCCTCCATACAGAGCCCAAATTTTTGCAAACATAAACAAGTTGCAGTGTGTTCACACAGAATTATTGTTATACAATTTTACCAATTTAAGATATCACACAAACTGCTTTCTCCTTTAGTTTTCAGGATCCATCGAATCATCGGAATCACTTTTTTCTGGTTCACCACCTGTTGGAGGAGCTTCCACTGGAATAACCTCTGGCTTGGCTGCAGGTCCTGTCACCACCTGTTGGAGGAGCTTCCACTGGAATAACCTCTGGCTTGGCTGCAGGTCCTGCTGCAGCCTTTTTGCGATCACCAATTGATGCCGGCTCATTGTAATCAGCATGTGAGACACTTCAATAGTCAAGGAGTCTTAGCAAAAAGCCACAAGATACGCATGCAAACTTCGACATTAGTATGCACTTCCAAACATCATCCAAACTTAAAATGTCTATATTTGCACCAAAAGGCTAATCAATATGCGTCACTTCGATTAGCCTAATAACTTGTCTATAGGTAATAATTTTTTTGATGAACTGCAGATAACAATTATTCCATGCTTTTAGATACTTCAAAAACTTAAAAAAATACTAAAAAGAATAGGTAATGATAAATAGATGACAAAAAACAGCAGCTTAAAAACATAGGCCTTGAGGCCACAAAGCTAAGTTAATCGACCATAGAAGGATATTTTCTACCGTTCCCCCAGACATAATGTTCAGCAGATCTCTCTCTACCCGCTGGACTAGCTCTGGCTGAAAACAGAAACATAATATAACAACAAATGATGGCTAGAAGTACAAATGAAAGAAAACAAGGGTAAATTGCACATAGCTGCCCTCATCAATACTTTCAGTTGCACTAACCCCACCTCCACCCCAACCCCGACCCATAATAATAATAATAATAATAATAATAATAATAATAATAATAAACCTCATTTATCAGCAATTAGCCCCCCTCAATTCATGATAAAGAGGGCCGTCACTTACAATTTATCTTTCTGAAAATGGCACTGCAAGGGTGTTAAGTGCTAGTAAATGAGGTAAGGGGGTTTTATTGTAACTGAAGGTATAAATGAGACAGTTAAGTGCAATATACCCATAAAGAAAGAAAAATTGAAGTAGAATACATTGAGGTTAGGTTCTCTGCGAAATCGCCGCCTGCGAGCATCCCTCATCGGAGGAGTAAGGCCGTGCCTGTACTCAACTTCTTCTGGCGAAGGATCACCTTCTTCTCTGATCATTATCATCTATTTCAACCACAAAATCAAATTACAATCTCAGGGGATGAAAGAAAAGAAATCTAGCTTCTTACCT
Source organism: Asparagus officinalis (assembly GCF_001876935.1). NCBI lineage: Eukaryota > Viridiplantae > Streptophyta > Magnoliopsida > Asparagales > Asparagaceae > Asparagus > Asparagus officinalis. Next base: position 14,147,650 of record NC_033801.1, read on the forward strand.
GACCAACGTCTGCAGTTTTAATTAAAACATTATCATCATAAGTTTTATATGATTCCACGACACATGGAAGATCCAAGAGTGCAGCAGGGAACCTCTCGTTACCAATTAGAAAAGTGCCAGTTCTCCCATCCTCTACAGGTAATACGGGTTTTAATATTCATGTAGATGGACATTAAGTATCATTAGAGCATATAGTTAGCAGCATACACCCAATGATGCAAATGCAGCTAAAATATTTGTTAGTATGAAAAAAAGCTATCAACGTTAATGCAAATGGAAAGAAAGTACAAACAAAGGGGGAAAAAGGCATTCCTTTCCTGCATCAGGGTCAAGTTTGGTCATTCAGAAAATTAAGAAACCAATACCAACTAATGATCTAAAATAATGAACTGGATCTCTAAGACTCAAAGGAAAACTAACTCTTTAGGGTCATGCACTACACGAAAGCCACACAAGTGTCATATTGGCCTGGCTAAATTTTATATTTAACATAGTAAAAAATAATAATTATGGGGAAAAAAGTTTCAACAACATGAATGAAGATAAACAAACTACAAAGCAAATTAGCACAGCAATTTCAACTCATGCAACAAGTTGGAAAATATGGTTTAATTCTTGGGCATGTCCACGTGATTATGACCTTGACTAGTACCAATTGCATAAACTGATTCAACAGTAAAAGAAGAATAGATTTCTCAAACCTGAGAGCATGCATGGAGCCAGAATTCAAATATAGGAGGAGAGCTTACATGGCTTCTGCTGAACACGAGTCGATAGATGATAGAGATATAGTTGAGGAGACTAGAAAAGGGCCAGTTTCAGAGATAGAAGGTGGAAACAAGTTTTTCACAACAAAGGGTTTAGAGCTAGCAGAATTGAAAGAAAAAAAAAAGTAAAAGGTACAACTTTTAGCAAAATTGTGAGAACAAATGAATATATAGTGCATATTGGTGGCTAGGAATTACTAATTTGGGAGCAGACTTCATATTTGTTGTTATTGTTGATGCGGACAATAGGACCTCTTTCTCTACCCTCCTTCGTAGTTGGAAGGGTCTTGTTATATGACAGAATTAATAGTCAATGATGAATAAAATTAAGTGAATTATGTTGTTGGTTGAGCTGAGGATAAGGAAATTATTAAGTTAACAAGAAGATCAAAAAGTAATAATTCCTATCAAACTATTTATTCGGATTCCTACTTTGTCCCCAATCATAATATATCGGAATACAGTAATTCAGTAGTCATGTCTGTAACCAAGAAGAATCATTGCTTGCATTTGCTTTCTTACGAATCCAATGTTCGTAAGGTTCGGCAATAAAAAGCAAAGCACAGAGTTAAGTAAAAAGAAAAATTAGTAAATGTATGTGAAAGGATGCACATTACGCACCCACATGCATGTACATGGTTGAGCCCTTTCAACTAATAATGAAGAAAAAAATTTAATAATGAAGAAAAAATTTTAAGTGCTAAACAAGATATAGCAGGATCTCGTATCAGCCTCTAATCTTCTACGTTCAGTACATGATCTATCACAGAATTAGCATCTTTCATGGGATGAAATTAGCTTGCATCTCTTTTTCTAATTGCTTACATGCATTAAATCTTACAAATTGATTTTTTTCCCCCACAACAAGCTATTTGAAAAAGAGGACTTTCAATATTTAGAACTTTCTAATGTGAGACTAGGACACTTGCACACTTTCAGACCCGTCGGCAAAATTTAAACAGAAAACTATGACGATATCACAAATTCATTGCAATCAGACACTAGATTATAACATAAACAAATAAGGTCATCTACTGAACTCTGACCCAATCTATGTCATTGATATGTACATTCTTTGCTGTTTTCTCTAAATTAGATTCTCGGAAAGGTTCTCAAATTCTCCATTCTCTCAACTAAAACCTTGAATCTTATTTCTATTGATTAGACATAAACCATTGGCAGTGAAGTACACTAACCAAACCTACGATTTAAAAAGGAGGGAAAAAAACTTTTCTCCCAACAAGTCATCAGCATCAAGCTACAATTTTCAATATAAGACAAAAGTTTCCCATTCAACTAAAATAAAAATCAAAAATTTTTAAAAAAAAGTTGAGCAATCAACAACTAAAACCATTGATTATACGCAAGCCCTAAACTTTGATGTGGATTTAGTACCTTCAAAGGATAAATCGAGGGAAGCATCTTCAGAAGACGAGGACGCGTTCTCATTGAACAGCCGCTCGATCCTCTCCGATACCGAAGGTGGAACTCGCAGTATGAATTGTTCTTCCATTTCTGTTTCCCTATTCTTTTTTGTTTCTTTTTAATTAACCACTAAAAATTTTGCAAGATTTTAGGTCCAATTTCATAAAAAAGACATTAATTTTATGAGAAATTACGATGAGAAAATAAGAAGAAAGAGAACGCACCTCGGATCGCTGATGAGAGGTGAAAGAGGGACGACGAGATGATACATACGAAGGATCGCGATTGGGAAGGAGTTGGAACGGGTCCCGACACGGATCCGAACCCGATAGAGGAGTCTCGCTGAGGACAACAAGTACAGCGGGTCAACAGCAACACCTGTTATTGACCCATTACTGTAGGGGCATAAACCTGTGATAAATTTAGGGCTGTCTAGAAGGGCAGGCCCTGCCGGCCTAACCTGGATTTCTGAATCTGGGCTGAGCAAAATATCTAGCCCGGACCTGTACCTAAGGTGTTCGGGACGGTCTGGGTCCGAGCCAAACCGCGTTGGCCCGATTTTTTTGTATTTTTGTATTTTTGATAAAAATTGATTTAAAAATTAGATTAATCTTATTATATTTTTAGGTTAAATATCCATATTGGTATTTTAATTCCACCCCAATTTCCAACAAGGTATTTTAAATAGGCAAACCCGCTTTAAGACATTTTAATTGATCCAACTAACCAATAAGGCATGGTTTCTCGTCGGCGGGCAAATTTCCGGCGAGATCGTTCGTCACGTGATGTGGCACAATGGATTGTCTCAATCTTTTTAGCAGCGGCGACTTTGGCAAGCAAGCTTGTCTGTGCATATTCAGCCGTATTCGATGGGTTGTTAGCGATGCTCAGGCGGCGTGCATCATACCGTTATTTTATCTACTTTGGCTGAATATGAGAGATTTGGTTGCTCGTTTCGCTCGCTGCTGCAAACCATGAAGTTTTGAGACATCCACTGTGGCCAGGCACGCGAGATCTTTCGTTCGGAAATCTGGCCCCGTCGAGTGAGAAACTGCCTTATTGATTTAGTGTGGATCATTAATTAATCGTCTAACTACGGGTTTGCCTATTTAATACCTTGTTGTTGAAATTGTGGTGGAATTAAAATACCAATATTTGTATTAGGCCATGTTTAATAAGTATGTATTGGTATATAGTTTACTTATATTTTAGTAATATATGGCTATATTATGTATACTGTAAGTTATGATTTTCATTTTAATAACATATCATCTCTTTCTCTATCACACACCACATATGAAAAGTTATACACATAATCTAACCATATTAACACACCCACAACTCTTACCGCCACACACGTATAAAAATATATACACCCAATCACAGTATACACAACTCACGCTATATCCCATCCTCAGTGGACCATACCAATAACTCATCACTTTATTAATTATTTATATATATTAATTATATTATATATATGTATTATTATAATATATAATATAAATATTTATAATATATTATATATATATTATAATATAATATATATATAATATATATATATATAATATATATATATATAAAATCGAGCCAGGCCCGGTCGGCGCTCTCCTCTCTCCTTAACCAGGCCCAGATTTTTTAGGTTGGGTTCGAGTCCGGCTAGGTTCGGGCTGGACACTGGGCCCAGTCTGGACTTGAAGCCCATTTAAACAGCCCTAGTGATAGTGGAGATGGGCTCGGAGCAATTAGTCAATCTGCTAGACAACGATCATTCTCTTTTTCACCCTTGGACGAATCTTATAGCTGATATTCTAACATAATCTGATATTCTAACATAATGTGTTTATTTTGAAGCATACTTGTTCTCTTTTGTTCGAAGAACAAGAAATAGAGGGGCTTGTTCCAATGCCAATGCTTCTAAAACATACGTTATAGGCAATTTGACTACTGATCTTTGTATTTCTATACAACAAACATGGAATCTTGAAATTAACAATAATCCTCGAAGAATTTTAAATTTACAATTAACAGCCTCAATATTTCAAAAATTGTATAAACAACCTCAAAAGTTTAAATTACAAAAAACACCCTAAAATATTAAAATTTTAAAACTTGCAAACAACATAGATGAATTCAAGGGATTGCTATCAATTATCATGCACTTGAAAATTTAAAATTTGTAAAAAAAACTCAATTTTATAAAAAATTATAAAAATTCCCTCAAAAGTTAAGAATCACAAAAAACCCTAAATTTTTAAAATTTATAACAGATACACATCAAATCTAGAAATTATTAGTAAATGACTAAAATTTTAAATTTTATAAAAAACAACCCAAATTTTTAATAATTGCAAAACACATCGTCAAAATTTCAGAGTTGCAAGAAAATATACTGGCATTTGAAAACTTACCACCAAACACAAAAATTATGAAAATTAAAAACACTAAACTTAAAATTTAAATTTTAAAAAAAATACTACTAATGTTTCAAAAATAACAAAACATACTCTCAAAATTTTAAAATCATAAAAGGCTGAAATTTCTAAATTTGGTAAAGAAAAGAGTAATTGTTTGATATTCAAATTTCAAGATCTTTAAATATGAAGGTAGAATACTTCATTACTAAAATTCTCATTAAATCTCACTAAACATAAAATTCACCTTATATTTATCTCAAATTTGTAGGAAAAATATGCATGACATCATAAATTGCTTCAATAATATCTATTAATCCAAAGATATAACTTACTAAAAATATAAGGAAATGATAAGTAAACCAAGTTACCATTCATATAACACAACAAAGACATAATATTACATTTTAACGCTAATATGCAGTCAGAACAAGCTACCAAGACAAAAGCACCTCCATCAAGGCTCTTTACAAATATAATACAAATTCAAATTACTGATATATATTCATCACAACATTCAAAAGAGGTATGATATTACAAGACCAACTCTAAAATTCACATAATTAAACCTAAAAATAGTTTACTAATATAAAGACATGCTATTGTACCTACAATGCAAAGATAACTACTATTTCCAAATAGAGTTAGCTTTATGCTTGCAAAGGCTACAACAATAAGAAGGTGGATAGAAATATTAATAAGAGTGTTGAAATAATAAATATCATAGAACTGTCGTTGACATAGTACTAAGGTTAAATAATATATATTCTTTACAAAATAAACTTATCAAAATTACATATTAACATTACAATCTAAACCAATTCGATAATAAAAATGCAGTTATTTAGTTCAGATCATCATAGAAAATGACATGGACATAGCAAAAGTACCATTATTTGACACAACAAAAACTCTTATTGGATACACAACAGAAGAATTCATTACAAAGAAAAAAAAGGTAACTCCTACCTTATGTAAGTAACAAATTAGAAACACAAAAATTTCATATATATAAAATTAACCATTATTCTCACTATAATAAAAAAATAAATATAATTTGTATTTCTAAAAGCTTGTATTGAACATCGCATGCAACTTCTTTGTGAAGTAAGACAAGAAGACAAAAGATGAATGAGTCCAAAAAAAGATAACAACACAAGAAATCCACCTCCAGTCTGAAGTCACAATTGATGTAGACGATGAAAACACTACTCTAGAATTGCACAAGAAAAAGATAAAGGCAGAGTAGGATTGATCTCGACTCAATAGAAAAACAAAAGGAATAAAAGATCTATCTTTTTAATATTGTATAGATTAGTTTAATTTTTTGAGCAAAATTAGGAATATTTAGAAGAAATTTTCATAAACTATTTTTAGTGTTTTATATGCTTATATGGATACTTTTATTATATAAAAGTGCACCAGAATTAGCATTAATCTTTAGTTTATAGTTTTTCATTAAGTCTATCAATGATTAGTAACAACTTCATAATCTTTTTAGTTTTGCTCTAACCCTCTTTTAATCAATCATATTGGCTTATTGGCTTTAATTATTCGCCTTGCTTTTTATAGGGCTATTTTCAAGTATTTTTCACTTTCGCAACACTATACTTTATTAAGTCAAGCTTAATTTCACGTTGGTCCAAATAACGTTAAAATTCAAATTGGCCTTGGATTACATCTGTTTCCAGTCGATTCAATTATCAATATAAAAATTAAAATTCAGTGTAGTCCATTCAAACAAACATCAAAGAAAATAAATAATCATAATGCTAAAGTTTAGAGACATAAGTGAATAAAAAACTATTAAAGTGAAACCAAAAAATAAATTTTAATGCGGAAATAAATTAAAAATACTTGAATGAGTGGATGAGAAAAATGGGTATACTTGGTACCAAGCATAAATATTGTGCTTGGTAGTGAGGTGTCTTATTCTCATCCATTCATTCAAGTTGGGATTCGTGCTTGATAGTGAGATGTCCTATTCTCATCCACTCCTTCAAATTCTCAATCACTCCCCAACCCATGTGAATGTGGACCCCGATTTTAATGAGTGGATACCACCTCACTACCAAGCACAAAAACTTATGCTTGGTACCAACCATACTTGATAAATTAATGAATTCTTATTGGATATACATAGTATGAAGATAAGGATATAGTTTAAATTGAAATGTAAACCTGAATGAAATTATTAAATGCCAAATTTATAAATGTATACAAAATGAATGACGTATATGCAAAAACTAAGCAAATTAGTCAGACAAATAATGTCCGCCCCAGAGGTCGAACATTAGAACTACGCAGACCTACAAATATACATAATGTGGACCGGTTATTTGCAAAATCCACCAAACAAATTAAAGAGACACAATCATTCCGAAAATTATAAAAAAGAAAAATTAAAACAAGCGGCTGTGATATGAGGACACAACGTGACATCTCTCACCAACTAAAATTCAAGTAATTCACAATACTACATAAATAGTTTCAAAGTTTAATTATACTATTATTATTTAAATACAACTCTATTTACGATTGTTATCCTCTCACATGCAACATCACGTACTAATGTTTATAAGCCAATAAACTACAACAACTTCCGTAGTATTTCATCTCCTTCTACATGTATATACATTTGTTATTTTCTTCTTATTAGATTATATTAGATTACTTTAAAGCAATTAATTATATTATATATATATATTTATTTATTTCATATCAAGAAATATCAACAATTTTCCTAGCATTTTCATCTATTTTCTTCTTATTAAATTAGATTAGATTATTTTAAAGCAATTAATTATATAGTATATTTGATCTTTTTTTAGATAAAATTACAATAATTTTTATAGCACTTTCATCTCCTTTAATAGGTGTGTGCCTTTGTTATTTTCTTCTTATTAGATTAGATTAGATTGTTTAAAAATTAAAAATTATTAAATTATAATAATTTTCACATCATTTTTATCTATTTTCTTCTTATTACATTAGATTATATTATTTTAAAGCAATTTCTTATATTGTATGTTTGATCTTTTATTCAAATCACATAGTTTAATTATACCATTATTATTTAAATAGATACTGTTTGTATAAAAACCAAAGAGAATCTCTCACATATCTTAAATCTCAATGCCAATTGTAATATTTACACGAGTGTTGGTTAAAACAAATTTCATCTATGAGCTTAACTTATATAATCCTACTTTAACCGGATTAGATAATTTAATTTTTTTAACATCCAAACTCTTCCACAAAACCAAAAGAGAGTATCAATGTTATACCTATATATATATATATCCACAGGATCATAGATATCTTGAAAATGAACAAAGAAAACCACACAACCAAAAAACATATTAAACCCACACTCACCCACTATTTTCAAAACCACCCTTCTCTATCTCCATCTATTATAAATTTACATACCAAATTAAGCTGCTGAGATTCTCCTCACCAGTTACACCATTGATCAACCCTCATTTTTCCTTTGTACTTAAATTGTATAACATTCATTGCGATGAAGACTCACATGGGTCGTCAGCCTGCCTTGAACATCCAACAAAAAAAATGTACTAAGCCTTGTAGTTAAGCCTTGTAGTTAGTTAATAATGAGATCCTATCATTATAAACAAACTAAGTAAAGATTAATAATTCTTAAGAATGTATTACGTTCCCCTATCTTCCACTGCAAACTTGTTAGTTATTTATTCTTACCCCCAAGGGATTTTAAAAATTAATCATCTATTTCATAAAAAAATTTAAAATGTTTAAATAAAATTTCTGACAAATGTAATAATACATGTTTATAGATTTTAACTCAAAATGAATCTGACTTATTTTATAGTAAGAAAACAAACAAAAAAATACAACGTGCATTTGCACGTGCACAAGAACTAGTATATATATATATGAAGATCATATTTTCACTTTCCGTCTGCCTAACATTTCCCCTAGAGAAATTTAAATTGTAATAGTCTTTAACCATCAATACCATATGTAAGAGATTACTGAGATTTCTCTCATTTATCAACCAAATCATCATAACGCTACAACAACTAACTAATTAGGAAATATCTCAACTATAGTGATAATCAACAGTCTACAATCATTATCCCTCTAACTATCCTATTTTTTCGACACTACTTTGTATTCTCAGGGTGGACTTCTTGACCTCTTAACATTTTTCTACTACTTGCACGTAGTACTAAAACTTGGAAATACCTCTATTTTATCTTGAAATCGAATATAATAGCAAGAAATGAATACCTAACATGGAGTACGAAGTAATTACACACGAACATTTGCAATGTCAATGAATATCTAATTGCACATAAAACCTCTCAATACACTGTCATAAAGAAAGAAGTAGAGAACGTGAACTAAGCTGGTTATTCCTCCGTAGCAAATTGTTGCACCAAAAGATATCTTCAGTTTCATTGAGGGGGAAAAAAAAGCAAAAAGGAACTTGTGCTATCTTGTCCTTCAAGAAAAATATATCGAGGATTATTATTCAGGATCTTTGCTGTTTAATTCTTTTCCAGGATCCTCCATGCCGATACCATCAATAGGATCCACATCCTCAACGCCTCCGGTCGCCATGGCCGAGCTATTCCAGTTGCTAGTTCTGTAGCCTTCTATCGTCATGTTCTTCACTCTTGCAAGAACATCGTCTTTGTTTACTGCATCAATTTCTGCATACAGGATAAAAAAAGGGAAATTATTACTTCATGTTTTATTAAGGGATATATCCTTTATTAATGAGAATATCCCTAAATTGGGTATTGATTGTAAAGAGAAGTATATTCTTTGATTGAGTCCTGAGTTGCAAGGATCTTTGTTTCTACCCACAAATTCACTGAAACTTTTTAGAAATCAGAAGAATCTTTCAAATTAACATGGAAAATAACCAAAAAAAAACCCATAATTTTTCAACAACTACTTGTGACTCCAATTCACCGAAAAAAGAGAAAAGAATGAATGTGGAAGTCAGAATTCGCCATCAAAGAAACTGTACAAGATCACAAATTAAAGATACAAGGCGATTTTGTTTGTAAAGAAAAGCATATTCCTCGACTGATTCTTGAGCTGCAAACATTTTTGTTTCAAAAATGCGCTTGCCGAATCAATCTACCCACAAAACCCATGAGTATAACATAATTAACCAAAAAAGTACTAGATATACAAGCAAAATTTTCATCGACTATGTATTTATCTTGTGCCGCAAATTATAATTAAAAAAAAATGTATACAGGACTTAGAACTCGCAATCGACGAAAATATGCAACATTTGCGCATCGAGCGGTCATCATGAAAACCATAATAAAACAAGATCATAAACATAAGAAAGGTGTTGGTTTTAATTTCTGGTTCTTGAGAGGGTAAAAAATAAAAATAAAAAACGCAAGCTGCCCATTAATGCAACAGGGAGATACATAACATCAACTCATAGATCCAGCTTATTTCATCAGTAGAACCAATACAACCATACAACATAATTTCTCGTCAAACTAAAAAAAAAATCAAGAACTCGCCTATTTCACAACAGATCTTGAAAGTTTCAACTGCGCATCAAGCGTTCGACAAAATGCCGCAAAGAGGGTGAGTAAAAATACTCACCAGGGTGAGAGAAGAACCAGAGAACGAGGGCGCAGAGGATGAGGACGACGGGGATGAGATGAACCATGTTCTCTGCAACCCTAACCCTAACCGCCTCCTTCTTCGATGCCTCCGATTGAGGATCGCCCCTGGCTGTTGTTCATCAGGTAGAACTCATCTGAGGCCCTCGTCGTGCTCCCCGTTCGATGCATCGCTCTGAACTCCTCCTTCCTCTTCTTCCTCGAGTTTTTGTGATTTTTTTTTCCTTCTTTTGGAGAGAAGAGAGGGGAGGAATAAAATGTCTAGCGTTGCAATTTAGTTTTCTATAGTTCTTGTTGGCCCTCTGTATTTTATCACCCCCTCTCTTTGTATGATGTGTTATTTGTGCGGGTATTTATAGTTTTAAGTGTGGGCATCATCATCATCATCATCACCTAACCATTATTTACATAAAAATCTCTCTAGAATTTAATATTGTAATTATTAATCTATGGGGCAAAAATGCAATTTAGTATTTAATGTTGTTATGTCAATTCGGATTATGTTCTTCTTCTCATTCAATCAACATTTCGAAAAACATTATTGCTCTAGCATATGATGACTTACATCGGGGGTATGTCATCTTATTTAGAAATAATTTGTCAATATATGAGAACAATAATTTCGTCTGATTCGATATGACTAACAGAATGGATGTCGTTACTGGTCTACCTATTGATAGATCATTTAATAAAATGAGCTAATATCTTATGTCCAATTATTTCAAATATGATAAATACTTTGAGAAGTATTGTGCGGTCGTATTTAGCATGTATAAGAGCTGTCTAAAGTTTTCATAGAGAAATATATGATGAGTGCCAACTGATAATATATCCAAAACTTAGCATTTCAAGTACGTTATTATTTTATTTGAAATTGTATAAGTTAAAAACATTTATTATCGTAGATTTGGATTGGGTTAGTGGTGTTATTGTTACTCCCTTGTAGATTCAATGTGCAAATAGCAAAGTCATATAAATGAATTTGCAATAAGCGATTTGTCAGGTCCAATATCAAAAAATTTCTGTTGAGTTACTTCAAAGGCCCACTGGGTTCTGATTGATTGTCAACTCTGTAGTTTGCAAAGCGGGGCTCAGATCCGGATTGGGAGGAATGGGGGCTCTCGGTATTCAGCAACGTGTTGTTCCTTAACTCTTGAAATTGAGTGCAGGTGTTTATCTCTATAACGTATTTCATAAAATAAATAAATAAATAAATAAATAATCCATTGAGTGCAAGTGGACCAAATCAGTTTGACTTTGGCCTTGGTGATCTCCCAATCAATCCAATACAGCCTTCTAATTCCTCAGTTTAAAGAAAGAAAAAAGCCAAAATAAAATAATTTTTGTACGCTATTCTGTTTATCTTTTTTTCCTTTGGGTGGAACAATGAAAGGTAAATCCCTGAAACCAAAATTAAGTAGACAACAAGACATCAACAAAAACCATCATCAGACAGACAACATCCGAGTCCATTTTATACAGAACTAAATTTTCATTATTTTAAATAAAAATTAAGAAAGAGTGTCACACCAGCACTCTCTCTCTCTCGTGTGTGTGTATATATACTATATATATATATATATATATATATATATATATATATATATATATATATATATATAATATATCTAATATAATATATATTTATATATATATTATAATATTATATATATATAATTATATATATATATATATATATATATATATATAGGGAGAGGTTCTAATAAAAACCTCCTTAGCCTAAAAACTAAAAACCAATATCATCCATTGGATCTAGATGAATCCAATGGCTGGGAGTCAGTCAAACAGTCAACAGAACATGCATTAATTACCTCAACGAACACAAATCAGGATTCACTGCAGTGAATCAAGATTCACTACAGTGAAAAACGTGTTCGTTGAGGTAATGAATCAGGATTCACTGCAGTGAATCAGGATTCACTATAGTGAAAAACGTGTTCGTTGAGGTAATGAATCTGGATTCACTGCAGTGAATCTGGATTCACTGCAGTGAATCTGGATTCACTGCAGTGAATCTGGATTCACTGCAGTGAATCTGGATTCACTGCAGTGAATCTGGATTCACTGCAGTGAATCTGTCTGTTGACTGTTTGACTGAGTTCTAGCCATTGGATGATATTGGTTTTTAGTTTTTAGGCTAAAGAGGTTTTTATTAGAAGGGAAAAGTGATTCTAAGGTGACACCTGCAAAAGGTTCTATTCATTCGAAACCGTTAAAATTACGGCGAGTGAATGAAGGGTCAAAACACGACGGACTCACCCCAAAATTGGTGTGTTTAGGCTTAAGAATGTGTAGATCAAGTTCAACGGAGCGGATCGCAAAAAACAATTAGGGAATGATGTGATTTTAGGCCGCGTCCTTAGGTGGGAGCCTAGGGTGTCACCTTAGATT
>NC_033801.1:14163326-14164634 GCF_001876935.1 Asparagus officinalis
ATATATATATATATAGGGAGAGGTTCTAATAAAAACCTCCTTAGCCTAAAAACTAAAAACCAATATCATCCATTGGATCTAGATGAATCCAATGGCTGGGAGTCAGTCAAACAACACACACACACACACACATATATATATATATATATATATATAGGGAGAGGTTCTAATAAAAACCTCCTTAGCCTAAAAACTAAAAACCAATATCATCCATTGGATCTAGATGAATCCAATGGCTGGGAGTCAGTCAAACAGTCAACAGAACATGCATTAATTACCTCAACGAACACAAATCAGGATTCACTGCAGTGAATCAAGATTCACTACAGTGAAAAACGTGTTCGTTGAGGTAATGAATCAGGATTCACTGCAGTGAATCAGGATTCACTATAGTGAAAAACGTGTTCGTTGAGGTAATGAATCTGGATTCACTGCAGTGAATCTGGATTCACTGCAGTGAATCTGGATTCACTGCAGTGAATCTGGATTCACTGCAGTGAAGGACGTGTTCGTTGAGGTAATGAATCTGGATTCACTGTAGTGAATCTGGATTCACTGCGTTGAGGTAATTAATGCATGTGTTTAATGACGTAATTAATGCATGTGTCTGTTGACTGTTTGACTGAGTTCTAGCCATTGGATGATATTGGTTTTTAGTTTTTAGGCTAAAGAGGTTTTTATTAGAAGGGAAAAGTGATTCTAAGGTGACACCTGCAAAAGGTTCTATTCATTCGAAACCGTTAAAATTACGGCGAGTGAATGAAGGGTCAAAACACGACGGACTCACCCCAAAATTGGTGTGTTTAGGCTTAAGAATGTGTAGATCAAGTTCAACGGAGCGGATCGCAAAAAACAATTAGGGAATGATGTGATTTTAGGCCGCGTCCTTAGGTGAGAATCTAAGGTGTTACCTTAGAATCACTTTTCCTATATATATATTTAGATTGAATCTAAGAATGCACCTTTTGATACATGGATTGAACTATTTTAATGAACAATCAGCTCCATTCAGTATGAATGATCTAAATGTCTTAAAACATTTATAAAATAAAAATCATGATGTTTTAATACTTCTAACATATGTTTTTCATTGTCACTTTAGTTGTATTGTTATAAAACCCTTAATTTTATAATCATTTGACGCATAAATAATTATAATCCGATATGCCTAAGTTTTTGTTTATACACCATCCAAAACATATAGATAAAAATAAACGAAGTGGATCAAATAAATTGATCGCGTATAACGTAATTTTGAATGTGCATTCTTGGATTTAATCTAACGGGGCTCCTTCCTTAACCTTAAAA
>NC_033801.1:14164644-14169757 GCF_001876935.1 Asparagus officinalis
GCAGGTGGATTGATAAAAATAGAATAAAAAAAAACATAAAGTTTTTTGCGAGTTTGATCATCAACTCAATAATCTCTCTTTCAAATAAAATATTATCATTATTTCCTTCAACCCAGATTGTCGCCACGTGATCTACTATTTGTGAGTTATAAACACATTGATCTAGTATTATATCTTTGTTTATTAGTATCTTGAAATCTTTAAAAGATGGGTGATCATTCAATTTGCAAAGAAATTTTACATATGAATTTACTTGCAATACGTCCATTAAACTTTTAGTTGTGGTTTGACTCGTATTCGCATTAACTTTTAGTTGTGATTTCACTCCAATTTACATTATCTAATATTGCCATTCAATTTTATAGCTCATTCTCCGTACCATAGAAGTAAAACTAAATGCATGAAAAATTATCTTTTTTGTGAAATTAAAGCAGGGAGGTTATGATATATTTTGCCATGTACCATATATATATGAACCGAATAAAATTCTTTAGGGGGGAAGCAATAAAGAAGACAAAATTAAAAGACTTGTTTCTACGTGACTCAATGCGACAGAGATTTGAGTGATTAGGTCGCCATCATACTTGACCAAGTTTAGGTAAACCATACACATGTCAGCATGAGCCTAACTTGCCATGTAAATGACAAGAAAAGAAAGAAAGTTTTCGACCAATGAGTAGGTTGATTCATATTGAAAAGTGAGGCTTTTGGGTATATCGTCCTCTCCTGTGAAAGATGCAACAAAATTTTTGTACAATTGAAACAACCAACACCACCCAGATATAGGCCAAGTACTATGCTTTCGAGCCTCGGCAATATTATTATCTCATCAGTTTCCTGTACAAGTGCCCCCAAATATGAAGTAGACACAATGTAAAATTCTTCAAAATATTTTTAAATTCATGAACAAGAAGTTCACCTGTGGATGGTTGCTACTCATGAAGAACTTTAGCCTGTTTGGCAAACACCTCAAAACTAGATTAAGATTGATCCTAATTAACCAAGATTGATCCTAATTAACCAGAAACCTGACCTGGCTTTAATATATATTGGTTCTCTTTCAATCTAAAAAAGAGGTGGCTAAATAACAGAATTAGTTTGAGAATCTTTTTTCGGCTTAGGAAAAGCTGACCAAATTTGGCCTAGTTGTCCCAAAACAAGTTTCTTCTCCGAGTACAAAATTGCTCTCATTTTGAGAGATTGCCAAACGAGCTCTTGTTCCCAGATATAATAAGGTATGAACAAAAGACTTAAGTAAAACCATTTACAATATCATATATTTCTAAATGGCAAAATCTGCTAGTTATAATCAGGACAAAAAGACATGAGTTTTAGACAAATCGATAATTTGGCCTAAGAAGAAAAAGAGGTATGCACTTCATGATATCAATTACAGTACATAAAAATGAAGGAGATATATATAAACTTTTTTTGACTTCTTTTTGTACCAGAAACTCTGTTTAATTTAATGATGGTTGAGTTATAATGTTACAAGATAACCACTGAAAATCCCCAAATTAGTTGCAAACAGACCCAAGTGGCTATTGTCAGGCAGAAATACAAGAAGGGTCTCCACCAAAGAATGGGCTTTCAGAAACTAAACCTACAAAAGGATTACGCACAAAAAAATGGAGAATAAGAAAACCAGTAAATATATCAAATAAAGAAAATGCCTTCAACAGAAGTTTCCAGTTCTGTGATTTGGAAATTAATTATCGTGAGATCAAAAAATAACAGCATAATAACCTTCAATAACACTACCTTGTTGCCTTCCATTGGAAGTATGAAGAACCTTGCACAAAAGCCACTGGCAGAAGATTTTGGGCGGAGTTCCAGTATTTTACTCTCTAATAGCAGGGTTCTTTTGTTCCCGTGTAGGCTCAGTGAATAAATAACGGAACAAGGGCGCCACTACTGCTATGCTCAGACTATTCCCCAGCAAGGCATACCTATAGATAAAACATAGTGATTATTCAAGAAAAGATACATACTCATGACATACACATATCAGGAGATCAACATAAGAACATATGAATAATTACTGCCAGACCTACAAAATAATCGTACTTCTCGTTTTCATGTTGTATTCAGGTCAAGGGCAATGATCTGTTAAGTATTTGAACTGAATCAACTGACGACCATAAATTCATGTCCTTTTTTAGTATAGTCAAGAACAGACAAAAGTGAATATAGGAACAGAAGAATCCACACTTCTTTATAAAAGCATGCGTGTAACTCGGCAAAAAACTGATAGAAGTGGTGAGTGGTGATAATCCACCTCAATGAGCTATTTCAACAGCATATATCATCCAAAGCAATTATGCATGTTGCCAATGATTTCTACAATTGCAGCACAAGGGCAATAAAAAATTTACATGTAGAGACACTTCAAAGTATTCTCATGACTCAGAATAGGTGTAAACTACTACTAACACATGTAGATCAGGGATCAGCCTTCAGGAACAACGACCCAGGACCAAAAAAACAAAGTGGGGATGCAGTGCATAATATTCTTTATCAGCATCTAGATCTGTACAAATATTTCAATACAGGACTAATAAGATGCACGTCGGCATGCCTTGCTTTCCTTTCTTCAAAGTGACAGATGGCAACTATTAAGAGTGTCAGCCTGACAGGCATATGATAGCATCAAGTAATTGTTGTGGTTCCATTGAAATATGAAAATTAAACCTGATAATCATCATGAATGTATTATCAGTTTCAATAAATATTGAAAAACAGTCGTCAACAACTAACATGCCATACATTTAACTTGCTATAGGCTGTTGCATGTTCAGAAATTTGAAATCCAACTTCATAACCACACAAGATGACAAAAATCCTTTTATCCATTAAGTTTTGAATCAAATCTTTGAGATCCCAGATAACATGCACAAGTTTTCTCAATACATGGCTTTACCATTTCATCATCAACTAAGGCAACTGAGGAAACTCACTGTTGTCTTATGCTTATATGCTGAGGAAATTGAAAATCCTTCGGAAAAGAATGAAGATTAGCAACCTGAAAAATGACATGAATTAAATTATATATAATTAAATACATGCATGCATCAGATAGCGTGTACCTCTCTTGGTGTGAAATATCGAAGTCTCAACTCCTTTAAGAAGTGAACTTCAGGCTTTTGTGTTGACCTATAATTTGAAATCTACAAGTTTAAAGCAGAAGATTGTCAATGGCATTGAAATATGAAATATGTAATCTAGAAGAATATTTTGATAATCATATGTATCCTAAAATGAGTAATAAAAAATGCATACGACATCTAATAAAAAAGTGATGCCCAGGAAGAATAATCTCACTTCGGATGTTGCCAGCAGGGAACCAGTGCCCTTCACATAACGATAGTAGCTTTTGGTAAAACAGCAGCAACGGACAGAATCAAGATACACAATATCTGTCTCATGATCAAGGAGCTGTCTCAGGAAAGGTAAATCATTAACAAATGAGCTTTCTCCAACAGAAAAATAAGGCCAGTGGACCACAAAACTAAACTGGAAGGCTCTATAAAAATATAACAAAATCTAAGTACTGATTTTCAACTTGGCTATAATACTATGGGGGGCCAAATTCATGGCAAGGAAAATTTAGAAAGAAAGGGGCTTGCCATCCATACGAATTGTAAGGTTACTAAGTTATCATGTAGATCAAGACCATGATACGTATTTTACCCAAATAGCAACCTCCAAATTAGTCCAAGATTACAGGTCTTGATAAAGGGAGAAGCATACAATATATATTAAAGAAATACTAACATTATCATACTTATAATAAAATTTTCAGGACTCCTTTCAACATTGAAATAAAATATGAACAAGCATATAGGATACCCATGGCACTTCCCCATCTCTCGATCAAATTTAGAGGAACAATATACTGGTCCAAGATGCTTGTTTTGGTACCACTTCTTTTATCTTCTTCCGCAAGATGCTCAGTCGTGATATTTTCCAGAAAGTTCCTTATAGGTTCACGTGGCGTAAAAGGTTCTTCTTGTTCATTATCTTGGAAATGATGTCCATTCCTCGACATATCATCCTCTGATGCTAAGAGAGAAGTGGGTGTGCGCTGCAGCTGGTTATTGAATAACGGGTTCAGAAAAGACAAAGGTTTCTTTTTTGCCTGCAATGAAATAAGCAGTCGGTCATCAGAAGCAAAGCCACGAGAATCAAAATCAAGTTGTACTATCAATAGAGAAATATCAAATCTCGAGGCAATGTAATCTAAATGTGAGTGGTTCCAGGTCATTAAAAAAAAAGCCTATACTACACAGTAAGAAATCTCTCAGTCCATTTATCCGATAAAATAGCAGGGACTTCATCTTTGCATGCTAGGCCTTTCAATACAATACAAGTAACTATGGCGAGAATGAATTATATATTTTGATGGATCATGGACAAACTAATGCCTGCAAGTAACTTGCAGAGGTAAGAATGTTCTTTCAAGTCAAGAATAATTGAATAAATAAATTTAAATAATGAACATAAGATTCATGACAGTAGGATTGTTAAGCTAAAGAAAGACCAAAACTTGATACATTTATTATGCTTGTAACAATCTCTGTTGAAATTAACTTACCAGGCAAAAATATCTAGGCCTGGAATATGGAATTCCAACTTGCAATGGGCTCAATATAAATTCTTGTGTAACAAAACCAAGTTCCCTATAAATTTCCAACATCTGCTCATGTGTATCAGAAGTCTGCATCCAAACATGAAGATGCTTAGTCGTCAATTTGCATCTACAAACATGATGAAGGCAATTAATCTTTATACATGAAAAGTTGTATACAAACCTCAAACCCAACAACATTTTCCACAAACAACATTTTCGGAGGATGCATCATATGTCGGATAAGCTCAATGATCTTGATAAAAGAAAACGCTCGAGCATCAGCTGAATGTTTCTGGAGGCCTAGAAATAACTTCTTTAGTATTGTGTGCACCTAGTCTATACTTTATACATATGAAAGGTACAAATTGCAAGACCATGACAAGATAGTCTCAGACTGTAAAAACAGACCTTGCCGTGTGTATGGTTGACATGGAGGAGAAAGTAACCATGCATCTGCTCCATACTTGTCCAGTTCAAAAGCAC
>NC_033801.1:14169767-14180141 GCF_001876935.1 Asparagus officinalis
AACCTCAGCAAGATTGCATAAAAACAGGAATTGTCATATATAGACTTCAAATTTAATCTAATTTACAACATGAATTCTCCATAACAAATGGCCAAAATTTGACATTTAGATAAACGATTGCATGTAAAAAACTATTTCATGATCACTGTTTCCAAAAACCTGCAGCAGCTCCTCCTGGGAGATTAAGATGAACTTGAACAAGAGATAATACCTGAATGAAGATTAAAAAGAATAACCGGGGCGACTAATCAAGAGACAGATTTTCAAGTTATATACTTATATGTAGTCCAGAATCTTTGGTCCCTTGGCAGACAGTATGGAGAAAGCCATAAGAGGAAAAATGATATGGGGGATATTGCCCTGAGGATGGTACTCTGGCCATTTTGGAAGTAACTGTTCTGCTTACTTAAATCGACACCAACAGTCCATACCATGACAGAAACTACGGGACGAATGGTTTTGTGAAATCAATCAGTATAAATAGTAAATGCACAACTTTTGGGCAGAAATAAAAACTCAACATCCAACTAGTTTTTAAACGATTAGAGCTAATTTTACAAGTTATGAAGTAACTCATCTACGCATCTGAACAAGATGTAAAGTCATTCTATTTCTAACCATAGATTAAAAGAAAATACCAAATAGGACTTCTATTATTCAAATATATTTCATGTGATGATAATTTTTCCCCCTACTCACCTTTCCCCATTTCGAAAAATTTCGAAAATTGAATTAAATGTCACATTTTTCATTTCCTACTAACAAGAAATATGCACCAAATTATATAAAGATGCAGGTTATGGTAGTGGCACTGAAAAAAAATCAGTAATTCCCAACAAAAGCAGTGAGATTGTAGCAGTTTGATATCATTCAGATTCATCAACCAACTGCATGACACAATTTCTAATATAAGCACTAAAATTAATGGAAAGGCTGAGGACCTGAAAGGGGCGGTGGCCGAAGTTGAGCTCGTAGACGTCATTGGCCGTGTCGTTGATATCGAACGCCTCGATCACTTCCCCGTTGATCCCAGCTCTCATCAGAGAGTATCTCTGCAAATAAAGACGAGGGTTAGCAAAAACCCTAACCCTAACCCTAAAATTTGTTCCGTTAGAAGTCAAGAGCAGCGGTGGTAGTATTACCATTCCACCGATGCCGCTGTAGAACTCCAGAATCCGCCATTGTTTCCCCATTGGCGCTGCTCCCAAGCTCCAAGATTTCAATGTTAGGGGTCGGTGGGGGGAATAAAAGAAAAACAAAGAAAATTTCATAGGCTAGAAATAGGCCGTGACAAACATGAAGCATTATGGGCCGGACCAAGCTGAGGTTAATTGTAACTGAGGCCAGCAGCCCAGATACTGCACTGGAGTCCATGAAACCAGAAATTGGTCCTTCGAGCCTTTCATAAACTTAATGTTCGTTGAGTAACGTTAATTAATTACTAGAAAATGACATTTTCCTTGTGAAAATAATAAGAGTTTTCCAATGCAATTGACGGATTTGCTATAGAGCTAATAGATTTCTAAGATGCAATTTTTCGTAGAATACATTACTAATTTGTGAATTGCAATACAACTGTAACACCTTTTCATGTTATGCACAAGAACGTATTGCATAATGCACGGCATCATGTACACCGGAAAACTAGGTAAATAAGTAGTATATAAAAAAATATATGTAATTCATGATTACCTAGAGATATACTAGTGATTATTATGCGTGCACGTCGTTAATTTGTGAGTTACCTTGGACCTATAGCATTTTTTGCAATAATGATTTTATATGTCTATTTATACCAACAATTTCGGTAATAACATGTTTATATTTGTACATATTTTAGAGTAGGGAAGGATTGAATTAGTCAATTTGTTGTAGAAGGTTTATTTTTATTGTCATGATCGTTAACTGTTTTATTTATAGATACCATGGTTATTTCTTAACGCCTTTAAGCAGAGGAATTCACTGTTTTCAGGTAGTCTAGAAGAGTTAGCTTAAATCTCTTTTTGTTATGGGTTTTTTCCTGATATTTGTCCCCTAAATCTTGCATATTTTGAAATTAGTCTCTCAAACCATTGAAATTGCTATTAAGTCCCTCAAATCCTATAAATTATTTCAAATTAGTCCTTCTACTACTTTTTCATCCAATATCCTAACAGTAGATGGACTTTTAGTCCATTACATTGCTGAAGACTTAAATCATACGGCAACTACACCCAGCATATAAACAAGGTATTCAACAAACAAATCCACTAAATTTTCTTCCCCTCATCGGTTCCTTTCTGAGGAGAAGGCTACAAGTTCCTTTACCAATAACAAAGATTACATACATTTTGCTTAACTAAATCAACCAACACCAAGTGTCACGTTTGTGTGTAGGATGCATGAGGGCTTTTCACATTAGGCAAGGGGGGCTGGAATTTAAAACCTGCACCAGTTACTGTATTTTAAACAACTATGCTCCATCTAATATCATATTGGATGTCACCAAACTGACCAAAAACATTTGAATATAATTAAACATGGAAAGAAAGAGGAAACAACCCAAAACATATCCACAAATACAATATGTGGCCCCGTTTTTGGCAAAGCGTTAAGGAAGATGAATTAAGGAGAATGATTAATGTAGTTTGTCCATCCGATAACTCGAAGGACTAGGTTATTAACCTGTTAAATACGTTTTACTTTAGCCCTTGTGATAATTTTTAGTGTTTAGGAATAACAATGATTTTGATTATTTTCTTTATAAATAGAGAAATTAACTCTTACTCCTTCTAAATAGGAGTATTAGTAAACCCCTCATTTTAAGCGATTAACTCATTTTAATCCATTCAGAAGGATTTTGCTGTTGTGAGAACAAAATGTTAGAGACTTGCATTCAAATTTTTTGGCTCTGTAAAAGACACAAGAATTTAGAGTGCACAGCTTATATATCGTAAAGAACATACGGGTTCATGAAGAATTTTTCCTAATAACGATATTATTACAACGATATCACTATTCAGTATTAAATCAATTTTATTATATAAGATTACATATATAACCATTTTTAATAAATTATAAAGTATATATATATGGAAGCCTCAATGCTTAAAACTTGTAGTTGAGCTCCATAAAATAGGTTAACTTTACATTGTAGTTTGCTAATTATAGTACTGTTGGCAATGTCATTACATTTCCTCTTTATCTTATTATTCACGTTTTTATGATGTAAGTTCTTTTTTTCTAACCACTGAATTGACTATATTTAGTTTTTATAATATCAAAATTTAGAATATTCTCTTCAGTTTAAAAAGTATTGACATGATTTTCTTAATAAATATATACATATAGTAGCAATAATATATATAATTCAGTTCAACTCAAACATTGGCTTGAAGCCATTTAGAGTGAGGTCTTTTCTACGCTAGAATAATGATATAGTGATTACACAATCCAAAAGTCAAAGAAAAATTTTCTACAAAGGAAAAGTACTTAAAATGTCAAATTAACAACTAATTTATAAAATATACATCGGCAGTGCAGATAGTTATAGAAAGTAAGGTATATATCTTTATGAATATTCCATAGTAAGTGACCAACTATAATGATCCTAATTTAAGCACAAATAATTATTATTTTAGTTACTAATTTGATACGCGTAACTATGGAATAAATCTCAATCAAAAAAGATGAACTGAGATTATATTATCCTGTAGGTAAATAAATAAATGTTATTAGAGCTCCTCTTTATATTAAACTTAAAAGTAATAATTAAATTATTAAGTGTCAAATATTAGTTCATGTGAGAAAGTAAAGTAATTTATGGTCTATATACCTATACAGTAAATCAATCAAACGTATTAAAATTATGATGACCACAGTCAAAATTATATAGTGAGTTTACATTAAATATAATTTATAAAATAAAGTACATTAAAGACAAAATCCTTTTAATCACTCTATAGATTGTTTAAATTTTTTTGCATATATAAACTATACTACCTAGGAATAGTGATGTGTGCACTTAACTATGACCTAATAATCTTAAGAATGACTTACACTTCAATATCATCATTAATTGACTTATCTATGCATTACACTGAAAATACAACAAAAATTTAGAAAACTACAAGAGAAACAACCCCAAAAGTTTTAAAAATTATAAAACAACACCC
Source organism: Asparagus officinalis (assembly GCF_001876935.1). Classification (NCBI taxonomy): domain Eukaryota; kingdom Viridiplantae; phylum Streptophyta; class Magnoliopsida; order Asparagales; family Asparagaceae; genus Asparagus; species Asparagus officinalis. Next base: position 14,173,922 of record NC_033801.1, read on the forward strand.
TAAAAATTTATAATTTATAAATACACAAAACTATTTAAACATTACATTGAAATCAAGGAATTATAAAAAAATCATTAAAAATTTCAAACTTTGGAGGGGTAATTTGTAATATACAAAACTTTAAGGGTGTTTTCGTATAAATTTCATAACTTAATAGATTTTTAATTAGTTATGTTCTTTTCAAAAGAGTTATTGGTAATATTGACCATGAAAAGTTTTTCCTAAACCTATACTTATAAAGGGACATGATATTTTTAGCAAATTTTTAATTTTCTAGGGGTTGTTAGTAATTTTGTATATTCATTTTTGTGTCTGTAGGTTAAAAATTCTCATGTTTTTTTTGTAAATTATGAATTTTAGGGGCTTTTTGCAATTTTTTAAACTTATACGCCTTTTTCTACAGATTGTAAATTGTTTATAAACTATTTATAATTCCTATATTTTCAATTTACTAATGAGTTTGAAATTCTCAGTGTATTTTTTATAAAATTTGAATTTTAAGGTTATGTTTGTTATTTTTGAAACATTAAGGTTGTTTTCTTAAATTATAAATTATGTATGTGATATTTATACTTTCTATATTTTTAATGTACTGTTAAGTTATAAATTATCAGGTTTTTTATAAATTTTATAATTTTGATGGTTTTATTTTACAATTTGTAAAAAGTTTAGATTGTTTATTGCAAATTCCATAAAATTTGGGGTTTTTTGTGTTATTTGTCGGTTTTTAATGTGTTTATATGTTTGAAATATTCAATGCATTTTTTTATAAATTTTAATTTTTAGGGGTGTTTCTGTAATTTTTAAAACTTACAAGATATTTTCTCCAAAGTTAAAAAATATTTAGTTGCTAGCTAGCATATATTTTTCAGTTTTCTTATTGAATTAAAATAAGTAAATTTTACAATTTTCAAGATATTTTAATAAAATTTTGAATTTGTAGAGGTGTTTTTGCAATTTAAAAACTTGGAGGATATTTTTTACAAAGTTCAAAAACTTTTAGGTGTTGGCTAGCATATGTTTTTTAGATTTCTCTACGAACTGAAATAAGTAAAGGATTTAAAATTTATCAAACATATCTCATTTATCCAATGACATACTAAAATCTCATTATGAATAAGATAAATCATTAATTACCAATTCAAAGAAGAAAGGATAATTAAAATAAATTAGAATAATAATTTAATATTCAAAAAAGTTAAGGGTAATATTGACCATGAAAAGATTTTTCCGAACTTGTACTTTTAAAGGGAGTATGATTATGCACATTAGAAGCTTTATAACATTATTATTATAACGTATATTATATTAATTTAAGGGAAAAATGCTTCCAGCCCCCAAAAGCAAAGGAAATGTGCTTCCCACCCCCAAGACTTTGTCAACGGGTGTTTTACCCCCAAAAATAAAGATTCTGTTCTCTGAGCCCCCAAAACACAAAACCCAAGACATTAAAATATGTGAAGACCATAACACACTTCTCTCTCTCTTTCTTTTTTTATTAAAATATGATGAGTATTATTTTATTATTTTCGTTTTCTCTCTCTCTTTATCATGAAGTATTGAGACGATAGTTAAAATGATTGATGAAGATTATTTTATTATTTTTGTTTTTTATTATTTTGGTTGATTGTATTGGGAGATTGTTAAAGTTACGGGTTAATTGTTAAGGTTACGAATTAATTGTTAATGTTACGGGTCAATTGTTAAGGTTATGAATTCTCTCTCTCTCTCCTTCTTTTTTTTATTAAAATATGATGATGATTATTTTATTATAAGTTTTCTCTCTCTCTCTCTTTATCATGAAGTATTGAGATGATAGTTGAAATGATTGATGAGGATTATTTTATTATTTTTGTTTTTTATTATTTTGATTGTTTGTATTGGGAGATTGTTAAAGTTACGGGTTAATTGTTAAGGTTACGAATTAATTGTTAATGTTACAGGTCAATTGTTAAGGTTATGAATCCTCTCTCTCTCTCTCTCTCTCTCTCTCTCTCTCTTTCTCTCTCTATCATGATGTTTCTAAATGATTGAAGAGGATTATTATTTTATTATTTTCGTTTTTTATTCTTTTTGTATTTTTAGAATATTCGTTGTTAAGGATAATGGTTGGTTGTAAAGGTTATGCATTGATTGTTAAGGTTACGGGTTGGTTGTTAATGTTAAGGGTTTGTTGTTAAGATTATGGGTTTGTTGTGTAGGTTATGGATTAATTGTTAAGGTTACGTGTTTAATTGTTAAGGTTACGGGTTTAATTGTTAAGGTTACAGTTTATTAATTGTTAATGTTACGGTTTAATTGTTAAGGTTACGGGTTTAATTGTTAAGGTTACAGGTTTAATTGTTAAGGTTGCGGTTTTAATTGTTAAGGTTACGGGTTTAATTATTACGGTTACGGTTTTAATTGTTAAGGTTACGGGTTTAATTGTTAAGGTTACGGTTTAATTGTTAAGGTTACGATTTAATTGTTAAGGTTACGATTTAATTGTTAAGGTTACCGGTTTAATTATTAATGTTACGGTTTAATTGTTAAGGTTACGGGTTTAATTGTTAAGGTTACGAGGGAGAGTCGTAACCTTAACAATTAAACCCGTAACCGTAACAATTAAACTCATAACCTTAATTAAACCCGTAACCTTAACAATTAAACCCGTAACCGTAATAATTAAACTCATAACCTTAATTAAACCCGTAACCGTAACAATTAAACTCATAACCTTAATTAAACCCGTAACCTTAACAATTAAACCATAACATTAACAATTAATAAACCGTAACCGTAACAATTAAACCCGTAACCTTAACAATTAAACCCGTAACCTTAATAATTAAACTCGTAACCTTAACAATTAAGCCCGTAACCTTAACAATAAATCCGTAACCTACACAAGAAACTCATAACCTTAACAATAAATCTGTAACCTTAACAACCAACCCGTAATCTTAACAATCAATGCATAACCTTTACAACCAACCATTATCCTTAACAACGAATATTCTAAAAATACAAAAAGAATAAAAAACAAAAATAATAAAATAATAATTCTCTTTAATCATTTCAATATTATCAAAGAAACATCATGATAGAGAGAGAAAGAGAGAGAGAGAGAGAGAGGATTCATAACCTTAATAATTAACCCGTAACATTAACAATTAATTCGTAACCTTAACAATTAACCCGTAACTTTAACAATCTCCCAATACAAACAACCAAAATAATAAAAAATAAAAATAATAAAATAATCATCATCAATCATTTTAATTATCATCTTAGTACATCATGATAAAGAGAGAGAGAAAACAAAAATAATAAAATAATCCTCATCATATTTTAATAAAAAAAAGAAGGAGAGAGAGAGAGGATTCATAACCTTAACAATTGACCCGTAACATTAACAATTAATTCGTAACATTAACAATTAACCCGTAACTTTAATAATCTTCCAATACAAACAACCAAAATAATAAAAAACAAAAATAATAAAATAATCATCATCAATCATTTCAACTATCATCTCAATACTTCATGATAAAGAGAGAGAGAAAACGAAAATAATAAAATAATACTCATCATATTTTAATAAAAAAAGAAAGAGAGAGAGAAGGGTATTATGGTCTTCACATATTTTAATGTCTAAAAGAAAGAGAGAGAGAAGGGTATTATGGTCTTCACATATTTTAATGTCTTGGGTTTTGTGTTTTGGGACTCAGAGAACAAAATCTTTATTTTTGGGGGTAAAACACCCGTTGACAAAGTCTTGGGGGGGTGGGAAACACGTTTCCTTAGCTTTTGGGGGCTGGAAGCATTTTTCCCTTAATTTAATATGATTGAAGACCTTTCTGTTCATTTAACAGTATCATGAAGAAGTACCTTAAAATATCAAGACCCGAGCAATATAATGATGATAATGATATTAACATTGATAGTTATAGAAAAAGTTATATCATTATTTTATATACAGTGTGACACCACTATTATGAATTCCTGGCTCCATCGTTGCCAACCTGGTGAAGAAAATATACAAATCAGAGATAAGATTTTGATCACCAGTGGCTGAGAGGAGTTGAGTAATCTTGTTGTGATAGCTACAAATCAAAGATAAGATTTTGATCACCAGTGGCTGAGAAGAGTTGAGTAATCATGTTGTGTTAGCTACTGGGACTTGTAAAGAAGGCCATTTTTCTCCAAGTCAGTCAGAAAAGCCTACACGACGCAAATGGTTTCCTTCCTTCGGCTACGATATGTTGCTGCGTTCGCTTACTATATAAATCAGTGTACTGACAAACTCCGCATCAATCATAAAGGTGGATTAGTTAAGCGACACGAGCTCTGATTTCTTCTCTCTCAAACATCTCGAGGAAAACTAGGGTAAAACTCTAACTATTAATCAACAAACTCCAAATTTCAACGTTGTGTGATCAAAGTCATTTTACAGTAGGCAGAGAGCCAGTGGCGGACCCACCTTAGTTCAAGATGGTTCACTTGAACCACTCAGATTTTTCAAAAAAAGATTATATACTATACATATCACCGGAAAATACCAATGGTCTCTACAGCCTAGTGGTATCAAAGCTGGTTTAAAAAGTGAGTAAGAGGTCTGCGAGTTTGATACTCCAACCTTGCACATTTGTTTTTTCTTAACAAACTCCCTCATTTTTTCTTATTCTGCATGTGGCTAATTGGCCATGTATATTTGACCACCACTAAAAATGGTGTAGATCGCCACTGGCAGAGAGGTCCTGAGGGTCGAAGCCTACGCCAGTTAATAATCTCGCGGACAACTACCCCCGTTTGCGAATCTTGGAAGTTAGGAAACTGCTAAACTAAAATTAAAAAAAAAACCTTTTAAATAATTATAGACGTGGGAAGAGGGACAATCCCCAACGTACCCACAAATAAAAATGGCCGTCCAGTTGAATGAGCTCCTCAGTCCTCACTAGCGACAAAATCTGCATGATGCCCGCAAAACAAGGCCCGAGCCGTTAGCTCTGCTTACCCAAGTGCATTTAGAAATAACAATTGTTGATCTCTCTCCCCTCCCCTCCCCTCCCCTCCCCTCAATCCGCTCCACTCTCCTTTCCGAAAAACCTCGTTCCAAACGCAATTTTGTCCCTCACTCCACGCCCGCCCTCTACCGGACCAAGACTCAGTCAGCTACCGCTGAAGACTGAATCAGAGCAGTAACTACAGTCAACAATGACAAACTGTTCAGCAAAAAAAGTCCACCAAATCTAGTTCCTTTCCTCTGATCAGTTCCTTAACTAAATCAACCAGCTAGCCCCAACGTCACATTGCATGATGCTGAGTCTTCTCACGGTCGGCAGAGGTCTGGAGTCTGAAAACCTGCACCGGTTACTTCCTCGCTTTGGAAGGGCATGCTAAACGTTAACTCCTAGTATTTGGCAACTTCTGCATTTGAAATCTTTGGGTGATTCCAAACTGACAAAATTTGAATGGCTCCAACAACATGGAAGGAAAGAGGAAACAACACAAAACCTATCCACAAATAAAATGCCTGCCCAATTAGAAGAGTTCTCACGAGTGACAAATTTTTGAATGATACTAAAAACAAGATCCACGTTAGTTTCGTTTCTCCAAGCATTTAGAAATCATAATCGGTGCATGTTTCATGATGCAAGCAGGAAAACTGCAAAAAGATTTGGAAAGAACAGGTAGATCTTCATCAAATTATAATAGGGGTACAGATTTCGTGGATAATAAGATAATAATGGACAAGAAGTGGCTGGTGAAGGGATCCAAAGGCCAGAATCATAGTTTAGAAAGAAAAAAAAAGAAAAGGAAAAGGATGCTATATCTTAGAGTAAGAGAGAGCTTTCAAAGGTTGAAAAAAGTTAGCAAACCTCATATTTTTCAAAATGTGAAAACAAATTCATGAAAGGGCTATAATTTTTTTTTAATTAGCTTTAATAACACAAATTTACACACGTTATGTTAGATGATAAATCTTTATGTCAATGAAATGACAAACACAGCTAGAATAATATGTAGAGAAAATCTGCAGCGAAACATTTGGTTATTGTTATCAAACTTGAGACAACGAACATGAAGTGCTCTGTGGTTAAATAGCAAATAATTACTCAGAAAAGTATATGAAAGAGATAAAGTGAATGAATAAACCCCTCCATAAAGTGAATTGTTGATAATAGTGTATTGTAGTGGGTTTTAGTCCCACATTGCTTGGGAGAACAAACCTCACACT
>NC_033801.1:14181141-14277236 GCF_001876935.1 Asparagus officinalis
CCTATTCTAAGGCATAGTGTATGACAATCAGGGCAAATATTTGAACTAAATATCACTATAAGAAACAGAGTTTGAAATGTCACGAATCATTAAAAAAAGGCAGAAGAATATAGATAGTACATTCTAATGAACTGCAGCACCAGAAATTTTAGAACAGAGGTATACTATTGTTCCATTAAAAGAAACAAAATTGTATTAAATTGCTTTGTTCCTGACAAAAGTAAATATGATGTACTAATAAGTAGTTACATTCTGTTGAAGTGTTATTGTTAAGTCATACCTATGTTGGTACGGGTACGGATACTGGTCTGGGACATAGCAAATTTGTACAATGTATGGTAGGGGGACACGCCTAGATAAATATTTATATACAGATATATTTTATATTGGAATTAATAATTGATATGAGAACAGGGATGAGAATTAAATTTCTTATAATATTTTTATGTTTCTTTTATAATGTGGACTATAAATTGGAAAAACACTGGTTTTTTAACTAAACATCCAACTGACCCTTCAAATACATAATCCGGAGCCTGACCTATGACCAACAAGATTGAAGAAATGGATGTTTAGTGTAGGATATATGTCCACAAAATATATGACAAGTGTTTTAAATTAAAAACATGCACTGTATAATTAAGTACATGCCCTAATAAATGTATGCATATATGCAAGGAGTGTCTAAGGAGTTTGGGTACATGTACGGGAACGGGTACGGCTTCAAACTAGAAGTACCCAGGTAACATAGACTCGTACACTACTTATAGAAAAAGCTTCAAAATAACTACTCTGGGCTGAAGCAAGTTATTGTTTGTTTCTTCATAGAAGTAGCATAATAATTGCTTAAAGTTCTTACATGAAAGTGTATACAGTTATAGGTACTTCACATTAGATTTAGTCCAACAGTAACACTTTTGTATGTAGAATGAGGTTAAAGGTTCTTATCCTGTCTTTTTTGGGAATATATTTTATTAATGGGGGTTTATAAAAAAATATGAGACCACTGAAAGGGCATTATACTCTTCTTCATCTAGTAATTTTTCAAATTTATATCATGTTTGACGATATAATAATTGCTCATAATTTTTTCTGCTATTGTAAAGGCTATGATAAGTGGGGGCGCTGACAACGTAACAAACTCTCTGATACTCACCCTAGCAGCCCTTCTGGACAACACACACGTCTTAGAAAAAGTCCAAGAGGAACTGGACACAGTTGTAGGCAGGAACAGTCTTGTTAAAGAATCTGACATAAAGAACCTAGTGTACTTTCAGGCAGTCATCAAGGAGACATTCCGATTGTATCCATCATCGAAAACAAACTTGCCACATGAGGCTGTAGAAGACTGCCAAATCCAGGGCTACCATGTCCCAGCAGGAACCCAACTACTTGTGAACATTTGGAATTTGCAAAGAGACCCACGTGTCTGGACAGACCCATATGAGTTCAAGCCAGAGAGATTTTTGACAAAGAGCCCACTTGATGTGAGAGGCCAGCACTTTGAGCTGATTCCATTTGGGTCTGGCAGGAGAGCATGCCCGGGGATATCATTTTCACTGCAAGTGATGCACCTTACACTTGCTCGTTTGATTCAAGCATTTGAACTGCGAGCGACAGGTCATGCCCCTAGTGACCGTTATTTAGCCGCAGATATTCCCAATCTCTCCTCATTAGAAATCATTCTCGCACCAAGATTATCCCCAGGTCCCTTTATATGATGGTAACATTAAGTATAATGTGCAGGTATTGGCAATAGAGTTGCCAATGAATTGCTAGTAACCAAAGATAATTATGGTGCTTTAATGGATGTAGGCATGCATCTACCTGTATTAATCACTCAGATAATAGTTATTGATGCCCTTTATGTTTTCTTCTTTCACTAAATTTATAACTATAAATTGCATTTCTTCTTTCTCATTGGAAAATGACCACAAATATACACAGAAACTTCTTAATGTAACACATACAAGTATTATTTGGACCAATTAAGAGGGTAACCTCAAAAAGTAGCTGTAGTATTTATTTAGCTAATCTTACTATAGTTTACTTACACTCATTCTATAACAGAATTAGTGTTTAAGTTTGTCGCAAGATTCAAAGAAGTTATTTTCAGCTCAGATTTAGTTTTCACCAACAAGAACAACAACAAAGCCTTTATTCTAAATTTATAGGGTCGGCTACATGAATCATGTTCTTCTCAGTTCTATTGGCGGTCATCTCCTCTGTTAAGTACTATTGTATCCATCTTAATTGCTTCAATCGAGGTTTTTTTAGGTCTACCTCTAGTTCTCTTTGCTCCATCAATTATAATTTTATCACTTCTCCTAACTGGCACATTTAGCGACCTATGTTGTCACCAAATCATCTCAACTGATTCTCTCTCATTTTATTCTCAATAGGAGTAAGCTCTAATCTCCTATAAAGCCACTCATTTCTTATTCTATGATTAGTGTATATTCGCAAGACGATGAACATTCTTGTTTAAACCACACTCATTCATTTTTATATGTTTCTTTTTAATTGCCAATATTTTGATTCATAAAGCAACTGCCAGTCTCATGACTTCAAACCTAAAACACAAATCATGAGTGTAGATTTGGTGATCAATGAGGGCATTCTCAAATCCCAATCAAGGTGTGCAATTGTTAACAGGTGAACTGGTGATGGAAGATGCACCACGGCATGGAGTAAATAATCAAATTCTTCCTCCAATTCACTAATGAGCTATAGTTTTTAGAATGTAAGAAATTTGAAAAGGAAAAAATATATATTCAGATAAATTCAACTAGCATGAGTTAATCATTATAGATATGGAGACAGGTTCTTGTACCACAAAAATTAGAAGAATCCCAAGAGATCTTTAGCATTTCAAAAAAAGCTCCAAAGAAAAAGAAGAAAAATTCAACAAACAGTTGGTGCGCATACAAGAAAAAGTTGGTGAATGGAGGCGTGTCACCTCCTACATACAAGCAATCAATGACGTTGATGGAGGTCGAGGATCGCCGACGGGAAAGAAGTTGAGGAGGCCGTTGACGCCGGCGCCGGCGCCGGCGACCCTCATCGACGGTGGGAGGATGGGAGTGAGCTCTTGTTAATTGGTCCACATACTCTACTTGATTTATGTGATCGCATCATTGGCAGGCTTATTGGGCCTGTCACATGGAAGAATATTGATGATGTTTTTGATACCCGAAGTAATCACAATAAACTGAAATAAAACATAAAATAATAATAATAAGAGGGGGGGAAAGATAAAACAATCAATGAACTCAAGTCGTTTCAAAGGACAAAGTCCCTGACAACCCATCTTTTATTCATGTTTTCTTCTTCTTCTTTTTTTTGGGGTGGTTATAATATATATTTTTATATATTTTTTAGAACAGAAAAGTTCCTCGAGATCTATTGTATTGATTCATATAAAATTTGATTTCAGATACATTCTAGATTTCTAGGAAGATCAGAGAGACAGGTACACTTATATTTAAGAGCAAATTGAGCAAGCATGTGCGCACAAGTATTGCCGGATCTTCGAATATGATTAACTGAGATGGATGTAAATTCTTTGAACAAAAGCTAACATTGCCGATCAACCAAATCAAAGCTTGTGGGATTTGCACGACATCAAGGAACATGTGAACTAAGCTTAAGGAGTCACATTCTAATTGATTACTCCTCGAGCCATTATTTTTGGAAAATGGAAGAGCACGAAGGACCAAACTCGCCAAAAGATAACAAATTCTTCCCGAAGTGATCTCTGGCAATAATCGCAAAAGCAGAAGCATCAACTCGAATGGTGACGTCAATATTAATCTTGATCATACCAAATGGAGGAGGTGACCAAGTGTTCGGCGAATGCAAGCTAAGGCAAGCACAAATATCTATCATTTTGGGTGTTAGTTGTTGTACAGAAACCTCGGCAAGTGTTAAATTAGTAGCTGATGACTTGTTAATGCCTTTGGATACCTTATCACATCTGGTTTTCCAAATGAACCAGGACACTGTAGTAGCAAAGTCAAGTGCTAGCTTGAATACATTTTTTCCATTGAAGAGAAAGAATGTTGAGTCCATGAAACAAGCTAATCCACAAAAAGTTTGGGCATTTGGAACCAAGAAGGAATCACAAGTTTTGGACCAAAGATCATTGGTAAAAGCACAGTTGACAAATAAAATATTCAATGAATTCTTGTTCTAGTTCACGTAAGGAGCAAGTTCCTATAGATTGCATTCCAGCCCCAAGATAGCACGCCTCGAGTTGTGAGGCCATTGTGCAAGGTCTTCCAAACAAAAATTTTCTCTTGGAGGGATCTATTTTGCTTTACATATAACCTTGAAAAATGTGTCCTAGTTGAGTTGACGAAGAGACATTCAGTTGGTTGTTCTTTCAAAGCAACATGTAAGTAGAGTTTGAATTAAAAAACCCCATCTGAAGAGTGTTGCCACCGCAAGCGGTTTCCCATCCACTCATCATCTTCCTCTAAAATTGTGCTCTCTATATTCAAAATAGCATCAGCAACGTCACTTGTGAAGGTGGCCTGAATAAGATCAACATTCCAACTTCTAGTCTAGGGTATCATAAGATCACACACCTGGCGAATAGGAAATTGTGTGTTAACAATATCATGTCATACATCAATTATTTTGCCAATAACAATATGCCAAGAAGATCTCATCTTGATAATATCATGCCCTTGAAGAATTAGTCTCCAGCTTGGTGAAGCATTTTAATGAATGGAAATTAACTAAAAGTCTTCACCTCTCAGATACTTGGCTGTGAAACAAGTAGCCCATAGACTATTTGTTCATTTTGAAAATTCCAAGTGAGCTTGGCCAGTAGACTTTAGTTGGCTTCATGACTGGCTGTTCCTGCATAGACACCCGCCCCCCCCCCCCGACGACACACACACACCAACCAAAAAATATAGGAGTTTGAATCTTCTTCCATGTTTCAAAATGCATTTTCCTCTTTGGAAAGAGTATGATCCCACAAGAAGAAACGACAAATTCAATCAAGCTTATCACACACCTTTCTCAAAAAATGCGAGGTTCCTATTTGATAGATAGGGAGAGAAGATAAAGTTAACTTGATCAATGCAATTCTACCCGCTTAGGATATAGAACCTTACCCTTCCAACCAATCATTTAGGTTTTACAAGCAACTCCTCAAAGTCCCTGTTCTGAGCTGATTTGTTTAGAATGCGAGCCCCCAAATATTTATCTTCTAACGTCATTTGTTGAACTCTGAAAATTGCATTAATCTCATGCTTTGTTTCATCAGTCGTTGAGGAGCTGAAATGGATGAAGGACTTCCCAAATTTGATTTATTGATCGGTGATGCTAGCAAAGGTTTCAAGCGTGACTTTGAGCACTCTGCATTCCATGATGCTGCATTTGCCGAACAAGAGAATATCGTCTGCAAACATTAAATGGGTGATTGATGGTCCATTTGCACTAATCTTGAGGCCATGGAAAAAACCGAGATTCTTATTTTGCTCGAGCATCTTGGAAAGAGCTTTCGTGATCGTGAGAAAGAGAAACGATGGTAAAGGGCATCCTTGTCATAGTCCTCTTTTATTGGTATAGTGTCATTTGGGTCTTCCATTAACAAGCACTAAAAAAAATAGCCATTGAGGTGCACCTATAAATAAGGGACCTACAATTCTCATCAAAACCACATAAATGTAAAATGAAGTCAAGAGCTCTCCACTCAACCTTGTCGATAGTCTTTTGGAGTTTGTGGATTGGTTGTCTTGGGTATAAGAGCTATGAAAGTGTGGTTAATTTGCTTCTGTAGGGAAGGTAATTAAGAGTTCCGAAGAAGCCTTGGATAAGAGTGGTGAGAAAAATGTAGAAAGACCATCTGGCCCCAATGACTTTAATGATGCAAAGATGCTAGAGTAAAAATGTAAAATTTGATGAAATCACCCCGCTCTCTTACATAATTGATGAAATCCTATTGATTTTGGTTCTGTTCATGGCACAAAAATGTAAAATTTGATTTTGTGATCTCCATTTACCGCCCGTACGACTCTAGAGCATTGCCTCCGACGCAACTCTTCCTTATTGAGAAGTTGTTAGAGATTATCATGCATGACCTTTTCTTTTGTGAGGTTCTCATTTGTTGGAGGTAGTTTTTAGATCTCACCAATTTCCAGCCGGAGTTCCACAAATTTTTTCCTCGCTATTATCATATGTTTTTGCCTTCCATTTCTAAGTTTGCTTTTGGGAAAAAACACATGTCTTGTTGAAGTCTTTGCCTTTAGACCATGCATCTTTGAGAATTTTTGTGAATTCAGGATGATTGGTCCATCTTGCCTCCAGCTTTTCTCTTTTTTACATTACTGCAGAGAGAGATAAGAATCGGATAGTGGTCAGAACTGGTGGCTGAGAGACGGAGTATTGTTGCACGAGGATAATCAAGTCTCCAATCTAGAGAGGCAAAACAACGGTCTGGTCTTTCTTTAACATTCAAGTTAGTTTACCGTTTATTCGACCAAGTGAAAGTCGGCCCTGCATAACCAAGATCCATGAGGTCTGCCATGTCAACAAAGTTCTTGAAATCTCAACTTGAGCACTAGTCCATATATTGCTACCTATCTTCTCTGATGGACTTAAAATAGCGTTAAAATCTCCGATGCAAAGACAAGGGGCGGTTATGCTTGTAGTAATTTGGAGGAGTTCATGCCATTATTCTTTCCTTTCCCATCTTGAAGGTGGCCCATACACACAGACCAAAGTCCAAACATTTTGGTGGCCAATTTCTACAATAATATAATGCAGTAAAGAAATTTTAGGAGTGGTGATGGAGGGATTGTTCTAGAGGAGGCACAAGCCACCAGTATAATCTGAAGATGGGATGACATGTGAGTTGGTAAAAGGAAGGCTAGGAAGAAGATGACTTAATTGTTTAGAGTCACATTTTGTTTCCGAGAAAAAATAGGATCTGATGGAGATAAGATTTGAGATGGAGGAGTAGGTGATGTCGAATTGTAGGGGTACTCCTCTCTCCCCTACAATTCCAAGATACATGATTCTCATATTAACACGTGCAGCCCTAGAAGATTGCCGCACATTTGGAGATTGTTATTTATGATATAAGTTTGCTTGGTGATGGTATTGGTTGATGGGTTTTGAGGCATTTAGTAGGAGAGGTTTTTGAGGTTTGATCGCCCTTTAATCTTTTGTGGCTAGTTTGTCGTGAAGAGAGTTGAGGAGTGAGAGTCATATGTGTTGAGTGCTCAGAGGGGGGTTGATGAGCTCTATGAATAATATAGACTTCTTGTGTTTTCTTATGGTTAACTGTAGGGTCAAAAAAAGTTAATGGTTCAACTTTGACTTGGACGAGTGGCTTGTGAGCAGAAGCAAGGAGAATGGAGAGGGAATCTTCTTTTGATGTTTTGGTATCAATTGTAATAGGAGTTTTCGTACTAAGTGGATTTGGGTTTTGAATATTTGTATCCGACTCTAGTGGTAGATGAGTAAGACTGTTGGTGGGAGGTTCAAGGTGGTTTTTGATGGGAGATAAGCTTTTGGCTACAGTTAGCATATTTGTACCGTTGGATATCAAGGGGAACTTTTCTATGTTTGATGTTGGGTGTTTGGCTGTTGGGTGTACTGGGTTTGTGATAGGTGAGATGGGTTGGCTTGGCTTGGTAATAGTAGCTTGTGACTTGGGCTCTTTTTGGTGCTCTATGTTAGTGTTGACTTTGGTTAATTGTGAGATGATGTTGTTTGTTTATAAAGCTTCGGAGGTGGATGATGTGGTGGCAGAGTTTTGAGAGGTGAAAAAAATGATATGTTGGCATTTGATTGGCACGTGTCTTGGAGAGAGTGCTTGGCGCTGCTTGGTGGAGATTGAGTGTTGTGTTGCTCTACCTGTAAACTTGGTCTATCAACAAGACTGTAGAAGTTGTGGATCTTGGAATTGATTGATTTTCGGATTTATGTGGATATGGAGAGGTGCTAGGGCCTGATTTCTTTGATCGTGCTTGTAGATCGGGGGGGATTTTTGGAGAACCAGATGCTCATACCGTTGCTTAACTCCTGGCTTAGAGAGATTGTCTAGAGTTTTGATGGCTTTCACTCTCTGCTTGCATATATTCATAGTATGGCCAATGAGACAGCAAAAGCAACAATATCGTAGGAGATGTTCGTACATAATTTGGATATGTATTTCCTTCCCATTTAATAGATAAGGGGGACCATGACACTGAGAGGTTGATCAATCAGCGTGCTCACTTTTACTCTGAGAAATATATGCCATCTCTCTTTTCTCATGTCAATGCTAACATCTTCCACTTTTCCCATTAGTGTTCCCAGTTTCGTTGCGATTGTAGGACATGAAGAGTCAGGTGGTATGCCATATAGTTGGTTCCATAAGGTGGTAGCGTCAAGAACATAATATTTTAGATGCATGTTAGCTACTCCTCTATAAGTTAGAATGGTGTCACATTGGAAGGACCAAGGACCTTTAATAAGGATGTCCTCAAGGTCATCTTTGGCTTTAAAATAAGTCATGCCTTAACTTTGGAAGTGCTTCTATGATGGTGACTTTATTGCCTAAACCCATGATTCCAACAAGTTATTTTTGAAATTGTTGATATTGAGGTACTGTTTGTCAACGAGAAGCTTGAAGAAGAGCATATTTTCTGGATTAAGAGTGTCTCTTGTGTCATTTTCCTTTACTAGAGCACTATTTTTTGGTTTGTCAAAGGTAGCGAGGGATTTGAGAAGTATGATCAGCTTATTGTCAAGTTCAATGGTTTCTTTATTGAGGATGTGTTTGTTGTCAGACATTTTGGTGTTTGTAAAGGTGGGTGAATAGAGTAGATGTCTGGTTTTATGGTATTAAAGGATTAATGTAGAATTTAAAATTTAAAATTTAAAATTTATCAAATAGATTAATTATTAGTTAACTTTGTTAATTTGGCAAGTAACAATATTTTTATAATTTTTTTAGGAAGAAGAGAAAGAAGAAAAATTATGACAAAGATGCAACAAAAAGGTAAAATAAAGAGGAAGATATAACTAGTTCCCACCCCACACCTAAACTTTGTGTTGTCCTCAATGCAAACTCTATGACGCACAAAGTAAAATAGATAAGAAATAAAACACTTACAGTTGGTCGGCTGACCTAGATGATAAATAATCTGCAATTACCTTTGGTGTGAGGAGAATGAAAAAAAAAAATTCATATTTTTTTCTATTTTTTTCTTCTTTTTTTCTTTTTTTACTAGAAAAGAACAAAAAACTCTCAAATGAGAAAAAAAAAATTCTTTTTATTATTATGAGACAAAACAAAACAGAGAATGTAGAATGAATGGTTCCACATGAAGAGCTCATATTCTACATCGAATCCTACCTTATTGCTAAAAATTCTCCCCCGAATTTTAAATAAATTCAAAATGAAATAATGAATGATGTGCTTAAATTCCAAATAGTCCAAGGTATTTCATGATTTCTGCAGCAATGTGAGGTAGGTATTACTGGTGTCATGCATTTTAAATTTCTTATTGAACTTAGATTCTTGATTTGGGAAGGTTTGTCATCTAACAACCAATTCTTCTTTAACAACTTCCTCAACCCTAAAATTCATGGTTGATGTATGAAAATTTGGTTGTTGTTTATTTTTTAAGAATCTAAGTTTATCAAGAAAGAGTTCTTCAAAAGTCGGTTCAAATAAATAAGTATTCAACACAGTTTCCTTATTCTGAAAAACCTGATCTGCTTTTTCTAACAACTCCAGCTGCTCACCAAAAATTTCCTCAAAACTCGAATCTGACTCATCTTCTTCTTATGTTCTTTTCTGAATGTAATTTATTTATAGAGGCTGATTATTTGGTTAGTCCTCTAGATTGAAAATGTTGAGATCAGCAGTCAATTTACTAAAGAGCAGCTTCATTTGACCAGTTCTATAGTTGATGAGAGCATTAGAAGTGGCTAAGAATAGTCATCCTAAGATGACATGTATTTATCCTTTGGGATTGGAAATAGGGTGTGTTTCGAAGACTACAAAATCCACTGGAAAAATAAAATCATCAACCTTAATCAGAACATCCTCTATCTCATCCATGGGGACTTTGACAGATCTATCAGCTAACTATAAGGTGCATCGTATTGGTTCAGTTCACCTACACCTAATTACTGGTAGATTGAATAAAGAAGCAAATTAACATTGGCCCCTAAGTCTAAAAGTGCATTATCAATGTGAGTATTATCAATGACACATAAAATGATGGGAGAACCTGGATCTTTACGTTTCAAAGGTATTGGCTTTGAGAGCATATCACTGATATTGGTAGCCTAAAATACTTTTTCGAAACATTTATTCTTCTCTTTAGTGCACAATTCTTTTAAAAATTTAGTATAAGATGGGATTTGTTCAATTACATCTAAGAGAGGAATGTTAACCTTAACCTGTTTAAAAGTTTCTAGGATCTTCTCCTCCTGAGAGGAGTGTTTCCTAGGCCTGAGTCTATATATGAAGGAAGCAACTAGTCTAAACCTGTCAAAAGTAGGCTTAGGTTCGGATTCGGGTTCTTGGTCATCTGAGAGGGGTGATTGTTGAATAGAGTCATCAGAAGGAGAAGGAGTTTGTTCTGGATCAAAAGCTTGACTTGGAAGTGTTCTCACTTGATTATCGACCTGGTTACATGATCGTAGTGAATGGATTGCATTCACTTGAGCTTCATAGGGTGAACTAGGTCCTGTGTCCTTAGGGTTAACCACGGGTTGACTCGGAAATTTTCATTTCTCTCTTTTACTCATGTCACTAGCTAGTTGGCTAAGTTGGGTTTCTAATCTGGCTATGGCTTGAGTGTTGGAGTTGAGTATTTGTCTGGTTGATTGCATGAAAGAGTTCAAAGTGTTGGATGTTTGAGTCAACATAGTCGTGGTTTGTGTAGAGGCCTTAATTATGGTTTCTAAACCCTTTTTTCAGGACATTGAGACGTTTATCATGGTCTAAATTGAGAGGAGTGTGAGTTACAGCTTGATGATGAGGAGACTGGTTTTGATATGACAGATTGGGTTGTTGAAAGTTTGGTTGAGATCTAAAAGGAACTGTGTTTCCCCTAGAAAGTTGTTGATTTGAAGTGAGAATGAAATTTCGATTTTCGGATATATTTCATTGATTCCATGCAAAATTGGGGTGATTTCTCTAACGTGGGTTATAGGTTGGAGAAAATAGATCATTCACAGGATGCTGGAATGCAGCGTTAACCTGTCCTAGTGGTTGAATGTTTCCTAAGAGAGGACATTTTTCTGAAACA
This sequence comes from Asparagus officinalis, assembly GCF_001876935.1. Classification (NCBI taxonomy): domain Eukaryota; kingdom Viridiplantae; phylum Streptophyta; class Magnoliopsida; order Asparagales; family Asparagaceae; genus Asparagus; species Asparagus officinalis. The sequence goes on from NC_033801.1 coordinate 14,192,412, forward strand.
TGGGATGGTGAAAGACAGTTGTGATAACCTGAGGCAGAAACTTGATTGAGTTGAGTTGTGGCTCTTTCTTTGATTTCTAGGGCTTCTAACCTTCGCATGATTGTAGCCATCTTCGCTTCGGAGGCTATGTTCGACTCTAAGGAAAGATCACTGGATTTAGGTTGGGGAACTAATAAAACGTTATCATCACAATGTTTCTACTGCATGGTTTTCTCAGATAGATTCTCTAAAAACTCCCAAGCTTCATCAGCATTTTTCTTTATGAAATCCTCTTGGCACATTGATTCTAAGGAAGTTTTTGAAGAATAATTCAATCATTGATGGATGATTTGGCATAAACGTCATTTCTCAAGACCGTGGTGAGGACATTGGATAAGAAGATCCTTGAATCGATCAAAATACTTCCAAAAAGGTTCTTTTGGGATAATTTTAAAATTTTGAATGTTGTTTCTAAACTTAATCGTTTTATGAATTGGGAAAATTTTCTTAAGAAACACGGTGACAAATTCATCCCAAGTTGAGATGGAATTTATAGATAAGCTATACAACCATTTTTTTGCCTTGTCCTTGAGAACAAATGGAATAAATCTGAGTTTGATTGCATCTTCAGATAATTCTCTAATTTTGATCATAAGGCATACTTCCTTAAATTCTAAGATATAAATATAGGCGTCTTCAGTTTCATTTTTGAGAAATTTTGGAAGCATGTTTATGTAGTGTGGTCGAAGCTTAAAATTTGTTTCATTTGCTTCAGGAAGCTTAATGTAAGAAAGAATTGTATTCCTAGTGGGGTAACACATGTCTTGAAAAATTGGTGGATTATTGTAGGCCATTTCTTGAATTTGTTCAAAACGAATTAAACGATTTGTGTTGTCCTTAATCCACGTTCGCATACACCAAAATAATTTCTTTTTATATTTGTTTAAGAAAAATAAAAGTTAGTTTTTTAAAAGATTATGATAAGAAAAGGAGAAAAAGGAAAAAGTAAAACAAATAAAAAAATAATCACTTTTCAATCACTCTAAACTCTAAGGTTAAGCCTAACTCAGCTAGACCAGCTCCTAAATAAAAACTCCTTAAGTAAAAAGATTAAAGTTTTACTCGGTCAGTTAGCCAAATAAGGATAATACTAGATGGAGATCAAAGATCAATTAAGTACATCGTTCCTTACGGAGTGCTTTACGTAACCCCTAAATATTACCTTAGACACCAACTAATCTAAGAAAGCTTGAACCGGTTCACTTAAGGATTCATTGTTCCTTAATGAGCTCAAGTCCTTAGGGGCTATCATTAGAAAGCTTGAACCGGTTCACTTAAGGATTCCTTGTTCCTTAATGAGCTCGAGTCCTTAGGGGCCAACATCTAATGAATTTTAAGAGACTTGGGTTTGTATAGTGATGATCAACAATCAAACAAAAGTGAAAAGAGAGATATTGTTTAAATTATTATCTTGTTAGTAATTATTCAAGTGGAGGGTGAATTTTATTTTGGTCGATGAATATAAATTTTTTAAGTCCTACTTGTCTCTAATTGTGAAGACTAACTAAAGGGTGAAATTGAAAATACTAGATAGAAAACTTACTTCAAGCAAATCTTCAAATCCTCGATCTCCAATTCTTGATCTTGAAACTCCAAGTGGTTCATTCACAAGAAAACACACAAGTTAAAGAATCAAAATAATTAAAATCCTACTAAAACACCTTCCCCGACAACGGCGCCAAAAACTTGATGAGGCATAAATGATGTCTAAAAGTTGCAAGTGCACAACCAATCAAGTTATAGTATAAAAAGTTATCGATCCCATAAGGAAGGTGTTTGTAAGAAATAATTAGAATCTGTTCTTATGTTATGTGTGTGACAATTAAGAGTGATGAATGTGATTATGGAGAGATAGGGAGAGTGATTGTGTGTGAATAAGTGCAAAATGAGACTGAGAATAGATAGATAAAGAGTGGATTTGATAAAAAGAATCAATATAATCAAAAAGGAAAGAAAGAAAGATGAAAAAAAAAATCAAGACCAATAAAAAAATTTAAGAATTAAAGGAAAAAAACAAGAAAGTAAAACATGAAGGATTCAATTAAAGATAAGAGAAATCTAAAATTGAATCCACTAGCTAATCTCACTTATAAAATATGAATCATTCTCTTTTTATCATATTCTACTTTAGATTTATTAAGTATAGATTATCAAACCACTCAAGAAAAGTATAATCTATCAAATTATCATCCAAATAAAATTATTACTCATGAAAAAATAATAACTAAATAGTAATTCTAGAATTCCTTCTACCAATTAGTTTTTTAGTTGAATATCCTAAACATGAACATTTTAAGCAGAAGAGAATGATTAACAAATTATAAAAGAAATAAAGCTAGTTTCATGCAATTTCTAGAATCCTACGAGTAAATAAAGCTAGTTTCATGCAATTTCTAGAATCCTACGAGTATTAATTCCACATCAAAAGAAAAGGCAATTCCCTAGAGGGTTCTCTAGAATCCTACGAGTATTAATTCCACATCAAAAGAAAAGGCAATTCCCTAGAGGGTTCTAGCCTCAAGACGAATCAAAGAAAATAAAAATTAAACAAAATAAAAACTAATTCCAAGAGGGTTCTAGCCTCAAGGTAAATAGTGCAAGAAAATAAAAATCTAAACTATAAAATAAATTGCAAGAACTAAACTACAAAAAAATTTACAAAAATTAAATGCGAGAAAACGAAAGTAAATCTACTCTATAAACATGAAAATAAATCTAAGATAAGAAGGTTTTAGCCTCTTGGCTATTTAACAAGAAAATAAAGCAAAAGTATAAAAATATTAACAAAGAGGAAATTTACATCCCGAGAGGGTTCTAGCCTCAAGGCGAAAGCAAACCTCCATCTTCATCTTCATCTTCATCATCAAATAAAGAGAATAAAAAAAATATGAAGATGTGAAAAAATTCTTTTATTAATTACAATAAAAAGTTATAATTTTAGAAGGTCTTCTCAATTAAGAGTAACACTCCTCTCCAAATAGAGTCCTTAACCCCTCACTCTCTACCCCTATTTATAGTATACAGCAGCAAATTAGAGCCCTTGGATCCATAAGACCTTGATTTTCAACCTTTGGATTGTAACAGAATGGGTGACATCGATGCTGGCATCGATAGCCATGTTTCTCCATTTTCTGGCCGAATTTCTTCTTCCATTGGGCCTTTGGGCTTTTGCTTTTATTCTTCATTTAATTCATTAAGTTTTTATTGAAAGATAATATCTTGAGTTTTATTATTCATTAACATGCAATTAAAGATAAAAATAATTATTAGTGATATATTTATTCATGTAAAAATAGATAATGAGAGTATAAAATTATAATAAAAATATGATTATCGGGTATGATGGTCAAGATTGTTGGTATTTGTGGTGATTAAAATTGATGAAATAGGTGGACAATTGGAGTTTATGAACCGATGGTGATGATGGTGGTGGTAGTAAAGAGAGATGGGGTTGGATGAGGGGAAGAATCCAGGTTACTAAAGATGATGGAGGAGGAAGCAAGATACAAGATGAGAGGTAGTAGAGGGAGATGTGATTTGGTTGGGGTGAACAGAAAGGAGGAGATGGGGTATGGGGGGAAATAGGGGTTTAGCTTGGGGAGAAGGAGAGCTTCGGTTGCTAACCGGGGGCGGGGGGGTTGGTGGTGGTGGGGAGCAAAAGCTCTCTCTCTCTCTCTCTCTCTTTCTTACCGGTGTGTGGTGCATGTGTGGCTATATATTAGGCATATGACAAAAGGCATAACTTTTTCTTTGTACTATTACATAATAAAAAATAATAATAAGTAAATAGAGAAAATTCATAAGGACATTAATTATCATAAAGCACTGCACCACATAAGTGAATTTCAGTCGTATAATCCCTATTGTCCATGCGTCCTCCAACGCAACCAAATATAATATATGTTAAAAAATGCAATTATATTTTGAAAAAAAAATCATATAGATAATCATTAATCCTTCATTTTATTTTCCTTTTATGATATTATTTTCTTCACATCCCTAATCATTTCATGTTTTCAAGACTCTACAATGATATAGGTAGTACATAAATTTTTATTATGGTGCATATATCTAACAATTAAGCTTTAAATTGATACTTTGAGATTTAATAAGTTCTCAAATACAGAATTCCAGAACTTATCATATTAAAATCAGAAGACTAGTACTCGTCACATACATTTTAATGGTTTTTCTTTCATTTCATATAACAAACATCTTCACAAGTAGCTATTCACGTTAGGTATGCATAGGGGATTGATATTAGGTGTTTTTACAAAGAATTTCGAAGGAGTTGGATCTGTTTAGACTGTGACTACAGCGGCTGCTATTAAGGCTGTTTTTACAAAGAATTTCGAAGGAGTTGGATCTGTTTAGACTGTGACTACAGCGGCTGCTATTAAGGCTATCTAACTGGCTAGACGAGTGAATGAGGATAAGGTAGTGATAGATGTGGATGAAAGAGACATTTTTTTATGAATTGCAGCAAAAAGGACCTTGTCAAAGACATTAGGGCATTCTATGTGGAGGATGTTAGATCTACATCATAAAACTTGAGATCTAAAACCATATAGCCATGATTAATTCAAAGAGATTAACAAAAATCTAAAAGAGCGGAAGCTTATACCTGAATCCATTGCTTGATCTTGATTTTGGGTTTTGGATCTTCTAACCTTAGGGTTTTCTCTTTTAGCCGAATTTCTCTAGCTAGATGGGGGTGTAGAGAATTAGAGAATGTAACCCTAGGTTAGGGACCATAACCCCTTATTTATAGATGTTGTACTTTTGTAATTTAGCCCCTCAATAAATCACAATTACAACCTGGTATCTGCACATATAACCCCATGATTATATTTAAATACCCATTAACCCAACTTAATTGATCACTTTAGTGGGTTATCCTGAAAGATAGCAATACACATTGATTAATCATATGTGCTCACAAATAGATTTATTAGATTAAATCCAACAATCTCCCACTTGGGCACCATATGATTCCTTAAATTGTGCCAACAATCTCCCACTTGGGCACCATATGATTCCTTAAACTGTGTATAACCTTATGAGCTCAAAAATTGCTATCACTGAAATGGTATTTCCGAACAATCTCGTTCATTGACTATATTAATATAGGATCAAAGCGGCCTTCGTCACATTTATCGTGACTCGACCCATCAATGGTCACATATACCAATACAATCAAATGACATAGATCAATCATGGATGTGCAGCATGAAAATTACATGCAATGTGATCAGTACATGTCTATTTTCAACTGGTCCTCCTTAGTGAGGTCAAAACCAAACATAATGTAACAGAGTGTCTTAACTGAATACTTTATTCTGATCAGACAATACAACCAAACATAAAGCACCACAAATACAAACTCCCACTAAAACATAATATCCTCAAATAATACCACACCCATATGAGCAGTATGCTCATGAAAGACCTTAGGTGGCAATCCCTTAGTAAGAGGATCAGCTATCATGGAGTTTGTCCCAATGTGCTCTATGGATATCTGTCCACTCTGTACCCTTTCTTTCACAACCAGGAACTTAATGTCAATATGTTTTGACTTAGTTGAGCTCCTGTTGTTATTGGAATACATTACTGCAGATTTATTGTCACAATATAGCCTTAGTGGTCTTTCAACATTTTCCAAAATGCGCAGTCCCGTGACAAAATTTCGCAGCCATATTCCCTGATTGGATGCCTCATAGCAAGCTACAAATTCTGCTGCCATAGTGGAGGAAGCTACTAGTGTTTGTTTGACACTTTTCCATGATATAGCTCCTCCTGCTAACATATAAATGTAGCCTGATGTAGACTTCCTGCTATCTTGGCATCCAGCAAAATCAGAGTCCGAATACCCAATGACCTCTAATTTCTCTGATTTTCTGTATGTGAGCATGTAATCTTTTGTTTTCTGAAGATACCTCATAACCCTTTTGACTGCTATCCAATGATCCATACCAGGGTTGCTTAAGTATCTGCCTAACATCCCAACAATGTACGCAATATCCGGACGCGTACATACCTGAGCATACATTAGACTTCCTACAGCCGAAGCATAAGGAATCTTCTGCATTTCCTGAATTTCAAGGTTACCTTTAGGGCACTGATTGAGACTAAACTTGTCTCCTTTAGCAACAGGGGTGTCACCTGGTCTGCAATCTTGCATGCCAAACCTTTTAAGTACCTTATCGATATAGCTCTTTTGTGATAATCCAAGAATACCCCGAGAGCGATCTCGATGTATCTGGATCCCTAATATAAAAGAGGCGTCCCCAAGATCTTTCATCTCAAAATTCTTTGATAGAAATCTCTTGGTTTCGTGCAACATGCCTATATCATTAGTGGCAAGCAAGATGTCATCCACATACAGAACCAGAAAAATATACTTACTCCCACTGAACTTGTGATATACACAGTCATCAACAATGTTCATCTCAAAACCGAACGAGATAACTATTTGTTGAAACTTATGATACCATTGACGAGGAGCTTGCTTGAGTCCATAGATGGATTTCCTTAATTTGCAGACCATATTCTTTGGGTCTCCCGACACAAAGTTTTCTGGTTGCACCATATAGATCATCTCATCAATGTCTCCATTGAGAAATGCAGTCTTAACATCCATCTGATGTAACTCAAGATCATAATGAGCAACAAGTGCCATGATTATTCTGAAAGAGTCTTTCGATGAAACCGGAGAGAAAGTCTCTGTATAATCAATGCCTTCCTTTTGAGTATAGCCTTTAGCCACAAGACGTGCCTTATACCTCTCCACATTACCGTTTGCATCCCGCTTGGTTTTAAAAATCCATTTACAACCAATTGGTTTTGCACCTTCTGGTAATGGGACAAGTTCCCAAACCTTATTGTCTTGCATAGACTTGTACTCTTCATTCATGGCATCAATCCACTGTTGAGAGTTAGAACTTTTCATGGCCTGAGAGAAGTTGATTGGATCATCTTCTAACATTCCACTACTTTCCTCATGTTCTTGGAGAAATACAATATAATCATCCGGAATAGCATTTCTCCTTTCTCTCGTGGATCTCCTTAATGGCACTGGTTCTTGAGGTTGTTGAGTTTGTTCTTCTGGAACAGGGAGTTGTTCAACATTATCATCTTGAGGTTCCGGATTTACTTCTTGAGCAACAACAGGTATAGGAACCTGAATATTGTCAAAAGTAACTGTATGGATTGGATCTGAAGCCAATTCCTCCTCAAAACTAATGTCTCTAACCTTATTTCTCCCCCCAAACTCAACATCCTCAAAGAATGTTGCTGTTCCCGTCTCAAAAATGTTCCTTATAGTGGGATCATAAAACTTAAAGCCCCTAGAGCGTTCAGAGTATCCAATAAAGTAGCTGCTAACTGTTTTGGAGTCCAATTTCTTTTCATTTGGCCTATAAGGCCTTGCCTCAGCTGGACATCCCCAAATATGTAAATGCTTTAAACTGGGCTTTCGACCAGTCCAAAGCTCATAAGGTGTTTTAGCAACTGCTTTACTTGGTACTCTATTCAGAATGTAAGCTGCTGTCTTAAGTGCTTCTCCCCAGAGTGACTCTGGTAAAGAAGAATGAGCAATCATACTTCTTACCATATCCTTAAGAGTCCTGTTTCGTCTTTCAGCTACACCATTCATGCTAGGTGAACCCGGCATGGTGTACTGTGGGACGATACCGTATTCCTCTAGGTATCTAGCAAATGGTCCTGGACGTTGTTCACCTGAACCATCATATCTACCGTAGTACTCACCACCACGATCAGATCTGACGGTTTTAATTCTTCTGTTGAGTTGATTCTCAACTTCAGCTTTATAGGCTTTGAACATGTCCAGAGACTCAGATTTTTCATGAATAAGATATAGGTGCCCATAACGTGAGTAATCGTCTATGAATGATATAAAATATTGTTGACCATTCCAGGATTCCGTAGGGAATGGCCCACAAATATCCGTATGTATCAATTCTAAGACATCCGAAGATCTGTTGGCACCTAATCTTTTCACTTTGGTCTGTTTTCCCTTGATACATTCAACACATACGTCGAAGTCCGAAAAATCAAGGGAATCCAAAATGCCATCAGACACAAGACGCTCAATTCTACCTTTTGAGATATGACCTAAGCGCTTATGCCATAATGTCGCCGAATTTTCCTTATTTAATTTACGCTTAGTACCACGTGATTCCACATGCAAGGATTCATTGTAAGAAGCAATTGTATCAAGCAAATATAGGTTGTCATAAATACTCAAGTAACCGGTTCCCACAACATTTGAATTAAAAGATAAACTGAATTGACTGTTTCCAAATGAACAAGAATAACCTGATTTGTCCAATACAGAAACAGAAACCAAATTCCGTCTAAAAGACGGTACTACAAAAGTATCTTTTAAATCCAAATAATAACCAGTTCCTAACAACAACCTAAAGTGCCCAATTGCTTCCACATCTACCGATTGTCCGTCGCCCACAAAGATGTGTCTTTCAACATCACTTGGCTTTCGGTAGCTCAGGCAACCCTGCATAGAAACACTTATGTGAGTAGTAGCACCAGAGTCTAACCACCAAGTGTTTCTAGGTACTGAAGCTAAATTAACCTCAGAACAGACCAAAGCAAGGAACGTACCCTTATTATCACGCCAGGCGTGATATTTTGTACAGTCCTTCTTTACATGTCCAGGCTTCTTACAGAAGAAACAACCCTGATTATCCTTATGTTGTTTCTTCTCAACTGGACCCTTAGCAGCTTCCTTATCATTCTTCCTTTTCTTGCCCTTATCCTTAGAGGCATAGGCCAAATGAGCACTTTCTGTCTTATCTTGCTTCAACCTGTCTTCTTCTTGCACACAGTATGAAATGAGCTCATTTAGAGTCCATTTCTCCTTTTGACAGTTATAACTGACCTTAAATTGGTTAAACTGTGCAGGAAGAGACAACAAAACCAGATGCACTAATAACTCGTCACAAAGATCGAGTTTAAGTGCCTTAAGCTTTGAAGCAATATGAGACATTTCCATAATGTACTCCCTGATATTTCCTTTGCCCTTATACTTCATTGAAATCAAGCGAGCTAAAAGCGTGCTTGTTTCTACCTTATCGTTTTTCGCAAAACGCTTCTCAATTTCGGCAAGGAAATCTTTAGCCTTAGTAATCCCTTCGGATTCTATGCCCCTGAAGGCTTCCGGAACGCCGCGCTTAATGATCATAAGACTCATGCGATTTGAACGCTCCCACTTCTCATGCTCCTTCTTTGCATCAGGAGTGCTATCCGCATTGAGAGGTTGGGGTTGTTCAGTTCTTAATGCATAGTCAAGATCCATGCAGCCAAGAACAATTAATATGTTCTCTTTCCAAACCTTGAAGTTTGTCCCATTTAGCATGGGAATTGAGTTGATGTTAGCAGAAATTGTTGCAGCAGATGCATTAGCTGAAATAAAACAAAAGAATGCTCACATCAATAACCATAATCAATAAAATTCAAATAATGACAATCCCCATCCAAGATACCGGCACAACATTAATATCAAGTCTTTGGACAGTAATATTAACTTGTAAGTGATACCTTGTTGCAATGATCAAACATTGACAATAACTCATGTCAAATAATGAAACTATCTTTGGATCGATTCATTATTCACATGTAAACCTTATAATTGTCACACGCTTATCATCGCAGATGAGTATACAGTCTAAATAAATATTAACCTTCCTTTGGGCCGATTAAATATTTATACGAAAGCATACACACAAACATCTCACATTCCTTATGAACAACCTACACAAGAGAGGTTACTTTGGCAACTTCTTGTTTCAATTAATCAATTGGAGTGAGAGACAACCTTAATACCTTAGTGTCATAAAATTTGAATTAAATAATTGATTAAGAACCGAATTAGATTTTAAAAAAAATTTTAAATCAACTGAATTTCCAAAACTTAATTGGGGTCTTACAGCTTAATTAGGGCTCATAACTTAATTGAATAAATTAAGTATACCAAAGTGGACCCATGAAAATCCGAGGCTTAACCATAATGAACACGAAGTTCCCTTAACTTTGAACGCAAGGTTCGACTGTATTGAGTACGAGACTCACCTAAGTACGAACGCAAGGTTCGTTTGAAAAATGAACGCAAAGTTCAACCTGAGCACGAACGCAATGTTCGACCTGAGAACGAACGCAAAGTTCGTTAAAAAATGAACGCAGAGTTCAACCTGAGTACGAACGCAATGTTCGACCTGAGAACGAACGCAAGGTTCGTTTAAAAATGAAAGCAGAGTTCAACCTGAGTACGAACACAAAGTTCGTCCTGAGAACGAACGCAAGGTTCGTTTGAGGTAACCACCTCCTCAATTTTCGCCATGAACCCTTAGGGTTTCAAATTGAAACCGCCGCCGAACCCAAAAAATCTTTGATTTTTATTTTCAAAACAGATCCAGAATTGGAAAAAATTGAAGAAAAAATCAAAGAAAAATCCAAAAAATTACTGTTCACCGACGATTTTTTCAATTACTGTTCTCAAATACAGAATTCCAGAACTTATCATATTAAAATCAGAAGACTAGTACTCGTCACATACATTTTAATGGTTTTTCTTTCATTTCATATAACAAACATCTTCACAAGTAGCTATTCACGTTAGGTATGCATAGGGGATTGATATTAGGTGTTTTTACAAAGAATTTCGAAGGAGTTGGATCTGTTTAGACTGTGACTACAGCGGCTGCTATTAAGGCTGTTTTTACAAAGAATTTCGAAGGAGTTGGATCTGTTTAGACTGTGACTACAGCGGCTGCTATTAAGGCTCTCTAACTGGCTAGACGAGTGAATGAGGATAAGGTAGTGATAGATGTGGATGAAAGAGACATTTTTTATGAATTGCAGCAAAAAGGACCTTGTCAAAGACATTAGGGCATTCTATGTGGAGGAGGCTCTAATCCTAGCTATAACTTTTTTCAAGATTTGTTCTTTAAGGCCCCGTTTGGCAAAGGGTTAATGAAGAGGGGTTAAAGAGAATGATTAATGTATTTAGCCTATTTGATAATCCGAAGGACTAAATTATTAACCCATTAAATAAGTTTTATTTTAGCCCTTATGATCAGTTTTAGTGTTTGGGAATAACAATGATTTTGACTATTTTCTTTATAATTAGAAGGGTTAACTCTTATTCCATCTAAATAGGAGTATTAGTAAACCCCTTATTTTGATGGGTTAACTTATTTTAACCCATCTAGAGGGGTTAACTTAACCCTTCTATATTTTTTATGTTTGGTAAATTATGGAGAGTTAACTCACTTTAACCCTTATATAGATTTGTTGTGTTTGGCAGGTTAAGAAGGGGTTAAGTCTTCTTAACCCCTCTCTTAACCCTTTGCCAAACGGTACCTAATAGGCTAGCTCTCACATTGCCCAATTTGGTCTTTTTATATCCTTTGTAGTTTTTTGGATTGATACTACTCGTAAATTTATTCGTTCATGTTTTTTGGATTGATAATATTCGTAAATTTCTTCTTAAGTAGTGAAAATAGTACTACTACTCCTACTTCTTAAGTAGTGAAAATAGTACTACTACTCCTATACTACTTTGACGCTAACACTCACAAAAGAATGGATCATGAGACTCATCACTCACTACCTTACTTTTTGTGAATAGTAGTACCAAAATAGTATATGAATAGTCCTACATTGAACATTTTTCTTTCTTCTTCCATGTTTAGCTGTAGGCCTTGTTCCTTTTTATAATTAACTAGTATGCAATACGTGCATTGCACGTGATGCATATTAAGAAACTACAATAGTCAAAATCCATAATGTTTCCATAATTATGCATTGAACTTATACACAATAAACAATATGAATGCCAATTAACCATTATCTCACAGGACGTAGGATAATGTCCATAGAGAAGAAACCTAATCAACCATATATATGGTTCGCGTGATAAAAGTGAACGTACAATCAAGAAGAGGTAAGTTGATCTTAACTGCAAATAACTAATATTCAGCATTACATTACCAATCTGGAAAGTATTAAATTAGCATACATACAACGAAAAGCTAAATCTCTTAGAAAGAGTCAACTTACCTCTTCTTGACGCAAAGAAATATTACTTTTTATGTTTGTATGTTCGGTGGAGGAATGATGCCATACATTGAAGCCATTCCAGTTCATTTAAGTTCATCCTATAATTGCTCGTGTCAATCTCTGTACATAAAGCAAACCACTTGAAAGTCATACATACTCCAAGACTCAAGGACCAAGGCCATGCTTTCTTTATAATACATAAGAAATGTCCAACAGAAATAGTGATGCCAGTAGCTGCTTCAACATATCCCTAGTTGGTCCAAAAGCAACAACGTTCATACATCGAAAATATACAACACGCTTGCCCAATTTATGTCCACCAACATAACCGCAACATTAAATTATGAGCTAAGCATTTCTATTCACATGAACACTTTGTACCAAAGCTAGTGAGGCAAATGGCAAAAGCCTGAAAAGCCGAGTGGTTGCCTATAGTCCATTGTGAACATATCATCTTCAACTTTCCCAAATTGGAGCAGCATTGTCTCATCTTCTCTAACCCCATTCACTTGACATGGATTCGAAGCTGCAACAAGCTAAAAATTCTTCACAGAAGCAACGGTTACCCTCCCGTGAAAATTCAAGCACCAGCATTGAAGATGCTCATGCCATCGAGGAGCTTTGTTCCTCAATACCACAGACAAGAGGTTGAGATGATTCTTCTCCTTTGGTGGATTCTTCGGTTGGAGGGCATTGTAATCTGCAAAACATTCTTCTTGGTCTTCAAGATTTGAGAAGGTTGAATTTGTATGCATGACCAATCTTGAAATTACCAGCCGAAGATTGTGGGCTGATTTGCTTGCTGGTGAAGCGTCGGCTCCTCCGACTACTTGATGCTTTTGCGATAGTGAAAGGTGGGCGGCTGTCGTATATTGTGAACTTATTGCCCACGAAATCAGATCTGCAATAAGATTAGAAACATAACAGTAGCCAGAGAATGAGGGAATCAGAAAACATCATTGTACAAAGCAAACTTGCAAACCAACTCCTACAGATTTGTTTTTAGCCAAGCAGCACAATTCCATACTGCAAAAGTTCTTCCCCCAAAAAAAAGGCAGACTCAGAAGTTGCATGGAAAATGGGTCAAAGGGGAAGGCTTTCCACTTGCACATCAGAGGTGTAGCAGTTAGAATGAATGTAAGGGGTATATGAGACTTTATCCAATGAAAGAATCACATATGAATTCATAACAAAATCATGTCCAGGACAGGGAAACTATCGCCCATAGAAAACTATGATTAACAGAGTGGTCTCAAATAAGGCTAGTTGGCCAATAGTAAAATATAGCAAGTCTGTCGTATAGGTCATGCAATTTAAGCTCCTGCACATGGATACAAGCTTATGAACTATCCTATTGAGAAAAAGCCAATTGGAAAAACGCTGGAAGTTTCTACTGTCATAAAAAAACATGTAAACTTCTATGATTTGCATTAGCCTCTGAGCACTTAGGGTGCAAACAACATGCAAAGAATTAAAATAACAAAATATCTAAACAATAAAATGACAAAATAGTTTCTACTTGCTTTGTGAATGAGGCCAAAAACTTTCACAAATAATCCTTAAGGCGTTTGGGTAGGTTTATAAGAGGTAAACACAAGTTATTCAATTACATAGCTGATGTTTATGCATTTATGATAAGTGAAAGGTGGGCGGCTGTCGTATATTGTGAACTTATTGCCCACGAAATCAGATCTGCAATAAGATTAGAAACATAACAGTAGCCAGAGAATGAGGGAATCAGAAAACATCATTGTACAAAGCAAACTTGCAAACCAACTCCTACAGATTTGTTTTTAGCCAAGCAGCACAATTCCATACTGCAAAAGTTCTTCCCCCAAAAAAAAGGCAGACTCAGAAGTTGCATGGAAAATGGGTCAAAGGGGAAGGCTTTCCACTTGCACATCAGAGGTGTAGCAGTTAGAATGAATGTAAGGGGTATATGAGACTTTATCCAATGAAAGAATCACATATGAATTCATAACAAAATCATGTCCAGGACAGGGAAACTATCGCCCATAGAAAACTATGATTAACAGAGTGGTCTCAAATAAGGCTAGTTGGCCAATAGTAAAATATAGCAAGTCTGTCGTATAGGTCATGCAATTTAAGCTCCTGCACATGGATACAAGCTTATGAACTATCCTATTGAGAAAAAGCCAATTGGAAAAACGCTGGAAGTTTCTACTGTCATAAAAAAACATGTAAACTTCTATGATTTGCATTAGCCTCTGAGCACTTAGGGTGCAAACAACATGCAAAGAATTAAAATAACAAAATATCTAAACAATAAAATGACAAAATAGTTTCTACTTGCTTTGTGAATGAGGCCAAAAACTTTCACAAATAATCCTTAAGGCGTTTGGGTAGGTTTATAAGAGGTAAACACAAGTTATTCAATTACATAGCTGATGTTTATGCATTTATGATAACAGGATGCTCAATGAGTTATGAGATCTTACGTATTAACTATTAAATCTCTAGTTGAACAGTTAAGCATAACTGATTTGAAATTTCATCCTAACTGATAGAAGACCTACAATGTCATAAAGGAGAAAACTCCACAACATATTCAAATTACTGCCAAAAATTACTTTTCAAGAGAAGACATTTCCATCCTTGAGTGCATCAATTGAGGTAATTATGTGAATTTATACCATGACAATGACAGTGCTAATAGTATTTTTGGTGTGCACTCCTACAAACTCAAAACTTCATGCAGATCTCAGACACTATCAATTTTTAACTCCTCCTATTGCTCAACTAACTCGATTATAAAAGTCAAGAGATATACTCAAATACTTCATTCAAATCATAGAAACTATCAAATTTTGACTCATTCTATCGCTCAACTTACTCGATTATAATAGTCAAGAGACAAAAGTCCAAGTTTTGTTTTCCCAAAAGTGTGGGTGAGAAACCAGGACCTGCTCCTCCTAGAACTATTCAAAAGCAAACTCGCTCCACCCAACAGCCGCGCGAAATTATTAAAACAAACAAATAACCAAAGACGGGAACTTTGGCACAAGAAAATGAATCATAGTAAATAGGTCAAATTGCAAATAACCTCCCTTATTAGCACTTAGCATCCTTCAACTCATGTATAAGCAAGCCATTGGAGTCCTGGACGAGTTTTAGAAGGACAATTGTAGATAACACTCGTTTCCTTCCTCGAGAATTGAGGGGTGCTAAGTGAATAATAAATGAGTTAAGACACGTTAAGTGCTAGTAAAGGTAT
Source organism: Asparagus officinalis (assembly GCF_001876935.1). Lineage (NCBI taxonomy): Eukaryota > Viridiplantae > Streptophyta > Magnoliopsida > Asparagales > Asparagaceae > Asparagus > Asparagus officinalis. Next base: position 14,207,782 of record NC_033801.1, read on the forward strand.
AGATGAGGGGGTTATCTGCAACTAAATCTAGAAAATGTTTAAGTTTTCTAAGAACATCATCTTACTTTGGTTCAAGGTGAGATAAAGATAGAATGTAGAGTTCTTCTTATTTCTCTTAATAAAGCACTGCATTGGAAGCTCCTTTGGCCCTGGCTGCAATCGACACGTCAATCAAAAGAACCCAAATTTAGATGCTTTCTATAGGCAGAAAATAATATTGAATACATTGGTAGTTTTTCTTGGAAGTTATTCTTGGAAGTTTTTCTTCCAGCTGAAGTCCCCCCCAGCGATAGGTGAATTTGGGGTCTGCAGCCACATCAAAGAAAAGCATCATATGATAGAAAAGTTCCATTTTACTGACAGAAAATAGAGATCTCCATCATAAAACTGATGTTATTTAAAGAAATATTAGACGGTAAACAGTAGATGGCATGAAAGTAGTACAAAAGAGTAGGCGCAGCATCAAGGAATAGGCATGTGAGGATTATGACCTACTACTATCATTACTGATATCTGAGATAACTATGGAGAAAAATTAAATCAAGAAAGTTCCAGCAGCACTTGATATTTGCAGAAAGCATTCTGATGATAGACAAGCTCAAGCCATGGATATTGAATACATTGGAAGGGAACCTCATTTTTCTATCTCATCCAATTTCAAACTATTATGACATGTGGATAAACCAAATATTTACCTGATTTAACCTATTGATGCATACATGGGGAGAGTCATCTCGAGGTTTTCGAGTGAAATCCAGCACACTCACTCCACAGTTGCTCTGAAGCATTACCCTGAAGTAGTCCATGCCTAATCCTTAATAGACGTATAAATGTTATAACATGTAACTCCAGCTATCATGTCAAAAGTTCAAACAAACATGGAAAACAGTTAGTACCTAATGTTGTTTCAACAAGGGCTTGATTAGTTGCGTTGTGAGCAACAACAATGACAGACTTGCCTTTATGAGCTAAAATTTTACTCCGGCAGCTTTTGGCTCGGTCCCAAAGTTCTTTTACCGGATAATGGCCATCAATGTTAAAATTGGGTGCATCCTTCTGCCACTGGCGATAAGCATTACCAAACTTCTCCTTCCCCTAGTGCTTCAAAAGACCATGGAATTGTAGATCCCCTCGTGCTTCAAAAGACCCTGGAATTGTAGATTTAAAGAATCAGCTATTTATTAATAAAGCTTCCAATGTTAATAATTGGAGAAAACTAATCTAAATTTGGGTAAACAAAATAATTAGGGATTATAAGAAGCATTACCACTGCTAACTTAAAAAGCGTAGAGATAAATCTCCCGAAGGTCAGATTCTGATATCATTTCCTCCTGTCGAGCAGCCCATATAATCTCAGCAGTTCTCTTTGGTCGGATCAAGGGACTGCAACATGTTAGGGAAAATAATCTTCTATCAGTAATGATAATAATAATATCAATACTGCTATAGTCACTCAAAAATATTAAGAAAGCTATATAAGATATGACAAATTTAGACAACTTACACAAGGTTGTCTACCGATGTGAAAGCATATGTCATTTATCTTTTCCATGTAATAAAACCACACAATGTTCAAGCTTAGGGTGCTTGTTTGATACTTTGTATTTTCACAGGATTAATCTATTATGGTGATAAGCAAAAAAAAAAGGATGGAAAATTGGAAATAAATGAAAGACAACAAAAATGGTAGAGGGAAGAAGAAAGAGAACCTGGTGAAGCGGACATCAAAAGAGTCGGCGATGAGCACATGGCAAGAGGTTTCGGCCTGAGACGTCCTTCGGGGTGAGAACGGAGAAATCAGAGCTCCCTTGGATCCTCCCCTCCTCGTTCCACGTGCTCTGCCCGTGCCTCACCAGAACCATCCTCTTCGCCTCCCCGATCGTCGGGAACTGATTAAAATATTAAGAATCATAACGCTTTATTTATTCCTAAAATTTTCAGAATCAGAATACTTCTAAATCTAGATCAGGAAAGAATGAAAATACACGAAAATAACTTTCAGAAGGCAGACACAAATCTAAAACTCCCCATACTATCTTAAAAAATCACACAAGAAACGGGATAAAAACATTTTTTTTCCTTTTTGTTAATCAAATGAGGGGTGGGATTCCAAATATCCAGAATTCATACATTCACAGGGGAAATATCAAAAAATTCCAACAATACAAGGGATCATTGTTTTCGTCGAAAGTTGCCTTCATCATTGATTCCATTAGAACTTTAATCGTTTACAAATGAATTCAAATGACAAAAATAAAAAATTACAACTTTCTTGAAAATAAACGCAAGATCCGTTTATCGTCTCTTGCTTGCGTGGGTCTTTGGCCTGTGACGGGGACGTCGATATCCGTGGACTACCTGGCACTCAGATCTGTTCCGGAAAAATATGAACAGAGCTTCGTCGATCCGCGAGGAGATCTAGAAGCTTGAAGCGCCTATCTCGGCTAAAACGAGATATTTGCTCTTCTTAGGATTACCGGCGAAGGGTAATACTAAGGAACGGACACGGGTGATGAAGAATCTGATGAAGACCTCTCCTCTGTTGAAGCGCTCGACCACTCTTCACCGCAGCAGGGCTTCGCCAACTCTCCAAAAAAATCCAGATCCTCAAAAATGAGGCCTAAGGTTGCTATTTATAGGCAATGGGGGCACCTAGGGTGCCTAGACACCCCTGGGGTGTCTAGGAAAAGCCTAGACACCCCTGGGGTGTCTCAGAAAATCCGAGACACCCCTAGGGTGTCTCGGAAATTCTGAGACACCTAATTTCCGAGACACCCCTGGGGGTGTTTTGGAATTCCTGAGGTGCATTCGTCCGCTTCCGCTGTAAATTCTTCGTCCGAACTCGGATTTGAGTGATTCCAAGTGCGTTGGAAGCTTGACGAAGAGTTCTATCTGCTCCAATGGTTGGATTATCTGTAGAATGAACGAGACACGAAGGGCATTGTTCTTTTTGCAACATCACGGGGCTCTCGATTAGCCCGTGCCTTTGTTATCCCGAAATCCTATCAGCTCACGTAGTTCGTCGATTCACTTCAATCGTTCATCGACGTCAATCGAACTCTTGTGGATCGGATAGTGACGTTCATCGTCGCTGTTTAACACTGAACCGTTCGTGGAGACCTATAGGCAATTTTCGATGCCTACAGATACCCCCTCCAAAGCGTTCCGGACTCGTTTCTTTTATAGAAGAGGCTGGAATACTTTGGATGTGATTGGTCTAGCCTTCAGTCGGCGTAAGGGACCTGCAGTTAGCTTCAACTCTTGGCTCCTTCGGTCTATTCGATGCTTTGACGAATAGCCGAAGTTCTTCCGGCGCTGCGTTTATCGCTTGTCCGTCGTCGGAGTCTCGAGTCTGCAGCTGATGAATTGAGTTTGGCTCGTGTCATTGAGTTGACTTTGAACTACCTCTGTCACATTGTGTTGACTTAGGGTTTCGGATCATAGTATGTTGACTCTGGTTGTAACGCGTTGACTGGCGTTGACCTAGGGTTACGCGTCGACCGGCGTTGACCCTAGGGTTTCGAATCGTCAAACGTTGACTTTAGTCACAACGCGTTGACTGGCATTGACCTAGGGTTACGCGTTGACCGGCGTTGACCCTAGGGTTTCGAATCGTCAAACGTTGACTTTGGTCGCAACGCGTTGACTGGCGTTGACCTAGGGTTACGCGTTGACCGGCGTTGACCGTCAAACGTTGACTTTGGTCGCAACGCGTTGACTGGCGTTGACCTAGGGTTACGCGTTGACCGGCGTTGACCTTAGGGTTTCGAATCGTCAAACGTTGACTTTGGTCGCAATGCGTTGACTGGCGTTGACCTAGGGTTATGCGTTGACCGGCGTTGACCATAGGGTTTCGAATCGTCAAACGTTGACTTTGGTCACAACGCGTTGACTGGCGTTGACCTATGGTTACGCGTTGACCGGCGTTGACCCTAGGGTTTCGAATCGTCAAACGTTGACTTTGGTCGCAACGCGTTGACTGACGTTGACCTAGGGTTATGCGTTGACCGGCGTTGACCCTAGGATTTCGAATTGTCAAACGTTTACTTTGGTCGCAATGCGTTGACTGGCGCTGACCTAGGGTTACGCGTTGACTGGCGTTGACCTAGGGTTACGGACTGCCCGACGTTGACACAGTTTATACTCGTACGTTTACTGGAGTATACACAGTTTAAGCTCTTAAGGTATTGGAGCAAGGCGGTCCCAAGTTTCGGGGTTGCAGGACCAACTGTTAAAGTTGATTCATCTGTATTTGTGGATCTTATTTTAATGTTGTTGGATAATCGAGTCACGAGACCAACTAACAGAGCTGATGCATCAATGACTCGCACTTATAGAATTTTTGGCAAATTCTCAGCCATCAACGGGTTTGATGAGCCTTTACCGACTACCGTTTGAGTCGGGCTAGCATGCGGATTGTTTAAGTCCGTTCCACATGTAACGTTAAGCTAAAAGAGTTAACTCTTTTAGTGCTACGATATTGAATACGTAGACTTCGTCTTTCTCACGGGAATAGACTACCCGGCAACGCGTGTTAGGCGCTGACTTATCCTTACTTAGGATTCAGGATAAAAATCCCCAGACTCGGATTCTGGTGTCTTCTTCAAACGGTAAAAGACTAAACCGGCAACGCGTGTTAGGCGTTGACTTATCTCTGCTTAGGCTTCGGGATAAAATTCCCCGTGCGTGTGAGGCACGGATTATGGTGTTATTAATAACAACCTGCCACAATGTTGAATATGTGGTCTTTTGTCCTTTTTACGGTCAAAGACTAACCGGCAACGCGTGTGTGTTCTTTTTAATGGTTAAGAACTAACCGGTAGCGCAGGTTAAGCGCAGACTTATCCTTGCTTAGGTTTCAGGATAGAATACCCCAGAATCGAACTCTGGTGTCTTTTTCTACGGAAAAAGACTAAACCGGCAGCGCGTGTTAGGCGCAGACTTATCCCTGCTTAGGATTCGGGATAAACTTCCTAGACTGGAATTCTGGTGTCTTTTTCAACCGGTGAAAGACTAAACCGGCAACGCGTGTTAGGCGTTGGCTTATCCCTGCTTAGGCTTCGGGATAAAATTCCCCATGCATAAAAGGCATGGATTTTGGGAGTTGAAAAAGGTGGTGTCTTCTCTTGGGGCAAAGACGAACCCGAAATAGGAGAGGAAGAATTTTATATTCTATCTCCCGACACTGAAGAAGAAGAATTTTATATTCTATCTTCAGCTGGAAAGGAAACTCGAGGTGGCACACCCCCAGAATCCGAAAGGCTCAAACGACCCTAACTGTCGTCTATCTTCAGTTGGAAGGGAGACTCGAGGTGGGATCTCCACTCCTAGAATCCAAAAAGATGAAACTAAGAGTGGGATCTCCACTCCGAGAATCGACAAGATTCGGATAACCCTAACTGTCGGAAGGTTTGATTACCGAACTAAAGATAAATTTCTCGTTTATCGAGAGTGAAGTGTGGTTTTGGTCCTAACTGTCGGAAGGGACCCTAACTGTAGGAAGGTTTGATCACTCGATTGAAAGTGGACCTCTCGCTCATCGGAGGAATCGAGAGGGGATTTTGGTTTTGGTCCTAACTGTAGGAAGGTTTGACCAAGTAGGGGTTTGAGATGACCCTAACTGTAGGAAGGTTTGATCACTCGAATTGAAAGTGGACCTCTCGTTCATGGAAGGAATCGAGAGGGAACTTTAGTTGTGGCCCTAACTATAAGAAGGTTTGACCATGTAGACAGTAAGAGTAGGAGTACAAATCACATCGAGAGTGTTGACTCATACAAATCACAGTAGGGTTTAGTGTTTATCACTTTGTTTGTAATGATCGGGTTATCCCTAAGAGAATTACATATAGTATTTTTCCGGGAACTTCCCGTTACATGAATCATCCACCCCCAGCTTCTTCGCGAAGCTGGATTTATCATCGCATTCGGTTACATGATCGGGTTATCCTTAAGAATATTATATACAACAATTCTTCAGGAACTTCCCGTCAACGGTAGGAAATAGTTTAGACTCATATACCAATTGGAGTATCAAGGAGCAGTTTAACCTCATATACATACCAATTGGAGGATTGAGAAGCAGTTTATACTCGTATACTTGTTGGAGTGTTAAGAAGCAGTTTATACTCTTATACTTGTCGGAGTCTTAAGAAGCAGTTTATACTCTTATACTTGTCGGAGTCTTGAGAAGCAGTTTATACTCGTATACTCTTCGGAGTCCGACTACCGTTTGGCTTACCCTAACGTTATGACGCCGGCCTCAACCAAGGTATGGATGCTATTCTTTAAAGTAAAGCAAGCCTTGGTGGGATGAAGGATCCTCCTGTGGTACGCGCAGTACTTTGGATCCGTAGTATTTTCAGCTTCCTCCTGATTCGTGATGGGCGGGAGCTTGATTTTGTTGTTTTCGAGAAGAGACTCGAAGATGGCGGGAACGTCTTCGTCCTTGAACGAGTACTCTTTCTGGGCCTTTTGATCCGAAGTCTTCTGCTGTCTTCGGGACTGCTGTTTTGACGTTTGATCAACAGCCGCTGCAGGTGCCTTGCCCCTATCACGAGAGGCGAAGTTCGAGTTCGGAGAATTAGCCATCGGTTGGCTCCTCTCGGCCTTCTTCCTTTTGAGGAATCGTTCGGCTTGCTCTCCTCGGACCTTCAAATCCTTCCATGTCTTGAGCGGCTCTACTCCCATAACATCCAAGATGTTAATGGACAAATTGTTATGACAAGTCTGCAAGAAGAATTCCTCCGTGACGGGATCCTTACAGTTCATTGCCTGATTGCGAAAGCGTTTGATGAAGGTATCCACCGATTCTCCATCTTTTTGTTTCTCATCGAAGAGTGTCCTGATCGACACCTCGGCCGGATACGGGATCGAATCCCACTCTTTTGGGTAAGGACACGGAATGCCGGTCTTCTTCACCTCTCGAGCAGACATCAGGGCGTCAATTTTTCTTTCGAGATCCTTCATCTTTTCGGCCTCATCTATATCCTGTTTTGGACAATTCTCAAGAGGAATAATACGGCCACCCCCAGTGTTATCATCATTGGTGGGTCCACCCCCAGTGTCGTTATTTTTAGTGGGGTCACCCCCAGTATTTTTGGGCAGAGCGTCGGCCATGATGATTTCGTCCACTTCCGGATCGCTGTCAACTGCGGTGTTCTGGGTGCGACGGCTGGATTCAACTAGCTGATTTGACAAAGCTCAGATTTGTTGGTCGTGCATTTGTCTCATCTCCTGCATAGCCATTTTCATTTCGATTTTGAATGCTTCTTTCTGCTTGGCTAGAGCATCCTCCATGATTTTGGCTATTTGCTCGGTGTTGATCATGAACACTTCTCGAGCTTGTCCTATACTAGACGTTGTATCGTCGGAGGCGAGTGCGGAATAAGAATCTGAGAGTTCGTCATCGGAATGGATTCCTTCATGGATCCCATGGTAATCGTTATATCGGACGGCTTCTAGCTGAAGCTGAGCTATTCCCGAATTGACTCTGCTTCCTGGAAAGAAATTAGGGTCGGAATCACTTGAAACAATTGGAGATTTTCCCTTGTTGACCATGTTAATGGTAACTTCTGGGAATTCATCATCTCGAGCAACCGATCCTCTTTGGTGGAAACGCCTTGATTTGGGCTTCGTCGTTCCATCGGAGATTCTCTCGAATATCGAGACCCTCTGCGGAGCGGTCTTGGGGCAGCTACACGTTGATAATACTGCCCTGATAATTTTGATACACGGACAGTGAGAGTCCGCTTCCCGGGTACTTCTCTTTCGAGATTTATTCGTACCCCCAGCCTGATAGTACAACTCATCGACGTTGCGGTCGGAGTAACCTATCGGCTGCTCACATGGATTCTCAGGTATAACGCGTTCGTCTGTCCGACGCGTTTTCCTCTGAGTAAACATTGCATTGTTGGCATCTACAGGAGTCACACTTTTGGAATCACACCCTTGTGAGGGTGAAACCTTAACGGGCTCCTGGTTTTCTGCACGCACCGCCAAGCGGGCCGTTGCAGAAATCAATTTGTTAGGAGGTCGCGTACGACCCCCAGTCCGGATGTTGGCTCAAAGCTCCTTCAACGATCTCCAGCTTTCCTTAACAAGCGCTTTTCCTCGATTCTCGGGCAGGGCACCGATACGATCTTTCAGAGGAATCCTAAACTTGGGGAAATCCGTGCTGCGGTAGGGCTTTATCGGAGGTTCGGGATCCGAAGTTGACGAAGGCCGGAGAGCAACGTTGCCTGCTTTTGCCTTAGGTGCTGATTTGGCTTTTGGCACCGAAGTTGACGAAGGCCGGAGAGCAACGTTGCCTGCTTTTGCCTTAGGTGCTGATTTGGCTTTTGGCACCCAAACTTGTCTGCGCTTAGGCGGCTTCTCCACTGCTTCTCCCCTCTGCATTTCTTTCGCTTTCTGCAAAAGGTCTCGGGCATGTGTGAGCAATGCTCGACGTTTCTTGATTCGCTCCTCGAGGGTGGAGCGGGTCCTCTTGACACGAACCCATTCGTTCGTTTCTGTCTTGGAGGAGGAGTTGGTTGTTCGCCGTTGTTGTTCCCGGCGCTGCCTGGATTTTAGATCCACATTATAGCGGATCCCGTCCATCGGCTCCAAAGCCTTGGCCAGCTGACGAGCAAGGCGTTGACGCCGTCTTTGGCGTGCTCTCTTTGACAATGCTGGAGCGTCTTCAGTAGCCATCTCCTCGGCGGAGGAGAAGTCCGGATCTGCGGTCTCGACCACGTTGGACGACGCAGGGACGTCACGTGGTGCAAGTGCAGCGGCGGCAATGGATCCTGGACTCGAGGCCGAGGTTCCCGCGAACAAATTCTGGAAGAGGATGCCTTCCTGCCTGTTCGAGAGGCGGATCTGGAGAAGGAGGAGAGAGGTACTCTTCAAAACTTTTGTCGATCGCTACTCGGTATTCGTATCTCTTACATTTCCCGAACTGAATACCGGTTGCGTCACGAAGCCTCGCGCAGCGAGGCTGTTGCTCCCACTTGTGTGTCGCCAGTTGTTTTCGCTCGAAACGTTCGCCTTCATCATTGATTCCATTAAACTTAATCGTTTACAAATGAATCAAATGAAAAAATAAAAAATTATAACTTTCTTGAAAATAAACGCAAGATCCGTTTATCGTCTCTTGCTTGCGTGGGTCTTTGGCCTGTGATGGGGACGTCGATATCCGTGGACTACCTGGCACTCAGATCTGTTCCGGAAAAATCGGACAGAGCTTCGTCGATCCGCGAGGAGATCTAGAAGCTTGAAGCGCCTATCTCGGCTAAAACGAGATATTTGCTCTTCTTAGGATTACTGGCGAAGGGTAATACTAAGGAACAGACACGAGTGATGAAGAATCTGATGAAGACCTCTCCTCTGTTGAAGCGCTCGACCACTCTTCATTGCAGCAGGGCTTCGCCAACTCTCCAAAAAATCCAGATCCTAAAAAATGAGGCCTAAGGTTGCTATTTATAGGCAATGGGGACACCTGGGGCGCCTAGACAAAAGCCTAGACACCCCTGGGGTGTCTCAGAAAATCCGAGACACCCCTAGGGTGTCTCGGAATTTCCGAGACACCCCTGGGGTGTCTCGGAATTTCCGAGACACCCCTGGGGGTGTTTTGGAATTTCTGAGGTGCATTCGTCCGCTTCCGCTGTAAATTCTTCGTCCGAACTCGGATTTGAGTGATTCCAAGTGCGTTGGAAGCCTGACGAAGAGTTCTACTAGATCAGGAAAGAATGAAAATACACGAAAATAACTTTCAGAAGGCAAACACAAATCTAAAACTCCCCATACTATCTTAAAAAATCACACAAGAAACGGGATAAAAACATTTTTTTTCCTTTTTGTTAATCAAATGAGGGGTGGGATTCCAAATATCCAGAATTCATACATTCACAGGGGAAATATCAAAAAATTCCAACAATACAAGGGATCATGTATATCATCATCTTTCTCATTAACACCACCCAAAAAAATCTCTCTCTTCCAGTTAATAATTGGGGAAAACTAATCTAAAATGTATCGAATACCAAAAAGGGTAAACAAAATAAGTAAAACCTAATCCAACAAAAAAAAACCCTAGAAAACATCAAATCGAGCAACCTGCTTTAGTGGTGAAGGAAAAGTGATCTTTCCAGAAAAAAAACCCTAGAAAACATCAAATCGAGCAACCTGCTTTAGTGGTGAAGGAAAAGTGATCTTTCCAGTATCCCTCGGCGATCTAACCATGCGCGTCGTGATTCCGCCGCCAACGGTGGCAAACGCAAGCGGAAGAGATAGAGGGGGGCCGGGTGGGTGGAGCGGCAGAGGAGAGAATGATTAAATGCGGGAGCGGGGGGGCCGGGTGATGAAGAGGCAGGGGGATTCATCCGTTTCTCAGTGGTTGAGAAACGGAGATGAAGAGGAAGGAGGTGGGCGCGTGGGTTAGAGTGGCAGGGGAAAGGGCATGATACTGGCAACGTTTTTAATGTGAATTAATAATCTTAAACACTGATAATAATAATCATAAAAGTAAGAATAATTAGATAGAAATATAGGATAAAATTATAATTAAGCAAGTTTAAAGGGGCAAAATAGGCATACAAAAGTTTTGACACTTGTTTTTTCTTTTAGAAGTAGTATAGATAAAGTCCCATTTAAAAAAAAAATCACGGTAGCAATTAAAAAAAATTACAAAAACCAAAATCTTCACGGAAAACACTGGGGATGACATATCTACTTTCCTTTATAACTAAAGGAAAATCTTACTGTGAACAGTAAAATTTCTCATTTTACACGTATTTTAATATCAATTTCCCACAACCGTCTTTGTAACTCAACCTCCCACGTTTCCTATAACCAACTCCCACCTCCGGTAATTCCAAACTCTCCCACCTCCTGTAACTCCCACGTTCTCATGCCGGTTTCAAAATTAAATTTCTTCAAAAAACGAAGCTTACATAAAACGAGAGAGTGTAAGCGAAGCGAAGAGGGGAGAGCAACGAGACCTCAGATCCCGCGCTCTCAAACTCGGATCTGATTCCAGATACCCCAAAGGTCAGATCTTGGATCCAATTCAAGCCCTAACCCTAACCCCTCTCTCTCGATCTCTACTCAGTTTCATTGGTTTTGTTTCAGATTTAGGGTTTGATAGAAGGAGGGGGAGGAGATGCTGAGGAAATTTGAAACTTTGGTCGCATTTTATTGAGAAATTTGAAGGTTAGGGTTAGGGTTCGTACTCTGGAGATGAGGGGAAGAGGCAGGAGTTGACGAAACGGGAGGCCTCGGGTCCGTCGTGGCCGTCGTAAACGCCGACGTAGGTCGCCGAAAGAGAGGTAAAGACCTGGCATTGGTCTTCTTACGAGGAGTTGGCTTGGATGATGGCGATGGAGAAGTCTCCGGAGGAGTGGGGCTTCAGGGCGAGGTTCCATAGGAGGGCGTCGCCGGAGCTCAGTCGACCGAAGAGGACGGAACAACGATGCTTCAGGGCGAGGTTCCATAGGAGGGCGTCGCCGGAGCTCAGTCGACCGAAGAGGACGGAACAACGATCGAAGCATCATCTTTTTCTCTTCTTTCGATCGATAGTAGGTTTGAATTGGAAGAAGAGCATGATCCTCTTAGCAAGAAGATAAAATCTTAGGTCTTTTCTCTTTTTCAGTAACTTAGTTTAATATGGATCGGGATTAACTTTTGAGGATTCTCGGGGTTTAATTTTGGGGTTTGAAATAACTATATGATTAAACGATCGTGACTGCAGAGTGGATAAATAGGGACAAAAAATGATTCTTTTCTTATGTAGTTTTTTTTCTAGATATTTTTGGAGAAGCCTATGAAGACATCCAATTCAATTCAACATACATTTGTATTTTGAATTGGAACTTATTATAAATCTCGATTTTTTATTCGACTTTAGAGCTCTAGCTTGGAGATCGTTTAATAATTTACCTAAAAAATTACTTTATTTTATTTTGCACATATTGAGAGCCCTTTGGTGATTGACCACTTTAAAGGCTTTTTTTTTTAATATTTACATATAGCTGTTTTGGTTCATTTTAGTTAACTATTTATAGTTATTGTCATTTTAAGAACATTTTGTTCGCTTTGAGGCCTCTGAAGCCTCTGAAGGTTCTTTTACTATATAAGTACTATTTCATATTCCTATTCATGTCACCAAGAACATTGCTTATGTAAATGTATAGAAGTTTTATATTAAAGAAGGAACTTGCTTGGCATTGAATCTTTTTAAGTAAAATTTATGTTTTTTAGTGTTATCTTGCATAACCATATTTGTGTGTTTGGTATGTTCTATGGTTCTCCTTATCCTCATTGGATAAGGTGGTACTTAGTGATGAGAGCATGAATGATTGGTAAGTTTCCCAAGCTGTTTTATCATTTGTAACTCATCATTTGTTTTATACTCAAATCTTATATTTCCATGGCAGTGGGATCCAAATACTGGAAGGAGTACCTCCACAATCTGTACAGTGCAGTTTGCTTGATGAACCTAGCCCACTTGGTCTTCGCTTGAGAAAGAGTCCATCTTTATTGGATTTGATCCAGATGAAACTTTCTCAAGGAAGTTCCGCTACTGCTTCGTTTGCCACAAGCAGTGGGGGTTTGAACAAATTTTCACTGTAGACCCAAATGAACTTTTAATTACCAAAATCGATCGTTTTTTTTTAATTACCAAAATCGACCCGTTTTATGCCACGTAGACTTAATCCTGTTTTCTAATTAGTCGAGGTTGCCAACCCCGACTGTTTAGGAGTTGTTAAACCCCAATTAGAAGTCTTAAAACCCGATTTGTAATATTCTAAACAGTCGGGGTTGGCAACCCCGACTAATTAGGAAACGGGATTAAGCTTACGTGGCATAAAACGGGTCGATTTTGATAATTAAAAAAAAAACGGTCGATTTTGGTAATTAAAACTTCAATTGGGTCTACAGTGAAAATTTGTTCGTGGGGGTTTAGATGGCGAGAAAAAGAAAGATTTGAAGTCTACCACCGTGTTAGGTACCACTGACAATGGATGTTTGGTGGGGTTTTTATGGTGAGACGATTTGAAGTCTACCACCGTGTTAGGTACCACTGACAATGGATGTTTGGTGGGGTTTTTATGGTGAGACTTTGACGTGTTCTTCACACCTCACACGGCTCACAGAAGTACGAGTAGGATGAGGGGAGAATTTTGTTTTGACCCCGACCAGGACTATAAATTAAATTTTTGTCTGTTATTGGGGTACTAATTATTGAGTGCCACTTGCCGATTTAGGAGAATGCTAGGCTGTAAAATTTAGTCCAACATCGGAGACACTATTGTCAATTGTTTATAATGAAGGTGCTTGGTGACGCCCGTCAATGAGGGGTCGTGGGCCGTGTACCTCTTCATTACCCGAACCATTTGAAAGCAGAGTTTGCAAAATTTGCGAACAGATAATGCTTGGGTGTGTGATTACCGGTGGTTTATCCCAATGTTTACACCTTAAATTGGTATTGCGATTATTGATATATTTTTTTTCAGGTGGGATGGGAATCGGTGATCAGGAACTTTGAAACGTTTTAGGTGATGGAGATGTTGTTATTATAATCTGTAAGGATGTCGTGCTTAGCACGAGATGAATACTAGTAAGTTATAACTAGCAATAAGATCGGGCTCGCCTTGGGCAGGCCTTTCTGAAACCCGATCTCTAGAGCACGAATCTCCAAGCCAACGCGAGCTCCCCGGCACGTGCCTATATAAAAACCTCCTCGTTCCACTTCCCCTCACTGATTGCATCAGATCAAACGGGCTCCCATTTCTCGATCAAAGCGTGAAAGCGCCAAGATTGTGCTCAACAAAAATCCAAAGCCAAAGAGCGGCGGCGACCTGAGAATCAATCACGACGGCGTCGGCGACGACGACGATGTGGCGGAGAGCTTCATCTCATCTCCAAACCCTATCTCCGTGGCGATCCCGATCCCTCTCCCATTTCCGCCCTCGCCTCAGCGGTGAAACCCTAAGGAGCCCCGCGGCCGCTGCGACGACCCGCCTCTTCTCCTCCGATTCCGGTGCGCTCTCTCTCATTTTCAGATTTTGATCTTGGAAGGATCCGATTCGATCGATCTGATGAGATTGTTGCTGTTGTTTTTTTTCGTTCGTTTTGGAGCAGATAAGGGCTCGCTGAGTAAGAAGGTGGAGGATGTGATGCCGATTGCTACTGGCCTTGAGCGAGAGGAGCTGCAGGCTGAGCTCGAGGTTATATCTCTGTTGCTTTTGATTTCGTTCTGTCTCTAATTTGATTTGTTTCTGATGATTTGTTTTCTTGGAATTAGGGAAGGAAGCGGTTTGATATGGATCCGCCTGTTGGTCCCTTCGGTACGAAGGTATGATTGATTTTTGCTAATAGATCTTGATGCTATAATGCGAGGGCATCTCTATTTGTTGTGTTTGAAGGATAATTAGACGTTGAAGAATCCTCGGAGTATTCTTGTTGCTAGTTTTCCTTAAAAGTAGAATAAATTTCTTTGTTGTTTGTATAGAAGCTCAAGAGTACTATAGGCATTGGGAGTAAGTTCATATCTTGCCCTTATATACAATTAAAATTAATCTGGATATGCTGGCTTCTTGTCACGAAACTCAACGGTCTCCGCACAAGAAATTTATCCCAAATGAGGGTGTGATTGGTTGGAGGTCCATGTTGTTCCCACTACATCCAGATTGCATTATAGATGTTTGGTTGGATGATGTTGCAATACCAAAAGGTTATTGTAAACACAAAGCAGGCTTAAACTACGTGAGTTACTATTGCGTTCAAATTGAAAAGCGCTCTGGCAACTGGAGTGGGAACAACATGTTGTAAAGCATTTGTTGTTTTGACTACTTCTAACCAAGCACATCCTAAAATCCTGGGTCTTCGATTTCCTCTAGTCATATATCTGAAATAGTTGAGGAACTTTTTTTGTGGTTGGTAGCAATAGCAGATCTCAACCATTTTCTTTAACAAGTACACTTTAATGCTATCATTTCATTTGATAGGTTTATTTCATTTCTTTTTATTTTTTGAATTTTTGTAAATATGTAGTTGGCACTATCATGAAAAGCAACGTGCAATATAGGACTTCATCACAAGGTCATAGAAAGTATCACTTGGCCACTAGGTATACACTGTTTTTAGCTATTCTTGGGTACATCTCAAGCTATGTCTATGCTTAATGAATACCCAGTAATCTGTTTCTTCTTGGAAAACATGTTACATCAATATAAGAGTGACCCCCTGTTAGTTTAAATTTAAGAATGTAGCATGCACATAGAAGCAGGTGGATAACAACAATATCTTCAGTATCCCTACAATCATAAAAAATTCCAATCGCTTATTCCCTTTAAAAAAACCAGCAAGAAAGTTACAACTATGAGAGTAAGTTAGATTAATTCCCCCAAGAACTCAATATCAAAACTACTGGCTATAGTTGATATTTGTATTGTCAACGGGGCAAATCTCGGCTTTAGCATTCATTCTGGTTGGCTATATAAATCATTTTTCTCCGCTAAGATTACGAAGAGAGCATCTCCTTACTCCTTAGTAAACCTAATAATATTATAGTCTCGATCCAAATTTTTTTTGTTTGCTGTGTGATTTTCTAAAATTCTTTTTATAGCAATCTTAAATTTAAGAATCCAGTATGTGCATAGTCTTTTGTATCTTAGCCTTTCTAACATAATGGTTTTAAATATAACCTTAACTAGTGGGTAATATCTTTTGTATCACTACAATCATACAATAAAATTGCACTTTTTCTTTAAACAAATGTGAGCTATAAAATTTCAATTATTGAGGACAAATTTGGTTGATCCTTTGGGAATTCATTGTGAAAAGTACTGTATATAAATGATACATATGGTGCAAAGGTCACATTAATTCACATGGTGTCAAAGGCTACAAATCCCTGCTTTAGTATTCATTATGGTCATCAAGGTTGCTGATAGCGGATCGCGGCGCGTCGCGACGAGGTACCGCTAAGGCTATATCGGGCTATTGCGGCGAAATCGCGGCAAATAGCGCACAGTCAAATAGCGGTCAAATTTAAATATATTTAAATATCCTAAATAATAAGAACATTCATAAAAAAAACTAAAAATTCAATTAGTTGTAAATTTCTTGTATTATCAATAAATAACAATTAATAAGCTTGTTGTATGAATGAAACTATGAAGAAATTCAAGAAATATAGCATCATAATATGTGTGATAGCGGGTTTAGCCGCTTTTAACAACAAAAATCCGCTTTTAACCGTGAAAACCCGCTTTTAACCGCGAAAACCCGCTTTTATCCCGCTAAAATCCGCTTTTACGCGCTATTCGAATGAATAGCGGATTTTCCCGCTTAAGTCAGCCACGAAACCCCTACGTGTAGCGCTGAAGGGCCGCGACCGCTATTCGCGCCGCTATAGCCCCGCTATTGGCCGCTATTTACAACACACTGATGGTCATCTATGTGAATCCTTTTTCACTGCAAAGGTCTCTAGGTGGACAGCTCCTTAGTTAACTTCGTAATAGTATAGTCTAGATTCAAAGTTTTTTAGTTTGACCTGCGCATTTCCTAAAACTCTTTTTAACTTTGTGAATATTCTAGTGGATCTAATGTTATCTGATTCGAAAATATCCCTCAAATTTGGATACAAATACTATCTATTCAACCGTTGGATGTTAAAGAAGTTTCAGACACTTGAATATTTTTTGGTTCTGATATCAGGATTTCCTCTTCATTACACCCTTACTCATATGTTATCACGCTTGTTGTCTCTAGTATTTCTTCACTTATACAAGCATCTTTTACCTTTCACAATATTAGTCGAATAAGTTTGTCTAGGCCTTTTGAATTGCCTAAAAAGCTAATTTGGGCTGATCTAAGGGGTAGAAATGAACCAAATAATAAACAAATAATTCATTACTTGTTTGTCTAACTATTTAGTTATATTTGATCCGTAGTTTCATTTAACAATAAACCAATAGTTTTCAATATTTGGTTCATACACGAATAGAAGTTAACCAAATGTATATTTGATTTTGGGGTTAATTGCAAATAGACCCTGTAGGCGTCAAAAAATACTGAAAGGAATCCAAACACAGCTCAAAAGGAAGTCATCCAAAATGTCAAAAAGAACACAAGTATAGACTGTCTCGCATGCGAGACAGTCTTTACTGTCTCGCAGGGCGAGACAGACTTTTACTGTCTCGCCCACGCGAGACAGTCTTCACTGTCTCGCCGTGCGAGACAGTCTTTACTGTCTCGCCGTGCGAGATAGTGTTTACTGTCTTGCACGTGAGACAGCTCTCAGAGGCCCAAAACTACTTTGCATAACCGCCAACACGTGGTCACTAACTGTTCAAGAACGTGGGAAACGTTGTGGTCGAGAATCACGTTGATAACTGTCAAAATAACGGAGTTTGAAACGTGGGAAGGCAGTTACAACGAAAACTGTCAGGAATATTCCTTTTTCGAGACAGTGTTTACTGTCTCGACAGCAAATGCTGTTTCGCGAGCTTGTTTTTCGCCAACTGTTCCTAGGGGTTATAAATACCCCCCGAAGGCCATTTTTGAGAAGGGCTGATCATTTTGAGCACTTCAGAGTAGACAGAGCAGAGTTCTGGAGCTTCCGGCCATTCCTTGATATTCGAGTTTTGACTTGATTTCAAGAAGAACGACTATCTTACTTTGATAAGATATCGTTTTAAATTCTCACTTCGATAAACGAATGAAGAATCATTAAACCCCTCACGATTCAATCAGAATCTGTGATTTGGTGGTCCACGAGTCGAAGCGCTCCCGGCACAGGCAAAGATCTCACGCAAGCAGCGATCCAAACAACGATCCTGCGTTTGTTTCTCAAGAGTTGTAATTTTTCCTTTTGTTGTGTAAAAGGAGTCTTATAAAAAGGCTATCTCTTTTTTGAATTTGTTTGTAATCGACCGAAGATATAATAAATTCCACATCAAAACCAACTTTTGACGAAAACAAACTGGCGACCACAGTGGGAGCCAACGGTCTCGCTGCCGAGACCGTCGTGTCGCAGCCAACCATCAAGATCCCGGTTGAATCAACGGTCGAGTACGAGTTCGACCAAGCGAAGTTTGAGGAGTATTTGTCATACAGGCAGTTTTCATTGTAACTGTCTTCCCACGTTTCAAACTCTGTTATTTTGGCAGTTATCAACGTGATTCTCGCCCACAACGTTTCCCACGTTCTTGAACAGTTAGTGACCACGTGTTGGCGGTTATGCAAAGTAGTTTTGGGCCTCTGAGAGCTGTCTCACGTGCGAGACAGTAAAT
This sequence comes from Asparagus officinalis, assembly GCF_001876935.1. Classification (NCBI taxonomy): domain Eukaryota; kingdom Viridiplantae; phylum Streptophyta; class Magnoliopsida; order Asparagales; family Asparagaceae; genus Asparagus; species Asparagus officinalis. Next base: position 14,226,057 of record NC_033801.1, read on the forward strand.
TCTGTCTCGCACGGTGAGACAGTAAAGACTGTCTCGCGTGAGCGAGACAGTAAAAGTCTGTCTCGCATGGCGAGATAGTCAAGTCTATCTCGCGTGCGAGATGCGAGACAGTCAAGTCTATCTCGCGTGCGAGACAGTAAAGACTGTCTCGCATGCGAGACAGTCTATACTTGTGTTCTTTTTGACATTTTGGATGACTTCCTTTTGAGCTGTGTTTGGATTTCTTTCAGCATTTTTTGACGCCTACAGACCCCCTATAGTATCACCCAATTGTAAAGAGACCACATGAAGTTCTATTTATTGCGAATAGGTCCTCTATAGTTCTACTTGTTGTGAACAAACCCCCTGTAGTATTGGCCCAAGTGCGAATACACCCCTTAGCGAACTTTTCCAACTCTTTTAAAATTCAAAAAAGTAGCAATTGGGGTGTCTATCCTCACCAATAAAACTATAGGTCTACCCATGTCCTCAAGTAAAAAAAGTTTTTGCTCAGGGGGTCTATTTGCAACAACTAAAACTACAAGGGGTGTGTTTGCAATAAATAGAACTCCAAGGGGTCTTTTTACCATTTGGTGATATTACAGGCGGTCTATTCACAATTAACCCTTGATTTTGTTTGATTATCAAATATTTGTTTAGAGTTTCATCCCTTGTAATTTGTGTTATTACATGCATTATGTTATGTTTTTTATCCATTTGTATTTTGTAATTTTTCTATGCTAATTTTGACAAACATAAAGAGCCTCATGTCAATTTTTGAACCAAATTTCTTTAACCAATTAAAAATATCTTATATCTTTATAATTATATAATTTAATATTCATAGGCTATAGATTATTAATCAAAGAAATATATAGTAGTATTCAATAAATGTTCACGAATATCCAAAAAATGTTTGTATCCATTTTTGCATTCTAAGAAATTAAGAGAGTGATATTCGAATTCAAAATTTCTTAAACAAATACAAATACGGAATCCATGATATTCGATTTTAATCCAATTCATGTCTGGCCGTGACTGAGTTGCTAAGGACCCATGTTGCGTGTGCACAGATGCGGGATACGAACAATCTGTAAACATAGGGTATAGGGATGCGGCCATGTATATATATACACATGTTGATAATATCAATATTGTTTTTCATTTACATGCTATGATAACTGAAATTATATGTTTTCTTTGTTATATGAGTTATAAATTGGAAACCTGCTTATCTTTTAACTAGATATCTAAATTTCCCTTTAAAATTATACTTCTGAATTGGGCATGAGTTGAAATGAACTGACCTGTGTCCAACAAGTTGTAGGAAGTGGATGTGAAGTGTAAGATACACGCCCAAAAAGTGTATAATAAGTGGTTTGAACTAAAATGTGTGTTACATAATTGAGTATATATCTAAATAAATGTATGCATATATTTAAGGAGTGCCCAAGGCGCGTTGTAGTTGTGTACGGGCACGCGAATTGTTGGCCACATGTACGACCGTATGGGAGCTCAGATAAGGTATTGGGCTAATTTAGCTAGGGCCTGGCTCATACCACTGGTGGATGGTTACTCAATTGGGCAAAACTTTCCATCTATTTTTGTGCCCATTAGAATAAAGCTAAATTGTTTTCTAGAGGTTGATACTTCATTAGAGTTAGTGATGATATGAATAACGATTATACTATTTAATGTTTATGCTATTTAGACCGAAGACTGCATAAGTTATACATAGTTGAAGGACGTGACACTTCAGGCTCTTCTCTCGGAAATGCCAGGTGGGTTGATCATCATTCCCTAAGGAAGAGGATTCACAAGCATAACCTCATAGAATACAGATATAGTTTCTCACTATTCCTGTGTTATGATTGATGACTTTGGTTTTCTCAGTCAATTTGCTCGTCTTTATTTTCTTGAAAAAAATTCTGGCAGTTTGCAGGTGATGATATACAGCTGTATATTTGACCTTTACTTGTTGAGGATTTTTTTGGGTTAGGTTTCGACTTGTCATTTTCCAAAGTCTTGTAAATCTGTCGGTTTATTTTCTTTATGGAAGCATCATTCTATATTCATTTTGCTTATGAATAATTTCATGTTGCTTGGACATATGTGAATGTGTATGTGACTACGTGTTTTAGCTGGTTTCCTTATAAATTTTCATATGCGAGTTGCTTTCTCATATCCTAGTTTAGGTAATTGTATTCTTCTTATGTCAGGAAGGGCTACTTTTGCACACTAACTTCATGATGCCAATGCTATCCATTTACATGTCTGTTTCTGAATTTCTTTCAGGATTATGCTTCTGCTTTGTTTCTTTTGATTTCAGAAGTGCTTTTAAACTCTCATCCTTTCATAGGATATAGAACTTTTCATGTATTATTTTGGGTTAATTAAGAACATAGCTTTTCATGTGTTTTCCCCTTTCATTTGTAGAGAGCTTTTCATGCCTTGTTTTGAGAGAGTTGAATTTCCTTTTGCATGCTGATTTTGGAATTGTAAGTGTTCATGTGATAACTATACTGGATGCATATATAGATCATTGCATAATTTTCTTGTTGGGATATTTGTAGGAAGCACCTGCTGTCATCCAGTCCTACTACAACAAAAGAATAGTTGGTTGTCCTGGGGGTGAAGGCGGTAAGTTGATATGGTCTCTAACTTCTAATTCTTTTCATCTTTTAAAAACATTTATAGCTGTGCAGGTCACTTTTGCCATGCAAAGATGCAGATGAAGTAATTTCATTCCTAGCAATATATCATATCCAATCTTGTGGACTTGAGCAAACATTTTTATGTTGTAGTGTTACTATTCCAGCTGAATAGGTTCCATATAGATTCCTAAGTGCGTTTGGTATCTTCATTTGTGTGCAGAGGATGAACATGATGTTGTCTGGTTCTGGTTGGAAAAGGACAAGCCACATGAATGTCCTGTGTGCTCCCAGTACTTTGTGGTGAGTTTGACCGCTTGATTCTCAGTTTCTATAATCAGGTGAAATAAGTTTGCTGTCTTGATAACCTTCTTTCCTTTTATTTTGTCTCGCATAACAGCTTGAGGTTATTGGCGACGGAGGCGACCCGGATGGACATGATGATGATCATCATCACTGAGGCTGTACGGTCTTTTTTGAAAATAAAACTTGGTGAGGGCACTGGTTCTGTTAAATGCAGCTTCAAACAGCTTTTGGATATTTTAGTTCATCAATTTTCTCGCTCGTGTATGACCAACAGTTTTTTGCCTAGATGTCTTTAGGCCTCTGCTTTGACATTTGAATTCTTTCAGGCTTGTCAATGCATTATCAAATAATTGACGGCCACATTAATCCTGTTTTCTCGTGTTCCTTTATGGCAAGAATCTCAACTAAGGTTCTTTTTCAACATTTCAAGCATGCACTTATGCTTCTATCTTCTTCTGTTCTAGAATTGAAAGACGCATGCAGAGGGTCACTCATCTGTATGAGTTTACATTTCTAGTAGTCCATAGTTATGTCCTGCATCTGGTTGCTTTGCGTGCGGTGGTATTTTGTTCCCATGGTATGTGCTTCTGCTGTCTATAATACTTTCTTATATGGTTACAACTTACTATTTTTATTTTTGATGAATGAATAGCTGCAACCTTAAAATATAGGTTGTTTCTTATGTGGTCCAGGAAATTATTTATGCAACTTAACTTTTATTTCTTCTGTCCTTGTTGGATTTAGGGTTAATTGCTAATAAACCCTTGGAGTGTCACCCAATTGCACATAGACCCCTTGTAGTTCTATTTGTTACGAATTAAACCCCAATAGTATTGGCCCAAGTAGTGTTGGTGAATGCACCCCCTAAGGCTTGGTTTGGTAGGAGGGAAGGGGAGGCTTGGTTTGGTAGGAGGGAAGGGGACGGGACGGCAGAGACAAAAATTAGATTTGCTTTTTGTAAGGAGTTTTAAGATGGGGAGGTATAGCAAGGGGAGGGAGGGAACACCACAAGATGAACTAAAAAGTTAGAGAGAGAAGAATCCCTTCAAATTGGGAGGATTCAAGAGGAGAGAAACAAATGAACTACGAAAGCATGCATACCTCCTCCTCTCCCCTCCAACCAAACATAAAGACTTAAAAAGGGATGTCCACCCCCTTTATCTCATTGCACTTCCCGTCACCTCACCTTCCCTCGTAAAACCCCCTACCAAACAAAGTGTAAGTGAACTTTTTTGACTTTTTTCAAATTAATAAAAAAAACCAATTGTGAGTATATCCTTACTGATAGAACCGTGGGGTGTCTATCTGCTTCTCAAACCTTTTTAGTAGCTTAGAGTCGAAAAAAAAAGTTCACTCAGGGGGTCTTTTTGCATAAACAGAACTAGAAAGAGTCGATTTGCAATTGGTTGATACTACATTTGCTGTGAGAAATGAAGGTTTGGAGATCAGCAGGTTTTCTCATTGTATTCTTTTCTTCGACCTTGCTAAGCCCTTCTGCATTTGTAATTGTCATGGTTCTGTAATTTATCTGGATCTCCCTGTAACGAGCCCCTTCTCTCATTTTACACCTGTAAGTTCCCCACTATGGTTTTACTCTTTTTCACCTGTTTCTGGGTTCGTACTTATCTAACTTGGCTAGATCGAAAAGCCTGAACTAGATTCTTGTTGTGGTCTACTAGGACAATTTTTTTTAACAGTGATATACCTCATAATTTCATATTTTATTGGCGCAATTCAGTGAATTCACATTACAAGAAGATATCAATAAATTATAAATTCTACAAATTTGCAAGTTGGATTCATCTTCAGGGTGACATCTGTCCAAAGTGAATCCCCAAACTATAAGCTTAAAACAATTTAATGATATCAGTAACAAGCAGAACTGTGGGGTTCTTTGAGTAGATATTGTATCGGTTTCCCATCCCTTTTGGAAGATAAATATTTGTGTGTGCGCGCTGTGTATATATGAGGATACTGGGTATGTGTTAGTAAAATGAGCTGTCAGCTCACTGCTATGTGAACCCCACCTTGTTGTGATTAGCAAGGGGTTTACATGACATTGAACTATCAGCCCATATTTGCAAAATGGGCTATCAGCACATACATTTTCTCTCTCTCGTGTTTGTGTCTCCCATTTTGCTTTTCCTTTCGTTGATCCTTGATGGAGTTAAGAGTTGAGATTAGGATTAGCACTAAGAAGCTCGGGTTCTACAAGGCTCCTCTTTTTAATACAAAATCAAGACAACTGCCATTGACTTGATCGTCCAATGAATGAACTGAGGGAACAATGTAGAAATCTTACTTAAGAAAAAAAATATGCCTTCCACTAATAGGAGTTTATTCTGATAATTCTATTTGACAAAGGGGGAAAAGATTAAAGGAGGGTCAAAATATTATAAAATTATGTTACATGGTATATATTATCAAGCCCATCGTTTAAAAAATCCGCCTCAAGTTAGTCTCCACGCTCATCTTTCACTGTAATTGAAATAAGCTACTTTAAAAACTTTAACAAGTATTGCGTTCAAACGATAACTTACCTTTTTCTTTTAAATATAATTTTATCCTTAAATTATTTTTTTTCACAAGTCAATCCAATATTCTATTCCTGATCGTTTGCACAATAAATTGCGGCAATTCAGACGTTGGAGAGTTAAGTAGTCGGCAATTAACTCAAGTCCTTTATTGAAACGCTTCCTTATCCAGATAGAGTAAGCGAAACAAAATTTTTTACATATATCTCAAGTGCTTGCTTTGCTTTCTCCCTTCAACTATCTCTTCCTTTTTCAACTCAAAAAAGATAATATCTTTTTCTTTTTAATTCTTTTTCTATTTTTTTTTCTTTTCCTACCTCTTTTCCCAATATCATCCATGAAAGGTTGCTAGAATATAACTAAAAATAGCTGAACTATACGTCATTTATTTCATACTTACTTTTTAAAATTTGATAACCCAATCCGAATCGAAACTCAAGACCATGAAAGCTATATTAAAGCCTCTCAACCGTTTGGATCACCCGCAACGGGTATCTGATACTTTCACTAATTGCCACGTGATACGTGGGCTCTATGGATAGCAAAGACCCCACGTGTTGGTCGCTCCTGAACCTATAGCCCAGTAGCATGGCCTAATCTACGAAAAGCAAGCATTTAGCCTAAGTACATAACTAGTTGACACATCAAAATTCTTTCTCTTCGCATTAAACCCTTCAAGCTGCTTATAATCAAACAACGTTAAGTCTAAACCATCATAAACATTGGCGTATTATAGCGACCGGTTGTCTTCCACCAACTCAGTGTATAAACTAATAAAACCAGGGGCTTCTTATTCTAATGAAATGATTCCCTCTGTTTAACAATGGGTTGACAGGCTTAATTGGATGCAAGTTGTGAGTATTCCCTGAAAAGAGGACTAGCTAGTGAACAGGGAAAATTTGACCATGTTTTATTATTTTTTTTTGTCTCTTGTGAGCTAACAAGTGTAGGGTTCCAACCTACAACTTCTACAATCAAGTAAAGTTGGAATTTCTAAAAGGGGGAGAACTTTTCTTGCTAATGGAGGAAAAACTTCAATTTGCCACTTTCATAAACACGTTGTTCTCTATCAACACGGATCGTTCTTTTTATCCTCATGCAAGATGGTCAAGTCAAGCTCTCCACTTGGGTCTATCAGTTATTCAATATATATATATATATATATATATATATATATATATAGTATAATATATATATATATATATATATATATAAAATATAATATGGAAAAGTGAATTAAGGTGGCCCCTAGGCTCCCACCCTAACGCGACGCGGCCTATAAAGAATCACATCATTTTACTAAAAAAAGTTTTGTGATCTGGCCTCCGTTGAACTTGATCTACACGTTTTTAAGCCAAATACAGCGCAATTTTGGGATGAACCATTTCGTGTTTGCCATTCGTTGAGCCATGCAAAAAGTTCTATTCATTCGAACACCGTTAAAATTATATCGAATGGATAAAGGGTCAAAACAGCAACGGGTTCACGCCCAAAGTTGGTGTGGTTTGGGTTAAGAACGTGTAAGATCAAGTTCAACGGGTGGATGCGCAAATTTTTTTAGGAAATTTTATGATGTGAGTTCTAGACCGCTATCCTTTAGGTGGGAGCCTAGGGTGTCACATTAGATTCACTTTTCCATATATATATATTATATATATTATATAGTATATATATAATATTATATATATAATATACTATATATATATATATATAATAAATAATGTTCGGTATAGTTGGAATTAATAACATATATATGTCCAACTACCCAACAAATAAATAAATAAAATTTGCCAAGTCTTACTGGAAGTTACGGAAATGAGAAACAATTAACGTTCATGTACGTGAAATAGTATGCGAATTTCTTTTGGTGACGATTTTGATAGATACGTATTCGAAAAATTAGATGGCTATTCCAAAGTGAAATAACTTTTGCTAGCAAAGAGTGGGAAAAGGGAAAAGGGAAAAAGGAAAGAAATATTGCAAAGCGATTCCTCTTGCATACGTTTGTGATCTATTTTGTTTTCGAAGTCCTTATTTCTGTTTCAAGAGATGCCTTCGTGTTATTGATTGATGCAGTGAAGGGTGAAATATGTTTATGCAGTTTCGTGAGATCGAGTGTACTCTTGTGAGGTTGTGTTCTTGATGTTGCTCTCTTGCATATATTTCGGAATATTTTCATAATCATTTTGATAGATATATAGTGGAGAGAGATGCGGATATATAGAAGAAAATGCATTTGCCAGCAGAGTAGGACGAAAGGGGAAAAAAAAGAACAACGATTTATTGCACGTCTGTGATAATAAAAAACAAAAGAATTTCCTTCTAATAGAAATAAAGTTTGCCATCGCAGTCAAGAAGTATCCAAGTATCAATTTAAATCATTTCAAGGTGATTTAGATTTTTAGAATATGGAATCATTGCAGGTGTAAATTCTCCAGTTCATAAATTCTCTAGAGAACTTGCCTCAATCGATTACTTAAAGAATCATGGCAGGTGTATTGATAGGCATATAAAGGAGATTACGACTTTATGATAAAACACGTGCATGAATACTCGTGGCCATGAAATTATGTGCAAGAGGAAAATAAAGGGGATTAGGTTTTTATGGAATTAGGCGCGAGCCTTAATTAGAACTTGAGGTATCTAGCTCAAGAATGGCTTGGCCTTCACTGATCAAACGCGCAATCTCTCCCCATCCATTCAATGTGAATGTGATCCTAAGTTATATTATCGTCACGTTTTTAAGATTCCAATTTGTTCTTGCTCTTTCTGAATTTAGCCTTAATTAGAACCTGGGGTTTTAGAATATATAGATCAAATTCAACGGAGCGGATCATCCACAATGTAGCTCAATCATGTGATTTTAGGCCGCGTTTTTAGATGATTATCTAAGAAGTCACCTTAGGAACACTTCTATCGAACATTTTCTCCATACTATATTATAGTACTATATATATATATATATATATATATATATATATATATATGGGAAAAGTGAATCTAAGGTGACACCCTAGGCTCCCACCTAAGGACGCGGCCTAAAATCACGTCATTCTCTAAATTTTTTCTGCGATCCGCTCTGTTAAACTTGATCTATACGTTCTTAAACCCAAACACACCAATTTTGAGGTGGATCCGTCGTGTTTTTACCCTTCATTGAGCCGTGCAAAAAGTTCTATTCATTCAAAACCGTTAAATTTGTGGCGAGTGGATGAAGGGTCAAAACACGACGGGTTCACCCCAAAATTGGTGTGTTTGGGTTTAAGAATATGTAGATCAAGTTCAACGGAGCGGATCGTAAAAAAAATTTAGAAAATGATGTGATTCTAGGTCGCATCCTTGAACCCGTCGTGTTTTGACCCTTCATCCACTCACCGTAATTTTAACGGTTTCGAATGAATAGAACTTTTTGCACGGCTCAACGAAGGGTCAAAACACGACGAGTTCACCCCAAAATTGGTGTGTTTGGGTTTAAGAATGTGTAGATCAAGTTCAACGGAGCGGATCGGAAAAAATTAGTATGTTTGGCTTGAATTTTCAATTTACAAATATAGTGACAATTAATTCTGATTATGTTTGATCCAATAAAAAATTGTAGTTATAATTATATTGATAACTTATAAAAGGGCTTGTTGCACATAAATCTCCTATAGTATCGCTGTTTTGAACTTACTATAGTTGCATTGTTATAGATAAACCCTCTGAGTAAATTTTTTTTTTACTCTTCATCTCAGATAGACTCGTTAATTTCACCTATAGTGAGAATTTAACAATTAGAATATTTATTTTTTTCCGTGATAAAAAGATAGTCCAATTGTGGAAGATTCGAGGCAAGACTATCAAGGAGTAAGGGCGGTCCTATTGCAATGAAACATAAATTGAAAACTTTCTTTTGATTTGATTGAAACCTCATAAATTCTACCATTACTTTACTTTCTTGTAATTTCTCCATTATTATTGAACAAAACCCTTCTCAGACTGTACTCATTGTATTTGATTATGTCATCCTCCTTTGCACGGATCCATACGTCAAAAGATACCCACGCCTTCCTCTTTGTCCTCATAACAATCTCTGATCAAATTCCAAGCTCTTAGTCGTCAGATTTGAGAAGAAAAAAAAATCATAATGGGTATCATACAATCAGTGTCATTTTCGAAATTTTACGTTTTGTCCACTTCAGGTCAGTAAACTCTGCATCCTGATAAAATTCTGAAGGCATGTGACTTCACTTTGGATACATTTTCAAGCCTCTCATCATGAACTGGCCTCTTCCCAAGGCCAATGCCATCTCTCCTAATAATCAATCCTCAACCCAACACAAAGAATATTTCAGGAGAATAAAAGGCCGAGAATTGAGGGGTCAAGTAAAGAATCTGCAAACTTTGAGAAGTAAAAAAAAAAAAAGTTACAATCTTTTCCCCCCTCAATTTCAGGTCAGTTTTCTCATATTTTAACAGCCCATTTGGCCATTTCACATCTCTGTACCAATTTATTGCTTATGAGATCATTGCTCACATCTCTTTAGTTCAGAATCTTTGAACATTATAGAGAAAAAAAGTTTACAAGCTTTTTTCCTTTCTCAGTTTCAAGTTGGTTCCTTGTAGTACACACACAAGGAAAGAAAAAAGATGACAAAACCCATTTCACATCTCTTTATTTTAGTTATATTTATTGTCAATTTAGTGTTTATTTATGTTTAGTATAGCTGTGATGCATTCTTTACCAATTTATCACTGATGGGATTAATATTCTTTGAAGCATCCAGAAGAAAAAAAATCCAAAGTTAGGAATTGGGTAGGTTACTTAGGGAGTTATTGTTGTTATTATTGTTGGAAATTATTCTTGGGTCGCTCTTGGTTCTCTCTCCACTGCAAAAAAAAGAAAAAAAAAGAAAAAAAAAGAGCATCAATTCTTGGTTCTGTGTCTTATTAGCTCAACGGTTCATGCATTGATATTGGGTTTTCTTCCTTTTGATAGATTCTCTTGCTTGAAAGGAAAAGGAAAGCTCCTTTGCTTTCCCTATTGAGGTTCTTCTTGTCTGCCTTTCTACTAGATTTTAATTACTCTTTATTAGCAATTAGTGGATTTGGAATCATGGGTTCTTAATTTTCCCTCTTTTTGGCTCGCAAGTTTCTATAAATAGGTCACTTGTGTGCTTCTTTGTTTCAGAAATAAGCCATCCATTGCATTTGCATTGCAGTTGTGAAAAGCAAAGGCTAGCGTAAGATTTGAGGGTCTCTTTTGTTTGTGTTTAGCAACAAAATGAGCTATGGGAGCAGCTCTCTTGCTTCAGGTAACAATCCCTTTTCTGGATTTTATCAAAAAATTTGTATATTTTTATGTATTTGTATTGAATTTGGATAAAATTAACACAGGTGCTAGGACTACAAGGAGGCCAGTTGAATTTGGAAGAACCCATGTAGTGAGGCCTAAGGGAAGACATCAGGTCACTATTGTCTGGCTTCACGGGCTAGGAGATAACGGGTCGAGGTATTTATTAAAAAAAAAACCCTTAAACAATTTCATTATCGAATGATTTTTGTTTGGTTGGTAAATGAACATTTTATACATAAACTTTTCTATTCAATATTGAGTTGATTGTAGTATCTAAGTGTAAGTTAGGGATGCTTGCTTGCTAATCTTCAAGCTTTTTCATGGCAGCTCTTGGACACGTGAACAGTTGCTTAGGATAGATGGCTATAGTGGAGTGTTGAAGATTTTTTCCATTATTGTAATCGTGTCTCACTTTATTCCATTCTTTACTTGAAATGATTATTGAGTTGGTTCTATTCTCATTCTTTCCCGAGATTTATTCCTAGTATTACTTTCGCCTAAATGATTAGAGGCTCTACTGTTATCCTCTTACCCTAAGCCTGTACTGATGTGGGAGGGAAAGAAAGTAGGCAGAGAATGTCAATGAGCTGTTGACAGTTAATATTATAGCAATACTATTTGATTCAAGTAAGATTCATATTCTTCTTTTCTTAATTGGAGAGTGTTCCCTAGTTGTTAATAAATAAAACAAGCAGAGTGTTCTCTTTTGCAATCTGTCTTGATTGTGAAAGATTCTCCTTCAACTCAATTGGATTGGAAACACCCCAACCGTAAACATAATAAAACAAATCATAGTAGTTTTCACTTTCATCGCCTTTCCCTTCTTTTGATGGAGTTTATGGATATGGACTGTCACCAACTTAAAAAGGGGATATGCTTTGAGGCTTCATGCATGGACCACTTGTTCACTATCTTAGCATGTTTACTTACTAAGATACCAAGATATCTTGTTTCTACTGCATAGTATCTTTTTCTCATGGTATGACTGTATTATACTACACTCAACCAAGGTTCTTCTTTCGAACCAATGGTTCTTCCCTACGTATTCAATATCATTCCCTATACCAATGTAAAGAATTAGATTTTTTTTTCCTCCTGATATATCAAGAGTGTATATACTAAAGTCATTCCATAAATTTTATTTCGCAACTATTTTCATGTTACTTGAAGAAAAATAAATACACTTTTTGAACTTGATCATGTAAATTATATCATGTTGCTCTCATGTATATTAAACCATGTGAAGCTTTTCCTATCCCTTCTGTAAATTTAAATTCTGCATAATTCTTGTTAGAATCTAGTGGCAGAATTTTTTTTCCCCAACTTAGCAAACCTTTAATTTTCAGAAAAATTATTTTGGTATGAAAGGTTGCATGTGCAAAAAATTCGTCTGTTCGTCCCACTAGTGTTATACTTAGGCTAGACAGGCTAAAACTTTACACTACCTGGACATTTCTCGTATGACTATAGCTCATCTCAACAACTAGGATAAATTAAAGTTTAAAGACAATTATCTTAACTCTCGTCTTTACTTCAAATTCACGCAAGTTGCTGGTTAAGAGCTTTTCAATGTGCTACTTACCACTCCTCGATATGGTGTGAAAATTCATTCTCGTGTGCTGCAAATTGTTCATGAGTATTAGTTGCATGAGCGATGCTTGAACTCTATTATTTAGAACTTTTTGAACCTTAATTAGCATCTACAACTTAATACTCCAATTGTTGTCAGAAAAATCAAAGAAAAATATACTAATTTCTTTCTTTCTTCTCTTTTCGCAGCTGGTCCCAAATCTTGGAAACACTTCCTCTTCCGAACGTAAGCATAAGAATAAATTCCATCTTGAATCACCGTTTGCTTTATGCTAATGAATCTTGTAGTGCAATTCTATTTCGTATTTGGCTGTAAATTTGTAATTGTATCCTATGCTGTAATTCCCGTTCATCTTGTGTTGTCATAAGGAAACTCTTAATATCTTCGACTATTGAAGTTAGCATAGATTTTGTTAGATTAATTTCATCGGTGTTATTCTTTTTTCAGATTAAATGGATATGCCCCACTGCTCCAACTAGGCCTGTTGCAGTTTTTGGTGGTTTCCCTTGCACTGCTTGTAAGTTCATTTAAAAATCAGCATTAAAGTATGTTTGTGTAACCAAACGAAACCATAATAATATATTTCTCTTTCCATATTAGGGTTTGATGTTGGGGAACTCTCAGAGGAGGGTCCTGATGATGTTGAAGGAATGGACGCTTCAGCAGCACATATTGCAAATCTTTTGTCGACTGAGCCTGTTGATAGTATGTCTCATTAGAATATCATAAATTGGTTAACTAGTTTATTAAAAAAAATTCTGCATTATATATACTTATAATTTCTTGAAAAATGACTCCGATTTCATAAAAGTTTGGAAGTAGAAAGTCATCTAATAGGAAGTCCACCTGAGGAAGATTATTTATTCATTTGGACATAGAAACACTTCAGCAAGTTGTGGTTAAAATGGCACACATGAATATTTTACTGACCATATAAGGGAGAAGATTTCAAAGTTTACAATTTTTTACAGCTTAGGTTCCAGATTCCCATAGCCTGAGGAAATTCTATATGAAGAGATGAAGTATCATTATCATTGACGAGACTAAAAAGGATTTGTTATAGTAAATACAGTCCTTCAAAGGCACAAATCAGAAATCCAATTTGAATTACATCCCTGGCATCTACTTGTAAAATATTGATGATTAATGTTGATATAGTAATGCTTGGAATTATACCTGAGTAATCAAATTTGATTCTCTATCTCATGAGCTTATCATATTGATTTTTCCCTTAAAATTCAATTATTGATTACTACAGTCAAGGTTGGCGTTGGTGGCTTCAGTATGGGTGCTGCAATGGCACTGTATTCTGCCGCTTGCTGCACATATGGGAGATTCGGAAATGGCAATCCATATCCAGTTAACATAAGTGCTGTTGTTGGTTTAAGTGGTTGGCTTCCTTGCTCTAGGTTTGTCCTATATAAATTTTCATCAATGACAACATGTTCTTTTCTTTTCTTTGTTTTATGCCAAATCATATGTTTACATTGCCTATGGTTTCTAGGAGCTTGAGGAGCAAGGTGGAAAGTTCACAAGATGCTATTCGACGAGCTGCTTCCTTGCCAGTTTTGATGTGCCATGGAAGAGGTCTCTCTTAATGAACACATACAACTAAGCTACAATACTTTTTTTTTCCTCCTAATTTAGTCTTTTTTAATCGATTTTACGTCATAATCTTGTAGCTTAGTATCAATTCACATAAACACATAAAAGTTATACATGAAGTACTTAGCGAACATGATATAATTTGGCTTCTCTAATTCCACCTTGGTAACTGGCTCCATTAGGAAGGAGGTCATTCTGGATTAGAGTTTATCTCAAAGTTTCATTCTAGAAACTGATTATTTTCTCAGATCAGATAATATACTATATAGGGTCACACCTCTACAGCTGAAATAATCATACTTACTGCACTACTATAAAGGTAAAGGCAATTTTCCATGCATGAATTGTTTGTGCAAAAGAATCAGGTTAATTTCAATAAGTGAAATAATCATACATAATGTCTCTCTCTAATCCTTAATTGGATAAACGTAACGTCAATGCTGTAGATTCGCAAGGATATCAGTAAATGAGACACTAGTGATCCATGGGCAATAACATTTGCTCAGAGCCTTTACAATATCTGTTGGATAGTAACATATGAAATTAAGTTTCCTTTCATTTTGTAAGGATATTAATACATAAGAAAACATGAAACAAAGATTTGACAGTTGAAGTCCTTCAACACCTAGTTTGACACCCAAGGTTATTAAGTTATACCCATTAAACTATTTATTGTTGCAGAATTTCAGGAAGGAGAATATTTTAGGAAAAAAAATTACTACAATGCTATCGGTTAAAACTTTTGAAAGAAAAGATAAAAAAAGAAAAAAAGAAATCTAGTAGAAGATCAACGTAACAAATTAATTATAGAATTCTATCCATCCCCCCAAATAATGTTATATGCTTCATAATGATGTCTTTAATTCGTAAACACTCCTAGAAATTTACTTTATTTGCAATATTTCTAGGTGTGAAAGATCTCTTACCTACCTTATCCCTTGAAATGTGGATTAGGGAGAAATTTTATGAGGAAAAATTTAGGAAAAAAACTACTAAAAATGCCATTGATTTGAAATTTCACCCTGTATCAGAAACTGAGAGCCTGGATATGCATTTTCACCTTTTTAAATTAATGTAAGTGTTTATTTTGCCACAAAGAAGAGGTTTTTTTTTTGGCATGGGGGGCATTTTGGTCATTTTGGAGGTTATGTGGCAAATGTTTTTGGTGTTTAGTAGGAAAAACAAAGTATTAAAGCATTTCTCAAAAGTCTTGGGTTTTTTTTAGGGAAATTCCCCAAGGCATTAGGGCGACTTTAAGAAATTTGCCTTTTGTAATAAGCTAAATATATTAGAATTCGCATGTGCATTAAGCTTTAATTGAGCTGCAGCAGAAAGGCAGCTGTGAATGTGAGTTTTTTATTTTTTTATTTTTTCATATTTCATAATAGTTTTGATGTTGTGCACTTGATTGTTATGTAGTTTATTTGATAGAACACTTAATCGGCATGTTGAGTTTGATCCCATTCATTCTATGGCATGTAGAAATGCATATACTATAGTCTTATAAGATCGTATGGTGCAGAAGAAATTAGTTATTTTTAGGGATTTTTCATGAAACCCACTAAAACAGGGTGGTTATATAGGAACCACCTTTGATTGTCAATATGCAGAGACCACATTTCAATGGCCTTTCCCTCTCAATCAAGCACATTTGACCATTTTCTTTTCTATTTTTTTACCCTTAATCACAAGAATACCCTTACTGATAATAGATATGAAATTAGTAATAAATGCAAGTATGATTTCTGCAAGTTTATACCATTCTATTTTATTTGTTGGTCATTTGTTTTCTTTAAAATCTTCTCAGGGGATGATGTCGTCCTTTACAAACATGGTGAGAAATCTGCCGAGATCTTAAGATCATCTGGATACCGGAATCTCACTTTCAAACCTTATAATGGGTGTGTGTCTGCTTCCCATATTCCTTCTTATGTTTCTAACTTGAAGAATTATCTTCTAACATATCCCAAAAAAAAAATTGGAAACATGCAGTCTTGGACACTACACTGTTCCTCAAGAGATGGATGACGTTTGCAAGTGGTTCACTGCTTGGCTAGGCCTGGATGGATGCCGATCTTAAATGGGGAATCATTGCTAGATTTCTGTAATAAAAGATTGGAATGGGGGGAAAGAATGTTCCTGTATCTATAATGAATAGTGAGCTTGATAATTTTGAGCAGATGTAGGGTTCGGGGTATATGGTATAGCAGCATTTTATCGTAATTTCATGAATTTTTCCTAATTAGCGGTTTGGTGTTACTGAGATTAGTGTTAGTAAACACTAATTGGGAGTAAGGATATGCGTTCTTTTTTCTAGGGAGATGTTATTATAACTTGAGCAATGTGGTTGTATTATTCATTACACTGAGGCTTTGTATTTAAACTCGTTATCCATCGATCTTCCTTTATGGTTGCTCTAGTATCAATGGAGCCTGTGTGATTTGGTATTGATCCATTAGCAGTATGCCAGCATGATGGAAAATTTTCGTGTCTATTGCTGATTAGTATTATAACCATGGGAGTATAGAGAATTTCACTTGTGCATTTCCTCATGATTAAACTCCTTGTGCTGAAACTGTCTGCTCTGCCCAAGCGAGCGACTATGTACTCAGGTTTGTTCAAGCTTTGGGTGCTTAGATAATAAGGTAAGCACGAATTTTTCTTTCGCAGATATGATATGGGTTTTGTTCATAGATAATGATGTACTCATTTCAATTGCCTATTTGACATCGACAGCGAATTATTTTGGTTGTCTGCCGAGCTTATCGATAAAAGGTGGAGTTGATACAAATTCTTGGGCAGCGGTACTCTACATTACCAGAAGTCTAGAAAATCCAAACTTACTACCCCTCTACATTATGTATTGTGAATAGACCCCTTGTTGTATCGCTGTTTCCAACATACTAAGCCTCCAGTTTTCTTTTTGCAGATAGGCCCACTGAGTGAAATTTTGACTCTTACCCTCATAAAGAGAAATTTGGTTTTTTGTCAAATAGAACTGAGGGTAATAGAGTTAAAAATAGAACTAGAGGGGTATTAAGTTCAGAACTACATTAATCCGGGAGGTCTATCTGCGGTTAACCCTTACCAGATGCCTAGCAAAATTTCAAAACAGATACACTGTGAAATTTTCTTTATGACAGGTTACTACACCGGAGAAATTGTGAGATTGGTATACTCATTTGTTGATGAGACTGGAAGGCTAAATAAGCTACGGAATCAGCATTTCAAAGTATCAGATCTCTGCTGTGTCATTTTCGAGCATAGGACTTGAGTAAGATTCATGGTGACGGCTGCTATTTTGTTAAGGAAAACTTGTGCAAGCTACACTAGTGGATTACTGTAATTACAAAAGCATGGTAATACAATATGCATTGACACAGACTGTTACAGTGACGTGTGTGTATTACAAAAGTTCTCAATAGATCTTGAAGTACTCGTAACAAACTTGATCCGAGCAAGCAATACTTTGTAAGGGTTATTGCATATAGGTTCTTGCAGTATCACAATTGCACAGATTCTTGCAGTGTAGCTCTTTTGAACTTACCATCCTCGTAGCTTCATTGCTGAAAATAGACCCCAGTGTCTAATTTTTTTCGATTCTCTTACCCTTAGTGAAATTTTAGCAGATATACCCCCTGAGTGAAACTAGTGAGTCTTGAACGTGAAGTAATCCAAAAGTTTTAACCCAACTGCAGGGTCAGTAAGTTCGAAGCCACTTTAACTGCAGGGGGTCTATGTGCAGTTAACCCTTTTCATCAAACTACCAAATGTTATAATTAAAACTCATTTCATCAGCAAATCTACACAATGACTTTGATCCAACTACGCAAGCAACCTTCGCGAAAGCATTTAATCAAACTAACAAATGTCAAAACCAAGTTCCACATCAAAAAGCATGAAAGCTGTTTTGAGAGAGGGGAACTTAGTAGATCAGATAGCTGAAGCTCGCGAGCGCCTCTTGCCTCCATTGGGCTCTGATTGATAGAAGTACTCACCGACAGAAGATAAGGATCCTTGAATCAAACATAGTTGTGCAGAGTCATGAAGAGTGGCATTTGGAGGCTCCGATAGACTCACATTCTCGTAGGAATGATGCACAGGATTAGCCTATATTAGGCCTAGGATATCTGGTATCTGCAAATGGATAATTGTGGCTTACAGTAGTCTGATTGTTTTCCCATCCAGCACAAATGGCTTGATTTCAGATAAAATGAATCAGAAATAATTGGCTATTAGAATGAATAAACAGTGAATTTCCAGATTCCGTTACCTTGAGCTTTGTAAGGATTGTTGTCGCGTTATATCTGAATTCTCACCCTCCATCCTTCCCTCAGTTGAATCGGTAACCATCCTGCCCACCCCAGGTGCTATTGGGATCATTTGCCAGGTTCCTGTAAAAAGAACTCGTAATATATTTCTATCCAGACACCGGGCTATTCTTTTAGTATCCTCCCCCCACAAACTTTTGAGTGGTTCAAGTTGAAAAGCTTGTACATGACGAAATTTCTAACGAACAAGCTCTACTTGAAGCAACGCCTCTTCACCCTTCGCATGAAGGAAGGTATGCGAATTAAAGACGGATATCTTCTCTTTACTATTGCTGTCTCGTCAGAAGCCCCTTACGGGCTTAACCTCCGCTTTGTCGAACTCCAAGCAATTCGATGGATTTCTAAAAGTTCAAGCATAATATCTGACATATTTCGTTCCATACAAAACGTATTTCTATTTTTAATATAAAAGAAAATATATAAGGTGGATGTCATCATTTCATGCGTACTGAGATCGAGTGCATGATTTCGTTTAGGTGGATACCACAACTTAAGTTTTACAAGAGTTCTAAGACAAGAGTTTTCACTGTGGTAAAAAACCAAAAATTAAGAAATTAGTTATACTAGTTGTATTCAATTAATAGGTATATAAATTTTATATAAGTGTAAGTTTTGCTAAATTAAGGTTGGGATTTCACCAAATCTGAGTTAGACGCGACTCCGTATTGAACAAAGAATATCAAAACTCCATTAGCGTTGAGTATTACCTTCCCATTAGCACGTCAAGGTCTGTTGGTGAGCATGTTGGTGGAGAATAACACCAAGTGGACAAATCCTGCAAATTTAAGAAAATCAACTTCTATCTACATAAGAAATTAAACTCCAACAACTCCACTACTCAATCAAAATTACTTTCAGATTACTGCACCCCCAGGAAATAGTCGTGGATACAAGTTTTTTCATGCTTTGATGACTTCAGATTACGGCATAAGTTGATTGAGATGGTGGGTGATTCCCTTACGAGAGGAATTCAGTTACTTTTAAATGTTCCATATTAACCAGAGAGTTCAATTCCATCAAATTTTTGTAAAAAATGTTTTACTTATTCTGTTATGAAAGTAGTTCTTCTGGTCGGAAAAAAAATCAAGCAAAATTGCTAAGTTTCATATGTTCTTCATTACAATACTTAAAAGTTAAAAGTAAAGAAAAAAAAGAGAAGAATTCAAAAACTTGTTGATATCTACTGCAAAATTTCAAGAAGAATAAAGTTAGAGGCAAATAACATAAGATGAACCATCATAAAAATTATCTGAAGAAACTTACATCATCGTTGTTGTTGGAATCTCTAGATGTTGAATCAGAACCCGTGTCTATAGAATTTAGAACCAAAAAAAAAGAGGGTTCGATTATTTCCCCTCAATAAGAGAAGAGAAGAGGAGAGGGAGAGAGATATTTTTATTGTTGGAATCTCTAGATGTTGAATCAGAACCCATGTCTATAGAATTTAGAACAAAAAAAAAGAAGGTTCAATTAGTTCCCCTCAATTAGAGAAGAGAAGAGAAAGAGAGCTATTTGAATAGAGAAGTAGCTAGGGAGGGAGTTCTACTTATGAAGAAGTCTGTAACGGAAAGTATTTTCAAATAATGTATCTACAAATATTTATTTAGTTCTTTCACGACAAGAGGAGTCTACCTGAGATAAATACCATAATAAGGGTTTTTTTTAAAATACCTAAGTTACCCTTTGATATATTGATTAAAATTAAAGGTTGTTTGTGCACAGTACGTATTAATTTGCTTCTTTAATACCCCCAGATTGTTTAGTTCCTTCAACCATAAATAGGTTGAAGGGCAAATTTGGATGAACCAAAAGAATTGGAGGAAAATTTTGATAATACAATGATTTGATGGTTAATTTAGAAACCCCTATAATTTGAAGGGTATATATTGGGAAAAACCCAAACAATAATTGTATTTTCACATTTTGTTATAGATGTGCAGGAAAGAAACGTGTATGAATGATGAGATTAACAATAGAGATCAGATAGGTCCAAATGTAGGCAGAGAAAAATTAGAGCAGTTATTAATATTATCTCTATGTAATAATAAGAGTTTGAACTTAACAACAACTCCATTGTTTCCGCTTAAGAACTTAATTTATAGTTGAAGATATATAGTTGAGGGGCACAAAATAACAGGAGAACTAGCCTTTTAGAATCCTTAATTAAAATTTATTTGTTTACACCTTTCATTAATTTCATACTAGTCCATATTTAACAAAATTTCAGGTAATTAGAAATTCTTATGATAAGTTTACAGATTAATTTAGTAATATCAAAACTTTTTCCAAAAATAATTATCTAAACATATGCGAAACGTTGGATAGAATATCTATTCTCTGAAGGTCCCAGAAATAAACAGTACTTATAAAATTTTTTTGAAGAGATAGTATAATTAACATATAAATAATAAATATTTTAGTTATTAATTGTGGTGTCTTATGCCTGTCATAGAATTAGACTGTTCTATGAATCGGTTTCTACATCAAAAAGACTAAAAGGCAGATTTTTTCATGACAAACGAAGAAGTTTATGCATACACATTCTGTTGTATTGGCCAATAATATGTTTTATAAAGCATTTTAAACAATTATAATTTTGTTTTAATAATTTAGAAACAAGTATCTTTCATGAGGTCCACAGAATAAAGATATGTTATAGGTCTACCAAACAAATTTGTAGAATCTCTACAACCAAGATCTCTGTCAATAATTGCAAAACTGGGATCGGAACTTGGCTCAGTGAGTTTTGGTGTTTCTTAGCTACAAATGCATAGCGTACCCATCACTGAAATTACTTTGAAGACCAACAAAACAGAAATATCTCATAAAAAAATTCTTGGTAAACTTTGCATAAAATGATGTTCAGACGCAACATATGAAAATGAACAGTATACAGTATTGTCTAACGTTAGCCCACTTCAGACATTAGCAAGATATATGAGTGTTTATAGTAATCGAGTTCTGCCAAAAGATCTACACATATGCCGATATAGCTTGTTCAATATTGCATCTTGACGAGAGAGATCTCAGGAGATCAGAATGGTGTAGATTAGCATCTCTAGTTCAGATACTCATCGCTGACATCTGATGGTCCTTGAATTAAATCCGATTGCTCAGAACCAGAGCCTGGAGTCAATGTTTCTGAAACAGAAAAAGCAGCAATATTACTACTAAGAATGCGATGATATTAACTGATAAGAACTTTAGAATTTGAATAAATCACCTGGCACTATGCTTGATAACTGATTATCATTTACAACAATCTGACCATTTTTCCTGCGAACCAAATGAATGGTCTCAGATTAATTAGATCAAAAAAAGAGATGAACATCAGAATGCATAAACCACAAAATTCTAGACTCTTACATTGTGCTCGAGATAAGTTGTTGTCGGATCATTTCTGAACTCCCAAATACTGTTCTTCCACCAGTTGAATCCCTCCTGCCACTCCCATTTTCTCTTTGAATAATTGGCTCGGTTCCTGTAAGACTCATAATGTATATTGTTCAGATACTGAACAAGGAATTGGAGAAAAAGGATGAAGATACAGAAAATATGCATTAGATTACAGAATTTTAAATGTATATGATGACTCTGCCAGTATTTCCATACAGCGATTTGTTTCTTCTGCTCAGCAAGGTAAATAGAATACTTTTGAACAATTCAACAAATTTCAGGTTAAGATGCCAGGAGCTTGCAACAAGAAAACTTAAAAGATATATATTACTCTCCGAAGGTCGGTTGAGCTTTCTGAAATTAACCCTTTATATAATATCAGCACAGCATTGCAGTACTTGGCCATCTCATATTGGAAGTAACTTCAGCCGGTTCATTACTATCAAATACTAACAAATTACTTTCCTGGTGACCAGGATGATTACTAGGTGGCAAGATATCAGAAGATTTTGCAGAATTAATTTACCTTGCCTTTTGCCATAGAAGTTCTGACAGCCTGCACATCGACAGTTGAGAGAACATCCAATGCCAACCTACAAAAAAAAAGTTAAGTTCAATGTGAATATGAATAAAACAATAAACCAAAACTAAAACATTTCATAGGGTAAAAAAACAATTACATTATAACATTCACAATAATGTTTCCGGCAGTGGGACTTCGTGCAGTTACATCTTGTGTTCATGCCTGAACTTGATGCAATCTGCTTACCCATCTGCGGGATAAAAGGCACTATGACTATCTATTTTAAATTGGTAAGACAAAAAGCTCAACTTAATATTACAACCATTTCTCTACCTTAAAATCCCTCAACTTAATATCTTCATGAGCCATTCGGACTGAATCTTCATAACCACTTGAGTTAAAGCACCCCACACAAGAACAATCTCGACAGTAATAATTTTGTGAGAAGCACCGACAGTAGCTGCAAAAGAACATAAAGGACTTGAAATGTTAAGACCTACCTAGACTCAGTAACAAAGGACAGTAGCAGGGCAAATTAAAGAGAAGATTACCGTTTCAAGCAGAGTGCCTTACAAGTGCAATATTTGCTGGCATTGTTTGGAAGTGCATTGCCCCTGAAATCATAAAGTTCTATGAAAGTATCCAGATAGATACATGAGTACAGTAAAACAAGACAAATCCTTGCCTATTTGATTTGTTGCTTTCACCAGTTGGGTCATCGTAACTACCAGAATCTTCAAGAAGGCTTTTTGAATCTCGTGGAGCTGCATATGAATCGGTAGTCCTCATTGGAGAAATGCTATTAAAACGATTAACATTCATTGGAGGTTGGTATGCTTGACGCTCTTGCTGTGCCTTTTGGACAGGATAAGGAAACATAGTAAAAATCACTGGTGATATAAGTTTGATCTAAAACAAGCAGCAATGTGAACAAAAGAATCAAGCATTACAATTGAACACTTGATTTATTGGTTGCTCAGTCAAAAACTATGAAGACTGACGTTATTTAATAACTATAATATTGCACATAACACAACCAAATTTATCCTAACTTGAAAGTTTGAGCTATTGGTTGAGAAAACTAATTTTTCTTACACGACATTTATCATTTTGCGTGAAGTTGTAATTGCATAAACTTTATGTGTGCATAGAAGGTAAAAAATCCAAGTATTGCCCCTAGAAGAGTGATGCATCATTCAAAGGCAGTATACTATAACATTTTAGCGCTTGTAAAAAGATAATCTCACAATGAAGCAAATAAATGAGAACTAGAAAGTGAGATTTTTATAAGGATTACCCTCAAGAAAACAGTTCAAACGGACATTCCTATTCTGAACATTTAGCATCATACATAAGAATCTCAAATCTATTTCACAAAAATGTCAAGAAATATGTTGGTACTAATCAAGTTGCATAACAATAAGGGTAAATTACAACAAACCCCCTTCATCTATGCTCAGTTTATCAAGAAACCCCTTCATCTGAGGAAAACTATGAAGAGGGTTTACATTCATCAAAGGCTGGAAAGGTACATACTGATCTTGTTGTATCTTATTGATTATTGAATTGACAGGATAAGCAAACAGAGTAGAAATAGGATTACTTAAGCATTATTAGGATCTAAACTAGAAACCAAAACAAAACAAAACAAAAAGGAAGCATTACAACTGAAAACTGACATTAACTAGAATACTACACACGACATATAACCATATTTATCCTAAGTGGAATGTTTTACCTATTGGTCGATAAAACTAATTTTTCTTGCACAACATTTATCAGCTTTGCCTACAACAACTGTAATAGCATAAGCTTTCAAGATTTGTACGGGTGCACAGAAGAAAACAGTCCAGGTTTTGCCCCTAGAAGAGTGATGTTGCATCATACTAACTGCATCATTCAAAGCCTATAATATAACATTTTGTTTAGCTCGTAAAAAAATGAAATCAAATGAAGCAAATATATAAGACTCAGAAACTAGAACCTTCATGAAGATTTCCTTCAGGAGAAAACAGTTCAAAGAATGCATTCCTATTTTGAACATTTAGCACCATATATTGCCAGAATCTCAAATGTAAAATTTTCCACAAAATGTCAAGAAATATTTTAATATGAATCAGGTTGCATTCGGAAAAAGAAAACATACCTCACGTTGAATCTTTCCAGGACTTAACCCAACCCGAGCCTCATGAGCATTGATGAAAGAAGCAGGGGGAGATTGAACGTAAGAAGCAACATTATTAATGTTATTGAATGGCACAGCTTGACCCGTTATGGATGACTCGAATGATCCGGGAGCTAATGCATCTCCAAAGAAATCTCCATTCACATGGCTGACACCAAGAAATCTCAATACCATAGCAACAAGAAAGGGAAATGTTAATATTGAATTTTACCTATCTGTTAGCATATCAGAGTCCATAGGTGGTGGTGCTGATGAGACATAATCCAAAAAACCCTGAAATTTTAACAAAATCAACATCACATTAACATGAGGAATTAATTAAACTTTAAAAATTTCACCAATCACTCAGAATCTTATAGATATCTCCAAAAATTCTCGCAAAGAAACTGTTTCACGTTAAAAAAAAGATAAAGCTACAAGACAAAGAACTTGAGATGAACTGTCATCATGAAAATGCATAACAGCCCCAAAAAATTATCTGAAGAAACTTACATCGTTCAGCCTAACATCAACATGAGCAACTAAACTTCAAAAACTTCACGAATCAAGAAGATCCATACACATACATGTGTCCCTTGTTATAATGCACGAAAATAGAAAAAATAAAAAAAGAACTTCAAGAACTTATTAATAACTTAAAAAATTCACACAAATAAACTGTTTCAGGGCTAAAAAAAACGAACTTGAGATGAGCCATCATCATGAAGAGACTTACAGCATCAAATTCCAACGGCAGCGGATTGATGTCGCCATTGTTGAAATCTTCAGCTGTTGAATTAGAACCCATTATCTGTGTAAAATTTGAAGCGCGGGAAAAAGATGGGTATTCCCCTTCAAGAAGAGAAAATGAAAGAGAGCTTCTCAACGAGAAGGAAACTTTTTTTTTTTTTTTTAAATGTGAAGAAGCGGCCTCTGTGACAGAATTTTCTTGATACTTGGATTTATAGACGAGTGAGTATTAGACCTAAAATTCTCTGTGACAGAATTTTAGGGGTTTGCTAACAAATTATTTATTTATCATATTACATTTTTAGAGGGTGGTATTCTTTTAGGATTGTTACTTGACTTCAGTTGTTTGATGATTACAAAAAAGGATCAAGTGAGAATAAGATATAGATATAATGGTAAATTATTTCCTCACTTAGATTAAGAAGAAAAAAACACATTTATAAAACTCTAACTAGATGTTTTTATATCCTAGTGACCATGTTAATTTTGTAGATTAGAAAGTTTGGGTAATATTTAATTTAATTAAGATCTAAATTTATAAATTATTTTTTAATTGCATAGTAATATTTTAATTGTACAATTTGCGTCTAAATCTGTGGGAATTTGTATAGTCATCTCGCATCCATTCAGCTTAAGTACATACACAGCTAAAATATGTTTGGATCCCTCCAAGAAACACTTAAATAAATAAGTAGTTAAAATATGTTCGGAAGCACGACTCGGATTGGATTAATTCTCCAAGAAATTTTCTAAATAAACTCAATTTAAATTTTATTCTCAAAAATCTATCATATTCAAACTTTATTATAAAAATTGACTCACTTTCTTATCACGTCAGCATCGTAGCAAGAAAGTGAGTCGGTTTTTTTTAAACACGATCCTAATTAGTCGGGGTTGGTAACCCCGACTATTTTGGAGTTCGCGGACAATTTGACAACTTAATTAGTCAGGGTTCAAAATCCCGACTAATTTAGCACCTTTTTAAATTGGTCGGGAACCCCAACTATTTTGAAATGCCTAATGGTGTGTTTGGGAGTTTACTAAGGGAAGGGAAGGAAAGGTAAACAATGGGAAGGGAAAGGAAGGGAAGGGAAGAGAATTGTAATATGTTGTTTGGGAGTTGAGTAAGGTGAATGAAGGTGAAAGGAAGTAAATATATGTAAATTTACATAAATGACTTTATACTAATAACACATCAGGCCTTTTATTTGTTTTGATGGGGGTAAGAATGTCATTACACCCATTTACCCTCCTTTACCCTCCTCTACCGCCCAAATCGGGGGGGGAAAGAAAACCAAGCAATTTTAACCTCCTTTCCCCTTCCTTCCTCCTCTCTACCCTCCTTAAAAAAACTCCCAAACAAGGTGAAAGCCTCATTTCTCTTCCCCTCCCCCTCTCTACCCTCCATCCAAACAGGGCATAATTCAAAATGGTCGGGGTTCCCAACCCCGACCATTTCGAACTCCTTCATCATCCCGGCGGCAACCCCTCTGCAGCATACTCTTCCACTCCTCCTAACTAACCAACAAATCCCAACAAAATCATCAAAAAAGATAAAAGAATCAAAATGTTCACAACATCGCGAGTGGAGCGAATGAATCAGAGAACGTGAACAAAGGTCGGTCATTGGGCCCCACATCGAGAGAGGGATCGTAGGTCGGCGGAGAGGGTCACGTGCAAGCTCGAACTCGTCGTCTATGCCATTGGCGAAGGGTTCGCCGGAGGCAGAGGAGGAGAGGGGGTCATCGGCGGCAGATGTCGTTCGTCTTCTTTACCCTTTTTGTTGTTGGTGTTTGGTGGTGGCAGTGGATTTCTTGCCTTTTGATTTGGCTGTTTTCGAGGCGACGTGGCGGTTGAGGAGGAGGGATGAGGAGAGAAGCGGATGGTCGACGACAGCATGGCTGCGGTCCTTACGACGGTTTTAGGTTTGGGGTTTTTGGTAGGGCTTAGCTTGAGGGAGAAATGGTCGGGGTTGGAAACCCCGGCCATTTCGAATTAGGCATTTCGAAATAGTCAAGGTTCCCAACCCCGACCAATTTAAATAGGTGTTAATTAGTCGGGGTTTCGAACCCCGACTAATTAGGTTGCCAAATTGTCCGCGAGCTTCAAAATAGTCGGGGTTGTCAACCCCGACTAATTAGGATCACATTTAAAAAAATCGACTAACTTTCTGGTCACGATGCTAACGTGGCAAGAAAATGGTTCAAATTTTGTAATAAAGTTTGAATAGGATCAATTTTTTAGTACAAAAATTAAATTGGGTTTATTTAGAAAATTTCTTCACTAATTCTCCTGAGTTAAGCAAATCCAAATAAATTAGCATGGCCCATTTACATCGAGGGACCTTTCCAATCCAACAATTCATGCACTATGTATTAATTTTAGAATTATTCTCAGTTGATAAACAACAAGCCTTTCTCTTAAATTTTTGAAATTAGCTACACTGAATCGTGTTCTGAAACTAGCATTTCCCCCACCTTGGTTCTAATGAGTCAACGTGAGATTGAAAGAGCATTATCATCAAGGGGTGAACTATTATTAGCAATCAGGCTTGAAGAAAGCAACCTTTGAGAAGATTTGATGCTCAAACTCCACCCAAATACAGTAAAGTTAAAATTCGAACTTATAGTACAAAATCATAAGAACCCTTCCGGTATCAATTGGAGCTCCTCTCAACCACAGAAAACACAATGATGGGTTGAATTATTAAAACAATTAAACGAGGAAAGCCGATATTCAAAATGTTGAACTCAAGGGTTCTTTTAGTTATGCTTGTTTGCTACTGTCAGCATTGATGTCTGCTAGGAGTTCCCTCAGTTGACCTTGCTGCAGGATAAAAGAAAGAAGAGTTCAGCACCGTTAAAACTAACAAGGAGCAAACCAGTGAAATATTTCAAGAAATACCTGATGCATGTTAAGAACAATATCAGATCCTCCGACGAATTCTCCCTTTATGAATACCTGTGGAAATGTAGGCCAGTTGCTGGTGCAAATACGCTATTATCAGCCAAAAGAATGACAGAAGAAAAACCATCTTGCAAGTGATTTTTCTTTTTTTAGGAAACTAGAGGGAAATATGATAGCGACCGTGAAGAAGAAATATACAGTATATAAAACTTTATGAACAAAAGACTTAATACAAGTTTTGTGAACTGTCACGAAATTATTTTATCTTGTATAGTAAATATTTTGATTCCCATGTGTAATTATTGTTGGCTTTAAGATGGTGGTCACAGTGAAAGATTAGCAGAGCAGAACCTGCTCTTGAATGGAAAAGGACAATAGAAAGCTTAAGTTGTTTTTTCATTTGCTAAAATGAGTATACGTACTTTAAGTTATTTTGACATTTGAGATCCCGTCATCTCTACTGTGATAGCAATCTCAGAATGTTTCACCTTTCTCAAATATAAATGATGTAAAGCTGACCATCAACCTATAATCTATGTTGGTAAAGTACCTTTCTCAAAATTTTCCTCCATTGTTTGATCTACTAAAATTCTCTCCCTGGTGATCTGATATAATCAGTAGAGGCAGAGTATAGGGCTGCCTTATCAGAAGTACGTCAAAAAGTTCCATCATGCCAAACTAAGAAAAATACGTAAATATAGAAATGTTGACCTCATACACGTTTAGGCTACAAAATTGATATGAAGACATGGAAATCCAATAGAATTAGATATCTAAGTAGATATCTAAGTTTAATTGCATAGTTC
Source organism: Asparagus officinalis (assembly GCF_001876935.1). Lineage (NCBI taxonomy): Eukaryota > Viridiplantae > Streptophyta > Magnoliopsida > Asparagales > Asparagaceae > Asparagus > Asparagus officinalis. The sequence goes on from NC_033801.1 coordinate 14,254,935, forward strand.
ATTAGGGATGGTGTGTGTTTGCCTTTTTCTTCATGCAGGGTATAGGACATCATCCATATAAATGACATATACATAGCTCTCATCCACCATGGTGCTCACTACACACTACATATCCCAACATTCACTCAACATCAGCTATTAGACATTTCCCATCTAATATTTCCCGAGACAGATGTACTAAGGGAAGAGCGATGGTCTGCGTTTTCCTAATAACAATTGCTTCATGTACCATTATTTTTTTAGTTTTTATTTTTTTTAATTTTTTGGCAACCTAGTAAATAACTTTGAAACCTAAAGGGGCCTATTATCATAGTTTATTGAACAAGATAAAAGTTGCAGCTATGATGACTATGCATTCCATGGGAAGCCTCCTCAGGCTAGGTTAACACCTTGAGAAGAACACAAACATTCAAGCAGTAAAAAACAGAATTTCAGTAAGAAAAGCTGGCTTATTATAAATGATGATTTGTTAAGCTGCAAGAATAGTATTTATTGCATTTTCATAGAGGCTAGTAAGTGGCACCTGAAAGCTTTAACACCCTCTTTGAGTCGAGGGTTCTCCAAAATATTCCTAGGAGTGATAGGAACATCTGCAATAATCATACGCAGATTAATATAATGCACACGACTAATGAACCATGCTCATAAAATTAATAGCAACCTCCCGACAACATTAATAAAATGCAGGTCCATCTTTCTGTGATCACTTACTATACTGTTGCAGGATCTTAACTGCCAGTGCACTAAATCCACATCGAGGAGCATCAGGAACACCTTTCATATAGATGACTACAGGATTTTTTACAACATCCTAAAGAAGAAGCTTAACATTAATTAATGTGATAGTAAGTAAAGCATGAACACATTAGCTCTTTATTGAGCAAGACACAAATCTTTATAAGAAACATGCTATCCCCCATCTCAATATCGTGCATACCTGTTTAACAACATCCTGCAGAGAGACGCCAGACCTCTCAATCTTGCTTGTTGGTTTGAAGTCGTCATGTGTATCAGAATCACCAGCTGTTGAGTACCTCAGGCCTTGCTGAAGAACAGAGCCTGATGATGCTACCTGCTAGTAATTGTCACTCTGAAAATAAATATAATTCAACAAGTAGGATAAAGGAAGAAACGTTGGACAGCTATAGGAATTACCCTTAGCAGTGGAGGAGCCACATACACCATAATGTGGGCAAAGGCCCCCACTCAAAATTGTTTTTGCAATATTTCCCCTTGTATGTATTTAATTTATCATTAAGACTGTAGAAAGAGATAATAGAGAGAGCAAAACCCTAACTTATTGTTTATTGAGATAATAAGAGAGATATATAGACATACAAATAGGGTTAAGGTTAACGGGTAATAGCTCATTAACCCAATACCCAATACTTAATTTAACAAAGACATAGCTCAATATTTGCCCCCACTTAATATTTACAATTTCATTTCATCATATTTATAGGCCACTTATAAGTTTAAATAATTTTAGTTATTTTCTTTTCATGACACATATTACAGAGCCATAGTGTTACATAAAAGTGAATTTTAATTAATTGTAGTTAGATCTTTTTTGTTTTATATTGAAAAATAGGGCAAGATGCCCTTTTTAAATATATTAAGAGAGTACATATAACAATGTACATGACTGTTAACCAGTTCAAATACTGTATTTGGCCCAATTCTAGTGTAAGGATCCAAAAAAAATTGAATACTAGATATTGACCCAAATCTATTAACACTTAAAATCTATACTATGCCCATGATTCTAAATGTCGCTGGGTGGGCTGTCATTTGCAATTCCGCTCTCGCGATCTCCCTCCAACTTCCACTCTCGCGATCTCCCCCCAACACTTCCGCTCTCGCGATCTCTCTCCCTCACCACTTCCGCTCTCAACCGGCGGTGGCGACGACGACGATGACGAGATCTCTCTCCACCACCATCTCCCACGGCGACGACCTCTCCCCCTTCATCTGCCGCGCCTTCGCCCAGTCCAAGCCCGAGGTCCTCCTCTACAACCTCCGCTCCTTCGCCTGATCCAAAAAGTCCGAGATCGAGTCCTTCTACAAAGCTCACTACCAGGACTTCATTCGTGCCGTCGACGACCTCCGCTCCCTCGTCTCCGAGGCCGAAACCCTAAAAAGCTCGATCTCCGGCTCCAACTCCGACTCACAACCACCGTAAGTTTCTTATTTCAATGCCTAGTTGTTGATTTCACTGAGTTATGTGTTTCAATAAGAATCCTTTGAATCTGTTATTAATTTGATTAATGATCTCGTCATTGTCTTTAGTAGGGATTAGGCATCCATTTGGAGTGTGAACTAGTTAATAACCAATCTATGATTTTGTCAAATTCATTGTGGATAATTTTCAAATAGAGTGCTCCTCTCTTTCTGACCTCATTTTTGATGGCAACATACTTGGGCAATGATCACGTCCTTTTCCTTTTGATCTGATAATTTTTTATTTGTCTGATTTGATAATCAAATGCCACATACTAAACTGATCGTTATTATACTTAACCCATTGAAATCCAAGAAGAAAAGGAGGGAAAAAAATTCCAGTGAATATGCTGATGCTATAAGAAATTATTGTTTAACAAGTAACTTTCTGCTAACTATCGAGTACATACTTTATGTTGCCTTTCATTTAGGAATCTTGCAAATCAACATTGTAGAAAAATGAGCAGTAATGTCCTTTGATGTTTGTTGAGTGTTAGCATTTTCATTTGTTCCCTGTCTTTAATAACCCAGATTTAACTAAAATGACAATTGTTAGCCATCACTTTAACAAAGGAAAGTGGCTTTTGTGTTGAGATGTACGTTACGTTGTGCTAACCCATTAACCAAGATTTGAATCCATTTTCATGTTTGGCGTGCTAATGGATTTGAAGCCTGTAGCTTTTAATCACTATAAGCTGCTAGCTAAATATTGGTTAAAACACATTTGATAGCGACAATGAGGTTGATGTTTACATTACAAGTGCTCGAGCAACGGATGAATGGAGTTTGTTCAGAGATGATATTGCTTTGGAGATGTTCAATGAATATGAAGCTCGGAGAGCTCGTGCTACTTGAGATTTTATTTTATTTGTTGCTTAATGTGTTCTATTAAGGTTTGTGTTCTATTAAGGTTGTATGTGAATATAGTGATAAACTTTCATGTTTATCCTTATTTGGATTTTATTTTACTTGAGATTTTACTGTAATTTTTACCCTTATTTGGACAAGGGGAAATTAAAATGATACAGAAGAATATTGTCATCAAATTGTGCCTAATACGCAAAACTTACCAAAACATCTGTAAACTTTGCATAAATCTTACGGAATCATAGTCTATGTATTTAGGCTTTAGACCAGTCACTGATTTGTGTATCCAGCCAATGGCATCTTTGTTGTTTTGTTTTTTGAGTTTTCTATCTCTATGCATGGCCCTAACAAGGTATCATAAATGAACACCATGTAAGATACAGGTTTTGAGCTAGCATTTCTCTCATATATAGAGAGAGAAGCTTTATTAGTATTTAATTTCGTTGTGGCATATATTTTCGTTCAGTAAAATATTTGCACGTATGTGTTTGTGTGCGTATCTATATGTATCCATGCCTATATTTATGTGTGTAGATATGTATGTCTATACATGTATAACCTGTATTTAATTTTGAAATGGTTAAAGGTTCTTATTTTTGTATGTTAGCTTCTCGGTATGCTTGCAGCAAAGAAATTAAATACATATGCTCATTTATTAATAATCTTGGCCAATGCATTTTAATGTGTGCTTTTGCAGACTGAATCTATTTTGTTTAAGGATCCTGTGATGGCTAATACACTTAGAAAAGGTAAAGAGACTTTGCCTCCTACACAAGGAGGTAGGAAAAAGAGCTATCTTACTTGGAATCCACAAATTAAACATTATTTTGCTTGTTGTCGACTTTGTTTAGGCGACTCGAACATTTTGCTCTGTTACAAAGAAAGTATACTATCTCATCAATCTGTGTGTGTTCCAAAACTGTCTTTTTAATTTTTGAGGCATTTTCTACTTAATAGAGTGGGACATAAAATTTCTATGGAATTTTAAAAAAATTTGCTCCAATCATTCTTATGCATGGAAGTGGAAGCAATTTATATATTGTCGTCATTGGTCTTATCCAGAAATGGTTTAAAACACATACACTTTTTGTGGTCACATATTCCCCCAGTTTAGTTGGCAGTAGTCTTGCCTAGTTGTAGGAACTGCTTGCACGAGCACATAGAACATTCAAGATTAGGTTAGGAACTGCTTGCACGAGCACATAGTTCATTTCGGTTGAAAGATCAACTTTGTAAGCATTATCACGTATCTGCTCATAATGTTGCTTGTGAATTAGTCCATTCCCTTTGTGCACAAGTATTTGTGCTCTTTACTACAGATGTTGTTGATAGACTAAATTTAGTTGAATATGAATTTAATTGAATTCTTTGTGATATTTGTTTTGATCTTACTGTCTCAGAAGCAGCATATTTCAAAATAGTGAATGGATTTCGAAAGAACCCATCCTCTCAAAAGAAAGAAAACACAAACACCAAATGGGAAAAGAACAGATATACCACATCTACGCAGCATATCAGGACTTACAGGACAACATTTTCCTTGCTATATATGTTATGCGGTTATCTATTTGTTTTGTGTTCAAGCTTGTAAGAGATTGACAACATTTTCCTTGCTATATATGTTATGCGGTTATCTATTTGTTTTGTGTTCAAGCTTGTAAGAGATTTCCTCTAAAACAATAAAACACACACGTATGCGGTTATCTATTTGTTTTGTGTTCAAGCTTGTAAGAGATTTCCTCTAAAACAATAAAACACACACGCAAAAATGCACGTAGAAAAACTATACTATTTCTGTGGATACTGGTCTCATCATTCTGTTATTAGTGAACTTAGCTTTTCTAAATATGTATTGAGTCTATTGACTATTGATGATTGCATCTTTTGTTGATTTTTATATATTGTTGGAAGAATATTGGTCTCTTTTAGTTCATGTTATTCTGTTATTAGTGAATTTACTAATTTAGCTTTTCTACATATGTATTGACTATTGATGACTGCATCTTTTTGTTGATTTTGATATATATATATATATATATATTGTTTGATTGTAAGTTTGTACACTTGCTTCCTTTCTATAAGCTAATATTAATGCTTGTTATATTTCATTCATGCTTCCATAAGTTTGCATATTAACACTTTTGCCGCATTGGTTTTTTCTCAAAAGCTTCTCCAGTTCTATCCATAACAGTTTTTTTAATTTTGAGCAGGTTCAAAGCACCATTGTTGCTGAGAACCATGAACCGAGGGGAGAAAACTACAAAAGAAATACAAATTAAAAGTGTATAAGCATTAGAAAGAAACTCTCATTTGAATCAGATGTAAAAGTCTTAAAGAAACTAGTGCGAGAGCAACTTAAGCATGACACTATGTAACAGCGAAATATTAACTTTTGTTGGTTTGTATTTGTTGGATATTTTGGATCTCTAGTTTGTTGAATTGTTATGTGCAATATTTGAAGTTTCTACCTTATTTATTGTTTTGGTTAGTGGTGGATGAGTTTATAAAGTTTTATTGATGAATAATTTTGGTTATTTTTATGATGATTATCAGGTCAACTATTGACATTACTACATTTAAGATTATAAGGTATTTTATCTATATGTCAAGTTAGTTGGATATGTGATATGCTATTTGAGGTATTTATTTTCACCCATTTCGATGCAAACCTTATGTAATTTGAGTATCTTATTTCTAAATTATTTTCGAGCTACAATTTTAGTTCAGAAATTAGAATTCTACTAGTTAGCAAAGAACACAATTGAAAATTTTAAAATTGAAATTCTAAAATTTGCCAAACATGAATTTCAAATTGAATTCTGGAATTCAAATTTGGATGTTTCCCAAACGAAAGAATTAAATTTGAAATTCTAGATTTCAAATTTTAGAATTCAATTCTGGAATTTGAAATCAAATCCTCGAATCCAAACGCAACCTTAGTTATTTTCTTTGCATGACACATATTACAGAACCATAGTGTTACATAAAAGTAAATTTTAATTAATTGTAGTTAGATCTTTTTTGTTTTATATTAAAAAATAGGGCAAGATGCCCTTTTTAAATATATTAAGAGAGTACATATAACAATGTACATGACTGTTAACCAGTTTTTGATCTTTTAGTTCCAAATCTAACAAAAATGATGAAACATCTTAAATAGAAGCTTATGAAGTCTGCAGTTATAGTTTATAAGGTCCATTTTGTTAAATCGAAATACCCATTAGTTAAACCAAATTCTCATCCTACTTATCTCTAATTAAATCCTTCTCCCACAATCATCATTGTGGATTGTTTGTTTCAAGAGAAAAAGAAAAAAAGAAAAAAGATCCTGCTGGAAGAGGACCATGATCGATTTTGGTAAAAAAGGTAAATTCCCCTAGACTTTATACATTCTAAATATTTTTGCATAAAATCCACTACAAAAATTTGCATAAGATCAAAACTTATGCTACAACAGGGGAAGACTAGTTATTTAGATGTATAATGAGCAAAATATGGCTAGAATATTTTATAAGATCAAAACAAGAATTTAGGACGTACTGTTGATAACTTGACACAAAGAGTAATAGATAAATCCTTGTTGTTGCATACTGAACAACAGATGGGCTCTTGAAGTTGCCAAGATCAGTCAAGGTTATTATGCCTCACACTCCCTCGATATCAAGTGATCTAAATCAATATTAGGATGTATATTTCATAACTTATTATTTATGTATTATTTAACATGTAGTATCTGAAAGAGCTTTATTTGAGACGACTAATAATGAGTTGATTTTACAAAGATTCCAAATTATAGAACTCGTCAATTTGAGGGAACAAATAAGAATATAAGTAAGCTAGTTTCTTGTTGCTAGCTACTGCAATCCAATCAATCAACTTGAGGCACATTACGTGGCATTGGAGATTATTGCTACTCCTCTATTACTTGTCAAATAGAAGAATGTCTAATTTTAGATCTTGCAGAACAAAAAATAATTTTTCCTTACTACCAAATTTTAATATATGAACAATTACCACATGTAATGGATTTAGGTTCATTCAGTGGAAAACTCACCAACATAATCCAGCCTAAAACCCTAAGATAGTCAGCTTGACCCACTCACCGGAAAACGAGGATTATAGTATTTATGAATATCAATAGATTCATTCTATAATTTAACGCAAAGTTACACAACAAGTTGCCGTCGATCCGCGATTAAAAGAGAAAGAATAATTATTAGAAAGAGGGAAATTATATACTAACCTTAGACATCAAAGACTGGGTAGGATTCAAAAGACCCCTGAAAGTTGTGTTGAATAATAATCTGGCCATGCTCGTGGCTAACGAGAACCACAAGATTCAAACCTGATGTTAATGAACTGTGCTTCTCTGCAACAAAGAGGCATAAATAGGGTTATTGAACATTAAAAAAAATTACTTCTTTTTCTTCTATCCTAGTTCTATTGGTAGAAAATTAGCATGAAGAAAGGATAACGATGATTTTTTTTAAGATATATATCTAGGTTTGATCTCATCCCAAATGATCTATGGGGTGATCTTAAGATTTTTGGGGAAAAGATTGAATTTTTATGTAGAGGAGTACAAATAGAAACAGAAATAGAGACAAATTGCTGTTGATGATAAAATACCTAAGTGCCTTTTGATCAGAGAAATGGTGGAGAAAGAAGGGAGGAGAGTCGGGCGAAGAGAAGAGGCGGCATTTGAAGAGACAAGCAGTGAACAAATTGTTTTTAATAAATTAATATATGAGAATTAGGCACTCAACAAATCAGAGTGGCGCAGCGGAAGCGTGGTGGGCCCATAACCCACAGGTCCCAGGATCGAAACCTGGCTCTGATAAATTCAGTTGAGCTTCCTTCATTCTTTTTTAAACTTTTATTTTTCGTTTTCCCCCCTTCTTATTAATGTAATTCCTATAAACTCTATTATAACATATGTTGCGCTCTGCTAAAGTACAAATATGTTTCTACAAGAATATATTTATATTTACAATACTATTCTGGAAACTGCTACTTTAATTGGTCAAACACAAAATTGATGCGTGTAAAGCGAAAAAGAGATTATCTAATCTTACCGCTTGTTGTGAATGAGTTAATTCCTTTACGACAGATTTATCTATCTTTAGGATAATCATAAACATAATGATATTTTCTCAACGTTTTCTTTATAACATTACCTGAAATCTATAATATTTTGACTTAGTCCCTCAAATCATTGAAATTGCTATTAAACCCCCAATTATTTGTAAGATGTTCAAAGTAGATCCTCAAATCATTCCAATTGTCATTAGGTCATGCAATTTATAAAAAATATGTCAAATTAATCCCTCCGATTAAAGGTAAAAAGTAGCAAGATATAAGAGTGGTGGAACCTAATAGCAATTTTATGATTTGAGGGACTATTAAAAAATTTAGGGGACGAAGACGCGAAGGTAAGGTTAATTAATTTCACAAGCTTGGTGAATTAACTTAATTCCTTTTTTTTTGTCATTTTAAACATTTGTCAAGTAGCTAGGACATTAATGAATTAGTTCCTAACTTTTAACCATTTCTGGAGATTGACAAACGACTAACACTATTACATTTCAACCTTACGTTCCGTCTCGTTAGAACCCAAATGTAAATAATTTACACATTCTAAAATTATTATCTACATATTATCTCAATATCCACATAAGGACACCGCAAACTTATTACATAATTAATTATTTTAATAAACATTTTATATGTTAAATTATTAAATATATTTATCAAGTTATTTTAGCGAATTTATAACATAATTGTTATTTTAATAAACATTATTATACAATAAATTATTTGAATATATTAGCTTGAATATTTATAACATGTTCTCTACAGCTGCATCTTGCAAAGATTTGGTTGAGGGGTTAAAGGGGTTAACTCTTCACTAACCCGTCCAACACGAGTTTATTCATAAGGTCTTTTGTTAATCCATGATTAGCGGTTGATACCTCTTAACTTCAAAACCCGTCCTTTTGAAGGGTTACCAATTCGCTCGGTTGAGAGGGTTTAAGATTCTAGCCCGTTTCTCCTCCAAGGGGGGTGAGATTTTAAATAGGGCTACGAGAACCACCTCTCGTTGCAAGAATGAGGTGCAATATTTATGAAAGAAAATAGTATGTGGGTCTTCAAAGAATGGAAAAGAGAGGGGTGCTGCTACAGGGACTCAAATAGGGGACCCAATGCATGGGATAAGTGATGTGTCACCATCCGATTGCATGATGCACTGTTCAATGCATCATGCAATCGAATGATAACACGTCACATGTCCCATGCCTTGGGTCCTCTATTTGGGTCCCTGATTAATGTTACAATATACATACTGAGAGTTTGCTGAAGACACTTTCATTATTTACAAATTATGAATATGTGGAGTCACTAATTTATTGTGTACTTGCATTTTATAGGGGGGGTAAGAACATATATTTTAAACTTTGATAAAGTTGAAGTTAGTATACCTAAAAAAACTAAGCATGATTAACTTACTTAACCTTCTTTAATTGCCAAACATAAAAAGGAAAAAAGAACTAACCCTTCATTTTAACTAACCAAATCTAAACAGAATTTAATTATTTTTAACCCCTCACGCCTTCAGGCGAAACAAATTATTGCCTCCACGCTATTCTTTGGGGAATTCGATCATTGCTTTGCCAGCACTATCCGCAACACCAAATACTATAACGTCTGATGGCAGGAACTATAATATATCCAAGTCTCAAAAAGAACGGATATATGAGCAAATCACGTGTCTAGATGAAACACATTTCACAAAACATTCAGCTTCTTGCATCCCCCGCGCTTATATAAACTTAATCAGCTTACACTTACAAACCTCAAAGTTCACAGTCGAGCAAGGCTTTCACAACTTCAATTCATACCAAATGTTAAAAAGAAAATATCGTATGGAATGCAGGACGCATTCAAAAAACAATGACACAAAAGAAACATAAAAGAATTCGCAGAATCTCAACCCATTTTGTCACCATCACTCACTGTGCTGCTGCTTTTCTCCTTTCCAAATCCTTGATCTTCTCCATTTTGCTTGCCCTGATAGAGAGGCTTCAGGGAACCGCAAACTTATTAGCTGTAAAAACATTATAGAGAATGAAATAAGCGGCAGAGCACTAGCAGTAAGATCAAGAACAATGGCAGAAGAAGAGTAGAGAATCTGACCACGGAACGCAAGCATCCGATGAAAACCCCCAACCAGCTCTTGAGACGAGAACTGATAGAGGTATGAATCTTAGCATTCACGGTAAGTCTCCATCATCATCGCCGTCATCATCACCAACCTCATCGTCTGACACCATCATCCGGTGGCGGCGCCTTCTCCGGCCTCGTCTTGGGGCCGCAGTGACCTCATCAGACCCACGAGCAATTTCATCGTCCCCTTCATCTTCATTGCCGTTGCCATTCTCATTCTCATTGCTATCCATGTCATCAATCATTGGTTCGTTGTAAGTCTCTCCCCATAGGGTTCCCCTCCCTCTTCGCCTCCTTACAGAAGACCTTGTAGAAGTCCATCCACTGCCTCCAGCAGAACTAACCCTAAATATAAGCAGGACAGCCATTGAGGAGACGTGGAAGATGCTCCTCAGCCCAACCTCTTCATCATCCTCTAGGAGACCCCCAAGCCCTCCATCCTCTACACTCATTGCTGACTGCATTGTACTGAAGAGGTCTCCGAGATCCATTCGTTGTTCCATCCTCCTCCAATCTCGCTGACGCTCAGGGTCGGCCTCAGTTGGCCTAGTTAATGGGTGATCATTCCTAGCATGTTTCCTAAGCTCATTGTAGGAACCAGTGAACTCACACGACTCTTTGGAGCAACTCCTGACTTTGGAGTTCATATATCGGCGAGCAGCTTCCACTACTCCCCACCCAGTGACTTTTCCACGACAAAGAGGGCATGAAAGCTTCGATGGTTCCTGATTATTGACGTCTTTTTCTGATGAGGATCCTGAGAAGGCCTTCTTGTACTGATCTAGGCAGTTGGAGTGGCGGTAGCTGGTGTCGCACATGAAAGGCTGGCAACCTTTGTCGCCAGAAGAACAATCGAGGAGAACAGCATTATGTGGGAATTCCATGCACACAGGGCATCTGACTTCATCCCATTGTTTTGTGTCTTTGGTTGCTGCAACTGGAGATTCTGGTGAGTTTCGTGAGGATGAAGAGGAACCATGATGGTGAGACGATGAGCTGCAACATGGATAAGGGGATGCATGAGACCGAGCTTCAAAGGAGACAGAACGAGTTCTTCTTTCCTTCGGCATGTTGATAATCTGGATATTAACTGACACGTGTCCTTCAGACTGTAAGTTTCCAGGAAGAAATTTCTTGGTGCAGTCTTCTTTAAAGGACACCTTGGTAATTGTCAAAATCCTGAGTCTGCGAAACTAAAAAATCTAAAGACTGAATGCAAAGTTTCAAACACTTTCTCAAGCTAGAATAGCAAGTTTTACATAACTGGAAACTTCTTTAAACAAATAAATCTTCTTATTAATGAAAACTTCATACAGAGAAGAAAATGAGAATAAAGGAAAAAAGGCCAGCATCAAATGAACAAAACTTTCCAAAGCAAATCTCACAGTGTAATTACAAATATGTAAAGTCACTGCATGCAAAACTGAAGCTTCAAAGAAGCTAACACATACACATGACTCAGGTTCATCAGCAAATGTAAACTACAATAAGAAAAAAAATACAAATAAAGTGGCATGAACAAGGGATGATACGGAACCAGCAATAAAATAAAAGAACATCACAAATTATAATTTGTAAATCGTGCCAAGATTACTTAAGCCTATTAAGAGAGTAATCTACATAATAGGATTCCACTTCAAGAAATTTTCTACCATGATAAACTCACCAGAAATCAAGCTATCAAACATTAAAAATAATCATTCACGAAGATCATATTCATGAATCTACATCTGAGAATAAAAAAATATACTATACCCACATTAAGAATATATTGAATGAATGCTTGTCTAATGGCAACCTGAAAAGGGAAAACATCTAGAGACACCATCATTTTATAAACAACATTGAACAAACACAATTAACAAAAGAATCATAAAAATGCCTCCAGTCAATTATATTGTGAAAACACTTACTACTTTCTGCAACCTTCGTAAATTCTTAAAGCCCACATATTATTTGTTGTTTCAAAAGATCAAAAGGCATATAAAAAGAATAGAGCCTTTTGAACTCATCAAATATGTAGAAATAAGAGCACCAATATAATTTATTTTATCATGCCAAAACTAAAGCTTTTAGGCCTGCTTGAGAGCAGGAAAACTTCCAGAAACTCATATAACTTCCACCTTAAAACTCTCGGTCCGTAAAAGAGCATAATTAACAACAGAAAATACCTAATCCATAGTAAGAAACTGCTTCCAGAATATGATATGAGTTAATGGAACTATATTTAGAATCAATGACCACATGCCTCATCGAAGAACAATTCAAATAAAAATTTCGGGTAACAGGCAAGCTGATGGAAAATAAGAGCCCTTCAGATTATGACTTTTACAATAAATTAAACAAATCATATATAAAAATTGTAGTCACAGACAGCTTCTTATTGTACAATCAGTTTATGCCAGCTATTTTCAGTATTTCTCACAAAGGACGTAACTATTTTATGGAACACATTGTAAAATTTTCCCTTTATCGAATCGGCCCCAGCAAAGCGATAACACGGCATTTTTTGCTTTTTCTAATGAATTAATACAAGTGAAAAATCGCTAGCGCATATCTCTAAGCACCTCAAACTTAAAAACCCACAAGGTTAATCATCATAAATTATGAAAACACAAAAATCTAGGATAAAAAGGGGGAAAATAATCGATCTTCATCTGAAAAGAAATTAACCACCTCGAAACTCAGTAAAAGTACAGATCAAGCAGAATCAAACATATACACCTAGAATCCGTGGTCAGAAATTACCAAAAAAAGTTCAAATCTTTTAACGAATCGGCAGAGATTTCGGCTTGCAATCAATGGATTCGATTGTTTTCAGCTGAAATTTTTTGAGTCAAAACGAGGTCAGACAGAGAGAGAAAGAGGAGAGAGCCCTAATCTTCTCTCTCTAGAGAGAAGAGGAGAGAGAGAAAAAAGACAGGAAATGGGAAATTTTGGGGGTGGATCGAGCCTTATGTAGGAGAGGCGGTGCTGACGTGGATGGCTTGGGGACGGGCGACGGCGTGTGTTCAAGTCGGCTAGAATGCTTTTTCCTCTCCTATACCTAATTTAACTTGTTTATCCCTCCCATCTTATTTTATGAAAAATTACTCAATGATCCAAAATATGGGACCAGCAGGTGGACAAGTAAGGTGTCCTCCTCCTATTGCATAATGAGTTGGTCATCATCAAAATATGGGACCAGCATGTGGATATATGAGGTGTCCTCCTTCTATTGCATAATGAGCTGCTCATCACTAATGATGGACAGCTCATTATGAAATAGGAGGAGGACACCTCACATGTCCCCCATGTTGGTCCCATATTTTAGGTCACTGTAGCAAAACTCTTATTTTATTTTGATTGACTCTTAAAATCTTAGTTAATACTTATTCACCGATAAAGTTACAATTATTAAGCCAGTGCTTGCACGAGTTTTTTTTTGGGGGGTTTGTATGCCCTTTGAATACATTAAATTAACCTAGTATAATAAAAGAGATGATTAATTATATTTTTGTTAGAATATAACTTACAAATCATATGTTGACTAATGCATTAAATGCTTATGAACGAAGAGACAATTAATACTTCTTTTTTCCTATTCCTATGAGAAGAGTAAAATTGAATTTTTTTTCTTCCCCAATTAAAGTACGTAGTTTGAATGATATGCTAATTCTTAAATAAATTACGGTCTCAAGTTTAAAATTTTAAATTTAGATATCTTAACTATCAATCTCCTTTACAAATCTAAATAAAAAGTTTACAATATTTAAAAACTAAGAACTGACTGGGATTTTAATGTTCAGAGATTTTAATCAATGTTCATGTTTGGTACACACGGGATTAAGACACGAATGAGATTAGGACTTTCCTCTATTCCCCAAAATTGATAGGAGGAAGTTCCACCATCCCCTAATATTAAAGACATAGGAATTCCTATGACCATTATGCTCTCAACCTCATGCATTTCCCACATTATTGATATACTATAATATTATAATATAATATATTAAATTAGGGGTCATTTGTAATTTTAGAATGTTTTTGGGGTGTAGTTCGCAAAGTTTTAAGGGTTATTTGTAATTTTCAAAACTTTAAAGGCGGTGGAAGTAAAAAAATTTAGGAAACTGTTTTGTAAAAAATTTTAGGGTTATTTGTAATTTACAAAACTTTCAAGGGCTTTTTGTAAATTCTTTAGGGGGGTTTGTAATTTTGAAAAAACAGGCTTGCTTGTAAAAATTTAAAGTAGTTTTTTGTAATATTTTGAAATTTTTAGTATGATATTTGTTACTTTAGCAACTTTCGTGAGCTAGTTGTAAAATTTTCAAATGGTTGTTTGTTAAATTTTCAAAGGGATATTTGTAATTTTTAAAAAATTTAAGATGTTGGTTGTAAAATTTTCAAGGGTTTGTTTGAAAAATATCAAACAACTATTTATAATTTTTAAACTTTTAGAGGATTGTTCATAATATCTGGAATTTCTAGGATTGTTTGTATTTTGTGGATTTCACGTGAGGGCAGCTTATACTTATTTAGTTATCGTGGTGCTATTTGTAATTCCCAAATCTCTCAAGGGTTTATTTATAATTATTGAACTTTAAGGGTGTTTGCAACTTTCACTGGTCTCTTTGTAATTTTTAGAATTTTCATGGGGTGTTTATCATTTTGAAAACTTTTAAGGGCTGGTTGTAATTTTTTAAGGTTTTTTTACAAAAAATTTTGGGGCTATTTGTAACTTTGAACTATTTGCACCTTTTGTAATTTATGGATTTTATTTATTTGTTTGTACTTTAAGGATTTTACAAGGGGCAGTTTATAATTTCTTTTTTAAATTATTTTTTATTTTTGGATTTTCCAAAGTTTTATTTGTACTTTTTGAATCTCAATGGGTCGTTTGGAAATTTCTAATTTTTTATAACTTATTTGGAATTTTAGCTTTATCAGGGTGTTGTTTCTAAATTTTTCATCCTAAGAAGTAGTAAGTAATTTTTTTATTATTACAGGGTTGTTTGTAATTTTTGAATTTGAAGGGGTAGTTGATAATTTTCTAATCTTTAAAAAAAAAACTTTTCATATAAAGGAAGACTTTGATTAATAGAATTTTCAAATATGGATAGTTTTAATTTGATAAGGATTCTCCGATGAAAAGATTAGAGAGGAGGACTTTGATTATTAGAAATTTTTTTAATTATGAATTGTTCTAATCCGACTAGGATTCTTCCTCTAGGAGCAGTTCATCAATTTTTATATATAAAAGAGTGATATGATTATGAGATTTTTAATTATGAATGGTTATAATTTGATTAGGATTACTAGATATTGGATTATTAGAATTTTCCAATTATAGATGGTTTAATTTAATAAGGATTTTAATTAGGTGAAAGTAAAATTATAGAGTGTACTTGTCTCCGTCTCTCTCATCTTTCCTTCCTATTTCCTTTTCTTCCTCCTCACAAATTAAAAGAAAAATCCATGGTAAAATTTGATCAAATAGTTATTAAATGACTTATTATTTGTCTAGTAATTCTTTAAAATTATGTGTAAATTTTATTTAATATATTTTAAATATTTTTTAGGGCTAAATTATCGAACTAGATTGGTATTCTAATTAAACCACTTTTACCAATAGGGCTTTTTAAATTTGTAACTTTACATTAAGCCATTGTAAATGAGACAAATGTGCAAAAAGACTCAAATTTTAGCCTTTTTAGACTTGTATACTAAACAAATCAAATGAGTATTCATTGCTTGAAATGATAATTAAGATTTCGAATATGAAGTTTTTAATGTTCTTGTTGTCTTTTTCTTTTTGTTTAACATTCAAATATTTCTTAGATCAAACTTAATTCATATTTTTAAAATTTCTCATGAATAATGCTCTTTTGATGGATTCAAATCCTAAACGAAAAATTGTCAAAAGCATGGAATTTCATGTCTTAATAATGTTAAATTCATAGTAAGAAATGAGTTTTTAATCTAAGAAATATTTTGCACAAGAAGACATACATGAGCAAGATTATACTTAGGTTTATGGTTTGCACAATAAATATAGGGGGTTGTCACGTACCTCTATGATTTGAGTGTCGAAATCTAGACAGCCTAATCTAAATGAGTTGAAGATGTTGAAGGGAATGAGAAGGTGTCCTCAGAGGAATCAACTTGACTCTCTCGAGAGTCCCAATGCTCCAATGATCGGGCAGATAACGGCTGATACTGGATTCTGTTGGGATTTTTAGATCTCGTAAAAACCCCGAAAAGCCACCAAACGTAGCAAATAAAATCACATAAGATTTAACGTGGAAAACCCTCAACAGAGAAAAACCACGGATCAACATCAATCAACTACCACCTCCAAATTACAATCTTTTGCATGGATAAAGACTGTCAAACTCTCTCTCTCACAATATCCTTGAACCCGGTTACACCTCAAAAACCTTGATTACAAGAATATTGTCTCTCTCCTCCTCTCTACTCTAAACCCTAGAATATGAGGCCTTATTTAAAGACACCCCTGACTTGCCCGCCAAGTTAACTTGACCTCTACGAAAACTATTAGGATTAGGCCTAGCATTCAAACCCGTATCTGACTTGGAGTTTGAGTTGGTACCCAACAGATTCATGCTAAAAGACATATGAAGCTCAAGTCAGTGATTTGTTGGTAAGAGAGTTCTCATGTTTCTCATTCTCTATTTGTGAGAGATCCCTTTGTCCTTAATAGCTTGCCCAAAACTCCTTTTAGAGAGTATGTTTGTATTTATAGACGGAAGATGGACTTGTTCACGGAGGACAATGTGATAAGAAACGCCAGAATGAGACATTGAAGTATGCTAATGGAAGGATATTTGAGAGAGTGGCGTCTGACGATCATGAAACTAATAATGTCTAGCAGGAGATTTATTATGAGATCATGTTTGGATTGTTGTACTGCATGGATGCTGACTAGATGAGCTTAAGGCGCAAGAACTTGAGTCTTAGTGCAGAATGAGCTTTAGGTTGAAGAAAAAGGCCCAGACAATTTTACCCTGAAATATATTTCTAACTGAGTAAAAATAATTTAAGCTCACTCTAGAAATGAAAATTTTAAAAATAACTCTATAAGTAACGAAGTAATGAAATATATTTTCAGAAAACTTTCACAATTTTCATCAATATAATGTTAGATCTTTTTGATGAAATACAAAAACAAGACTAGCGCCACATTAGTACAGAGTCAATTTTTGTCAATTTATTATAGCTGTAAAAGTGCATTCACAACAACATATAAGTAAGATGAAAGTACAACTTTAACCAACAAAAATAAATTATTCATGAAACGAGAAAGTAAATATCATGTGACAACATTATTTCATTTTATTTATTTAAAATTAACATTTTAATTATTTTTAATAAATTAAAAATAAATTAAAAATTTTAAAATTTCAAACATTTACAAAGAAGGTCTCAAAATGTTCCATTTTCCAATTTTATCCCACCAAACCCCATATTCCAAAAAAGAACAAAATATAAATAAATAGCTAAATAAATAAATTAAAAACAAATAAAAAAGAAAAAATGGAAAATTGTGTGAAGACGCTAAAAGTAATAACCTCATGTGACCTGGCCCCTCTAACTTTTCCCCATGTGTTGCAGCCCTTAAATTACAGATCTATGTGATTCAACCCTTTTTTCATGAAATTCTCATGCCAACTAAGCATAAAGAGAGAGAAATAAATATAAAAGCCCAAAATACCATCATCCTCTCTCTCTCTTCATTCTCTCCAGATCTAAATCTGGTCCTCCTTACGCCTCTCCTCTCCTCCTCTCTCCTAACCCATTTACTTCCTCATCTCTCTCTCCCTTCTTTTTTCTCTCGGACGCCTACATCCACCTTCGCCGCCGTCGACATTGCGTGCACGTTCCAACCATATTGCTTGCTCCTTTTCTCCCACTAAGTTTCCCCGATCTCTCTTTCTTTCCCCCAAAACTAAAAAATGGCCTAATTTTCTCGACACTGAAGGCGAAGAGGTGGTGAAGAGCACGACGGAGGAGACGGTGCGGAGGAGGACGAGAAAGAGCTCAATGTTGCCACAAGTTCCACAAAACATCGAAGCTATCGATTTAAAAAAAAAGTTTGTAATTTCTATTTGAACATTGTGGAAAGATGAAAGATTTAAAGATATACCGGCTCAATGTGATTTTTTGAATAATTTTTTATGTTAAGTTCAAGCCCAAGGTGGAATATTAAATCTAATGAGTTAGAAATGAAGTCCAAGGTCTTGTATGTTAAGTCTATTGAGTTGAATAATAAGGTCAATGGCTTGTATGTTAAGTCTATTTGGTTGAATAATAAGTCTAATTTGTTTAATATTAAGTGTAACAGATTATATATTAAGTCCAATTTGATTTGTGTCAAGTCTAGTTTGGTTCATGTTAAATCCAGTTTGCTTCATGTTAATTTTAGTTTGGTTCGTGTTAAGTCTAGTTTGATCATGTTAAATTTAGTTTGGTTCATGTTAAGTCTAGTTTAATCATTTTAAGTCAAATTTAAATCATTTTAAGTCTAATTTAAATCATGTTAAGTCCAATTCAACTAATTTCTCGACTTAAAACAAGTTGAATTAGACTTAACATGATTTAAATTAGACTTAAAAGGAATTTAACATGATTGAAATTAGTATTAAAAGGAATTACATTAGACTTAACATAAATCAAATTGGATTTAACATGAAATTAGATTTAAAATAAGTTGAAATAGACTTAACATGATTCCGACCATTCTGGCCATGTTGTTCGCTCCTTTTCTCCCACTAATTTTCCTCGCTCTCTCTTTCTTTTCACCCCAAAACTAAAAAAACCCTCAAATTCATCGGAGTTTCTAGTTGAAGGATCCGTCAAGTCTAGTTTGGTTCATGTTAAGTCCAGTTTAAATCATTTTAAGTCTAATTTAAATTATTTTTAGTCTAATTTAAATTATTTAAAGTCTAATTTAAATCATGTTAAGTCAAACAATAATTCATGTTAAGTCTAATTTATTTCTAGTTTGGTTCATGTTAAGTCCAGTTTAAATCATTTAAGTCTAATTTAAATTATTTTTAGTCTAATTTAAATTATTTTAAGTCTAATTTAAATCATGTTAAGTCAAACAATAATTCATGTTAAGTCTAATTTATTTTCTATTAAGTCTAATTCAACTTATTTTAAGTCAAACAATAATTCATGTTAAGTCTAATTTTAGTTTCTATTAAGTCTAATTTTAGTTTATATTAAGTCTAATTTCAGTTTATGTTAAGTATAATTTCAGTGCATGTTAAGTCTAATCTTAGTTTATATTAAGTCTAATACAACTTTTTTTAAATTTAATTTTATGTTAAGTCCAATTTCAGTTACTGTTAAGTCTAATTTTAGTTCATGTTAAGTCTAATTTCAGTTTATGTTAAGTCTAAATTAACTTATTTTAAGTCTAATTTCATGTTAAGCCTAATTTAATTCATATTAAGTCTAAATTTAGTTCACGTTTAGTCTAATTTTAGTTTATGTTAAGTCTAATTTTATTTCATGTTAAATCTAATTCCAGTTCATGTCAAGTCTAATTCAACTTTTTTTAAGTCTAATTTCATGTTAAGTCCAACTTAATTCATGTTAAGTCAAATTTTAGTTCATGTTAATTCTAATTTCAATTCATGTTAAGTCTAATTTCAGTTCATGTTAAGTCCAATTTAGTTCATGTTAAGTCTAATTTCAGTTTCTGTTAAGTCTAATTTCAGTTCATGTTAAGTCTAATTTTTGTTTATGTTAAGTCTAATTTCAGTTCATGTTAAGTCTAATTTCAGTTTACGTTAAGTCTAATTCAGTTCGTGTTAAGTCTAATTCCAGTTCATGTTAAGTCTAGTTCAACTTGTTTTAAGTCTAATTTCATGTTAAGTCCAATTTTAGTTTATGTTAATTCTAATTTTAGTTTATGTTAAGTCTAATTTCTGTTCGTGTTAAATCTAATTCCAGTTCATATTAATTCTAATTTCAGTTCATGTTAAGTTTAAATTTAGTTCATGAAATTAAATTGGACTTAACATGAATCAAATTAGACTTAACATGAATCAAATTGGACTTAACATAAAATTAAACTTAAAAACAAGTTGAATTAGACTTTACATGATTTAAATTAGACTTAACAGGAATTAGATTGAACTTAACATAAAATTAAATTTGACTTAACATAAAATTAGACTTAACATGATTTAAATAAGGCCTTTTTTTAGTTTGTGTGTGTGTGTGGGGTCGGGTGTTAGCGCTGGGGGGGCGGGGAAGAGATCGTGGAAACTTAATGGCAGAAAAGAACGAACAATAGGACAAGAGAGTGCACGCTAAGGTCTGCGGTGGAGGAAGTGGATGTTAGCATCTGACGAGAAAAAAAGAAGAGAGAGAGGAGGAAGTAAATGCATTAAAAGAGAGGAGGAGAGGAGAGAGGGAAAGAGACGCAGATTTGCGATCTAAAGGAAGTAGAGGAGCGAAGATAGAGGAGGAAATGATAATATTTTTAGCTTTTATGTTTGTTTCTCTTTTCTTATGCTTAGTTAGCATAGAGTAAATGACTGAATTATATAAAAAAAAAATTGAATCACATAATGTGATATTTTTTAGAACTGAACCACAACGGAAAGAAAGTAAAAAGACCGGGTCACATAAGGTTATTATTTTAGGCCTTAACAGTATTTTTCCAAGGAAAAAAAAAAAAAAAAGAAAAGGAAAGGAAAAACTCCGGGCCAAAATCCTTAAACCCCAAAACCCCGGAAAACCTCGCTGCCCGAACCCGTTCTCTCCTCCTCTCGCTCGCCTTCGCCATGGCGGCAGCAGCTTTGAGAGCGCGAGCGAAACCCTACCCTCTAATCTCCACCGTCCCCCACCTCCTTTCTCGGCGAAGCCTCGGCCATCTCCGCCGCCTCTGCACCGATAGCCTCAGCTCTCTCGATCCGAACCCCGATCCGTCGCCGGAACCCTTGGTTTCTGTTCCCGGACGGAAGATTCTGGAGACTTTCAGAGAGCAATTCGATGTCGGGAATCGAACCGTCTCGATTGAGACCGGGAAGATCGCCAGGTTTGCTAATGGCGCCGTTGTCATTACTATGGACGAGACCAATGTTCTGTCTACTGTCGCATCGTCGAAGACTGACGGGTCTCGTGATTTCTTGCCGCTCACGGTAAAATGTTTGAAATTTGTCCCAATTGGCTGTAAATGTTTGAACTTTTTTCTTTAGATATGTTGCAGACTATCTATTTGTTCTTATCTATTTGTTGAAAATACTTGGGGGTTTAGAGATAATTTGCTCTATTTAGCTGCTTTTATTTCATTTTATGATTAACTAGCAGGCGTGATGGTGATTGTGGAAGAGAACTATTGAATATGAGAGAAAGTGGGGGCTTTTTAACTTACATAATGTGCGTATGTTCTTTGCTTAATTTCTTGATGAATGCTACTTTAGCATCTTCATAATCTCTCGGCTCTCCCTGTATGTACAAAGATTGTCTCTGGGCATATTTGTTCAGTCTGATTTTGTGCATATTTCTTGTGTTGCTGATTAGTTAACTTTCCGGTATATAGGTTGATTACCAAGAAAAGCGATTCGCTTCCGGGGTCATTCCAACAACATTCATGAGGAGAGAAGGGGCTCCCAAGGAACGAGAACTTTTGTGTGGCCGCCTTATCGACCGACCTATTAGACCACTGTTTCCTTCTGGTTTTTACCATGAAGTCCAAGTATCATTTTTGCTTCGAAAGTACCTTTTTGAATTTGTTTTCTGACTTTTGGTTATATCTACAGTCTGTAATTTTTCTCTTTTTTTGTTTTGTAAATGTTCTACGGTCTGTAATTATTCTCTTTTGGTTATTTCTACGGTCTGTAATTTTTCTCTTTTTCGTTTGGTAGGTTATGGTAAATGTTCTTTCTTCAGATGGGAAGCATGACCCAGATGTAATGTCTGCAAATGCCACATCTGCTGCCCTCATGTTATCAGATATACCTTGGGGTGGGCCTA
>NC_033801.1:14277246-14286733 GCF_001876935.1 Asparagus officinalis
TGGGAAACTAATATTCAATCCTACTATGGATGAGGTGCTAATTATTATCAATTACATAACGTTCCTCCTAATTTTAAGTTCTTGTTTTGATTATCAATTAAATAATGTTATTTTGACATTTTCCTACAAATTTGTGATATTTGATGCAGCTAAGCCTAAGTGATCTCAACTTGGTTTATGCTTGTACACGGGATAAAACTTTGATGATAGATGTACAGGCCCGTGAGATCTCAGAAAAGGATTTAGAGGCTGCTTTAAGGCTTGCTCATCCAGAGGTTTGAAGAAGCTGTTTGCCTTTTTTAACATTTTCTCCTATAACAATTTAAAAATGTCATTTGTCACTATTTTCAGGCTGTCAAATACATTGACCCTCAAATTAGATTGGCGGAGAAAGCTGGCAAAGGAAAAAAGGAGTATAGATTGTCAATGATTACAGATAGGACCTTAGAAAAGGTTAAGAGCTTAGCAGAAGAGCAGATTGAAGCTGTTTTCACAGATCCGACATATGGCAAGGTACAGTGTTTATTCTTCTCTTAACCAGAATCAATCTTGTCCGTTTTTTCGTTTTTGAGCATAGAAGGCGAAGCTCAACACCATGAGTTTGTGATCTACTAATTGATTTCTAGCAAGTAGTGGAACTTTTATCTGTTTTCTTTTGCTCAGAGTCTTAGACTATCTGCTGACTGATATGTCATTCACTTTTAGTTTGAACGAGGAGAAGCCTTAGATAAAATTACACAAGTTGTTAAAGCAAAACTTGAAGAAGTGTGCGATGAAGATAGTTTGAAAGTTCTTCCAAAGGCAGTGGACACTGTCAGGAAAAAGGTACTGAGGAGTTCCTTGTAATTAATATATCTTTTCAATATATCTTTTGTTACATTTGCTCTTATAACTGCATAAAAATTATTGATGTTACACCTACATGCATATAAGGGATTCATAATAAATTTTCTACGTAATTAGTAGCTCCTATAATTTGTTTCTGTAGTTACTACTACGCATCTCCCTTTTGAAGATGTAATCTATGGTTCATGGGAGTCTTTGAATTGGATAATTTGAGCTAGCGTTTATTTGTGAAGTTCTAGTCAACCCCAAACATTTGGCATAAAGGCTTTGTTGTTGTTATTTTTGTAGCATTTGTTGTAAGATTTAATTTTCGAGGAAGTGTCATGTCAGTCTTAAAAGAGAATAAGAAAAATAGGGCGCTTATACTTTCAGCGTATAAGAGGAATCATCTTACTTGCCACTACCTCCGTTACAGATTTCTTATGTGCTTAAGAATTCTTTAATCCTCAAAATTTATAGGTCCATTGCAGCCTGGTCTTAATTTTTGGATTATAAATGAAAGGCCTAACGCTCCTGATGGGGGACGGTCACCGAGAAACTTAATCGGTAAATCATCGGAGAAACTTATCAGAGGTCGATGATAGTGAGAGGTGGCTGGTTGAGATTTGAGGATGGAATAAATAGATCAAAGCTACTGAAACAAGAAAGATACAAGATAAACTCGATAAGCTGGATTCACTCTCAGCGCCTAACCAAACAATGTGGCTTCATGCCTATAGAACCACCCCAAAACATCTCTCATAACTCATATTTTATTCATTAATTTTCCATTTTCTCAAACAAAGAAATGCATCATTATTTATAGGATTAAATCCTAATTAAATCAAACAAAATGTAATTAAAAGGTTACAAAAACCATAAATATCCCAACTAACAGATAAAACTAAGTAACTATTCCAACTAAAACATCTTGACTAAAATCATATCAAATCCTTACAAGAAAATTAAATCCTAAAATCTAATCTTCAACGTCCTGCATGAGCTCCCTTGTTGGGCAATGACGTTAACTAATTGAAAAATGATGGCTCTCACCTTTTTAATCAGTGCATTAGACAAATAAAGTTAAAATATCCACCATTTTTTAAGTTGTGAATTGCAAATTCAGCAGGTTTACACAAAGATAATATGTGTTGGAGATATATTGCAGGCTTATTGATTTGGTATTGTTTCCTTTATCTATATGCACCTAATACTTGATTGTCAGCTGCCTACTTCTGGTTGTTTTGTTCGTATGTTGTAGTGCTAAAACTTAATTTGTCTTGACAAGTATCTGTTTATGTTATGTCAGTGATTTCACTAATTTTCTAGATACCATAATATTACTTATCCACAGAGTTCTACTGTGAATTCAGTGGACTATTGCATCAGATCAGCACATCATTTAACCCCTAGTCAATATTAGAAGGTCCATTATAACTATCTGACATTTAGAAGGTCCATCATAACTATCTGACATTTATGTTCTTATGCATAAAGTCGAGTGTGTTTGATTTTTTTATCTTTTAGGTTGTTCGAAGAAGAATTATTGAAAAGGGTCTTAGAGTTGATGGGAGAGAACTTGATGAAGTTAGACCTTTGTATTGTGAAGCTGGTACATACCCAATCCTGCATGGATCTGCAATCTTCTCACGTGGAGACACTCAGGTGTGTGATTCATGTTTCTAAATATCATTTCCCTTATATCTAACGATTGAAAGATATTATTTTTACATGTCATATGAAATCAAGCTGTTTCTTCTGCTAATGGTCCTCTTTCATTTTGAAATTATCATGGCAGGTTTTGTGCACAGTAACCCTTGGCGCTCCCAGTGATGCTCAACGGTTGGACTCTATTGTTGGTCCCCCAACAAAGCGCTTTATGCTTCACTATAGTTTTCCACCATTCTCCATTAATGAAGTTGGCAAACGTGGCGGACTTAACAGACGTGAAGTTGGGCATGGTAATTCATCACTACTCAGCCTATTTAACTTGGCTATGCTTTAGCTGTTTATTTTTGGGGTAGTACTTCCTACTGAAGCTGAAAATTTGAATAACTTTTTGTTTCTTTTATAATCTGTTTTGCGAGTGCCTAGTGACAGTATAATTGCTTCCAGGGAGAAGCAATCGGCTAGTCGATCTAAATTTAGTAATAGTACTCAAATCAAAGAGAAAATTTTGAACAGTAACTGCCATGGGTACATATTGGAAACCAGGATCCTTCTTTTATATCATGTGATGTGTGATACTTTGCAAATGTAAATGCAGCTTGCATATTAGAGAACAGAGTGAAATTTGTGTACTCATATGTGTTCATTTTGATATTTATATTATATTAATTATATTTCACATTGTGTCACTTAGCATATTGTGTCATATTATATATATCATTTATGGCAAAACAACTTATGATAATAAATAAATATGTAATGGGAGTCCAATCTTAGCATATGATTACAACTCAGCTCATATAATTGGCTCTGTAATTTTGTGAAATTACTATTATAGAATCATATCGGACTATCGAAGTCAATAGGAAGCTTAAAACTGTGTTGTTGAATTTTATTAACTGTTTCAGGCACTCTTGCTGAGAAGGCTTTGCTTGCCGTCTTACCTCCAGAAGATGAATTTCCATACACTGTTCGTATCAATTCAGAAGTAATGGCTTCTGATGGTTCAACATCAATGGCAACTGTATGTGGAGGTAATATGTTTGTTTTCTGTTCTTCAAGATGTTCAAGTGAACATTGACTTTCTCACTAAAGCACATTCTAGTCAAACCCTTTTAGTAATAAATCTTTAGCTAAATTGAATTTTTGAATGGTAATGTTTCTTACACTTGGGCAGGTATCCCCTTGGACTTTTCAGCCTCCATTAGTATTTGGTTGCTGATAGTTTCTATCTAACCTTTGTTAGCTTACTAACTATTATCTTGATCTTATCTGTAGGGAGCATGGCTTTGATGGATGCTGGTATATCATTAAGAGAACACGTAGCTGGTGTTTCAGTTGGTCTTATTAGTGATGTAGATCCATCAACCGGGATGATTACAGATTACCGTATAGTAACAGATATATTGGTAAGAACAGTCATTCACCGCAAATTAGGTGTTGAAACATCATTCACATGATTTACTTTGGAAATTTCATAAAATGGGGTCCCCATACGTTTGAAATCAAATGAAATACAGAAAGAGGACCAAGTTAGCAAAATTTTTCTTTGTCATGATGTTAACCTTTGCGACAATGTACAGATGTCCTTCGCTGTTTGGAAACTCTCTTATTTGTATTACATTGTTTTCTAATGCTAGGGTCTTGAAGATCACCTTGGGGACATGGACTTCAAGATTGCGGGAACTAGGAAAGGAGTTACTGCTATTCAATTGGATATAAAACCTGCTGGCATTCCTCTAGATATAATTTGTGAGTCCTTAGAGCCTGCTCGAAAAGGTCGCATTCAAATTCTTAATCGGATGGAGCAGGAGATAAGTGCACCACGTGTTATGGATGATGGAAGTGCTCCACACTTAGGTTGGCTACTTTGTAATTCCTCAAGGGCATATGCTTTTGTGGTAGATTGTTATATTTTTACATGTATGCATGTATTCTTGCATTTGCATATCTGCGTCTGCAGACATATGAATATGCATCCTATATTTATGTTCCGTTAGGTTATTAGTCTGATTTTGCTGGTTTCTTTTTGCAGTCACTCTGAAATTAAGCAATGAATCTCTTCGATAGGTTATTAGTCTGATTTTGCTGGTTTCTTTTTGCAGTCACTCTGAAATTAAGCAATGAATCTCTTCGACGCTTGCTTGGGACTCTAGGTTCTCAAAGAAAAAAGATTGAACAAGAAACAGGTTTGTACACATCTTTTCTGGGAACATAAATTTGGTGTTGTAAATATATATTCATTTATTGGAAGTTGATTTTTTTTATTCATGCAGTTGCATGTTCTCGTTGTTACTCGGATCGTGCATAGATCTTCTTGTCCATGGTTATTTTTTATTCATGCAGTTGCATGTTCTCGTTGTTACTCGGATCGTGCATAGATCTTCTTGTCCATGGTTATCATGCTTGTTGTGTAGCTTAGAATTATATAGATCTTCTTGTCCATGGTTATCATGCTTGTTGTGTAGCTTAGAATTATATTTCATAAGCTAGCGTCAATGTGTTACTCTTAGCTAAGGCTACTTCTATAATCAACAACAAAAAATTGCTAGATGTTTTTTTCTTCCTATCTAGATGATGTCTGGTATACATTTAAAGTCAAATATGGTGGCTATTATATGGGATTGAGCATAATGTGTCATTTGTCCTATTTGGTGTCAACTCTTCCAAGGGGCTTGTTTTGGAAAAGAAATTTTTAAGCTTGATCCGATTCATACATTCCGAAAGTTCTCAGTTGTCTGTTGCCTAGGATGTTTTCTTGTTTCATAACTAGAATTTACTCCTTATCTTGCTATGATAAATACATCCTGGTCATTATCTGCATTCCTTTTTCTTGTTTTAGTTGAATGATGTGTTTGATTTTCCTCTTTAAGGTGCACGAATTGCTATCAGTGATGGAATGGCAACTATAGTTGCAAGGAATCAATCGGTTCTTGAAAAAGCTCAAGAGAAGGTATATTTTATTTACCTGATAAATTTGGACGCACATATAAGTTTTTGGCTTTTGTGCTAGGATATTCTTATAAGTGACATGTGTTTGAGTGCACGAGTTTTTAGGGCCGTTTACTCCTGCTGTGAAGTTAGTAAAGTCATCTCATCCTTTTCCCCTTCAAAATGAGATTCCCCTATGGATGGCAACCCGGAGTTGAGAAAGCTCCAAGAGTGTGCTGGTTTTTTAGTCTGGCAATCAACCTCACATCATCCATCTATATGGTGCCAAATTCCTGTTGGGAAACAAAGGAGAACCCAACCCCAAGATCTGCGTGAAAGTAAGATGAACTAAAATGCATAATAAAATAGCACACAACTAACCGAAATGAATGGTTAAGTCCAACGGTCTGGCCGGCCAACAAAGGTTTAAAGTTATGAACAAGGGAATGTCTTGCTGTAGTACCTTGATGGTTCGCAGATGGCTAAGTAGATCTATGTCTGATCTCAAGCTCCCAACTCTCCCAGGTTAGTTAAGAGAAGAAAGAGGTAAAATGACTTTAAGGATCCGCATTTGTATATGTGGCAAAACCCCAATTGAATTCCATGCAGTGTTGAAAAAAGCCCTGGTTTTGGCCCCCTAAGCAGTCCGCAAGGCAGAAGCACGGCAGAAGCAGTGTCTCACCGCTATGCTTTTGTTAAAAGCGGCCAATAAAAGCAGACATGGCATTTTCTGCTTGAAAACGTGGTAGAAAGCTTGTAAAAGCGCTATTTAGCACTTAAAAACACTTTCAAGCACTTAACAACGCTTTGAAAAAGACAAATACATACATTATACCCGACTGAAATCGGAACCTGACCAATTTTCTAAAGTACAACCCTCTGCTTTTCTCTCTCTCCTTCCCGCTTCCGTGACTATAATAAATGCTAACCCTAAATCTCACTCCAGCCGCCTTGCCTCTGACTGACTCCACTGCCTCTCACCACCAAATCCGCCTCCAAAACCTTATCGAGCAAGCTCCGCTTGCACCATCACCATCACAACATCTCCTCTTGAGCTCATTGAAGTTCACCATCACCATCTCCAGTTGAAGCTCCTCGACCTTCTTTTCCGGTTGAAGCCACTTCATCCTTTTAGTCCGTTCTCTCCTCCAATATATTTATACATATTTAAACTAGACTACATTTTTACTTGAAGTTTTTTGTTGCTAAATGCCCAAATCCTAAGCGGTGCCTCACCAGTTCGTGCTGCTTTCCGCTTTCTACAACCTTGATCCCATGCCTGAACAACGTCGATGAAAAGTTGTTGCAAAACATGTTATTAGAACTAAAATTTCTATCACATCTTTAAATTTTTGTTGTAAAACAACTCGTTTTTGAACTAGACACTCAAACAACTCTTTAAAATCATAGTTTGAACTTGTGTAAGGGCTGAAACAAACCCAATCTATGTCTAACGAGTTTCGAGGAATGGATGTGAAGGGTAGGATAACGTCTAAGAAGTGTATGATAAGTGTTTTAAATTAAAACATTTATCATATCATCGAGTACATGTTTGAATAAATGTATGCAGGTATCCAAGGAATGTCCATGAAGTTTCACTATGACAATGTGTCAGGTACATGTTGGGTACGGGTATGGCTTTATGATAGAAGTACCTAGGTAACACAGCTCATCACAAGTTTATATTAATTGATGAGATGAATTTCAAGGAAAATTGTTATTGTTCTGTTATGTACAAGTGTATATTTTCTCTACATGGTTTAGGAAGAATAACAATTATTGTTTGATTTTGCCGCAGATTGACTTTCTTGTTGGACGGGAGATTGAAGTTGGCAAGATATATAAAGGTGTCATTACATCAGTCAAAGAGTATGGTGCTTTTGTGGATTTAGGCGGCGGTCAACAAGGTCTTCTTCACATTTCTGAATTGTCACATGACCAAGTAAGTACTACCCTGAATGGCTGATCGAGATTTCTGCAGTATATGGGGGGAATATCTCTAGGCATTGCAATTTATTTCACACCTGATCTGCATTAATTTCTCTTCTCTAGGTATCTAAAGTCTCTGATGTTGTATCTGTGGGACAAGAGTTATCATTAATGTGCATTGAGAATGATATCAGGGGTAACATTAAACTTTCTTCAAAAGCTATTCTGAAAGGTGGTGGTTCAAAGAAAACGAGTTCGGAACACCAAGGCTCTATATTTCCTACGAAACCAGCAACTAGTGTTTTTACCTCTGAAGAGGCACTTGATGAGGCACCGACTAACAAAGAACAAAGTGAAGATGATGACTCTTTCATAACATCAACACCTTCGTTTGTAATTCGGAGTAGTTCAGAATGTGATTCACAGGACACTTCTAGTGAGAAGAAAATAGTCCCGAGGTCTGGAAAAGGTGCAAAGTCTCCAAGGCCTTATGATCCGTTACAGCAGAAGAATATTAGGAAATTTCCTATCTCTAGTGATGGTAATTCCATTAGGAAAGACAAGGAAACCCGGGCTACCAACAGATGTACAAAAGAAAGTGACAAATTTGATCTTGAAACTATGTTTAGTGTGTTGACGAAGAAAGTTGGAACAAATGATAAGCCTAAAACTGTCAACACAACAAAAGTCCAGGCCCGTTCTTTAAAGTTGGGAGACAGAGTAACGGCAACTGTACACCAAAAACGTACACATGGGTTGGTACTTGAGATAGGTGGAGGATTGCGGGGAATGTATAAATTTGAGGTATCCTCTCAGCAAAGTTTTTCGCTAAATATGAATTTTATGTCTTATCGCTGCTTTTTGTGTGTATTGCATTCATAAATTGTTTTTTTTTTGTGTGTATTTGTTCTCTCTAAGTCATTGAGTTTTCATATCTGACTAGATTGTTTATTTTATGTCGAAGTAACTTCATGCAAAATTTGTGATGTCCTCAATATTGACTTTGCTATATACAATTTATTATGTCTGTTCTGAATGTCGCAAGAACTTGAGATAATCAGTTTACTCTTAGCAAGATGCGGCGCAACTATTAACAAACTTGCATGATTCTGCTATATAAAAAATGGTTAACTGTGGATAGACCCCTTGCACTATCGCGAGTTGCAGATAGACCCCCTGTAGTTCTATTGGTGTGAATAGACCCCGGATGAACATCTTCGACTCTTTTAAGAGTTCAAAAAAAAATTAAAATCAGAGTAGATTGTGCCTGAACCAAAGTTGTGTATCAAAAGTGAAAATCGTGTTATACTAGTCAAAAAGGGAAAAGAGAATTGTTGTGGTAAACTGATCTACTCTCTTCTGCAGGTTAATGGAAGAACGGAGTTTGAGTTGGGAGAAGAGCTCCAAGTCAAGTGTTCAAGCTTCAACGGCAAGGGGGTACCTGTATTTTCTTTGGTGGAAGAAGAGTAATTTCATCTGGAAACAGCAACTGTTTCCAGTTAAGGTTGGATAAAATTTTGGCATATAAATCTAATGATTAAGTAAAAAGAAATTGATTTTGTCAAGGAGACCGAGTAATTATCATCAGATGTAGTTGAGTATGGAGAGATTCAGCTTTAAGTGCTTTGCTGCGGTGAAGAAAACTGGGAACCTACTAAGATATACATCACTTAATTACCATCAGGAGATCGGTTTGGATCATGTAGATGCTTCTACATTACTCATATTTTATTTATTTTTGATAATGAATAGTCAGGTATGTTCTTGTCTTGTTTTTCCACTATGACGAGTAACAACTAAATCTCATTTGGATCATTTCAGTGATATCTTTTGTAATTTACTTCAGATCAACAGGAAAGTGTTGGATACAGGAAGCTGTGTTGAGCATGACAAACTAGCTACATTTAACTCTTTCAATGCCTTAGAATTCAAATCT
This sequence comes from Asparagus officinalis, assembly GCF_001876935.1. Taxonomy (NCBI): domain Eukaryota; kingdom Viridiplantae; phylum Streptophyta; class Magnoliopsida; order Asparagales; family Asparagaceae; genus Asparagus; species Asparagus officinalis. Next base: position 14,286,536 of record NC_033801.1, read on the forward strand.
TTGGCATGATTATATATTGTTTTTCATTATATGCACATAAAAGCATTGAGCATCCCTATATAATCAGATAGCTCCCAGTTTAGTGACACTGTGGAGATTAATGTTCAATTATTTGTTTAGCTTTGTAATGCTGTTGTAATGTTTTCTACAGCTATTTCTCAAGAATAAATTGTTTTCAGCTTGCCCTGAGACAGTGCT
>NC_033801.1:14286743-14297345 GCF_001876935.1 Asparagus officinalis
AATAATGCTACATTTCTGCAACATCGTGAATGGGTTTCCATATTTGGCAAAGTATTTGCTCTAGCGAAGCACTGACTACTGGTACTGGCTACCAAGTGATGGTATATGGCTTGAAAAGAAATTCTTCTGAGCCTTGATTTAATTGTTCTTCAAATTTTAAACTTCAACCGGTAATCATTGAATGAAGTAATTTTTGATAGGGTTATATAAATAAATATCAGTAAATGCCTGTGTTTGGAAATGGGACGGGAGTAGCAGATTATGCATAACGTGTTCCGTTTCCAGAGTTTTAGGAGGTGAATATCGGTTTGGTATTGATATTATATTGTGCCTGCTAATAACACATGATACTTGGAAAGAAAATAGATAAAAAAGAATGATAGCAAACAACAGCAAAATTTTTCTCATCTCGTATCCGATACAAATCCAGAAAGTAGCAGACATGCAAAGTGCACAAGTTACTCAAAATTTTCCTCGCAACTTATACTTTTACAAGTTCAACACAATTCCACGATACCAATTATCAATCAATTGCTCATGACCTCACTTCCATCATGTTGGGCGCAGAGTCACGCCCACCGCCGCGGAAGCGATATCACCTGAGAGAAAGTCCTGGCTTTTGTTGTCCCAAAAGCACAAGTCAACCTCTGTATTCTTGTTTCTCAAAGGAAACGCGAATAGATAATGAAATTCTTATTTCTCAAAGGAAACAAGAATTGAAAGTGATATATTTCATCAAAGTGAAATATACACTCTTCCTCTCATCAGCTCTAAGACCGAATTTTGAGGGATCCTACAAGCAATAGCCAACAACCCACCGAAAAACAGTAAATACACGAGATTTACGTGGTTCGGCAAGATTGCCTACGTCCACGGGAGGGGTGAGGGGAGATTCCACTATAAGGAGAACACCGACGACTTGTACAATCCACAAGCTCATCTCAAAGAAAAAGATCTAATTTTTACCCAAAAGAAATAAACTCTCTTTTATGCTAAAACCCTATTTTCACTCTCCTCAAGATCTCTCTTTTTCTCTCTAAAGCCGACTTTGATTTCCGCAGCTTTTTTCCCCCAAGCCGAGTAACTCCTCTCAGAATTTTTTCTCTGGCCGACTAAAGAGTTTTCCCCCTGCTGCAGCCGACTCAAATTTCACCCACAACACGGAACCCTAGATGATGTGTGTATTTATAAGAAACGAACATGCTGTACCCACCCGCAAAGACAGGCCCACGAAGCTAAGCTCAGGCCCACGTGCCCACGTGGGTAGCATCCACTCACAATTCTCCACCTCGTACATCATTTGATAAACCTCAAATTTTGGACGAACACCAGAAGAACACCATGATCATCACTAGAGAGATCACCATCGGCCAAACCAGGCCAAACCAGCTGCGTCACTTTACCGCGACTACCTACCACCCGCAAGCACAGGCCCACGAAGCTAAGCTCAGGCCCACGTGCCCACGTGGGTAGCATCCACTCACACATCAGAATCATGAGAGTCAATAATAGCTCCCATATCTTCACCATCATCTTCATCAGTTTCCATTGCGTCTTCATTTTCTTCTTCTTCATCACTACTGTCCTTGTCCTCATATATTATTAAGGGGATAGTGCTGTCTTCCTCAGTCTCAACCTCAGGCATCTACATAACAAAAAAGTATTTGCTTAGCAGAAGATGTCTAAAGGTGGAGTATAATACAGGGGAAAAGAAAAGACTCACCCTGGCGCATAGGACATCAAGAGATGTGGAGAGCTGGAGAGCAGATCGAAAGGTTGAAACCCTTGCTTCGATCAGCTGCAACTATTATAGAACTTAATGCCATCATTCAAGTATGTAGAAGACCATGATCCACAAAACGGGTTAGCCAAAAACCAGCAAAAGTACTCCTGTGTTTTTCTGCTTATACTTCCAGCCATGAATATTTGAAACTTTGAATCCCACAAAGGCAAAAGAAAGAGAGAATCATAAGCCTCTGGTTGGACATAAGATGCGAGGCTATGGCAATAAAAGAACTATAAAATAACAAGACAAGGCATAAATCAATAAACCGCTTGTTTGTGCTAGTAGCTAATATGAATATGATATGATATGAAAAATGTTAAACAAAATCAGGATACGGGTACACCATGAACGTATTTGTCGGGGATAAAAGTGCATATATCATCTACCAAAAAGTTGCATATAGTAAGGAGTTAATATTTTATGTATAACATGAATATGCAAGACTATTTATAATATAATTTCAAGTTGACTACAATCTATTAGAAAATGGATGTAAATGCAAGTTGAATAGAGGCAGGTGAAGGCTAAGAGAGCCATCCATCAAAAATCTCTATGGTACAAGAGCACTCATCACCAACAATCAGTTTGCTTTGCAATCTTGTCCCTGTATTGTAGCAGCATTGGTTATGATATTTAAGTGTATAGTAATATTGCTCTAATTCTTTCATCACTTTGCAGTTTCAGAAACGGCAATCAGAAAATCCAAAAAGTTGATGTTATCTGTTAATTACCATGGTATAGTGGTTAAAATGCTCCTAGCAGTTCATTAGTGCTTGGCATACCCAAATTAGTTTATATCTATGGAGATCTTTCATCTATGCATATCATGTACTCGGCTGGAAGCCAACATTTTTCAGATGTACATTTAAAGACGACAGATCTGGAGTATCTCGTATTATAATACGTAAAGAGGAAGTACAGGATTTGACCAATACAATGAAACGCTAACCTGGTATAAGGAATTGGGAATATGTAAGGACGATTCTTGTGATGCTATACCGCTTGCTTGTTGACAAAGCAAGCTTCTAAGCCAAGGAAGTGCACAGATCAACACGGCACCTCTACAGGGAAAAAAATAGAATAGACAATTAGAAAAAATGATTTTCAAGTTATTTGAAACATCAGAATTATCAGCACAAAAAAAATACATTGTGCTGATATACTATAATCAAGTACTTTTTATATTATTAAGTAGACATGGAAGCCTCACATGTTGTCTACAGCTGAGGCTCAGAGGACTCTAATAAGTATTAACATATTGATCGAGGCGGACTACAGATATCTTCCCTTGAATGGCTGTTTCATTTTTTATTTTACAAACACATCTATTCTTTCTTATATTTACATCCATGTTAATTAACTGAATCTGCATGTGAATTCATAAAAAGTCACTTATTATGCATAATCCTTATAACACTTACCAGTATTAACATCACGAGATAGGTTAATCTGATTACTAGAAGTTGGTTTGTGACCCTATTAAATATAGTTTTACTCAGAACCTGATAATTCATAGCGAATACATGAGTCCAAGTTCTATATAAGGATATAAGCGAGGCCAAATTGGATAAAGGTGCTAGAAGTATCGCTAGGTGAATATTATATTCAAAGAGAAGTTTCATTCAAACCATGTTAAAAGGTTGTATAAAATGTTAAGGAGTTGACAGAAGTGCGACCGGAGACTCAGACTGTGGAAGGCATAATTTACCCAGATATCTGGAGGTAATTGAAAACGACCGACCTTTGACCTAGGGTTACCTTTAGTTGCATAACGAAAACACAAGTAATGTATTACTGTTGATGTTAAGTTGTTGGCCTGTAGTAAAATTTACTATCAGTTGTTAACTTGTTATTGATAATATAGAATGGTTTCAAAAAATACATTACAAGAAAACACAGCTCACCGAAATACGAAAATATTACTTGTAATCTGAGTTCCATTGGTTGATTACCTTTGCTGCACCATGGATGTAAGTGATTTTAAAAGCTTGAGAACATCTACTGGACTTAAAAGTGATGTTGACTTTGCAATAACCTGCATGGCACCACAAATTTTATTAGAAGCATGTGGACAAGAAGGGAAGTGCAAAGGTCCTTGTGGTATCAAACGCGGCATAATATTAGAAGCATACGCGCTGATAAATTTTTTATATACAGCACCTCAAATCACAGGTAGTCAACTTCATCACCGTCAGCCTAGCAACATTTGTGCAGTCTATTCCAGCTGTTGAGACCAGACCACTACTTCCAATAAATAGAAAAACAATCTCCTTTGTATGTACATGAGTGATTATAAAAAAAGGTAACTTGCTTGTTGAAGGCCACAAAAAAAAAGAAAAAAAAAAAAAGAAAAAGAAGGGAAACCTTTTCATCCCTCGAGTGCAAACAATCCAATAGCAAAGCGTGGTCGTCAGCATGCAAAGCTTGCTTCAGTAAAAGATGAACTGAATCAGGGGTCTTGGGATGGGAGATGGCTCAAGCTTGTCAACATTGGATTTGTCCTCATTGACCAAATCCAAACTCGCAAGCTTCTCTGCCATAGTTGGCTCATTCACGTCATATTCATCATCCACTTTATGGGTCACACCTAGGGATGTGTCACAACCAATGAGCAGGTTAATAATGAAAAAGACATACCAGAAAGTAAATGCACAAATGAAGTACAGTGGCAGCTGAAAACAGAGATCATAGTTTCCCTGGACAATGAAATGTGAAAGCAATGTTGCCTATAGTACAGTTCTCTACTAATAAAACACCAAGTAACTGAGCTGAGTTGATTCGCATTTTCTTAAATATTTTACAATTCATCTGATGACAGTCACCAGCTCCTAGAAGAGAAATGGAGAAATCATTCACAAGTGTGAAGATTCAGTGTTCAATATTTGTATTGTAACAGATCAGGTTTTGTAGCAGTAAACCCACAACCATCATGTTATTTGACCGACATGATTCTAACATAGTAAAATGGATCACACTTCAGAACAAAAGCCCACTTAATATTCATCACATTGTGTGTGTGCCCTGATATATTTGATTCCCACTTATAACAAGTAGAATTTTTAACACTTGCATCACCAAAATGAGTTTAAAAGATTAGGATCCCAACTTCTATATTTTAACTCCCAAATTGTTACATGTCATGATTGAAGAACTAAGAAGGTTCTAGCATTTATCCTGCACATGACATAAGGTGTCTCCTTTTCTTCTCCTAGTCAAAGAACTTAAACTTGTGACTTTGCATAATCAATCCCAATCCTTTAACACTGAGCTAATGCCAGTGGCTACAAATGGTTTCCAGCGTAAAGATCTTAATATATAATGCTGACTAGGTTTTAGTGCTACATAATTTTATGATTGTTGGCACAAGGTATCTTAATATATGGTCTATCGAAATAAGATTATCAGGTATTATATCTATTTGCAAAGTGTTAGAAATTGGCATAACGCTGATGTCACAGCTAACAAAATTTTTTGCCACACAGTATGAGCCACATGAAAACATGATCGAATTGTCTGTTAGGTCAACACTATCCACCTATCACATCTCATCTTCCAACCTTTTAATCTCAATTCTTCCCAGGTCTCTGGGAATTTGGATATTGCACCATGCCTGCTTGATCTTAAATTGCCCACACCTGCTTGATCTTAAACTGCCCACATGTTGGAGGTATGCCTTCCTACCTGTGATGTTAAAGGATCTACAACGAGGCACTATCTTGCTCATGTTGACATTAGTAATATTTGTAAGGGGTTATGTGTAAGTTGTGTAGGGCCTATATAAGCCCAAGAGATCTCCTAATAGGGTTAGGGTTTCTATTATCCTCATGGTATCAGAGCACAAAAATTCCTAGCCGCCAAACCCACCACCTCCTTCCGGATTCCATACGGCGCTGTGGTGAAGGTATTAAGATCTGATAATGGGACAGAGTATACTAACAAAACGTTTGGGGAATACTTGTCAGCTCAGGGAATACAACACCAGACTACGTGTCCATACACACCTGCTCAAAATGGAGTAGCGGAAAGAAAGAATAGACATCTTTTAGAGGTTGCTAGAAGTATGATGATCTCTATGAATGTCCCAGAAACATTATGGGGACAAGCAGTGTTGACCGCGGCAGCACTAATCAACAGAATGCCCTCGAGAGTGCTGGATTGGAAGTCTCCGTGTGAGTTGTTGAAGGGAGATAATGGTGGGCTTCTTCCACTCAAGGTGTTTGGCTGTGTGTGCTTTGTGAAAGACAACAGGCCATCAGTCGGGAAGCTTGCCCCTAGAGCGGTGAAATGTATTTTTGTGGGATATTCTGCTACTCAGAAGGGCTATGTTTGCTGGAGCCCGGTGGAGAAAAGGTTGTTTGTGAGTATGGATGTGCACTTTCGAGAACTCGAGCCATATTACACCCGGAAGGTAACTTCATCCGTTGATAACTCGCCTAATACTGGAAGTATGCGGCGAGAGGAGGAGAATGTGGAGAAATCAATGTCTGAGAATGGTGAGAGATCGGAAAAATCAATTTCTGTAACGATTCCTTGGGAAGGAGACTTGGTTGAGGAGGAGCAAGTGAATGAAGACGACGAGGAGATTGAGACAAGAGGTGTTAGGCCAACGGCTCAGGGAGAACTACTTACCTATAGTAGGAAGGGGAAACAAATTGCGGGAACAGTACCAACAGTACCTACAGTGCCACTGGTGCCAAGTCCCTTGCCAACGCCTGCCCCGACTCCTGAGACACCTACACCACCACAAGATTCCTCTCAAGGTGACTCCATTTCTCTTCCTATTCCTCCCACACCAATAACTGTACGGAGGACTACTCGCAGTAATGCGGGAAATCCTCCCGATAGATATGGTTGGGATCTTGCCCAGTTTGTATCATATTCTAACATCCACCCTGCACATGGAGCATTCATTGCATCTCTGGACTCTGTTACTATTCCTAACAATTGGCAGGTTGCAAAGAAGGACCAGAAATGGAAAGCTGCTATGCACGAAGAGCTAAGGGCCCTTGAGAAGAACCGCACTTGGGAGTTAGTAAAACTACCAAAAGGAAAGAGAGCAGTTGGATGCAAGTGGGTCTTCACTGTGAAGCAGAATCCAGATGGACAGGTTGAGCGCTACAAAGCTCGTCTGGTGGCAAAAGGATATAGTCAGACATACGGCATCGACTATGATGAGACTTTTGCACCAGTAGCGAAGATGAGCACTGTTCGAACCTTGATCTCTCTGGCAGTAAATGGTGGATGGAAGCTACACCAATTAGATGTGAAGAATGCATTTCTTCATGGAGATCTGGTGGAAGAGGTATACATGGAAATTCCGCCAGGATTCAACACAGAACAGACAGTGGGCAAGGTCTGCAGATTGAAGAAGTCTCTATATGGCCTGAAACAATCTCCTCGTGCTTGGTTCGACAGATTTAGGCGGGCTATGATAGGTATGGGATACCGGCAGATTAACGCTGATCATACCGTGTTCTTCCGACGAAATGAAGGTTACATCACGCGGTATATGTGGATGATATGATTATTACAGGGGATGATGAGAAGGAGATTGCCCAACTCAAAGTGAGACTGAGTAAGGACTTCGAGGTGAAAGATCTTGGCTTGCTTCGATACTTTCTTGGAATAGAAATAGCTCGCGGAGCGGAGGGGATTGTCTTATCCCAGAGAAAGTATGCACTGGATCTTCTTAAAGAGACGGGGATGTTAGGGTGTAAACCTGCAACTACACCGATCGACCAGAAGTTCAAGCTGGGTGCTGAGGCTGGAGAACCAGTTGATCGTGACAGATACCAAAGGCTGGTAGGGAGGTTGATCTATCTGAGTCACACACGTCCCGATATCTCTTTTGCAGTGAGCGTGGTGAGCCGCTACATGCATGATCCAAGGAAGGGTCATATGGACGCTGTGTACCAGATTCTGAGATATCTGAAGAGTGCCCCTGGAAAGGGACTGATATTCAGGAAAAATGGACATGTGAGCATCGAGGGTTATTGTGACTCTGATTGGGCTAGTTGTGCTAATGACAGGAGGTCCACCTCGGGATACTGCATCTTTGTAGGAGGCAACTTAGTCTCGTGGAAGAGCAAGAAGCAATCGGTGGTGGCGAGATCAACAGCTGAGGCAGAGTATAGAGCTATGGCCTTAGGAGTTGCTGAGTTGTTATGGTTGAAGAGTATGCTGGTTGAGCTGAAGCTGGATCAAGGAGCTAAGATAAAGTTATGGTGTGACAACAAGTCAGCTATCAGTATCGCCAACAACCCAGTGCAGCATGATAGAACCAAACACATCGAGATCGATAGGTTCTTCATCAAAGAGAAGTTGGATAGTGGACTACTAGAGCTAAGTCATGTTTCAACTAAGGACCAGGCAGCAGATTGTCTGACTAAAGGACTTAGCTCATTAGACATGATTAGAGGATGTGACAAGATGGGCTTAGTGGATATCTTTCGCCCATCTTGAGGAGGAGTGTTGACATTAGTAATATTTGTAAGGGGTTATGTGTAAGTTGTGTAGGGCCTATATAAGCCCAAGAGATCTCCTAATAGGGTTAGGGTTTCTATTATCCTCAGCTCATAATTCCCTTGTCTCTGTATATGGCATCCATTTAAATAAAGCTGCAGTCAGGTTCACTTTGAAACATAAAACACTCCTTGCATTTTTTTAGCTTTTCAACTTTCTTCATGCTTCAGAGCTGACACCTTTTAAGGAGGGAAGCTAAAATCAGAATGATACAATATAAACCACAAGTTCTCCATGGACTACTAGTTCCCCCAGTGTCCCCATGGACAGCTAGGTTAGAATGCACGTTGGCACACACTATGCAATCGAAAAGGAAAAGAAACATGGCATCAGTTTGGCTACCCCCTTCATCTGGTTTAACTCTCCAAATGTTACTAGTCATAATTCAAGAACAAAGAAGGTTCTAGCATTTATCCTGCACATGACATAAGAAATCTCCTTTTCTTCTCCTAGTTAAAGAACCTGAACTTGCGACTTCACGTAATCAATCCCAATCCTTTAACACTAAACTAGTGCCTTGTTAATGGGACCACCTCCCCAGTTTTTCCCCAACTGAACTGGTTTAAGGACCAAATTTTGAACAAAAATAAAGTTGGTTCAATTCTGGCTTAGTTATTTCCAAACAGAATTTAGTCCTTAAATTTAGTCCTTAACCAGTTTGGTTCCAACTTCCAATAACCTGGTAAGTAGAAGAGTTGCCAAACATGCCCTTCATATCTATGCATTTATAAAACTTTGGCATAGTTTAAACATAAACATAATTCTACTCTTGAGATTCTGAAAGCGCTGAAAATGAAATTAAAAAACTCGGAAGAAACTTTCTCAACATAAAATTTGGAAGTGTTAAATATGGCAGTCACCAACCACTAGATAGAGTAAAGCAAAAGGGTATGCTTCGCTGTGAACTGTAGACTTACATCCTACAGACAGCCAAGCACATAAATAATTAGCTGTAAGTGTAAGGAAGGATTTGATTCTAACTTGGTGTACAAGCAGACTGAGAGATATCATAATACGTTCACTTACCAGCATTAATGCATGTCTCTTCTTGTGAATCTAAAGCTGGCGCTGAGCGTTTCTTTGATTTTTTCTTCTCTCTCTTACCATCAATATCTAGGATACCGCCCTCCTGCCCTTTTTCAACATCTATAACAACACCAAAAATATTAGGGTCATATGATTAATAGTAGTTCACCATCAATATAATTGGTACATGTAGAGATGACATTCGAGTTAATAGTTGTACACTACATGTGCTCGCATGATGCAACATAAAAGTTTTAGTTTTAGCTTTATGTGAGATTATTAAGTCGGTTACTGTGAATCGTATCAGATCAATGTGATATAAAAATGTGGTGAATTCTTTAATTAATAGTTACTTATTCATTTATTTGGTTGGGTGAGGGAAGAGCAAATCCTCCTCTTACACAAAAAGGGAATCTCCTCATATCATATAATCTACTAGGCTGTGTATTATTCAGTAAGGAGAGTGATTGTTGAGAAATTGGGTTTGAATCATGATCTTTCTATGTGATATAAAAGAAGTGCAAATTGGATGGGTTTTCACCCGATCCAACCCATAGCAACCCGCTACCTAGGCAATATTGGACACTTTTATTTTACGAACAGAAATTTAAAACCCTTGCTAAACTTGGGTCAAATATGGATAATACTTTTCAGAACCCATACCTGGAAAGAATCCAGTATAAGATAAAGCCTGAACTGGAACGGAGTTCAATGCATATCATATTAATTCCTATACATCCACATGGAAGTTATCACTTGAAGGCGGAACTAATAACAACTCTGTCTAGAGCAAAGTTATGAGCAATTCAGTTAGGAGGGTGATTATTGAGAAATTGGGTTTGAAGTAAAGAGGAATGCTACATCAGCAGTGAACAATCAGGCTGAACTGGAGAAACGGCCAACCATCCATTCCTAATAAAAACCTCAACACTAATAAGTGATTTCCTCAGTCCTCTACTTTTATTCTAGATTCATCATTTTTTTCTTCCTCCAATCTCCAATCACATAAACCCACACCTCTCATATATGAGTCCACGACAAGAACAATCATCACATAATGTGGTGAAATTAACTCAATGTTGTTATTAGAGCATGTGTTTTATAACTTTTTTGGCCTATCAGGTTGTCGGTGCTGCGTTACAACTCCCAACAGCAGATTCATATTCAAAAGCTTCTATCTTGTGCACTCAACAAAAGGGGATTCCTTTGCGTAAAAGGCGGCAGCTCGCTATTTTTATTTTTATTTATTTATTTATTTATTTTTTTTT